>NW_026947507.1:31760000-32450000 GCF_034190915.1 Cavia porcellus
CGTGTGGAATAAAAACAAAGTGACATCTCTGGAATGCAAGGTCTCATAAATCAGATGTTCTGGTACATTCCATCAATACTGACCATGTATTGCTCTTTATCATTGTTAACACACTTTTTTAAAAAAAGAGGTACTATTTACTGCTCTAACAACAAAAATTGCTAGCCTAGGTCTAAATAATTTATGTGATGTTACATTTCCTATCTTTAACTGCTCAGAAAATACAGCTGCTGTCAAACCTTAGCTTGTGAGAAGTAACCTTGTGAGCGTTTCAGAAATGTGTTTTCAGCATAGAGCAGTGTGACTTGGTGCTGTCTTTCTTCTACACTCATTTTTAGTTCCCAAACTCTCTGGGAAACTGAAGTAGCCAAGTTTTAGGACAGATGAAAAGATTTCCACATCAGCTCAGGGTCCTCAGAGGGCACTTAAAGATTTATTATTGGTAGTGTATATTTATTCCTGGCAAATAATCTACTGGCATTTTAAAACTAAATAAAATAATTACTTTTAAAACTATTGACATAATTTAGAAATATTATTATTGACATAAAGAACTTCATTTTTGTTTTTTGAAAATCTAAAATGCTAACATTCCTCTGACTTTCTCAGAAAGAAAGGAAAATTGTCTGGAAGGGATGAATGAAAGTTAAAGGCTTTTTAAGTAGGGGGCTGTAAAACAGTATAAGTTTGGTGTTTGGAGAAAATTAGAGTTTGCATTTCTCTTGAGTTTTCCTCAACCACGCTGCCTATTCTAAACAACTGTGGCCTTGTGGTGTTGATTGTTGTGTAGTCTCTGATGGAACCACTGCCATTATTAATCAGTAGGTATTAGAACTCCTTAGCATCCTTTCTCTGTAAGTACGCAGGAACTCTGTGCTAGGGCTTAAGTGATGAATACAAAAAAGATGCAAAAATCGTAACTTTTTCTCTATTAAATTGAACTACAGTCACTTTTCAAATTTTACTTACCTGGATAAGCAGATGTAAGCATCCTGTGGAAAAGTCATGCTATTAACCTACTGAACTGAAGAGAAACTTAATGGAGTTAATACTGTTATTTAAGGAAGGCTTGACTAGGACATCTGAGCCACCAGAACAATGGACTGTAAGTGTGTACACCAACCGTACATGTATATATCTCTATGGATACCTGTGGACACAAACATCTGTGTCTATATTAAGCTAAATATGAATTCATATAGATATCTATCACCTTAATAATGTATTGTCCAGCCCCTCCCCTTGCTTACTGGCAAACTGCCACTTCAAAAATGACACACCTGACTTTACCTATCATCCATTTATGTTATTTTTCAATTCCTATGTACATTCAGGGTGATATTAGAATTATTAATCACACCTTTATGAGATACCTCTTTATTAACTAAAGATTGTTATATGGGCAGTAATTGTGTATAACAACTTTCCATCAGTCTTAGGTTTATGGTGCCTTAAAAATAAATTTCCAGTGAAATAGATCAGCCTCGCATATGCAAACATCATATTGTCTCCCTAGTGAGAGAATCTGAAAGAGTAAGATCCAAAATGTACAATATATATTGTGAGGCGGGAAGAAAATGTTCAAAAGGAAAGAGAAACTGGGATCTGGGATGGGAGAAGGAGAAAAGAAAGAAGAGAAAATATATATATATACATATATATATATATATATATATATATATATTTAAGATAGTTACATCGTAAATTTCTCTTAGTTCATTGAAATGAAACATTTGTGCTAATACTGTTTGGTCAATTTTTCAGGCCTGTATCTTGTACTCTGAGAAACTACTTTGAGGTTAACAATAGCTAATGCATTGACCATTGTTACTCTCCTATTATCTTGTTTTGAAAATTTGTTTGATTGTTTTTGTTTTTACTCTTTAAAATAAAGTACATACATAAAATTCCCAAGGGACTTGGATAGCTGGACTTGCTGGCACCCTCCTGTAATCGCAGTTCTCAATAGGCTGAGGCAGGAGGAAGATTTTTGGGAGCTCGAGGACAGCCCTGACTCCCGAATGAGTTCAAGGCTAGCGTGAACTAATAGCAAGACCCTATATGAAGAAAAAAAGGAACACAAACCAAAACTAAAACAAGAAAAGCAAACATGGCCTTGGTCAGAGCCTGTGTACTTCAGATTTATATGATGAACGCGTAACAATCACATGTGCACAGTTCTATGTCTGACACATCCTCATTTGCTTGCTGCCATGTTATACGCTGCATACAGAATAGAGAATGTATATTTTTAGCACCCAAACAATGAGATGATTATCGTGAACCATATTGAAGACACAGAAAAGTTAAGTGAGAGAGCAGCTGTGACCTGATTTTTAGTATGGGTTTAATGATGGGCTGACGCTCTCTGCCTGCCCCTGTGGAACAGTTTCTGAGCCTATAAAAGGCCCTTTCTGTGAAAGTCTTCTTTCAGTTTCTAATCCTTTACATGTTGCTTACAAAACAATTTTTGTCCAAAAAATAAGGTTGTGGCCCTTAATTTTAGGTTAAAAGTCCTTCTAAAGCTCTTTCCTACATATTGTGCTAAAAAAGGAAGTCAAATGTATAGAAGATACCATACTAAGATATCTAAGTGAAATTAAAAAACAATGATAGACATAATACACACAGTAATTACAATTATAATTCACAAATGCATGATGATTTGTATACAACTCAAGGAAACATATCGAAAAAATATATGTTGGGAGAATAAAAACAATACCAGGAATTTCTTAGTGAAGGTTGGAGGAGGAGGCAGTTCAGGAACAAGGAGTACATTCCTATCACAATACAAGGCAAAGCAGAGGCAGAGAGGAAGAAGATGAGGAACATGTTGGGAGGAATCAGGGAGCTCTGGAGTTTAGGGTATCATAAAACATCTCACCAAACAATATTAAGAAGTGGGTACAGGCTAGGATGTAAGGAACTTTGAGGGTTAGACTAAGGAGTTTAAATTTGAAACACAACGAAAGAGCTTCCAGCAGAAGTAAAACATCGGAGACATGTTTCAGAAGAATGAGTGAAATGGACTTAGGTAAGGACTGAGGTGAACACGTAAAATAGCCAAGATGAGAAGCTGAGGACCTCAATAAAAAGTGACAGCAGAAATGAACAAGATAGACTGGAACCAAGTAGAGAGGAGAGGAGGCCCTAGAAAATGACTGATTAAAGCAAACATGCAAACAGGAGAGCAGGTAGTAACTTCCTATCATCAGGGCTGTGACTAGAGGATTGTTATCAAGAGTAGGGACCATTAATAGGTAGAGTTCAGGTTTGGACCAGTTGAATTTGAGACGAAAGCATTAGGCTTTAGGGTGGAAAATCAGGTCGAAGAAACTTGGCTTGCTTAGAGGCACAGATTCTGTTAATATTGTCAAGGAAAGGTCAAAACCTCAAGAATGTTAACTCAGCAGTCGAGCTGAATGCATGAAGCAAAAATAGACTGCATTTATTGTTTATTAAAGAACTTTGATGAAGCCATTTCTAACAGTGTGACTTCATACATTACTAGGAAAACAAAATATTGAAACTGATGGAGGCTTGAGAGTGTGTCAGTGTGGAAAGTGTTATGGGAAATGTCTTAGGAAACTTCCATTCAAGTGACTGGGATTGGAAAATAGTGTGATACAACTTTGAAAAATTATCATATATAAAGTTACGCTAAAGTAATGTTTCTCAGTGTTTGGTTCCTGGGAATTGGCTATTTTGAGGAATTTATTTTTGGCCTATTGAATTCGAATCTCTGAGGACACTGAAGTTTGAGAACCACTGCACTAAAGCTATGGTAGCCCATAGGATTCACTGTGCCTCAGGGGAAAGAGAGGCAATGGTTCTGGGAACAATAGTGTTTGCAGACCAAACTGGTAACAGCATTCCTCCTTTCCCACCACACAGTACCTTCATTCACTGAGGATGAAGGATGTCACTGGCTCCTCACTGAAGCCAGTCCAGTGCCTGCTTCCACTGCTGCAGATCTTCCAATCTGAGAACACTGAGAAGGATAAGTCCTAACCCTCCTGATCTTTTCCTACACGCAATCCACAATCCAGCCTTCCTATTTGTTATGAATTATGTTTCTCTCCTCCATAGATTGTTGAAGTCTTAACCCTCAGTGCTTCAGAATGTGACTTGTTTAGAAAAAAGGTATATAGAGATGAATCAAGCTAAAATCAGGTCATTAATGTAGGTTCTAATCCAATAATATTAACAGTTTTAGTTTTTAGAAAAAGGTGTTTGGAAATGAAGATAAAGACACAAACAGAAGGCAGGTGGAGATACTCTTATGTGAGTATCGGTAAGCCCAGGAGCACACTCATGTGAGTATCTGTAAGCCCAGGAGTGCTAAGGGTTGATGACAAGCACTAGAAGCTAGAAGAAGCAAGGAAAGGTACTTTAGAACATTCACGGAAAGGAAAACTTGATTTCAGACTTCCAGCTTCCAGAACTATGAGCCAATCATTTCTGCCAACTCTTGGTGTTTTGCTGCAGGTGTCTGAGAAAGCTGACACCTGGCTCCAGTCTCTATCACCGTGTGCAGGAGCTGACACTGATGCTAACCAGTCAGATGGAGAACTATGAAAAACCAAAAGAGAATGGAAAGATAGTGTTGCCAATTCCTGTAGGTGGAGAAGACTTCTAGTGAGGTGGGTGTTCCAAAAAGAAATTAGCTCCCATACAGATGTCTGGACACAGCCCTTGGCTAGGTGTACACAGGTTAAAAAAAAAGAAAAAATGGGGAGAATCTGGGAAGATGGCAGATTGATAAGTAGCAAAGTAAAGAGCCTTTCTGGGAGAAACAGCTCAGATGCTGGAATGTGACATCATGGAGAGGACCAGATGAAAGGAGAGAAGGAGAAACTAAAATGGGGAAAAAGAAAGAAGGAAGAAGAAAAAGAAAAAAAAAGGAAAGGAGAGGCGTGGATGGAAGGCTGTAGCCGGATGCACTCTCACCAGAGTCAGTCCCACTGCATGTGAGGCACTGCTGGAATCTGAAGGGATGCATGGTCACGGTGAAGCTGGGGATTGGCAAGCCTGAGGGCCTGGGGAGAGGACACAGTTATGGAGGGGAGCAGCAAAGTGGAGAACAGAGCCTGCATGGAGATCTGCACTGGCCCACATTAAGTGCATGGAACTTAGTCCTCCCTGCAGGAGTGGGTGGTTGGATGGTGGGAAGAACAAACCTGGATCCAGATCTGTAGTGGCTTCAGTTAGTCACTCCTAGTGCAGAGGAGATTGGTGAAAATTGCTTGGGTTGAGTTCTGCCCCAATAGCCAAGGACCAAATTTTCTCTGAAGCTATCCCAAACTTGTTCTATCATCATGGAACACACTAATGTGGTGAAGACCTACAGTGGTTGACTAGTTGAGAAGGGAGGGGCCAGCCTGCACCACCCCTGCTTGTACCTTAGTGGTCAACAGTGTACTGGGGAGGGTAGCGATCTGTAGCCAGCACACTTCAGAGTAATCATAACCAATACAGAAAGTGTCTGGGACTTCTACCATACACTTGTCCAGAAGAATCCAGAAACATGACAAGAAAAAGGAACAAAAGGAAGTCTCTAACCCCCATCCCAAACAAAACTGGCCAAACAAAGGTAAACATAGGAGAGATCAAGGGCAGCACACCTGCAGTATTGGAAGCAACATCGTCTGACATCAAGAAATATCTTTATGACATTATAGAAGATCTCAAAAGAGAAATGCTAATACAAGTAATGGAAGATATAAGAAGATTAATAAAAGAAATGCTAAGAACCTCTCAAGAAGACACAGATGGAAGAATGGAGAAGCACAGAAAAAGGAGAGAAATCTTCGATGAATAATATAAAAAACCTAGAATACATGAAACAGATTCAAAGAAAATACCAGGAAATTAAAAACTCCATTGAAAGCTGGCAAAACTGCTTGAAAGAAACTAAAGATAGACTATCAAAAGGTAGACTATCAAACTTGAAGACAGGTTTGCAACGTGTGATCATGAAAGGAAAGTTCTCTTAAAAATAACAAGGAACCAAGAAGTAACAATACAAAGGCTAAAAGATGACAAGAGGATCCATAAGTTAAGAATAAAAAAATGTGAGTAAAGAAGCAGGCATAAACACAAATGAAACACAAAGGCTATTCACAGAAATAATTAAGGAAAACTTCCCAAGCATAGGAAAAAGAAATGATATTCAGATATATGAGGCATACAGAACTCTAGCCAGCTACAACCAAAATAGATCTATACCCAGACAAAGAATAATCAAGATCCCAGAAATTCAACACAAGAATAGAATATTAAAAGCTGTCAGAGAAAAGAAACAGATCACGTATAAAGGAAAAGCCATCAAAATTATGACAGACTTCTTGACACAAACTATCAAATCAAGGAGAGCTTGGAGTGAAGTATTCCAAGTCCTGAAAGAAAATTACCTCCAACCCAGATTGATGTACCCTGAAAAACTACCTCTCAAAATTAATGAAGAATCAAGATGCTTCCATGACAAGGAAGAACTGGGGGAGTTTGTGATCACCAATCCAACCCTACAAAAAATACTGAAGGACATTCTAGACAGAGAGAAAAACAACATGGATTCAGGAACAGTGGCAGAGAGGCCTCATAGAATGGGGAAGACAATGGAATGAAGGGAAAAGTAGACAACAACAGAAAAACAGCATGGCAGAGATGAGGCAGAGAAGGTTGGCTATAAACACTAACATAGATGGTCTCAACACACTAACAAAAAGAAACACAGGCAAAATAGATCAGGAGGTAGGGGTCCCTCAAGATGCTCCATATAAGAAATATAATCTACCTGAAAGAGGGTTTATGGGCTGAAAGTCAAAGATGAGGAAATAATATTCTATGTGACAGGGAACCAGAAAAAAGTGGGGGTAGCTCGCCCAGCAGCTGCAGATAGATTGGAAAAAGATAACACTTTTATACGATGGAGAACTACCCAGCTATAAGGAAGGAAAAACTTGGGCTCTTGTAGGTAAAGGGATACAACTTGAGATCAAGCTCAGAGGTAAAAAGGCTCAGTACCCTTTAGGTAAATAGCGGGTTGGTCCCCTAAGCTAAAACTAAAGGAGTTAATGGGATACAAAATGTACAATGTCAAAGTGAAAGGGGAGAATTGTCTAAAAAGGGAAGGCAGAGCACATTGTTAATCTTGTATCATGATTTGAAACCCACATTGTTCTCATTGCTCTGTTTAGTTTGGTTGTATTCTGTTCCAGTTTGTCTACTTGCACTAGATTTGCGGGCACAGACAGCTATTCCAAAGATAGCAGGATATATTACAGTAACCATCTTTAATTTCCTATTAACTTAATCTGAAACCCTGTATTACTTACACTGTCTCATTATGGGTGATTTTATTTGAATCTGGTTTGTTAGATTGCTGTCTTGTCCTGACTGATTTTATTAGAATCTGTCATGTTTGATAGTATAAAGTCTCAGAGTATAGGCAACTACTCTGAGGACAATAAGATTCACTATGATGCCCATTCTTATTTGACTACTGCCCATTTTTGAAGTCTATAATGTCTCCAATGCTATGTTTTCATTGATTTTGTTCTGTACTGCTATGTTCCATTTTACTGTACCTGATGATATGGACAATTCTGTCGAAGACAACAAGAGACATTATAATAACCACGGTAGATCACTTTGTATTGTGGTTTTAAATCATGTGCTAAGTCCATCCTTTTGTTTTGACTGACCTCATTTTGTTTTCTTTCTCATTATTCTTTTCAAAATAAAAAAATGCTTTGTTAAAGTTTTATATTGCTTGAGAGAAATAACATTCAGACATTTTCAGAACCCCAGGACTGTAGCAAGTTTCAAGAGAACATTAGGATGCACAACTCCTCACAGCCATAAACTGCAGGCAGGCGGATGGCTTACCCATGGACAGCCATGCTGGTAGGAAGGGATGCTTAAGGTCTTCATGTTCACTTTAGTTCTCACAAACTGAAAAGTAGATGAAAAACAGCCCCAGGGAAACTAGGTTGAGTTGTTCCCACGTTTATTCCCTTGAGTTCAAGTTAGAGCTAAATGTTACAGAAAGGACTTGGAACAGAATCTTGTTTCATCCGCTCTAAAGACATAAACATTGGAAAGAAATAGGACTAAAGTGCTGTCAATTAAAAAAAAAAAAAAACAGTGCAGTTATTAAACTGCGTGAGTCCAAGACACACCCTAGTGGCAGTTTTTAAAGCTAATTTACAAAGACAGGTTTCAGCTGGAGATTTGCAAGAAGCTGAAGTCTTCAGCAAGCCATCAGGGAGTAAGCGGCTCCTTTATGCAGGAAACAAAACTCTTTCAAATGATGCTACACCCAGAGCCTGGAGAGTTGGAATGGAAGGTCTCTGCAATTGCAGAGACATTATGCTAAAGGAGATAAAGGTGAAGCAAAATTTTCCAATGCTGTTTTTAGAAAAGCTCACATATCCACAGAACCTCTCCATCTGTTTCAGTTGACTAGCGCATACAGTATTCATGGTGTCTACTATTTGGTAGGATGTGATAGGTCGTGGTTATATAAAATGAAATATCTATTGAGTTAATATTCTAGCAAGGCACTTAATAAATCAGATTTCTCTTCATTCTTTCACTTTTTCTCTTGGTCCTTCCATCTGCTCATGCTTAAACGACATTAGGAAACCTGAAAAAAGAAAAAGAAAAACAAAAACAAGAACAAAAAACCCCTAGTGGCGTAAGGATTTAAAAGACATCATATCTTTTCATTCTTAGAGACACAAGTCATCTCAAGGAGGCAATTAGGGAATTCTTCCCAATGAAAGGGACATTCCTAAATATTGCCTTTATTTTCTTTCCCCCCATATTGGCATTCATTCCATTTTATGACATTTTTATGGCTATTTTATGACACTAAGAACTAGAGAAGCTTGTCTAGCTTCTTCAAATATTCAAAAAGCAGTGCTCACAGATGATTTTCACAGTCAGATGGAATTTGGAGTGTATTCAATACAACCCTCAAGGCAGAAATAAAAGCTACTATATTTCTACGTCATTTCATCTTAATAAGACTAAAAATTCAGTAGTCAGGAAGGCTGTAGAAACTACAAGAGTGTCTGGGTGATTCATGCTGCACTAGAGGCTGATAATTTCAGACAACATTTCTTTCCTTGCTTTTTATCTTACAAGTGGGTTAGGGCTGTGTGATATCATGAATCATTTGAAGAGGATTTAACAAGACACTGAATGTTCAGAAAATGGGGTGCACCAGGGAGCAGCGTGGGGTCTTCAAAGGATTCGCAGTGCCCCAGTTATTCGGTAACTTTGGTGTGTGCAGTGGGTCACACCCACATCCTTCATCTCTTCAGGCTACCTGACCCACTGAGATTTGGAGGTTACATTCTGTTTTGCTGCACTCATTTGAAATTCAACTGCTTATTGATTTTAAATACTTAGGCCACCATTTTCTTTGAACAACTGAGCGACCCAGACATGAGTAATATTTTACAAAGAATTTTGGTGTTCAAACTGACTTGTATATCAAAGTGAACTGATTCATTTCTGTGCTGTGTGTCAAGACAGAGGCCTGTGATCATGCAAGTGTCAAGATCTAGTTTCTGGCACCCTGTAAGAGGGTTGAAACTCGTTACAATTTTTTAATTGATTTAGAGAAATCAAAGCCAGCGGCGTTTCTTGTTTTTGAACATGCTGACTAGTTGTAAATGCATGCCTAGTGAATATTAATCATAATAACATTATAAAATTTATGAAAGAAATCTCAAGATAAGGAATATTTTGGCAGAAATTGAAATAAGACTTCCTGGCATTTTATATCACATGGGAATGATTAAACAGTTGACTTATATTCTTCTTTTACAATTAATCTTAAAATTCTACAAATCAAGATTTAAACAAATTTTTATGTAATGGCTACACTTTTCTTCTACTTGTTCTTCATATTCAAATTTCAACATTTTATTTAAAACAATAACTTACAAAAATTGGTAGTACAAACATTAAATAGAACTTGTTTTCCATATCCTTTTTCAGTAGTAATGACCATGTTTACATTTCACATGTTTACAATGTCACATAATCTTTTATGAAAAGAAAATGAATCAAGTTGGAAAGTAGTTTAGATTACAAAAAGAAGGAAAGCAAGAAATAGTACCGAAAATAAAAATTTACTGTTATAATTAAATAATGTAATTATAACTATATATAACAAAATACATATATTTATATGGTTAAATATATTATAATTAAATAATTATTAATTTATAGTTTAACTTTGTGATAAATCTAGGTCATTTTCTTAGTCAGTTGCTTGCACTCCCTCAAATAAGAACTGAAGCTTACCTCTATGTCTAGCCAAATACAATTAAGGAAGAATCTTTAGTAACTTGTGACATCTAGCATATATTTCGAGGTCAATGTTTTTTCCTCTTTGCAAAAATCTTGTGACATTGTTCTTGAAATGTAAATACAGTCATTAATATTTTTCTTTGTCCTTTCTCTCCAACAAGTGTGTGTGTGCGCACATACATGCAGGTGCCTGCGTGTATGTGAAGTAATAGCAAACATTTCAATGACATTGTCTACTTTCATGCCTGTGTTAAGAACTGGCCTTTCTCCTGGCCATCTTTCCTGCCCATTACATTAATGGTGACAATTGGTTATCATCTGCAGGCTTCACCAGTCCCCATAGTCAGACAGAATTCCTTGCTCAATCTTCTGAGACTCATAGTCAAACAATTGTTTCTCCTAGGTTTACAGTGATTGTCAGATAATTGCAATAGTGAGTTCCTATTAGATAATTGCAGTAGTGTCATGCTCTATATCTTGTCCCCAGCTCAGGCTAATTTTCTGTAATTGTCTGTTGGTTTGCCTTGGCTCAGCAAATTTCTAAGGACATCAAAAGATACCCTTCTGAGCAATGTGTGTTTGCACTTGTCTCATATCCATGAGGCCAATGCTGGTAGCATTTGTGATTTAAGTCACTTCTCTGTACTTTTCTCAGTATTTGATTTCTCAGAATGACCACTTTGTCCATCCAGTGGTTGAGGATAAAAAGTTTATATATGTTTGAGCTCTGCTTTTTTTGAATCTTCTTAAAAGACCCTTAAACTTACTTTGCCAGGGCAGTATCGGACTGTCTTTACTTTCTCAGAATAAATATTACTAGAGTTTTCATTCATTCTCAGATTATTCTGATTTGAGTAATAAGTTACATGCTCATCCAAACCCTATTCCATGAATTAGTCTATACAATGCATCAAAAGTCTTGTAGACACTACCTTCAAAATACATGACTTGTGGTGATTAACTGATGGGCAACTTGTAATACCCAGTTGAGCTGAATCAGCATGGTTCTGGGTGTGGAAGGCCCACCCGAGGATTGTTGCCAGCAGTATAAAAGGGAGACTGGAAGGGAAGATGGTGTGTTATTGATTCTCTTGGAGAAGCTTGTCACACTGGTTTTCCTGACATGCACTCAGCTGTTCTCAACCTTGAAGCAGCTCAGGGCCTTGCTATCGCTGAGGATGGCTGCAGTTCTCTTTGAGAGAGCACTGGTTCTACCCTGAACATTGCTTCTTGGCTCCAGATCCGTCATCCAATTGGTGCAGACTTTCCAGCTTCCACCACTGACCTTTGGGCTTTGCCAGGACAGATCCTCGATATAGCCTTGCATGAGTTGCTCTTACTGACCCTAGCTTCTGAATGAACTTGTGGAGGACATTGCCATGGGCTATAGGTCTTCAATTGGACTTGTGCAGGACATTGCTATGGGATCCAGACCCTCAGTTGCATACTTTGGGTCTCTAGTGCATGGATACTTCTCCTGCACTCTTCTGTATTTTACTTTTTAGATGAATATTATGAAATAATCCTATAAATTATATGTCTTGTATGAAATTTATTCCCTTGTAAGCCCTGAGTATAACAACTTTCCACTCATTTCTTATTTTCAACATATCATCATGATCCACATTATTTTCTTAGAGCACAACAGCAGCCTTAAAACTGGCCTAGGCTTCTTATAATTGCTTCCCTGTAGTCCATTCTATACTCAAGAAATGTCTTATGTAAATCCCTTCTATGAAATGCCAGTAATTTACAATTTGAGAGTTCATCTGAACATTTTGCCGTGTTCTGCAAGATTGGAAATTATCCTGCCCATTCGCCTTTCCATAATTACATAGTAACTTTCTTCCTCTTCAAATTTTTCCAATTTGTATGTCTTGCTTTGTGTAAATACTTCTAACTCACTCCCATCCTTACATTTTGTACTCTCTCTTCCTAAAATTCTCTTGTTTTGGCCTTGTAAGGGTGAAGCTCTAACTTTATTCAGTTATCTATCCACTCAAAATTCTCCAGAGGAAATTTTACCATCTCTCTCTTTACACATCTTCCCTGATTCAGAGCAGGAGACAGAAATAACTATAGATATTTTATGCAAAGTGGAATTTGATTTAAAAATTAGGAGCTTATAAAATCCTTAGAAGAAAGAAAATCAGAGGATCTTTCCTTGACCCAGGCTTCATGTCATCCCACACTACAGTTAAGGAAATTGCTGATGCTATTATGTCCATGGCTGCTGTCGTGGGTACCTTATACTTATGAAGTGAATCTTAATGCACACATTATTACATCTGCTGAAGCCTGATAGTGGGTTCTACTATGCAGGAAAATGGTCTCTATCTTCCTGCATTGTTCACATTTTATGCAAGGATATCTCACTGGTAGAAAGTAAACCATGCTTAATGAACTAGTTGAAAGAGTTTCTGGGAAACAGACTTTTTAGCCTTCTTATTTTAGTTTGACTAGAGTGAAGAAGACATGGGGAATGAGACACAGTGTACCAGCACGGTGCACATGATCCCCTTGGTTATATTACACTTTTATATTTAAGCTGCTTATTTCTCTTCAAGTACTTATCATTACCTCAATGTTTACTTGTTTCCTTTTTATGTCTGTATTTCCTAATAAACTCTAAGAAAGGAGTGTGTGGGTAAATAAAGAAATCTTTATTTTAATACATGTCTGTCTCAGAGGTTATATTTTATTTTTTAGAGGGTTATTTTTTAAATGTTGCAAAAACAAATAATATTTCCATCTTTGGTAGGCAGCATTATCAGAGGGTTATTATACTTAACACAAAGGGAAAGTATTAAATTAGTAAATGTAGCAGAAATTCAAGTTTAGATCAGAAAGATTTTGTTAGACTGAAAATAATCCGTCAATTGTACTTTTGCAATTGGAACTGGAAATTATATTTACTTCTTTTGGAGAAGAAACTCAAGGATATCTGATAGCTGAGAATAGCAGAAACCTTCTGTTTTCCTCTGCTCTCCATGGGAGATTGATCTGATTGATGAGACTGTGGGAGCTCTGCTTATGATGGCAAAGCTTTTCTTCTCCCATTCACAGAACCCCACAGGACAAATGCCAGAAGCCAGTCAGCCCAAGTTGGCTCCGTAGGGAGCAGCCTGCCTTGTCTAACTGCTCTGCCTTGGACTGAGGAGTGAAGTTCAATTGGCAAAGAAACAGAAGAATATTTTCACTCCATGGGTGAAACTATGTTCTTCAATACTAAAGCAGATTATTTTTACCTTTGGTTTTCTCCTATGTCTATTATAGCAACTCTCAAACTTAGATGTATATTGGAATCACCTGAAAATTTTTATACACTGGGCTGCTTGTGTCCCAACTACAGGGATGCTGGTTTTTTAACTGTTCTGTGGTTCAGGTTTCAGAATTAGGAGACTTAGGGTGTCTTAGTTACTTTGTGCTCATCGCTGAGACAAAATACCTGATGCCCAACTTGGGAAAGGAAATGTTTATTTCTTACAGGTTTTGGAGGTTTTAGTCCATACTCAGTTGGCTCCCAGGCAGGCGGACATGGCTGGGCTGCCTTTCATGGCGGCTGCAAACAGCAAGCTCAAACCAGCAAAGAGTAAGACACACCTTCTTCCTGCCATTACATCACATCCTGGCTCCACCCCTTTGTGGGTGGAGCACCATCAATCCAAGCACTAGACAATGAACCAATCACAAATACACAATGCAAACTCATGAGGCCTGGGGGACACAAACATAAACCATGGGGCTCCCCAGGTGATTCTAGTCATCATCCAAGAATTCATACTTTTGCATATGGAGAGGAACGTTAATTAGTGCATTTGAAACTCCATGCAATAAATTGAAATTTTTACTAGTTTGTTGATCACCATATGTTGTAGTTTAAAATATGTTCCCCCAAAAGATAAATTCTAAATTCTGGTATTTATGACTGTGACTCTAATTGACATCTTTGTAGATGTAAGTAATATAAAATGAAGACATTAGGGCAAATAATCTGATAGGATCTATGTCTTTATGATGCAACACAAAGAGAGGTCCACAGAGAGAAGATGACCCTGTGAAGAAGACAGAGACAGATAACAGGTTTAAACTGTCTCAAGTCAAGGAATGCCTTGGATACTGGAAACTGAAAGATGCAGAAAAAGTACTGCTCTGGAGGTTTTAAAGCAAGCCTGACCCTGCAAACTCTTTGAATTCACTTTCAGCTTCTATAATTAGAAGAAAATAAATTTCTCTTGTTCTAAGCTGTTCTAATCTGTGGTGCTTTGTGGCTGCAGCCCTATGGAATTTTACACAATTCTCTTTTTCTTTCTTTCAATTTTTGGTTGAGGTCCTCCTTTCTCTGTTTTTCAAACCTCTGCTTTAATTAGCTAGGACTCCCCTACACACACTAGGCAGATAACCCATGTCTATCACTTAGCACTGTTCCTCAATATATGTTTCCATGCTATTCTTCTAATAACTTGATACATACGACCCACACACGCACATCCACACACATTTTAACTAAAATGCTTTTAGGATTTTTTTTTTTTGCTTTTTTGTTTAACTTTTTTTTTTTGGCACCAGGGATTGAACTCACAACCTTGTGCTTGCCAGGCAGACGTTTAGGCCACTCATCTAAATCCCTGGCCCCAACATTATGAATTTGGGTTAAGTTTTCAGAATTGGAATATTGAATTTGAACAGAAATAGAGATATTTAGTTTCCAATAGTGTTAGGTTGCATTATAGAAAACTAATCACATTTTATAGAACAAATCACAGTGCACATTTTCAGAGAAATGCATGAGAAAATGCTTTTGTTGGCATTCTCTGTCAACATTATGAGATTTTTTAAAATTTTTGTCAGATTTATATGAGTGATTTCTTATATTATTACTTAATTTTTGTACGTATTAGCGATTGGTTTAAAATATTTATTAGACATTTTAATGCTATATTTTGAACCAATTTTTATGCTTTTTATCCAATTTTCTATAGTATACTATTTTGTCAATATTTAAGCAGATCTTTTATGTAATACAGATACTTTTTGGTTATATTCTTCACTGTCCTTTTATTTAGCTATTATACATTTTATCTATATCTTAAGATCATCTTTCAATATTTCAATTTTATATAGATATCAAAGATTTTTATGCTTTTGTTTGGAATAAGAACTCTTCTTAACCTGGATTATACATATATTATTCTAAACTGTCTTGAAATATTCATTTGCTTTTTGAATATAATATTTTAGTTTTTGAATGTAGTGTAGCATGAAAGTTCAATTATATTTTTCTTTATGTGGTCAGTTTTTATGTTTTTATACATAAAAACAATTTTTGTCTTGTATTTGATTTACCAATTTTGTAAGAGTGAATTTTCATATTATATTGATTTTTTCTTGATTCTTTATTGTGTACCAATGATCTATTTGTCTAATGCATACCAGTGCGATTTAAGTGCAGTGATATCAGATGACTTCTCACTTCATTACATTTCTGTAATTTTCTTGAGTTGAGCTTTAAATTTATACAAAAGTACATTTTTGAGATTTTTATTATTCCAAATAGAACAGTTTTCCTTTTGCAGATATTTCTCGATGGGCCAGAATTAAACTACATGCTTTACAAATGTATCTTCTTCACAGATACTAACAAATCATACCATTAATGGGTGCACCTTGAGACCAGAATATTAAGTGAAGTGAGTCAGACACACAAGCTTAAATATTGCATAGTTTTTCTCAAATGAAAAGTTTTAGAATAGAGAAAGCATGAAAGACAGATAAAAGGTAAAAACAAATGAGAAAAAAGTTATTATAATCTAAAGTAAACAATGTATCTGAAAGTGTATAATTGTCTTAGGGTAAAATTTTAGTACAATTGTTTTGTGCTTTGTATGTTCTTTTGGTTAATAGTCTGATGCTTAACGTGTAATCTGATAATGGTAAAATAAAAGAGGGGATAAAAAGAATTGAAATGTATTACACTCATGTGCCAATTCTGTACAATGAATATAATCATTATGTACTGGAAACATGTACTAATAATAGTAAAAACATATTTAAAGGGCTGGGAATACAGCTCACTGGCAAAGCTCTTGCCCAGCATGTACAATACCCTGAATTCAAGCCCCAAAGTTACAAAGCAATATTAATACATAATAATATTTTTAAAAGTATATTCTCTGGAAATTTATGTATAAGCTCACAATTTGTTAAATTTTAACAAATACCTGTTTATCTTAAGATTGATAAAAGACTGAAAATCCCTAATGAAATCCAGCTTGGAAGTGGTAAAAGAGAAATTACATTCTTACACATAAGTGAGTAAAATGCTTGAATACTAAAAAAATATTGAAAAATTTCAGAGAAAAAGTTCTTGCCACAAAAGATTTAACCTCTGATTTTTCCATCTCTAACAATGGACTATATATTTCGCAAGCCTGAATTACATAGTGAGGCTCTATCTCAAAAAAATAAGTGCATATACTCTAATTATGCTAATTTATATAAGGATAAAGATTTTCTAAGAATGTTAAAAATAAGTGCTCAATAAGTCTTTTAAAACAGGTGGTGCATTCTCTAGGAGATCTCTAATAATCTAAAACTAAATAGGTGATAAATATGGTTTAGCAGAGCATCTTTTGGGGTGTCAAAAGGTGCATCTTTATGAGCAAAAAAGATTTCATTTGGTTACCAAATAAAAGCATTTAAATCTTTTCTTATTATGACCACAGGAAAAAGAATTTAATAACATACAATTTAACCATAGAATTTAATTTCCAGGTCTCAAATAAAACTGAAAGAAACAGAAAATATGTCACATTTCTAAAGACAGAGAAATGATGAAAGAAAAAAAAAAAGAATAAGAAATTAAGACTAAGTAAATTGTTCTTGCCGAATTCTTTTTTCTAGTATCTGTGAATATTAATCTTATTTCTGTCATTCTGTTTTGAGCATCCCTTGCTATTCTGCACCTGACTACACTGAATTTGATTTAAATAATTCATTTGACCAATCACAACAGTTCTTTTTAAACAGTATAGTGTTTTGTAATTCTATTGCTCTGACAATGTAGAGGCACACAACAAGTAGAAGTTTGAATCTAGAGGAAGCCTCATATCCATAGCTTAAGAGTAGGGAGAGGTCAGTTTATGTACTCTGCCCCTTTTTTTGTTTATAAGAACAAAAACAGCAGTCACATGCACCAAGGGATCGATGGAGATCTGTAAGCCCAAGTTTTCCTAGGATATAACACTGTCTGCTTTCTTAATCAAGGGGTCCTAGAGCAGGTCTTAGGTGGAAAAACCAAATCATAGGTGAAAAAGCTTTACTCATTTGTCACTGCTGCCCTTACCATAAAATCCAAGCTTGTCTCCACACTTAGTCTCCCATTATCACCAGTAACCATCTCAGGAAAAGCAAGATATCAGAGTGTGAGTTGAGAGTGAAGATAAGAGCAAACCTGTTCATGTCACTGTGGTCTCACCACTGTCTTCCTTACAACAAACTACAATCTGAAACAGTATATTGGTTATAATATTTCAGCAGTACTGTCAGCTTGATTGGCTTACAAGCAACCAAACTACTGGTAAAGCACACTTCTGTGTGTTTCAAGGTTACTCATGAAGATTTAAACCAGGGTACTATATCCAGTCCCTGTTCTTCCTCTGTTTGGTGCTGTTCCAGTGTTCTGCTACCCAACTGCTATGAACAAAGCAGCTTTGCTTTTTCCCAGCCTTTTTGCTATAATATTTTGCCTTTTTTTTTGCCTTGGAATGAATCCTCTGAATCTGTAAACCAAATAATACTCTCCATATTTAAATTACAGTTGTCGGGTATTTTGCCTAAAGGTGGAAAAGCTGACTAATAAAAAAAAATTGGTATGAGAGAAGTGGGGTTATTGTTGTGACCATTTGACTAAGTAATTTAGAAGCACTTGGAAATGATTTGCTAGAGAATTTTGGAAAAGGTTGGAGATTGTGGGGTATAGGAATCTTAAAATGCAGTAATGGAACCTAATGGGTGATTTTGATCAGAAGTCAGAAAATCAGAATGATGACAAGAAGGTAGACATAAAGGCCACGTTAATGAGTCTTCAAATGGGAACTGAATTGGCAATAAACTAGAATTCATGAGGTACATTATGGCAAAGTACATGTACATTTTGCTCACATCCTAGGACTTTGCAAAAAGTTGCCCTTAGGTCTATACAGTAGCATATTTGGTGGTGGAAATTTCAAGACAACTCAATGTTCAAGTCCTTGTGTAGGTACCGCTATCTGCTTTTACCCAGATGTATGAAAATCAGGAGCAAAACACAAAATGTAAGTATTTGAAAAACTCAAATTTTGTTCCCAAAAGAACCACATGTGAAGTTGAATCCAGAGGAGGAATGGTTTCTGAAGGGAGCACTGTTACAAAGAAACCAAGTGTTTTGAACCAGGAAAATCAAGATGTTCTGAGAATAAGTGTCTCAGGAGTTAGTAAAACCCTAACTAGGGTTGCAAAAGTATGAACTTTTCATTTGAGAAGAGAGACCCTGAGCCCCATGCTCATGAAAGTCCGTCAAGAGTAATGATTTCCTGGGATTTATTTGACCATGCTCAGCCATCCAGGTACCCAGAGACTGCTACAGCCACAGTCTAAGCAGCCCCTACTACTGCTCACGGTGGAGGCAGATCTGCACATCATCCACTTGAAGCTGGCTTTTGTGGTAGACAGAATGCAACTGTGATTAGGTCATGGAGGCTTATAGTCAAATTCAAAGGAAAGCCTGGAAGGCCAGGAAATGTGTCCCTGATGGGGCAATGTGTGAAGCTGTGGCAATGAAACTGAAGTTATAATGAAGACCTCAAGAATTTGGAAATTTCAGTAACATGGAGTATCTGCAAAAGAAAATCAGAGTAGTAAGTGGGACAGCCTGAGAGAAGCCATGAGATCTCCAACCAGGAAGGTCTTAGGGGTAGGACTACCTAAGTCCTGTGGAACTCACATTTTACCACCGTGTTCTGGCTTTTGAGTATGCACTACAGTATTTAATGCTGTCCTGCTGGGTTTTAGTCTAGCTTTGCTATTCTCATATTTTTCCTTTCTATAATGGGAATGATTACCCTGTGCCATTGTACCTTGGAATTTTGTGGCTTTTTTTCTTTTCTTTAAAAAGATCTTTATTTGCACAGGATACAATGGCTAAAACATGGACTTGGACTTTTGAGCAGTGCTGGAACTGTTGAGACTTTGGGGGTGAGGTTTAATGTGTTTTGGGTTATAAATAGGATAATTATATCACATTAGGTGAAATTATGACCTAGTGTTTATTTGGAAATTAAGTATGGATTCAGTAGATGTATTTATGTGCCAGGCTGACAAGGTCTAGAAAGTGAAAGCTAAGCTAGATTGTCAATATGATCTACTTGAGAGTCAACCAAGAGCAATTTCTGGTGTGTTTGAGTGGATCAAGGAGGTGTAAGTTTGGGCATTATATTAGATCCCTGGTACTTTCCTTTTTTGTGCTGTTCCTCTGCTCTCCTTTTCAATTATCCATAAGCAAAAGTCTTGCCACACTCTTGCTTCATAATACAGTAGCCTACCATGGACTGAACTCTGACACTGTTAGCCAAATAAACCTATTCTCCTTTAACTTGCAAGGTGTCAGATATTTTGTGCAGTGACAGGAAAGCTAACTAATAGAGTAAGTGTCGATCATCAGCTAAATATACAATATATTTATATTTTGATCTCAGAAACAACTAGAGAGAAAAGTATTTCTCTTTCTTGGTCCAAAAGAAATAAACACCATTCTTAACAATCAATGGTTACTATGGTTCAGATATTATTCTGAAAGATTTACTTATCTTGACTGCAAACTTCATAAGAAATCCTGTAAAGTAGAAGCCTCCAACACTATCCCCAATTTTACAGATGAGAAAATGAAAGTTAGTTATCAATCCACTGTCAAACATATGGTAAAAGATAGAGCCAGATTCAAATGCTGGAAATCTGGTTTCAAGACACTTAATATTTCATACTCACTCTCCATGAGCATACCCTACAGAAAGAAACAATTTCTTATGATCATTCTCTATATAATGACAATTTTTCTCTTACACTGAGGTCTGATTAAAGAAAAGATACAGGTAAAGTAGTGTTGATATTATATTTCTGTTCTGATGACAGATGAGCCCTCAGTATCACTAAGAAATCTTAGCTAAAGTATATTTGGTGCATTGTGGATTCTGGGAATTCACTCCTTTCATTATTTTGGAACCTAAATGACAAGAAGTCACCATTTTGGAACTCTAGGTGAGGAGTGAGTAAATTTTAAATGGCCTGTCAATTTTGTGCAACTATATATTTTTGTAAATAAGCTTTTTGGAACATAGCTGTGTCTATTTTCTATGTATCTATTGTCTATTGTTGCCTTTGCATTACAATGTCAGAGGTGATTCAGAGAGACTGAATAACTTGCATAATCTTAAATGAGATTACCCAACATTTATTGAAAAAGTTTGTTGAATTTTGGTCTAGATTAATATACTATAATACTGGAAAATTATTCTGGGATTTTCATTTCCCCAGTATCATAACTCAACATATATCCTATTCTGTTGGGTTCTTATTCTCTGCATCCCAAGAGCTAGCTATCTGAAATCTAATTTATATTATAAAATTGAAGATAGATCCTGTTTTTATGTGTTTTTCTAAAGTAGAATTTGCCCACTAATAGAAGACTTCTAAAGAGAAATGATTTGGAACAAAGAAATCAGTATCTAATTTTATAATTTCAAAATACACAACAAAGTAGAAAAGATTTTTCTAGCATATTTCTAATTATATTACCTATTCCATTCTGATCTTATTTACTATGCATGTGCTTTGTTTTCTTTGCCTTATACTTCTTTCTCTGACAGATAAAAACTTAAAAATGTATTATCTTTTGTGCAGGCCCATTGGCTTCAGTGTGGTTGTGGGACATCAGGAAATGACTATATTCATAAAACGTTTTAGGATAAGAGATCTTGTAGTAAAGAAACCACTGATCTGACCTTGTTCATCCCAGGAGAAAGAATACATGGAATAGTTATTGGGGGAGCTTATGGATAAATATTGCTTGACAAAAAAAGAAGAAAAAATATTATAGTAATGACAGCTGGACTTAATAGTAAACATTTATGTAGTTTTGAGGTTTACAAAACATTTTTTGAAGGTCATCTAATCTTTTCGACAGTTTTCTGAATAACATTTTTGTTCTTATTTCACAAATGAGATTAAAACCTCAGATAAATCAGACTATAAAAGATAGAGATGGAGTAAATCTATGTCTTTGTGTATTAGATGTCAAGTTTTCCGAAGCATCAGTATTGATTTGTTGGAGAGAATGTAAGGAAGCATGATGGAGAGCAGTTAAGGGCCGCTGCAGGCATGATGCTAGGGCAGGGGAAAGCAGTTTTCCTTCCTACAGAGAAAGGCAACTGCATTCACTTCAAGGAAGGAGTTTAGGAGTTTCATGTGCCAATTGATTCATTTAGCAAATATTTACTGAATATCTAGAACATGAGATACAGCAGTCAACAGAAGATTCCTGTCTCTATGGAGCTGCTATTTGGAGAAGATAGGTAACTTATAAAAAGGTAAACAAAATCCACAGTATATCAATCAATGATGAGTACTAAAGAATAAAAAAAAAAGCAGAAGACAAGATATAAACTCTCAAAGTACTGGATTGAATTTTAGAAAGATTGGTTAGGAAAGGCCTCTCTAAGGTGGCCACTGAAAAGTTAACTAGTTTACTTCTAACGTTATTCGGATTCATTTATTTATGGATGATTTATTTTTCTATTTTCTCATAGGCAATGCCTAAACCTATCCTATTCTTATCAAAGGTAAGTGAATTAATCAACTACTGTTTCAAAGTAGCTATGTCTTCTAATTTGTTAAACAAATGATTTTCCATTCCATTATAGCAGCAGATGACAAACTTGGTAAAGTTTGCCATACTGTATCACATTAGTTCACCAATGTCCTGAGTAGACACAATTCTTTCATGATTTTTTGCTTAAAAACAAAGTAATGCAGCACCCATGTGTGAGACACTGCAGCTTTCAACACTATTAGAATGTTAGCTTGTATACAATGTATCACTCCATTGTTTTGTGCAACTATCCTAGTAATTCTAGCAATATAAGTGTCAGGTTTAATTTCTCCTGCTGTTTAAAGAGGTCAAAGACAGCATTCTATTTCTCTTCCCACCATCGGTGAGCAGTCACATTTACCTTCTGAGACATGCAGACAATCTCTAGGTAAGAAATATCTTGGTTTCTTATAAGGCTATTGAAGAAATTTATTTTTAAAAAGCTAAGTGTTGACATTTAAAGGGCTTAGTAAGGAAACAGCAGCCCCATTTTCCTAACACCTAAGTTTGGAAATAAATGACACAGGACTTAAAAAAATATACCAGTTTCATTACTGAGAAAGCTTCTGGAGAATGTAGGTAGATTTACAGACCACTAAGTGTTTTGTTAAGCTTCTTTTCTACAATTAACTCATCCCTTCAAACTAGAGGCCTGTTATTCCTGCCACATGGATGAGAGTGAAGAACAAAACATACCAGAAAAAAATATACAGATTCCATACAGAATGATTGGTGGTTTTGTAGTGCTGAGAAAGTATCAGTTTTGACTGAATCAAATACTTTTTGTCTTCCTCTTATAGAAATGTGAATTTTGAGTAAATTGTACAATAGAAAAGAGGTCTGAGTGTTACTGTAGAGGAATTTCGCCCTACAGAAAAGTAAGTAAAAGGGAGATTAGAATTCTGTCCTATAGATTTCATTTGATATAGCAATATTTTCTCATATTACCACTAGTGGGCAGATGGAAGAAGGCATTTTATTCCTGAAATGAGTCTGATCTTAGTTTTAACGTCCTTCATTCAGTTAAAAAGAAAGACTTGCAAAGATGCTTGAGAAAAAGTGGATATATGAAAATTATCAACAAGAGTTAACTGAATCTGCAAAATATGCCTGGAACTATAAAAGTCCTATCTTCAAAGGATATCTAGAATAAAACTTACCTCCAGAAAATTTATAATAGTAGGTTACACAATAATAGTGAACATAAGATAAGTGATATAGTGTAGCCTATTAATTGCTGCTGTGATTACCTGAAGATGTCACCGGACAGGAGACAGCATGCAAAAAACACTGTAAAAAACACTGGAGACAGAGGCAAGAGAGCTGGGTTCCTGTTTTGCCAAACTCTAATGGAATAATTCAAGGCTAGACTTATATGATCTCTTTTGGTTTCAATTTTCTTTCTATAAATCTTTGGATTTTTAAACTTATGATGAATTAAATTCTACATAATTTCTGTGTAAATGTCTGCAGGGCAAAATGAAAATGCAATGTAAATTGATGGAAAGGCAATATTATGAAATGAACAAATAAATAGTCAAAGGAACTAAGAAATAAACCCCATCATAAGTCTGTCAAAGGTCCCAAAGGATACCTGTTAAAAGGAGCTGGGGATTTGGTTCAGTGGCTTAAGCACTTCCCTGGTAAGCACGAGGTGGTGAGTTCCATCCCTGGTCAAAAAAAAAAAAAAAAAAAAAGATGAGGAGGATAATAAGAATGTATTTGGTGTTTCTGTATTTCCATGTCTGAAGAGAAACACATCAAATGCTCTGCAAACCGAGTGTAAGTTTCATGAGTGTGATTCTGAATGCCCTGGAGCTAGGAGGTGGAATTTAGTTTGTCTATCTAAATAGTCTTGAATGTTGCTTCTTCAGATCATTTTAACTGCTGTCCTTACTGTGTGCACCTGAGCAGGAAAAGAGATACAGTCATCACTTGTATCTGGCACTACTACATATTTTGTAAAATCAAGATTTTTTTAACAAAAGAATTTGTCTTTTTCCCATAGCTATGCAAAAATAAGGCAATTTCTTAAAAGGAAAATGAAAGTTTAAGTTGAAGATGCTCATTGAGGAAACCTGGCTGTTCCTGAAGTTGCTAACGCAGGCTGATAGGACTGTAAACTTAGGTCTTCTGAAGGAATCCCTTACTCATTTTCACACGAGCTTGATGGTAATTCTGAGAATGGACCCAAAGTGAAAAAAACACAGAGTTTGAAGGCATTCAGGAAAAAGCAATCAGAAATCTGCTTCCTAAACCATCTCAAGCTCTTCTGTATCTTCTTATTTAACAGAGTTCTTTTCTGCAAAATGTGAGGAGGAGAAAGGCAACCATCCTGTATCAAAGTTGTGATGGAGAGAAGGTTCTGTTAAGGAAGATGAAAACTCAAAAGTTAAAAGCAAACAAATAAGCTTCAAAGAAGGGCAGCTGGTTGGAAGTTCTCTGTAGCAGTGATTTTCAATGTCACCAATGACATCGATACCTGGTGATGAATTTAAAATTGGTCTTCTAAGACCTATACTGAAAAGTTGAGTAAAAATCGGTAACCCCAAAAAGAATTCTAGTGGAGTTTTGAGAGAAGAGGTGAAGAATGAGATCTGCACTGGAAAATATTCTTAAGCAAATGCAATATAGTAAAAATGTATCTTTCCTTTGGATAATAATTTTGTTCTTCTTAAAGCTACACAAATCCTATCTTGTATCCAGTGAGCCACTGAACATTATTCCTAATAGCTCACAGATTGGGATTTGAATTTTATAGCAT
Source organism: Cavia porcellus (assembly GCF_034190915.1). Classification (NCBI taxonomy): domain Eukaryota; kingdom Metazoa; phylum Chordata; class Mammalia; order Rodentia; family Caviidae; genus Cavia; species Cavia porcellus. The sequence continues at coordinate 31,784,999 of NW_026947507.1, forward strand.
GAAATAATTATGTTTGTTGTTTCTGTATCTGTGGGCAAGAGGATATACACGTGTATTCGGGAGGGTGTGTCCACTGTGCCTTTTTAAAGGTGGAAGCTAAATTCATCTGCTGAACCTGAAAATAAAAGTTCTACTCTCTTTGTGTCATGGATGAAATGTTAATGTGGAGCCAAATAGTTTATTTAGACTTATAACTAAACCTGTATGTTGCTTATGAACTATTTGTGATGAGTTCTGGTATTTCAGTACAAGGACTATTGGCAGAAGCAATTGAAAGACATAGATCAAGAGGAGTACTAATGTTTTTATATTGGGGAAGTTGATCCCTTTTTAACTTGTAAAACATTTATTATTATTAAACTATGCATCTACCATGAACCTCACCCAAAAATAATCTTTGGAGATACTATTTACTTTAGGAAGGATATGACGGTAGCTTTCATAGTGGATGATAGGCTGTCCCCCATGGTTCTGCTTTAAGAAATACCAGAAAGGAAGGTGCTATTTAAACATTTTGAAATCTGTCCTATTGGTTTTACTTTAATAAATTAGTCTAATAATACTCAGTTAAATTGTATCAACATCATAGTATGCTAGCTCTGAGTATTCTAATTTTAACTTATCCTTTAAAAATTCTATTAATATCTGTTTTACTTTCTTGCTGTTTTCAGACCTAGCTAATTATGTAACTAGCATCTTTTAGCTTTTGCTGATGAAGAAACACGTATCACTTCAGTTTCAATGTATCTATCAGATTTAAATATGTTATTTCTCATGTTATTGGATTAATTAAGCTTTATTCAAAACTATGAAGTCAATTATAGAGAGAAATTGTCAAAAGCAAAAAAGGTAAGTCATAGAATCACATGTTAATTGGCACAAGGGAATGAGCAAATTGTCATATGCTTTTCATTTCTTTAAGGTAATTGGTCATAGCATCATTTCCTCATTTTCCTGGATTTTGATGTGGAAGCAAAATGGCATAATGAAAGAGCACAGAAGCTGGATTGAATTTTTATATTTGGCTTCAAGCTTTAGCTCTTAATTTTACCACTTATTGCATCTTAGAAAATTTAATTTTTTAAATGTGCCTTAGCTTCCTTAATTGAAAAACTAACACTATTTGAATTACATATTATTTTTATGAGAATTACATGATTGTGAATATGAAAGTCATTTTCCCCAGAATGATTTGACATTGTTGCCTCAACTGTGCTTAAAGCTCAGCACATTCTTGCACATTTTTCAGGTTATTATTCAATGCTTCTCTACATCATATGAGTTATACAAGTGATTTCATGCAAACTAGATGGAGTTTGGAGTGCAGAGAACCGAAGACTTCTTGTTACTTCTAAATATCTGACACAGCCATAAATACGATGCATAGTTAACAAACATATACATTTGTTTATTGAAAGAATCTGTTCAAAAAATGTTCCATTTTTGTCAAAGAGAGTTTAAAAACTTGAGTTTCTGTATGTTTCAAGTGGAGCTTTGAAAAATGTTTGCATGAAACACTTAGAAGCAGGATATTTCACTGGTTGTTCAGAAAAAGTAGAATTAGCTGAGCTAAGCTAGGAGAACATGAGCTTCGTCTTTCTGATATGGTAAATTAATGAGTTTAAAACTGTGTCCAAAACTAAATCTTGCCTTTCACTTGTTTATGGCCTTGCCCTCTTCCAGGGTTCTTATTTAAAAAAAAAAAAACTGTACCTATTTTCATTCAACTGTATGGACCACAAAACAAGTAAGATTTTACCTTTTATCTCTCCTCTCTTTTGTATCTCTCTTAGTATTCTAGAACACATAACTACACACTTAGTGGTTTAAAATAAGATTATTTTCTTATCTTGCAGTTCCAAAGACAAAAAACATGGCAGTGTGTAGCCATGGTGGCACAGCAAATGAGTAATTACTAACAGACAAGACTTTGTCCAGTCACCAAGAGGATCCAGAGGGGATGTTTCCACCGAGAGCAACCATACTGGGGAAATTCCTGTGAAAATTCCAGAAGCCGCCAACTCTCAGACTTTTATTTAGAATATTGGCATAAGAGAAAAAAAAAAAAAACAGGAAAAAAAGCAGTTTGAACAAGAAATTGTCTCAAATTCAGGCAGTTTTCTTGGGGAAAGGGAAGGACAATATCTAGACATAACATCCTTCACTGCCAAAAATTTCACTCTTCACAGAATCTGTGTGTTTCTGCCCCGCAGTTTATTCACTCCTGGGCCAACCCCAACCCCGTCCCCCTGGACTGTGTGGCTGATTCTCTGCTCACGGTCTCCTTGGGCTAACACAAAGGAGTTTGTCCTATAGTGCTTCTCTAGATCTGTGGTTCTCTTTCAAACCCAGGGTGGTTAGGGGAGTTCAAGTCTTTCTCACACTTTGCATGTGACCCTCTCTCCATCTTTGCACCATCAATGATGCACATGAAGTTGTTCTTATCTGTCACATCTCTTATGATATCCTTTTTACTCACACCTGCTTTGTTTTTAAGGATCCATGTGATTACACTGAGTGCCCCCATATAATCCTAGACAGGCTCCCTGTTTTAAGGTCAGCTGGTGGTTATATCTACAAAATCCTTTTGCCATATAAAATAGCATAGACAATGGAATAGGAGGGAAGAGTGGAAAGCCCAGGGACTAAAGATGTAACTTCCATGCATCCTAGTTTTCAACACAAAACTTGATAATATTTCAATATCTTTCAATTGTATTTCCATTTCTATTAAGGTATCTTTAACAGAGGATTCCTATGCACTCTCATCCAACTAACTATCATTTGAACAAGGCAATTACCTGCTAAACTGGCATTTTCAATGTTTGTTGTTTAATAACACCCTTGGCATGTTACAAGCTTCTACCTTTCTTTTGGTGTAAAATATTTTGTGCATAAATTAATAGTCTTTAAAATATTTGCAACAGTTATCCTTTTTAATAATTTACTCCAAATCCAATCTTTTAGTGCTTACACATGATCAGTAAAAATGGCAAAGAAGAATATTTTTAAAATGTTTCTACTTCACTGAAACAGGAAAAATATTGGCCACAAATAATCAGAAACAATTTTCTCCTAATTTTAGAAAATAACTCAAGGTTCACCAGAAACTGGGAGCACAAAACAAAAATTTCTGATTATCAGTACAGGCAGGAGATTTGTGGCATTTTAAATTAAATTTCCTCTTTCTCTTCTCTTCCTGAATCTGTGGCAGCTTTGAGTGCCAGCTTTTGACAGTGAAAACTAGAACTGGCAGGTTTTGGAGGACACAATGAAGTATGGGAGTTCCTTTAACAGCTTATTCTCAGAGAAGTGTCACTTTTTATCTGTGTGGTAGTTCTCTGGAAGACCTCACTCACCAAGTTGTTTCTGTTTGTCTTGTTTTTACCTGACTTGAAGTTTTCCCATTATGAAAAACATATTTCCCCTGGGGATGTTTGTTGATGAGGTTAGAAGCAACCGCATAGCCTCATATCCATGTAAGAAATAATAACAATAGGTTAATAAGGTTGAAAGGAAAGAAGAGAACCAAAGATTTAAAATTCAGGAAGGAGATGTCTATACTGGAGGGACATCATTGAAGTCCTGGGAGGCCACATTCACAGACAGGGCCATGTGTGCCAATGTGGTGTGTATGTATATTCAGGAGGACCTGAGAAGGCCTTCAGACCTTGGCTTGCTAATCATGAAATGCTGGGCAAGTGAAAAATGACAGTCAAGATGGTGCTGTCAGCTGCTTGGCTCAGTACTGAAAGTTTTCTCCAGCATGTAAACATAGTCTCTTGGCAAAGAATGGGAAACTTGCTTTTCAGGCATTTGAGGAAATATCTATGTAATCTTGAAATGAACACTAAGCTAAATATGCAGACTATAATATCCATACAAGACACAACATACAAAGTATAGAATTAATTCAGAATGATTTCTAAGCAAGTGACAACAATGACAGCAAAAAGTACCAGTGGGGTAAGGGGATTCAAATGATCAATTATACTATATTATCTATAATTTTCAGTTTTCAATGAAATTGAAAAACTTCCAAAGAAAAACAAAGTATGGGCCTAGTACCTGGAAAAAAGAAATCCACAGAATAATGCCCAATTAGGCCAAAGCATTGGATTTACTACAAACAAATTGAATCAGAGCAAATAAATTAGATCTGTTCAAAAAGCTAAAGGAAACTATGTGTAAATAACTGATTTGTGTGTAATTTCTTCGGGAATGGAATTATCTTAACTGCTCAACACATTCAACTTAAAATAAGAAAGGATATTTTTAGGCTCACAATTTAAATCCATAGAAAGGCTTCAAGGTAGAAATGGAATGGTACAAGGGAATAGTGGAGGAAAGCTGCCCATGTTATGGCTTCAAAAAACAAGATGGAGAAGAAGAACAAGAATATACATTTCCATGTCACCTCCCCGTATCCCTGCCCACCCATGATGAGCACCTTCAACCAGGCTCTGCCTTCCAACAGCAACTCAGCTATGTCAGCCCCATGATCTTAGATCTGCAGAGGCAAATAAAAGTGCATTTCTTCAACATTGCTTACCCAAAGATATTCTAATCCCCATGTTTTGTGCATAGACTCTTTAGCAAGGCAAGGGGCACTTCGTGGATGGGGTGAACTTAAGGATAAGAAATGTAACCTGGACTATTCAGATGTGCCTAATGAAATCACTGGCTTCCTATTTGAAAGAGAGTCATACAAGGATGGGAACAAAAGTTACAGTGACATGACACCGCAGCCATGGAATGCGACCAGTCTCTCAGAGCTGGGAAAAGAGTGAGAGAGAAAGAGAGAGAGAAAGAAAGAAAGAGAAGAAAAAAAGAGAAAAAGAAGGAAAGAAAAAAAAAATGTTCTCCAGAGTCTAGAAGGAACTCAGCTACCTGCTGATATTCTGATTTTGCCTAATGAGAATCATTTTTGTATTTTTGAGTTTCATAACTGTAACATAAATTTTTGATGTTTTAAGATTCTATATTTGTGGCAATATTTTATACCAGCAATGGAAAAATAAATATATTAATTGTTAAGAAAAATAGCTAATGTTTTATCTTTACATGCTTACTTTGTAACATTGTGGGAAAATTAGACTAATAGATGTGTCAGGATATTGGTGATCAGGGATTATGTAAATTGCTATAGAGTAGCCAATAATTAATTGGTAATGTATTGCTACACTGGAAACCATATAAGCTTTGGAGTGACCCAGATGTATATCTGAAAGTAATTTCACATATTTCTTAGCCATGTGATTTTAAAATATTACTTGATTTCCTCACTTTGATTTCAAATTTTTAACTATGTAGAAAAAAAGAGATGACTCCCATAAAGTGCATAAAACACCTAATGGAGTCTAACGCATGTTCATCTCACCTCTCTTTGTTGGGATTGTAAATTATATTTTCATACCTTGTTTCTTCACCCCATCCCTCTCACTTTATATTTCCTTCAGCTTCAGCAACTATTCGTCTTCTTCGGAAGTTTATAAAATAGTTTTTTTCTCCTGTTTTCTGATGCTTTTTTTGGACTCTGCATACAATTTTATTAATACTTACAGATAAAAATAGTAAATAACTGTCTTACTTTGACCTCAGTTCTTGACACAGAATGCCTAAGATCCTCATCCGTGAGTTTACATAAATGTGATTGATATACACTTTTGCTAACATACTTGCTATAAACTGTTGGTTGATCCCTAAATAGCTTCAGGATGGGGGATGGTTACCACTGAAAGCACCACAGGATGAGAAGACTGGAACTTTTAACCCTCTCCATCCTCCCTTTCAAATGCACACCCAATCTTTAAGGAGAAAAGAGGGGCTGCAACATAAAGGAAGCTCCACAGAGACTCCTAAGTGGTGAGGATTGGAGACATGTTGGTAGACATGTCAAGGTGTTATGAGGGTGACATGCTTAGTGAGGCATGCAATTTCCAGGAATGTCCCTAGCCATGTGACTGAGAATATATTTGTATTATGTGCTTTTGAAACTTTGGCCACAGTTGTTTGTTTCTGGGATGAGCATTTCGACTGCGATGAAATAAACCAATTTCTATATTTGAAAGTGTAGCCTGCAAAAAACTAGTAAAAGCAATGTGGACTTGTGGAAGATACAAACTAACAAGCTGAAGAGAGAAAAAGAGAACAAAAGGAAAGAAAGATTCAGGGTTAGACAGAGTCATATTTTGGGAGGAGGAAATAGAATTTAAGGTCAAAGAAGATCTCTTGAACAATCTCATTACTAGTTCTATTTTAAGTCCTTTTTCCATCCCTTCCTTTGAATTCTGCCAAAGATCTTCTAGTAACTCACTTTTTCCAGTAATTACTACCAATATTCATTCATTCATTGATTTGTTAACAAACATTTATGGAACTCTTTTGTGTGTCAAGTATTTTGCTATGCTGAGGACGTGAAAATTGCCTTCAGACATACAAGCTCTGACAAAACAAAGGTCTGTTTGGGAATGATGTGTGGGAGTCATTAATTCAAAGAATTCAGAGTGCATGGTCTATATTTGCAGCTAATCAGAAATTGAAGGAGAAGCAATACTATTGTTTTATCTAATTAGAGGATGATTATTCTGATGCTGCAGTTTGATATACAAAAGGAGCATACATATCTAATTTGTAGTACAGAGGAAACAGTGAAAAGCATGATCTGGAGCAATAAATCACTAACAGCAGGCTGTACTTTTCAGCTCATTTTGAGCATCAGTAAAAGGCAGGCATTAGTGAGAGAAAGAGAAGGATGCAGCAGTCTACAAAGAAAAAATTCATGCGAGAAAACATGGCTAGAGGATAGAATCCTTCAGTATTAGGTTCTTATGGACTTGAATTCTGGTCTCTAGACAACAGAAACTATGAATAGTTGTAGAGTAAACTATATAGCTAAGGCAAGTCTGGATAGGATTTTTCATGTTGTATGAACTAAAAGAGCGCCTAGAACTTTCATGTTTTCTGTGGGACTTAATATGGAGATAAATAATTTACACTGACTGTAATGATATTTTCCAGTCACATTCTCCAGAGACTAATTTCAAAAAAGACAGGAAAAGAAATAGTGAATGGATTTGGCTGCTTTATCAATAGAGCAGTGTCTGCCAAGGCATTGCTTTCGTCAGACCTGAAGAATGCTAAGACACAGTCTCTGAAAATCCTAATTAGATGTTAGGTTTCAAGGCTGGCTTTGTTACGTAACTTTATTAATTTTCAGAAGCTATTTATTGCTGTCTAAAATAAGATAAAGCTTATAAGCTCATTAAAATAAAACCTAGAAGGCAATGCATTTGCAGATCAACGAGGCCAAGTTAGATTTATGATCTAAATGTATGTGAAAAAACTAATAGCAAAATGAGCTAATAGTCAGATATAAGGCAGATGATCAAGATTATCAGCATTATGGAAGGACAGAAAAGCTACAAATGATTCTTCTAATGTGTGAATTCTAGATTTTGTTGAACTCAAGCTTCAATCCTACAAATATTATTTGTTTCCTGTCGTACATTGGTAATGTTGACCTATCCCATATTTTCAGAAAGAGTTACATTAGCCATCTGTTTAGCCATCTGTTTCGGTATTTTTGTTTACAACTCCATAGGAACTTTGTCAGCCAAATGCATGTCAACCCACCCAACAAATCAAGCTGGCCATCCTTCCTACAAAATACACATCTGTGTAAAACTTGAACATCACAGAACTCATTCAGACTGGTAATACTGGGTAGAGTTCAAGAAATCCAAACACATGTAGAACTTGTCCTTCATTGCAGAAGCTATCAATGTTTTTGTTTTTGAACTATACAGAATATGATGGCTTGTTTGAAAAATAGGCTAAGTTTTTAACCAGGTTACACAGATGCACTTAGTGTACTTTGTGCAAAAGTAGGCTACAGAATATATGGATGTTGATATAAAAATATTGGTTTATCAGTGATATCACATCATCTATAAAATGCAGGCATAGTTAAGTATGTACAATTAGAAAGAAAATTTATGTGCTTTCTAAGTTTAGACAGTTGAATATTTATTAGATTTTACTAAAAAGTAGTTCAATTGTTTATTTTCAATGGAATGATTCTTGGATTCATTTATTATTTTGTTGACACAGTTTTAAGCTCACAGACATATGTGTTTCTGTTTGTTTATATATGAATAAACTACACTCATCACATTTTACATTCCTAGTATAAATATCTATGTGTTTTTGCTTCTTTCTCAGAAATAGAAAGCAATGGTTAAAATTCTCACATAGGAAAAAACAAGCAAATAGGATGCTTTTATAAAGTTAATGTTCTTGGAACTTAAAATTTTAATCTGATTATAAACGTGGAAATTATATCATTCTAAAGTACTTTTGAGGAGAAATCAATAGCTTGTAGTGATCATAGATGTTTTTGGTTTTTCCTTTACTAGTTTTTATTATGCATAAAGCTTTCTACAGAACCTGCTAGGTCATTGTTGGAACCAGGACTCCTGTGTTGGATACGATAGGCAATACATTGTAAAGGCACCAGTGTGGGGTATTCTTGGGACTTAGGCCTCATTCTACAGAGTCATCTCCTACTCTGTTATACTTTCTTTTTGTGAAAATGATCCTATTTAAAGAACTGTATGATTTCTTTATTACCTGTGTATACTATCTTTTTCTGCTGTAATCAGAATACTTCCATATCCTAAACAGGGGCCTAATAATTATGTTGCACAAAAAAGATAATTAAGGGTAAGTGAATAGAATCTGATATAACTGAAATATTAAGCAGAATCCTAATTGGTTCTTGCAGGTAAATTTGAGTTTTGTGTGACTAATTGTACACTTTCAACATTGAATTAACCTAAAGATTCAAATTGCTCTGGCTACTGCATGGAATGTTATGCAGGTATAGATGTTTGAAAAGAAATTGTGTTTCTGTAGGACCACTATCAAAGTGGTCTGAGGACAGAAGTAGCACAGAAGGAGAGATGGATTTTGGATTTAAAGATGACATCAGTTTCTAGTGGACTGGATATGAAAATAGAATGTGGTAATTATTAATGTGGTAATTATTAATTGGATGTATGGATTGGTTTTAACAATAATTGAGATGGAGAAAACTCTGGGAAGGTCTGGGAAAAACCAGATTTGTTAGGAGAAACTGAGAAATTATTTCTTTTTGCACAGAGTTAGGCTCAAGATGTCTATGAACACTGGGACCACAATAGTATGTAAAATCACATCTAGGAATACATTTTTAAAGACTATAGAACCTACTATTGGACGTCTTTAATGTCAGAAAAACAAAATTACTTGCATATACATGATGATATAGTTAGAAAAAGAACAAGAAAGTGCTATTTCACAATAATCATTTGGTAACAACTTGGCAGCTATAAATTTGCTATAAATTTGAGTTTTCCTTTTTAGGACACCTGCTTGAGTGGATGAATCAGGAATTTATTTTCACAGACTTGCACAGCAGGCATCCTCAACCACAGTATGCAACTGATCCTCTCAATCGGGGTACAAGAAAATAGAAACAGTGATGCCCTGTTGATCTTAACGCTTACTTTCCTCCACAATATTCTTATAAACCAGAAGCTAGAATGATCCTGACCACCACCTCTAAGTCTTCTGAGGCCATGGGCATTTGGATAGACAAGATATCTGAAAACTCTGACCAGTAGCCTTAGAACATAGGAAGTCCTCATGATATCTGACATCTAAAAGGAGATGTTAATATAAAAGTTATATTTGTCATTCTAGGACTCTCAGAGGATACCATCACTGAAAGTAAAATTTTGAAATTAACAGTTTATATAGAGTACTTAATACCTTGAGAATGAATGAGATCACAAAAGGAACCATTAGACACAGTAGAAAAAGGCCTGTAACAATTCCCAAGGATTCCGATATTAAGAAATTGTTCAGGAAAGAAGACATCAACAGTCAAGCGTGAGTTACTAATATCACAAAAAAACTTTTTGAACAAAGTATCCCACTACAGAAGTCAGATTTGTTTTTTATTTGACAACACAGTAGATGAAATATGGAGAAAGACTATAGATTTGAGATAAGAGGGAGTTTGATAACTTTCATTTTCTTTGGAAATAAAGCATCAAGTGAGTTTGCGAGTATATTGGATGTTGACAATAAGAAAAGAGAATGTTGCCTGTGAAATAGGCAGTTTGAGAACGGAAAACTGATCTGTGTGGAAAACTGATCTGAGTAAGTGTGGTAGATAAAGGCTATGCATGCCCATCTGTAATTTGTGATCGTGGATTTAACTTTAGGTCAGTCAGATTATCGGTGTGTTTTTCTCTGTTAATGTTAATCTTCTTGAGTGGCAAAAGGAATACAGATAACTTGGTACAACCAGATGTGTTTTTCAGAAACATAATATACTATAAAAGAAAGTACAAAGGGAGAGAAGGCATTTTGAAGGCTTTTTGAAGACCATGTGAGACCAAAAATCAAACCTAAGGAGAGAGAAGACAAGTGAGTGTCACTGTGATTGATTCATGGAGTTAACATATTGGAAGTCATGTGAAGTTAAAGATTTCAAGCAAAGGGAAAGTAGATCCAAGATATGAGATTTTTTTTCAGTAGTAGAACACTCAAAAGGTTTTAGAGGTGATAAAACTGTCAGAAATACTCTGGTCCAGAGTATGAGAGGAAGTGGCTACACTGGAGAGGAAGAAGTATTTCGGCAGATTAAAAAGATGAGAAACGCAGCAGACAAGACTAAGAGATGGATTACTCTCAGGGATACAGTAACTCTCAAGAGTGGTGGCTGGATGACTATAATAGGAGTAGAGGGAAATGTGTGAGTCAATATAGGTGAGTAGCATAAACTTTAAAGACAAAGGTAGGGCTTTAATTTCCTCCTCTTTCTATTCCGCTTCTTGTTCCTTTGCTTTCCTTTTGTCTTGTCAAACAGTAGAGTTGGTTTAACTCTGAGAATGTTATCTGAAAATGATATAATTTTTACCAACAAGTAAAAAGCAACGGAAATGACCAGGTGCAAAGTCACACACTTGTAGTACCAGCTACTTGGGAAACTGAGGCCAAAGGACTGAGATTCTGAGGCCAGCCCTGGCAATTTAGCGAGACCTCTGTCTCAAAATTTTGAAAAAATGTCAGTAATACAATAACATCCAGGAGAAAGCAACTAAAATTCACTCCCTAAAGATGTAAACCATTTAAGGGACTCATTCTAAAAATGCAGTTATTAATAAAGCTATAACAAATAAAAATGAAACAGTATATTCATTATAAAAATAGTATTTGTGGGAATAGCTCTTTTTGGAGATGGAGAGACAATACTACTTACTGTGGTCCATTTCCTACAAACGATACATTTGCTATTTTTGATCACCCTAAAACTATAAATAATCTGTAAACAAGGAGTATAAGTGTTATTTTCAGTTATTTTATTGTATTCAGACCATGTAAATCCCTTCTGTGCAAAGGTGAGTGAAACACATTAAATATATAATTTCTTATGTAATCAGCCTCAAATTGTTTACATAGGAAAATTTGAGATAATTAAAAACTTTCAAGTTTTAGATACATTTGTTTAATGGACATCAGTTAAATCAATACAATTTAAGGATATAAACACACCTAGAAAATGTGCTGAAACTAACTAGGATTTTAGAACTTCTTCCACTGAAAATTATCTTTATCAGATTTCACATTTACCTTTTTAATCCTATTGTATAAAATTAATTAAATATTCATACTATTTAAGCATCTGTGACTGTCAGCTATTAATTTATAGGCTTGTTAATAAAGTATCTGAATACTTTATACAGATATAATAACGGTACTAAAGCAACTTACTAACTCAAAGTAGTGGACAATATCTAGTACATTGCTGCTCCTAAAATTAATAACTCATTCTTATCTACCAAACCCGCTGGCATTAGGATTAAAATAGAAAAGAATATATTAGAATGGCATCCTCAGTATGGGACTCCATTCTTATTCTCTTCAAACTAAAAAAAAAAAAAATTCTCTCTACCAGACTCCAGATTTTAATAAATACACATACACCTGGTACACATAGTACACTTAAAATGTTTCCAAATATTTCTCATATTAGCCATAGCTGATATTTAAATGAGGAATACTTACACAAATGCATGAGCCGCCACCTTATTCTATTTAAAAGGTTTATCATTGATCAAATATTTCAAAAGTCTTTCTTATTCATAGACTTAGTACTTGTCCTTGTTTTTCATTCAGCAGTTACCAGATAATAGTTTATTTTGCTTCAAACCTCAACTTTAATAAAATGAAATCTTTTAGCCTACCAATCTTGTATTAATAAGGAAAAAGATAATAATTCAAATGAATATCTTGGAATGTTTCACACATCTAAAAGAGCCTAGAAGTGACATTTAAAATCTTATTCATTTAGGAGTAATTATATTCCATGTTTCATGGCTTCCACATAATTGCTTAAATAAAAACTCAATTTGCAGGTAAAAGCTATGCTGCTTTCATTGTGATTTTAAATACAGAATATAGAGGTCCAAATGAATAGATTGTTATCAATTTAAACAATTAAGCCTATCAGACATTAAGATAAAAAACTCTCAGCACATTAAGGCTTTCTATTATTTTAAAAGTATGCATAATTAAGAATCTAAAGAAATACATGAAGGTTGTTTACTAAGAAAGAAGACAGAATTTTTTCATTTGATATTTACAAACCACAGATAGAATTTTATCAATTTTACTTTTAAATTTTTTAAATGATGAAAATCAAGAGAAAAGGAATTTTTATGGGACAAATTTTAATTTGTCTCAATTCCAATGAAGATAGTCATTTATTATTAGAAAAATTCTTAAACTTTTTGCATGAATCTTAGAACATTATGAAATGTGGGACAAAATATTAGTATGGCTATGTCATCATATCAAATCATTTCATGATAAAATATTATTTTCAGTTGATAAAAAGCATTATCCCCAGAACAACTCAAATACAGATGAAATCTTTCACATTATTACAACATGAATTAAGTAACCTTAAAATATCAAATATCAAAGACAAAATAAAAATTTTAAAACCTAAAAGTAAAGCAACTGAAAAAAATGATTAGATAAAATCATTTTAGAAGTGACTATTAAAGTGTAAAGTGATAAAAACAATATATTTGTTTCTAAGTATACTAAAGGCCATTGAAGAATTAAAATAGCTATGAATAAAAACATTTTAAAAAGGTGAAGAGAGCAGGGATAAAGTGACAGGTGTAGAAGATTATAAAGATTTAAAAATACCTACAATCAGAGTTCCTCAAAAAGCAAGAAAACTAATATTTAAAGGTATAAGAAATGTTTCCAGAAATAACTGAACTAGGGCAAAATTATATAAAGGTTCATTATGTATATATTAAAATTGATCTGAAAAGTCAGTTTGGAGATGTGAGCTAGAGAACTGTTTTGCTTTTTAATATAAAGAAAGTGTCCTCTAAGAAAGATTATCCAATTTCTTCTTGACAAGAGAATAGAAGAATAGAAGACATTTTGGCCACATTCAGAGCAATACAAAAGGGTGAATTAAGGATTTTAAAGTTATCCAAGGTCTCCTTGATTTTGCAATATGAAACAAAGAATGGGATGCATGCAAATACATACACAGAAATTAAGAGATGTGCTGATAAATATGTTCTGAGAAATCTACTAGAGGGCAAGGTTTGCTAAACCAAGGAATGATTAGGAAAATGCCTGGGAGAACCAAATATACTGACCAGTAGATCCACGATTACAACGAAACTAGGAAAAACAGTATGTAAGCACAAATCCATGAGAAAGAGAAGTAAACTAAAATTGGAACAAAATAAAAGATGAATAGGGTAAAATACACTCCTTATTCACACAGCTGGAAGTCACAGGAGTGTAAAAACATGAATAAGAAAATGAACATTATACAAAGATATTTCTATAAACAGTATCGCTAGCACAAACGTATGAAACTTCTTAAATAACAGAAAAAGTTAATAGCAGCTAGCACAAACGTATGAAACTTCTTAAATAACAGAAAAAGTTAATAGCAAAAAGAGCCCTATGAAAACACATATAACGGGGGTAAAATTACATTACATATGACAACAAATTTAAAAAAGGAAAATGGTTTTCAATAAATGGCACGGATAGATGTAACTGTTAGGAGTGGAGAATTCGATCCCTAACTCACATTACATAGCAAAAGAAACTCTGGAATACCCAGACCTGTGGTGCCACCCATACAGTGACTCAAAATGCAAAGGAAATATTTGAAAAGATTGAAAAATTCAAATATATAAGGAAAGCATTTGTTAGTGGTAATTAAATAAAACCAAAACTATAGACAAAATGAAAGTCACAAAAGGGGAACTTTTATAATTTACAACTTATCTCATATCCATAGGGCTAATTTCCTTACACTGAGCATTCTTAGAAATCTGGAGGAAAAAGACCATAAACTTTATTAAATCAGTGAACAGAAAATCTGAACTGATAGGGAAAGTGTGAAAGTGGTACGTGGTCTCTAATCTTGTGAAAAGAACCTCAGCTTCACTGAGTGGGAAATATACAAATTAAAACTGCATAGGTATCATTTTTCATATATGAAATCATCAATAGTGATACAAGACTTGCCTGGAGGGAGCTCATATTTAACAAATTTGATAAATAGGAACATTAAGAAAAATGACAGTGATTATTATGCATTGAATAGCAAAGAAAAAAATGCATCATTCTTTGTTCCCAAAAGTACAAACCACAAAAGCTAAGCTTCCTAACTGAGGCCATTAAACCTAAGAGCTTGTGTCTATCAAAAGACACCACCAAGGAAGTGGAATGGCAAGTTTTAGAATAGAAGATATTTGCTTTCTACACAACAGACAATTATTGGGTCTCAGATATTACATAATGTGTTTCTGGATGTGCAGTAATGATACTCCTCACCCACTCCTTCTGGGTGTTTAAATGTGTACAGTCGCTTTTAGAAACCCATTTGACATTACCTACTAAAAGGAATCAACCATGTATAGCTGTCTTGTCTCTTTGATTCAGTAGCCCATTAGAAAATTTAAGCATGCTGACTATATACAGCTAGTTGTTTCATATTCATATTTGTTTCCAGCAAAGTATGTTTCTCTGTACTAGTGAGGGCTTCTTCCAATTTTTGCTTTGTTAATTAAAACTGTATTATTATTTATTTGTCTCTTTGGTTTCTTGTTTTTCTTGTATTTTGTTTTGTTTTTCCCTCTATTACACTAAAGATAGATGTACATATATAGGCTTATCCATGCCTAGAACTTCTAAAGAGTTTATAAGAATTGATTTTATTATGTACAATGACATGAACAGCTATTTTGAAGATAAATGAGGCATTATGGTAGCCATTGTTGATCTCCATCTTGTTCTGAAGCCCAATCATGCTTTTATTCTTTATTTTGAATGGTTTTAGTCTATTTTCTATTATTTGATTTCAATATGTGTGAAGGTTTACACCGCTATTTTGGAGAAAACAAAAGATGTTACGGTCGCCATTGTTGATTTTCTATTGTCTGGTTTTGAAAGCTCATAATGTTTTCATTCTTTTGCTTTCATTGGTTTTATACTATTCTATTTTGTTTGAATTTACTGTGTGTGAAGGTATGGACAACTATTTAGAAGAAAACAAGAGGGATTATGGTAGCCACTGTTGATTTTCTGTTGTCTTATTTTGAAGTCCTGTGCTTCTTGCATTGTTCTGTTCTGAACTGCTTTGTTTTGTTTTATTATTTTAGAAATAAAAATAATAAACTGCTGTGAACAATTGTGTGCATGAAAAATATTGCTGAACCAGCCTGAACATGCTGTGTCGGGAAGTGGCAGAAACAGAGCTCCAAATCAGTGTTCACTCCACATCAGTACCATTAGGAATCTGCCCCATTGCTTAGAGACCTCAGCAGGAACAAGATGGGGTCTTTGGGAATGCCAAGTATCTTTCTAAAACAACATTTTCTGAGAAGGAAGGAAAGATTCCTGAGAGCCTAGGCTGCTGCAATGCCAAGAGGCTTCAGCCTGACAGGACCAAAGCTTGGGAAACTCCTCCTTCTTGCCTCCTCCTCTTTTTCAGTTTTATTGAGTTATAATTAACAAGTAAAATATGTACATTTAAAATGCACAGTACAACTTTATGTACCTTGTGAAATGATTACCAAACTCAAGTCCCTTAATGCCTCCACTGTGCTTAGTTGCTTTATATTTTTGACAGACTTTAACAGAAATCCATTGGAGCAGAAACACAATGGTCCCGAGTCCCTCCCTTTCCCATGGAAGAGTAGGGCACGCTTCGCCTTTCCCACTTCAAGTCACGCAGTGGGAAGAGAACCATGCGTGGAGATTTGTGCTCTCTAGAAGGGGGCCTGGTTGGCTTCTTGGTCCTAGGGTGGAGCTCACTAGGTGCGGTGGGAGGGGAGAGGCAGACTTGAGGCGAGTATTAAGAATGGCTGGACCAAGTCTTTTGAATGCCTGGCAGATAGCGAACGGGCCAAAACCATGGTAGTGTCCGTGACAAGTAGCACGTCCCCAGGGAAGTTTCTTGACTTCACCAAAGAGTTCAACAATGCTCTTCTTGATAAAGCTAGCAGAGAAGTCCCAGATCCTGCATGTCATGGGAAGGAACGCAGACCTTTTTATCCTGGTTCCATGACTCCTCTTTGTGTCCTCTTTTCAATTTAGGTAGGAAAAATCACAAGTGAAGGTAGGTATAGAGCAGGAGTTTAAGCTGAAGGAGGAGTAAAAGAAGCAATGGGCCTGTTCCCCCACTCACTACAGTTCTGCAAACGTCGCTGGAGAGAACTGACAGAAGGCATACGTAACTGAAGTATTACTGAGGTCAAGACTATATTTTCAGTAAAAGAGGCTATTTATAAAACAAAATCAACTATTACGATTTACTAGAGTAAATTTCTAATCACTTAGCAAATATGTTCATCATCATTCCTGTCTACCAAATCTCCTTATCCACAATTGCCCAGAACCTCTTCCTTCCAGTCAAGCCTCTGTAGAGCTGGCCAGGCTTTTGGTACCTCCTAGAGCTCTGCGTATCTCTTCACTTCTGTATAAACACAAGGGCCAGATTTACTTCCCTAAGCGTGGTCCATTCAGATAATTTTTTTTTTCACTCTCCAGGCTTTTTTGAATGAGATGGTTAGGAAGATGCCATTTTCAGCCTATACCCACATACTAAATATACCTAACTGTAAATCGAAGGTTTTTTTCTTAAGTAATTAATTGGTGCCCTTTCAAATCTTTTTTAAAAGTCACATTCTTCCTCAAGTTTGGTAATAGGAACAAACAACATTCATGACTGCCAATTCTTTCATTCATGCTTGTTTAAAATATACTTGACACAGATTTGGTGTGAGAATATGCATATTCACATTTATGCATGTGGATGTATGTGTTTGTGCACACATGAATCCATGAATTTCATAGGAAAAGATGAGTACAAGAAAAACCAAGAGCATTTGATGGCAATAGCTTCGATAGCGTGGAAGCTTTGATAGTCACCTAACGGTATTCAGAGGACTTGGCTGTACATGAGACAAACAATAGGACTAATAGAAAGGGTGCATCAAAGCGACAAAAAGCAAAATGTATCTAACTAAAGCTTGGAGCTGTTAGCCAGGAACGTCATGAATAGGACGGCAGCTCTAGAAGAGATTCCAACTCACTGAACTGCCTCAGACAAAGGCATAGCATCCCAGAGAGCAGGTGTGTGACACACATGCTTAGTGGCTGCTGCTGGTGCCCACAGGATTAGAAATAAAAGGATTGTTCTGCACATTTGAGCTTTTCAGAAAATTCATATATACATAGGAGAGTTCGTGGCTGGTAGAGTAAAATAATTTTAGGCTAGACATCTAAAAGAATTGAAAAGTTTTGTCTATGGTACTTTCGTCTTTCACTCACATTATGTTCTGTATAGTTCTATTTCCTTGTAAGAGGAAAATGAGAAAAGAGATGTAAGTGAATATATTTAATTTGCGTCTGTATAGTGGGGGAGTTTCAAGAGAACCAGTTTCAATAAAACTCTAGCATCAGCCATGATAAACATCTGGAGAGTCAGATTTCCAAACCCCAACTATGATAGTTTATCTTCACCATTTGGTATTAATGGCCTCAGATATGATAGAAGTTCCATCAATATATTTATAGGCAGAAAGAGACTAAAAATCGTACCCTAGATCTCCCAGGTAACACGGAAAGTATATGTCTCAACTAAACAATTTGTGTTATAGAAGGAGAAATTCTTATGTATAAACCTCTGCATTATTATTTGCATATTCTTGATACTAAATAGTTGGGCAAATTATTTCTGTCTAGAGAAACTTGATGAAAATCTCCAAAAAATTTTCATGGATTTTAAAACACTAATGTACAAGTTCCTAGTAATGTAAAGTGAGACAGAAATCTAACTGAATGTACCAGGGTTAGTGTCTAAGAGTCTTATCATTGTATCATTGTAACTTAGAACAAATTTACTTCCCAATAATGATCAGTCTTGGAGATCAGTTAACAGCTGTTTATATAACTTGTTTAAATAATTTCTGAATGTTCTCTAGTACCAGCAAACAATTGTTCCAAAGTATTCAGTAATCAAAATACATGTTTCACTTATTTAAAGAAATATGAAATATAGGTTTCATAATCCATTGCCAGCCTTGAAACTTTGGAAAATTATATAAGACCATGGCATAAATCTGTGACCAAAGGAAATGGCTTTGTTATAGCATACATAATGAGTATATGACCTGGATTTTTACCATCCCTAGTTTTCATTTAATAATAACCACAAATAATCCTGTGCAAAATATGCAGTTTATTTGTATGAGTTTGAGAATAATTGAATCTGACACAGGCTGGGAGAAAATATCCTCTCTGCTCTCCTGCTGAGAACATTAGCCAATGTAGACTCAAAAAGCCCTCATCAGAAATCATGCTGTGATACAATGTAAAGGGTCATAATGCAGAAACTAGTTTTGAGCACCCATGCTGGTATTTAGAACTGACTTAGAGAAGGGCACCATCTATCTTTATGAAAGGTTTTCCAAATTATGAGTCACAGATACTTTTGCTAATATGGTTTTCCATCCAACTACATTAGATTCTTCTGGTAAAAACAAAACTATGAGATATACAAGAAAAATGTGGTAATTTGGGGACATGATATTCATTGCGAAGAAGTGTACTCAGTTCATGTCAATAATGTTCTTCGAAGTTATTCCAGTAAGACCACTGTAAGAATTATCTTAATTTTTAAAAAAGTGAATGGAAATTCCTGCATGGAAGAATTAATCCACACTGCAATTATTTTCTTGTTCATGGACATGAAACTTAAATGTGTTATTGGAGGTCCATTTGGATTTACAGAAGATTGTTTACTTGGGGTTTCTGTAGTTATCAAGTTTCCATATATACACATATACACAACTTTTGTGTGTGGCTTTATTTTATAAAAATAGTATCATAGTATGCATATTATATGTATTACTCTGCAATTATATTAACATAAAAATATGTCTGGAAAATTTTGTAGAACAAATAAATACTAACCAACACATACTTTTTATACATCTTTTTGTGTTCTTTAATGTGAGTTTACTATATCGTGTTTAATGATTTTCTTATTGATATACTGTTATGTTTCAAGATTTTCTATTATGAATAAAGCAGCAATGTATTTGGGTACTAAGTGTTTAGAAGTAGAATTATTGGACTAAAAGTCTATTTTAAATGTAATTTTATCTCTTTTATTTTCTATATATGTTAGTTTCTTTTCCCACATTTTTGGTAGGTTTATTTTCCGTTGGAATTTTAGTGCTGATTACATTTTAAATAATAGTTTTGTTGGAATTATGGCTATACGTTTCATTCTTGTTACATTTACAATTTTGTCATAGTGATTTGAAAGTTGAATAACTTCAAATGTAAGAGTAAAATCTACTGAAGAAGCACACTTTTTGACTTATCTGTTGTATATCATATATTTTAACAGCAATTAAATACCAGAATTATCCTACTGCATGAAATCTGTGTTTTGCTTTGATGGGTGGAAAAATTAAACCTCGCTCATTATTGAACCAGCCTCTGTCCAAGGTTTTCTTTGACACCAGAAATTAGTGTGAAGGGAGTTAATGTAATGGATCTTTACCCTGTAGTTGTTGCCATTATTGATATTACACAGAAACCTAGCTGCATCTATATATTTTTTGATAACCACTGGCAAAGAAACAGTGCTCCCAACAGTGCAAACAGCATCCGTATTTGTATATCAACAAGCTGTTATGCTTCGTTTATTTGAAGGCTACTAGTAGGCTAGTTCGCTTCACCCAAAAAATCCATCGTATCTTACACCACTCACCTGCAGGTTCTTCATCTTCATCTGCAGCGTGTTTCCTTCATATTTATTATTTTGTGATGTTATTTCTTCTTTGGGAATTCTGCCCTTCTTGTGCCCAGTTTTCAAAAACTCTGGTCAGGTTTTAGGTACTTTCATTTTGCTTAGTCCCCAGGACAGATTTTTTTGATGAACACTTGTTGAAGTGAAGAAATCAAGGTGTCTAGTGTTAATATGCTCAGTATGCTCCTTCTGTTCCCAATTCACACCAAACAACTTAGCTGCAGAAAGCATTTCTTTTTGAGATAATATTTGTCCTAGGGTGGTATCAAACTCACAGCAATCCTCCTGCCTCAGCCTCCAGAGTGCCGAAATTGCAGTGTGCATTTTGTAAAGCAGTCCACACAATGTAGATTTTTGCTTATTCATATATGATTATTAACTGAACATAAGATAAGGGCATTGCTTACATGCTTTACATCCCAATATTACCTTATTTTACTCAGAAACACATCAGAACCAAGCATAGTTACTACACACCACTGGAAGAAGGATGAGGGCTCAGTCATAGAAAAAGTATGGATGATATGGAGCTAACAAAATATATTTATTAATAATAAATATCTCTAATCTAGAGCATAGGAATCTATTCATTCAGTCTTAAAGAATTACTGAAATAAACGGTAAAGAATTGAAAAAATTAACATTGCCAATTTAAGTTCCTTAAACTAGATTTTTACATAGTAAAGGGAGAATTTTCTTTTATGTATATTTAGGTCATAAAATAATTATAGGAACCCAAATAATAAATGGATTTTGGTAACTTGTCAGCAGAAGAGGAGGTTATTTGAGCACATTTTTCAAAAGGAAATCACATTTTAAAACTATCTGATGGGATTAATACTGTAGGGTAGAAATGATTTTTTTTCCATGTAGTCCTACTTAGTGTATTATATTCAGACCCAGAAAACATGAACAAGCACAGCTGCTCACCCATTCTATCCAGAGACCTATTTACAGTAATGAGGCCTTTTAAAGCCTACTGTAATATTACTAGAATGGAAAGAGATGTAAAACTCTACTTCTTTTGGCTAGATTAAAAGATCATTTAGAATGTGTGACAAATAAGCAGTACTATGAAAACCAAAACTATAGAAAAATATGAGAAATTAATTCACAAGAGATATGGATAATTAATCACAAACACAGAATTTCGAACAAAAACAAACCAACGTATTGAGGTAGCAAGAGATGGAGAAGAATGATCATCTAAGTCAAAGTAAATGGAGAGGCTTGTTGCACAAAAGATTTACTTCCTTAAGGTTTTATATTCTTTTTACCCTGAGTCATCAATATAGTTTTCCTTTCTTTCCTTTTTTCTTTTCTTTTATTTTTTCTTTTCAGTTTTTGAGGTCTCACTATGGTCTCACTATGTAGTTCAGGTTGGTTCAGCCCTCACTATGTAGCCCAGGCTGGCTTTGAACTTGCAATTTGAACTTGAAACAGCCTCAGACTCCCGATTTCTGGGATTACAGGCGTGTAAGTTACCATGCCAGGCCTTTATTTCTATTTTTTAATCAATAGATAACTTTAAATATTATCAGTAAGTTGAATATAAGATTATGCAAAGTTATAGTCACATAGCGATGTAAAATTTGTGCAGTTCTAGTGATGCAGGCAGTGTGCTAATAATGAATGGCACGCTACTTTGGCCTGCAATATTCTGAGAAATAAGAAAAACATTATTTTTTCATTAAATGAAACAAAAAATTAAACTATATTTCATTTCTAAAGATGAAGTAATTAAAAAACACTTTTAAGGATCTTAAAACTCTCTTGTATACCTAGCAGTTGAAGATATTCTTTCTTTTCTGAAAATATAGGCAAAGCAGCACTAGGAATACACTCCCTGTGGATTACCATACTGTTGTCCCCTTAGCCTTGGGAATATATCCCAAAGTCCTTGGTGGAAGGATAAACATATGGATAGCACCAAGTTCTGTGTATGTTATATTTCTCTAGACAGATACACATATAATAATGTTTAATTATAAATTAAGTACAAGAGATTAACAGAAAAATTACCATAGATTATTAGCAACTTTAGCTTATGATATTTTAAATTAAGAACTTGCTCTTTTCTACTGAAAGAAGAACTTCATGGTTTCTTTTATACATGTCTAACTACTAGCATCATTATCCTCTTTAAAAGTTTTATTAGTATACATTTGGAGTACCTGTTTATGTTTGTTACATGGAATAGGTACATGTACATAGTAAGTCTTACTCTTGTACTTTGGGATGGTTATGAAGAATAAATGTTACTTGAAAACAAGCACTTTGATCCTTTAACAGTCAATCTGATACCTGCAAAGGTAACCAAGTCACTAAGAGTTGAGTAGTATATATAGAATGGATAGCATACTATATATACTATGTAGTATATATAGAATGGATAGCATACATACTAGTATGTATAGCTTTGTTTCTATGTAAACAAAGAAATTATTTACATTTCTGTGCTGGGAAAGGATGGAGCAGGAGAACACAAGACATCATCTACTCTGTATGGCATAAAGTTAAAATTCATGAATTGTTTATTCCTGGAATTTTCACTTAATAATTTTAGACTATTTTTGACTGTGGATAACTTCAACTGTAGGTAACAGAGGGCTGCTGGTTTAGGGAGGCAGAAATTTTAAACCGAACATGGAACAAGGAAATAATTATGGGAAGTATGGTTCCTGCATTAGAAAAGGCATACACATGGCTGCAGTTAGGACATCAGAGAATACACTAAGCTTACTGTTATTTTAAATTTTATGTGTTTTATCAGTGTTCAGTTCTTAAAACAACTATGCCAATTTTATGAAGATCTAGTTTCGATTTTCTAAGAATCATCATTTCTAAGGATATGAGGATTTAAGTACAGGTTTTTATGTTAAATTCTCTCTGCCTTTTGAACTTTCTGGGTCATTATTCAAATTTTTATTTCTATGCCCTTTAATGCTTATAAAGAAGATCTATTTTAAATTGCTGTAGCTTTCTGAGGGTCTGCACAGCACTTTCAGCTTTAGTCTCATAGTTTTAAACACTGCCTTCTCAGAGGCACACTGTCTGGCTTCTGAGGCCTTTTTAAGATGAAAGGAAACCTCCCTGAAACCACAGCTCTTGCATTTTGCATGTCTGCAAAACCAGAACCATATGGATGATGTCAAGGTCTGCTTCCAGCTCCAGCATTAGCCAGGGCCCCTTGCAAATAACTGTAGAAGCATCTGAGTGGCTGCATAGTGCAATGCTGTGAACCAAATCCCAGGGAAGCAGTTTTGTAGATGGCTATTCTCAAATGAGGTACCCAGAGATTCTTTTCTCAAAGCATAGTCACTCACTTTTGCACCCTGTAGCCTATGAGACATGGATACTTGCTAATTTCTTAGATTCCTTTAGGCCAAATATCTAACACCCACAACCTAAAGGACAAGTTTATTCTGGCTCACAATTTCATTAGGCTCACCTTATAGTAGGCCAGCTTCAAAGCAGAAATTTCATGGTAGCAGTGCCTAGTGGAGAAAAGCTACTCACATCCTGGTGGCCAGGAAGCAGAGAGGGAAAGGAAGAGCTGGGTAGACCTTTCTGAGTCATACTCTCAGTGACCTGTCTTTTCCAACCAGTATCTCCTGGATGGGGCATTGAATTATGAATGCCTCACCGCCCCTGTAATCCAATCACCTTTAAAATGACCAACCTCTGAACACTTGAAGCCTTTGGAAGACATTCTAAAGCTAAACTACAACACATGTAGTATGGCCTAAGCAGAATGCTATACCAGAATTACCTTGTATAAATTCCACAGCTCTTTGAGGGAAGTAAATTTATATATTTTCTTTTACTTTTTCTTTGTTTTTGTTGTTTTGTTTGTTTGTTTGTTTTGGATTTTTTTTTTTGTACTGAGGATGAAATTCACAACCTCATGCTTGCCAACCAGGTGTTTATGCCACTGGGCTATATTCCTGGCATCCACTTCATATGATTTCTTCATATGATTAAGAAATCGAATCTTAGGAATACAAAATATCCAAAGTTATTCACTGAATATTTAGAAATAGGTTGATTTAGTTCCAGGAATTACATGCTATCACTCATCTACTACTTCAGAAATGAAAGGTACAAATTTTGGGTTTTAAGATTTGCTTAAAACAGCCAAAACAAACTCCTGTATCTTATAATTTCCCTAACTTTCAGTTCTTCAGATTTTTACTTTATTAGGTTTAAGTTTCAGTCTCTTAGTCGTTCATTTCAAAATGAGTATTTAACATCCTGAAATGAAAAGAAAAATATGCTTGTTTTAATGTCCCTGTGAGTTTTCCCTCTTTCCTTTGGTTCTAATTCCATCCTGTCAGGATAAGTGATTTAGTCTCTCTTACTTGGGTGACCACAATCACAAAGTGGGACCCTAAGAAGTACATATCCAAGTTTATCTATAAACACTGTACTGTTCTTGATGAAAACCTGAGCACGAGAAAAATAAGTAAAAAAAGTTGATAAAAATATATGTGTGTTTTATATATATATATATATATATATATATATATATATATATTTTTTTTTTTTTTTTATCCGTAGCGGGGATCGGACTCATGACCACACGCTTGCAAGGCAGGCGCTTATGCTGCTGAGCTAAATCCCCAGCCCATGTTTTATATTTCTTAACAGTGGGAAATTACATGGCTGAGATTTATAAAAGCTTGGTTTTGGATCTTTTAGTGCTGAAAGTAATTCTTGGTTACTTTAATGGACATACAAGTAGTTCCAGTCCCTGGAATTCTGAAATAGCCATGGATATGTTTGGATCTATCATTTATGTATTGTTTAATTTTGGACAAGTTGCTCAACTTGTTTAAACGTTTTATATAAGACAGCATCACAGAAGTTACCTTATAGGTTGTTTTAAACATTAAATAAGATACAAGGAAGTCACATGACACTGTCCCTAAAATACCGTGAAGGCACCTTCTATCCCATTTTCTTTCATGCATATTATTAAACAAAGCTGCTCTGCCTTTAAAAGCCAGCTCCCCGTAGCCACTGTATTTCTTTTTACTCTTTGTTCTGCATTTTCAGACAATGCGTGTCTTCATAAGCATTGCTTGAGTCCTATTGTCTCTTCTCCCATTCTAAGAGCCAATAGGGCTTTCATCCTCAGTTCTTTTTTGAAACACTCTTGACAAATTTCCTGATGATTTCCTTCCAAACAAAAGCAGTGACAATTCTTGGTCCTCTTTTAATTTGATTTAAAAAGAATATTTGACCAACATTATTTTATCTTTATAAAAATGTCTTCTTGTTTTCTTCTGACCTTGCTGACAGCTCCTTTCAGTCATTTCTGTAAATGTTGAATCTTTCAGAAGTTGTCCTTTTTTATTCATCCTGTGGTGTTTTGACTCCAATAGCATTTGTATATCAATGTGTTCGATATTTTTAACTCATTTCCTAAACTCACTTCATATCTGTCTGCCTCCTTGTGGTTCTGTCTCTTTGTATATATGTATTTGTTTCCTCTCATGCCACATATGTATTCATCAGTACCTTTTCTTGTTTGTACTGTCAGGACACATTCAGAATCTACCATGAGAACCATTGCTATGTCTGGTAGAAATCCTGAAATAGTTCTCTCTGTTTTCTCTGTAAGGGTCAAGTCAACAAGGAAGTAAGAAGCAATTATTATTTAGTATAAAAAACATATGTGCCTAAACACACAAATTCTTAACATTATACTGTAGAAAAATCCTGTCTTCAACACCTTTAGTGGGAGTGTTTTTTCTTAGTTGGAAGTAAATTATTCATTCATGTAACACATTTTTATCAAGCCATTCCTATTCAAGCTATTCAAGCCATTCCTGTTATCAAGCTAATGAAAAGATGACCACCTTACATGCACCTCTTTTAGGATTTTTTCTTCTATTAATTCCTATGAGTAGTTAGAATAGCTATAAAATATTGGGCTAGCATACTTATGATTCTTTCAAGGGTCAGTGAATGTGGGTAAGACCAACTGTTGCAGTGTAAGAAATGTTGCACTCATGATGCTGGGTTATAACCTGTGGAGACTGCTAACTCCTGCTTTCAGTATTCAACAAAGTGCCTCCTAAGAAGAATATTGAAACAACTGAATGCAACACATTTTTTAGTTTAGAAACAAGAGCACAATGCTGATTTTTGCACATTTAGAAACACAGTCTTTTGTTGCAAGAACAACACAGCTTCTGTATTGTGGAACAAGACAGGGGATCAAGTGTACACAGACCTGGTCATAAGCAGACAGGGTTGGTGCTCAGCTGGAGAGGAGCTGCCAGTTAAACATCTGGCCACTGAGGTAAATTGGTATCAACAGGGAGTAATGCTGTTGAAGCAGCAATTTTGTACTCTGCGGGCAATGTTATGTTTCTTTTTAAGTGTTATTTATTTTCTGGAACATTATTCTGGGGAAATTACTGTCATTTTAGATACCACAACTTGGCCCTTCTTAATTTCTAAGCATTTCCTTTTTTTGCATGAAAATCTTTCATTTTGTTAGTCTGCCTATTGCAATATTTCAATGTGTGATTTGTTGATAGTGGCTTTATTGTGTGCTCTTATAATTGGATCATAAACAGCAGGTGTGGTAGAGCTTTGTAAATTGTCATATTGAGTGTCATGACAAAATGGCAATTATTTCACTGAATACAAACAATTCAGCACATAGAAGTCTCTCTAATGGTACAGTTCTAACAAGTCTCAACATACTGGGCACAAGTCACCTCATTCCCATTCTTTAAATATGACGTATCTATTTTCTGAGCAAATTTTATGTGGGAAACTTAGACAACCTCTTAAGATGTTCTATCTAAAAGTTAATAGCAGGTCCTTTCATGCGGCAATCTATGTTAATTTTTGAGAACATTTAGTGATATCTATTAATTTTCTGTTCAGATACTTTCCCCTTTATTCTTGGATGTTTTACTATTGCTATTTCAATCATGTGATATTGCTAGAGGCTATCATGGCCATATCGAATAATTTAGATTATGATGCCTGACTCAAATTGGACACATTATAATATAAAATATACCCAACTGTTTTTGTTCAGACAGGGGTTGCTTACCCAACTTGGGCCAATTCCAACACATCCTGGGGGGGGGGGTTAACATTATGTAGAAAGAATTTCACTTCTTTTTTGGAAGTAAACATCAGCAATATTAATAAGATCTTTAGTGTCCTTGCTTGTAAGCCAAGGGAAGAAGCTAAATTGGAAAAAGAGGAGGCACACAGACAAACAAGGCAAGAAGAGGAGGAAGGGGATCCCGGCAACTCTTTTAATTCAGTCACATGTAGCTCCGAAATACCTTGACTTGAAAAAGTTTGGTTATATGCGACATTAAATGCTGTGCATGAAACGGAGTTAATTTTTGGTGGATTTCTACAATTGCAAATGAAATAGATCTGACAAGTATTGCAAAGTTGTTATTTTCCCCTCATTCATGAAATCTCCTTCATTCTCCCCTACCTCCTGTCCCACACAGTATCTCACACAACAGGAGCATGTATTAGTTTCTCTCTGTATGTGTGGGCATCAATGAATAGCATAATTCTGCACTGATAATTTGGATTTGACTTCATTGACTAGAAGTAGATTTTTTTGGAAGCAGAGAGCAAAAATCCATTTTTTCCCCTGACAGTTCTCACAAATATTTTGTTTTTTCTTCAAAACTTGGCATAAGCTGTATTTTGAAATGGACATTTAAAAGTAAATTCTTTATGTAGGCCAAAGTGGTGCCGGATAAAGCATATGTTTCTGCTATGGCTAAATAACTCTAGAGATTCTAAATAATGCAGGCAAAATTTACTTCTTTTCATCACTGATACATTTGAGAATATAAGCTTGAATGGATTTGGAACTATTATCTATATAAATGCCCAAGACACAAGAGAATTCATTTATATTGAAACCCATAAATAAGAGTTCACTACAAAAGGAAAAGAAGCTCACTATAAAAGAGTAATTGCAGTTGTACATTTCTGTGATTTAGAACATGATGTATGATATGATACCACTTGCTAAATGTATAATAACTAAAGAGGATGAATTTCTGACAAGCCTAAACATAGCTTAAACATTTATTTCCATCAAAGGAAATGCCTATGATTCTTCTGAAAGGAGTTTTTAATCGTTCACTACTAAAGAATGGTAATCCCTATCAGAAATGGTAGAGTAAAATTAATTTTAATTCTCCTCCTCACCTTTCTAGACATCTTGCCTGTAACTGTTACATTTACATGGGTGGGCGTATTTTATGTTTCCTACTTGGGATTGAATCTTCAGCAAGGAATCCATTTTAGAATTTCCACACAAAAGTAAATAATTTCTTATGTATTTTAGAAGCTACATAAATGAAAATGTCACTAAAGTACAAATTTAGTAAATGTATTGATATGTAGTCAGATGTAAAAGGGAACAATGGGTAGACAAAACTGGCTTGGAGCTGTGTCACACACATAATAATATTCAATAAATATTTGTTAATGTAATGAACTCAGGGGCATGAAGATTATGTTATGTCAAGCAGAGTTGTAACTGGAACAAACATAGCAATATAAATGAAATAAATCTTGTTTGCTTATATTTTCCTAGTTCTTTCATTAGGATTGGTAATTTTCTAAAAGAATTAGGCAGATTGAAATTATGTTCCTATGAGTTCTCCCCTTTAAAATAACCTATTGAAATAATGCATAAAATAGTTTTGAATTTACTTTTGGCACTAGTTACTTCAAGATTTGCAGCACTTTTTAAAATCCTTAATATTTATCCTTTGAGAACAGAATTGATTCTTTTGGAAAATGGAAAATGTCATTATTCAGCACAGGCTGGTACAACCTTCAAGCTGAGCACTAAATACCATGTGGAGACAACAGTAATGTAAGGCTCAACAGTGTAAGTTTCTTTGCTTGGCTTGAAAATGGCTGGAAATTCACATATGTTCTGGTTAGTGACAGTTACTAAAATAATTACTTACATTTTGCTGCTTTTAAATATTTACTGAATGTATGTCTTATGGTTTCTTTACATGTTTACCTCATTTATTTTCAAATAGAACATGAAAGCTTTACTTTATTTCAAATTCCTTTTTGGAAGTTAGAAATACCAGAGAAGATTAATTATGTTCTGCTGACAATTTAATTTTTCTTTGTGTTCTAATGGAAAGATTTCCAATCATAAGAACCAAATCTACAATTAACAGAATGAGAACTGGTTTTCTAAAACATCTCCTCTCTCCTGAGAGGCTTGTTTCCTTCCTTTTAAGAGTCTCAGTTTGCCCGAGTCAGTGAAGTCCAAAATGTTTTGCTTTTGAGTTTTATGGTAAGTACCTCTCAGGTGTGTTTCCAGAACTCCCTCAGTGAGGTCCTTAAGTTCCTGTAGTAATTATGGATGCAAAAGAACTGAAAATCACAGCTCTTCTCTTCAAGATGTTGGCTGGTTTCCTTGGCTATGATAGGATTAGCAATATTTTCTGTCTAAAGGTCAAACACACCTTGCAATATCTGGAGCACATCTACCCCCCCCCCATTTCCTTATCTTTGTGTTCCAATAGTAAAGGGTTGACATGTTTTAAGACTGTGTGTGTACAAGACCATAAAAATTACTGCATTTCTTCTACAAAATCATAAAGAGATTTTCAACTAGTTTTATGTTACAAGCAAAGAAAGGGATCTAAGTAATATTCACAAATTAAGTATACTCCATTTAAAAGATGCCATCTTTTACCTTTTTCTCAGTATGAGAATGGAGTTTAGGTGTATTTCAGTTCCTTGAAATAAAGCTGGAAGAGATTTGCAGAGAACTACAATAGATTATCTGGGCTAAAATAAACCAAATATGCATGTAGTTTACTGTTTACTTCTAAAATGGAGCTATCTCACCAACA
The DNA here is from genome assembly GCF_034190915.1 of Cavia porcellus. Classification (NCBI taxonomy): domain Eukaryota; kingdom Metazoa; phylum Chordata; class Mammalia; order Rodentia; family Caviidae; genus Cavia; species Cavia porcellus. Next base: position 31,815,323 of record NW_026947507.1, read on the forward strand.
GAAAGAGATTGGAAAGATACTAGTAATGATGGATAATCTTTTTCTCTTTTAAGCATGCTTTCTGTCTTTCAGTGCTTGTGTCATGCCTTTGGAGGGTGTATCTCTCTCTCTCTAGCTCTTTTTCTGTTTCTTGTTTCTGGCTCTCATGAGATTAACAAGTTTCTCTGCTATGTCCTTCTGTGATGATGTTTCTGCCTTGAAGGCAGCCTACCATGAACTGAAATCTTTGAAACTGTGAATCAAAATAAATCTTCTCTCCTTTAAATCTAGTATGCCCAGTATTTTGCCTCAGTGATGGAAATCTCACTAATCAGATGAATCAGAAATATGAAACAAAATAGTTACGTCTAACAAATAGGAGTTTAAGCAAGTTTTTCTATCCTCTCAGCTGCTATTGAATTTGAATTGTTGTATCTCATAACATACAGATTCTAAAACACTGAATTGTACTCTGGTAGCAGGCTTGAAAGTTAAACAGCAAATAACATCCAAATGTTTTTACAAATTAATTTTGACATCAGAGATCTGCAACAAGTTTTGGGGACCGCCAGAGCCATACTCTAAAAACAGCACTTCTAGAATAGAACACACTAATACTTGATATTTTAGATGAAAGAAGGTCTAATGTTAAGGTCTGAGTAAAAGTCACTACCATCTTTTCTGCACTCTGTTTCACCAGAATATAGAAATAGGACTCTTTTATGGCTTTGTATCTTGGATCCTGAATGATATTTAATCACTAAAATTCTTATAGAGTCTAATGATTAAGAAAAGCTGAGGTGGGCAGCTTTCTCTGCCTGACATGCATCCCCATGTTTTCCTCAGTTATAAAATAAAGTATTGAAACTAAATGTGCAAAGGAAGAACTGAATGTTCCTGATTTTCCTCCAAAGGGATAACTTTTTGATTCTCTAGAAGTAGCTACCATGAAAATAAATGCTACCCTAAAGAATGTTGATGAATTAGTAAGCTGTAAGAAAAATACTCACACTATACTTGGTATGGTGATCTAACTTTTCTTTTCTTTTATCTTTTTCCTATTGAATTATAACCCTTATACCTATGGAGGAACATTGATCAAATAAAAGAATTTGTGCAGAGAACACTCATAAAAGTAAAAAGTCTGTAAATCATGCTTACAGGATAATTTAGTTCTATTCCTCTGACCACTATTCTAACTGTATTAATATAATTCATGATTTTCTATTATTACAAACAGGAGAACAGCATAAAAGGTTGAAGCACAGGTAGTTTTCCTTTCCAGTTTCCCATTTTTCCTGAATTAATACTTACTTTATGTTCCCATAAAACTGATTTATATATGGGATTGGAATGAAACATATGACATCTCTTTTTTCTATCTCTTTTTCTCGGCTAATCTATCCACCTTCTTACCTATAACTCTTTGTTTAAGCACTTTCTATGTGAATGACACTGTGGTATTTCCTGAAGATCCAATTGTGAGCAAAACAAATTTAATCTTTGTTTTTATAGCACCAAGTTTTACAAACAGCTGGAGGAGTAGAGATAGGTACCTATGAAAGGGGAAATTTATGTGGGGGCATCCTGAGGACTGCAGTGAATTTGTACTCCCATAAAACCAATTTTGAGAATGATGTAATGACTAAAATCAGCCATTCCATGCTTTTGAAATTAATCAAAGCTGCTAAAGAAACTGAAAATCATCTATCTATAAAAAATTACTGAACTTTCAAAATGTAGCAGGGAGAAATCCAGCATGTCTGACTAGGGGCAACTGTGCTCATAAGACAGCATATAGGCACTGGGAAGAGAGACGGGAGACAGCACTATGGAAAAGCAACTTACAGGAAATGTCCACCAGATGAATTTCAGTCTTGGGTGTCTAGCAAAAGAAATACGGCTGCCTCTTGATTCTGGCAATACTTACACTACAGGTCTGGTGAACATGCCATATAATGATTTAACCTCCGAATGGAAGAAACCAAATGTGCAGTGTTGGCTTGGCTGCTGTGATTAGCATCAAGCCTACAATCATGGCCTAACACCCACCTGTCCTAATTCCACCCACGTGAGGAGAAGGAGTCTAGCAAACAAGATATTCCTAGATTAGAGCACTAGAGAAACTGCAAAGCAGAGAAACATTTAGAAGGCAGTAACTGAAGCAGACCAATAGATGCTGGAAAAAAGAAACAAGGGGATGGGCTGGGCGAGGAACTCCGAACCAGACACTGAGAGATCCGAGACTCAGTGAGTCACGGGCTGGAAGAGTTTGCACCTGGTAAGATTCAGTAGTAGTGGAAGAAAAGATCCTGGAGCAGGGCTAAAGTAGGCACTGAGCCACCATTCCTCAAGCCCCGGGGAGCTCTGTGTCTGTGCATATCCTGTCATCTTTTTTTTTTTGTAAACATGGAAACTTTTATGTCAAAAAATAAAACCTTATAGAAATGACAGTACTGAAAGAAATATATGACACAATATACAGTGCTGTTGGTATACAAGCAAGTATTGATCATTTCATATGAAAAAAAATTCACTAATCTACAAGTTGTGTGAAAACAATTCAACTTTGTAAAAAAACTCATGTTCAGGGCTGGGGATTTAGCTCAGCGGCATAAGCGTCTGCCTTGCAAGCAGGCAGTCATGAGTTCGATCCCTGGTACCGATAAAAAGGAAAAAGACAAAAAAAAAAAAAAAAAAAAAAAAACTCGTGTTCACAAGTCTTTGAAAATATGTATACATATGAAGTATAGCACCAAATTTAAAATATCCTTTGTTATACAAGTTTCCACTACATGAAACATCTTCACAATATTTTCAAAATAACCTTACATATACACTTTCTTCCCACTGACTCTTGTGGATTTGACAGAAAATGCGCGTAATCAGTTATTTGACAACATGTGTGTACTGAAATCCCTTCCACATTGCTTAAGGATGTAAAGCCTTTCCCAAGGACTTTCTTAATGTCTATATAATGAATAATTAATACATCCAATTCTGCATTGCTTGCATTCATTGGGTTTTTAGGTTGTAGTTACTTTCATGTATTTGACAATAATTATGTGTGCTGAAGGTTTTCCAAACTGCTCACACATACAGTTTTTCTCCAGTGTGAGTCATTTCATGTATTTGACAATGACTGTTTGTGCTGAAAGCTTAAACAAATTAAATACATACATGTTTTCTCTGCAGTGTGATGTTTTCCATGTCTTGGAAACTGATGCTCACATCTAAAACGTGGCAACATTGCTTACATGGATAAGGTTTCTCCCCTGTGTGATTTCTTTCATGTGTTTTAGACCTGATGGATCTGCTGAAATCTTTCCCACATTATTTCCATACATAGTGTTTCTCTCCATTGTGAGTTCTTTCATGTACTGGAAAACTGCTGTTTCTGGTGAAACCTTGCCCACATTGAGTACATGCACAGTGTGCATTTCTACTCCATGTGAATTCTTTCTGGTCTTCAACAAGTACTGTGTGAACTGAAAGTTTTACCACATTGTTTACATATATAAGGTTTCTCACCAGTGTAAGTTCTCTCATGTATTCCATAAAGACTGTTTCTGGTGAAACCTTTGCCACTATGCTTACATACAAATGCTTTTTCCCCAGTGTGAAGATGTCATCTGATCACCGCCCATCCTCCAGACGCCACAGAACTCAGCGCCTGTGTGAAGAAAAGCTATTGAGTGCTCTAAGCCCTTTGCACTGTTAAGTTAACTAGTTTAGAAGAGACTCTTCAGTTGAGTAGGAAGCTGGAGCAGAGCAACATAGCCAGAGGCAGTTGCATAGCTCACTCAACTCAGAGTAATAAATAGAAAGAGCAGGTAAGCAGCTGCAGGATTGTTGTGAAGGGAAGGAGATGGAGATTGGCGAACCCTGGAATCAGCAGGAGGCTGGGTGCATGAACAGTCACACTGTGCCCTGTTCCCATACCTCTACCCCAAAAAGGTATCCTATAAGACAGAGGCAAATAAAACTTGTGGCTAGGCATGCCCACAGGCACCCTACTAAGCTAAACAATTCTTACCACGGTAAATAGAACTAAGAAGACTTCTCTGGGTTAAACCTCTCCAAAAATTGTGTATAGATGATTCAAACACAAGCTTTATATCAGCATATTAATTGTTTCTGACCTGCTTACAGTTTCCCTTGATCTACAATTATACTTTCTTCTGTCTCTGCCTTTTCCCTTCCTGGCAAATAACATCTCAAACACTCTCTCTGCCAGTCTGTTACAACAGCTATAAGAATAATACCAGTAAAGCCCTATTCCTTTTCTTTCCATCATTACTGTTTTTCTTCCTTCATTCTGACTATTCTCTTTCTTTTTCTCCACTCATCCTCTAAATCCAACTCTCCTTGTCAACAGCACTGTATCACAGACATTCTGGGTGAGGACTGGCCCTTTAGATAAATGTTAAAATCTCTAGACATGCATGCTATCTGTATCAGCAGCTTGGAAATTTCTATTCCCTAGACGGTATAACTGTTTTATTCTCCTCAGCTCTTACATATTGCAGAGACCTATTCCTAGAGAATAGCAATCTGAAAATAATAGTAGTCTGGTGGCAGCATCAAAGTGGTCTTACACTGAAATTTCAGTGGGAGAAAAAATGTATTCCAAATTTTTAAAAAGAAATCTTGGAGAACTAGATGGCCATAGAAAAATTGGAGAAAGTTAAAATCATCCAGGATGATCATGGGGGAGCCTATGATTATGAGCAGATCTGTGTGCTCATCCAGAAAAGACCTGGACTAGGAGGAGTTTCCATCACTTGTTTTCATCTGAACTTGCAGCATCATGAAAGCAGGGAGCAGAAAATCTGACTGTCTTGATACATACAATTTGAAAGTGCTCTTTCTCACACAGATCGTCTCGATAAGGTGGTAGACATGCAGGTAATGAGTTAAGCAACTCTTCTGAATGATCACTGTCTGATGACCAAGTTGTAGAGATTTAAGAATGAAGCTTAGAGAGCCAGGTATAAAAAGGAAAACAACTCTAAAATACTTAGCAGGGAACTTAGTGGGCACATGCTATAGATAATAAAAAATCTACATCAATAGTACTTAAAAATAAGAAGTAACAAAAAATGGTAACTATAACAGCAGCAAAAACAAATGGGGGAGTGAAGGACGGATGCGATGACAGAGTTGCTGCAGTACAATATCTAAATTCCACAGTTTTCAACTGAAAATTATAAGACAGGGAAAGCAGCATAAAATGTCCATGAAGAGGCTCAGTATGCTGTCATTAATGGACAAAGACTTAAAACAACTATTGTAATTATGTTCAGAGAACTGAAGAATGCCATAACTACAGAAGGAAAATATGACAATCATGTCTCACTAAATATGGAGAAATAGAGAGATAAGAGTAATATACAATGTTCAAATCCAAACCGTGGCGATGAGAGTATAATAAGTGAAATGGAAAATTCACTGAGTGAGTTTAACAGTAGAGATGACAAAAGAAAAGTTGCCTACATATGTCAGTAGAGATTTTCTAGTCTGTGGAAAATGGAAAAAATGAAGAAAAGTAAATAGCATTAGAAATTTACAAGATAAAACAGACCAACATATACTGAATGGCATGCACAAAAAGAGGAGAAATAGGGGCAAAAAAGTATTTGAATGAATAATAACCAGAAATTTCCCAAATCTATCATAAAAAATAAACCTGTACATCCAAGATGCTCCATAAACTCCTGATAGAATAAGTCCTGGATTTATTCTGTATCAGCTTCCAATCACTTAACAAAATACTCAATACCTACAATTTAAAGGAGGAAAGGACTAATTTGGCTAACGGTTTTAAGGGATTCAGTTCAGTCAGCTGGATTCATGACAGAAACATCACGGCAAAAGACATGGCAGAGTAAAATTGTTCACATCACTGTGGCAGAAAAACACAACAGGGAGCCATCACCAGAGAGGAAAAGGTGAGGGTCCAGATGTAGACTGCCAAGGCCACAGATCTGAGTCCTCTTTGACATACACAGAAATGTGTTTACTAATTCTTTGGGCAGATACCAGAGCTGACGTTGATAATAGATTTCAGTCATTACATATAATTAAAAACATCATAGACAAATTGATAAATGTCAAAAACAATAAGAAAAACTTTGACAATAAAAGTAAGATGATTTATTTCATGCAAATAACTCAATAAAATGAATAAGATAATTTCCAGAGAGATTGGAAATCTAAGAGATAAAATTCTCAAACCATTGAAAGGGGGGAAAAAACCACAACCAAGAGCTCTATATTCAGGAGTAATCCTCTTTAGCAATGAAGGGGAGAAGAAGGCATTCTCTGACAAATAAGAACTACAGGACTCAAGGTTAACAGGTTACAAGAAATACTTCAGGAAATTCTTCATAGTGAAGCGGAAGAAAATTATATGGAAACTTGCATCTACATTAAGAAATAAAGATCACCACAATTGTTTTAGTTATTTCCTTGTGGCTGAGACATAATACTCCTCAGCCATAAAGGGACGAGAGGACCCCAAAAAAACACCCTATCAAGCAGAAAGCAGGGACAGTGGGGGGAGATAGACTCTCCCAGGCTATGCCCCAGTGACCTGCTGTTTATAACTAGTACTCAGCTCCCAACAACCTACTCTGCTACAGTGCCCACATTATTCAGTTGCCTTCCAAAGCCCTGAGAACTTGAGAATTAGGTGCCATTGCTTGATCTAAATAATGGTGATCCTTCCTGTCCCCCAAAAGATTCACATGCATTTAGCCCATCTCTAAGAGCCACCAAAGTCTTAGCAGTTTTAGCATTGCAATCCCAAGTCTCCTGGTGTGGGTGCCTATGAAAATCAGAAGTTGAAATACTTTAATTATACCATAGTACAGGATGCACATTCACATTCTAAAATGAAGAGATATGAGGATGAAAAAATAATTGAATTAACTCAAGATTAAAATTCAACTTGGCAAATATTAAATTCTTGTCCCACAACAGAGACAAAGATCTGAGTTCCAAAGAACTTGGGCATCCCCATGCCTACTGCATTCCTGGTTATAGGCCTCATAGCGTTTCTCTTGGGGTAGCTTTTCTCACTGCTTGCAGGCGTACTCAGCAGATGAGCCACATTTTTGACATCTGTGACTTCCTGGGGTCTGCACTCCACTTTTGACTTCACTCCTACAGCCTTCTGACTGCCTTCAAGAGCACACTGTTTGACTTCAGAACATCTTTTGAAATCTGAGTGGAAACCTTCTTGACACCACAACTCTTGAATTCTACATGCTCAGAAAAACCAGCACAATTTGGATGATGCTATGTGTATTGCCAGATCAAGTAGTAAGCAGTAAAGGCCATCTTGGGTGATGGTTATGGAAGTCTCTGAGTGTCCAGATGGTTGAGCACTGTTACTCGAACCCTAGGAACCAATTCCTTAAGTATTACTTCTTCAGCATGGTGCTGTGGTGCTTTCTTCTCTAAGCAAAGTCTTTCTCTTTCCACCATTCAGTTGGGGAGGGCCAGGGTCTTCCAGACTCCTGAGATACACTTAAAAGTTTTTTCTATTTTGACTCAGAGTATTCTGCTTCTTTCTTTATGCAAATCTTTTATTAGTCATACTTCAAAGGCTCCAACTTTGCAGGGGATTTTGTCCTGATAAAACTGTACCCTTTATAATTATTCCTGCCACTTGCTCCTGATTTTCATTATAGATCCCACTAGAAGCAGAAAGCTACACTCATACTACAGACTGAATGTTGGGTTGCCTTGACAGCTTTCTCTACCAAATTAATTATCCCACCACCTTTAATCTTATTCTTTTGAAAATTTTCAGGACATGAGCAAAATGTAGTCAAATTTTCTGTCAAGTATAACACACATGGTCTCTAGTCTAAATATCAGTGCAGTCCTAATTCCCACCTAAAACCTTTTGAGCCTGTATTTTATGATCTGCATTTTATCAGTATCTTTGTAATATTAGCTCTGTCTAGAATCTCCCATCAAGCTTGGATTATAGCATTCTAGGACTTCTCTACTCTACATTTCAAATTCTTTGTAAACTCCTCCCATAAGTCAGTTCCAAATGTTTCTGAGCCATGAGATCAGATGGTCAGAACAATGATCCCACTTTTCAGGTACCAAAATCTGTCTTAGCCACTTTCCTTATCACTAAGACAAATTGTCCAACATCTGCAAATTAAAGGAAGATAATTCATAATAACTAAACCTTGGAAACAGCCTATATGTCCATACACAGGTGAATAAAGAATATGTGGCATTTATATACAATCAAATGCTCTTCTGTTATAAAGAAGGATAAACTTGAGTCTTTTGTAGGAAAATGGATGCAACTTGAGACCATATAACTAAGTGAAGTAGCTCAGATACAAGCTTAATAATTGCATGATTTCTCTTGTATGAAATGGCTCTCTCTCCATATATATGTATATATGCCCCATATATCTATATTATTTATGACAGATAATAAGAAAAAAGGTAGGAAAAAAGATATTAAGGTAGTATAATCCTACACAGACAATTATCTAAAAATGTCCTTGATTTAGAACAATTGTCTTACATATTTTAAATGTTCTTTGACCTATTACTCTAGTTTTCAACCTCTCTCTATATATAGAATAAGTAACTTTATCAATTTTTATTAAAGGAGAGTGGAGGGAACCAGAAAAAAGAATTGGAATGTGTTATACACATGTACCAATTCCCTACAAAAAATGGAGTCATTACATACTGTAATCATGTACTAATAAAAGTCAAGAAAGAAAGAAGACAGACAGACAGACAGACAGACAGAAAGAAAGAAAGAAAGAAAAAGAAAATTTATTACATTCGGTCCATGTTCCATAGACTTAAACATCAAAATGGCATGGCTTTAGGATCTGGGCTGAGGTCCACATCATTGTGGGTAGAAATGGATAATGAAGGGAAGCGTAAGGGAAATAAATCTGCCCTTCTGGGTCACATGCCTGTGACCTGCTTTAAACTGGACCAACTTCTTAACAGTAACTCAAATGTATGCCGCATAAGTCAACACCTGCTTCTTAGCTTATAAGGCTATTGCTAGGCATTCTTGACCTAAACAATAACAGCTGTACAATTTAGTGCAAGTGTGTTTTTGTTTATGATTCTTTTTTATATAATTTAAAAAACATTTTATAAAGCAGCATTTTACAAAAAGTGTTCAGAGGCTTATACTGTACAGAGATGTAAGAGCATACAGAATGGAACAAGGAACTGATGTACACTGGAGAAAAATGTGTATAGTATCAAAACTATGATGACAATTTGATTATTATCACCCCCAGGCAACCCCTAAGGAAGCAGACATGAATTATTTTCTTTTTTCTCCACTTCCTTCTTTTTCTCTTTCTCTCTTTCTTTCTTTCTTTCCTCTTCCTTTTCTTTTCTTTCTTTTTCTGAGACAGTGTCTCTCTGTGCAGTTCAGACTGATCTTGATCTCACCATGTAACCAAGGCTGGCCTCCAGCTTGCTGCAATCCACATCCTCCTGCCTCAGCCTCCTAAATACAGGGATTACAGAGTGTGCCAAACCACACCCCTCAATATATGAATTCTTGAAGGCAGCTAAGATTTGAAAATCATTTAAAGAATACACTGAAAATCAGGAAAACAAAGACTGGATGCTTGAAGTTACAAGAAAATAGTTTTAACTCCATTACAGAGTAGACTTTTTAATTAAACGAATTGCTTGTTAGTGAAACACATTAGCAATAAAAAATGAGATTGCTATCAAGATAAGTTTAGATTTAGAAACTGGATAATTTAGTATTATTTAGATTTGAAAATGAGATTCCTGATGTCAATTTTTATTCTAAAGATTTTGTGAAGATTTAAAAGGGATAAAACGGTGACAATTTCATTATGAGAAGTTTTAGAAAGAAAACTCATGACTATTAAATTTATGCTTATTTGTCTCTCTTTAATATTTGGAATATAAATTTCATCTGGCCATCATGTCTTTTATACAGAATTTAAGCACAAAATTGCTTTGTGACCCCTGGCCATGTTAACCTGGAAAACTGATTAAGGAGTACGTGTTCTGCTAGGTTTCATTTTAATACTGTGCTAGAGGGTCTCTGCAGTTTTATTTTCTCCTGACACCATTGTTTCTAAGATTTCCAGCATTCGTGCATCATTTTCATCTCTGTCTTTCCTCAGAGATTTCTGGCAAAACACATATAACAATGTTTTTGTTGTTGAATTTTTTTCATGTACAATAATGCCTTTTTGAACTATGACTGTAAATGGAGAATGTGGCTTAGGATGGAGTTCTAATTTGGAAATAATCTTCCTATTTTAAATGTATTGCTTTCTTGTTGCCTAGATTTTGGTGCTATTCTTAATAAAGGTAATACAATCATTAATTTTAATTTTGTCTTTGAAATCGAAATTTCCTTGTGGGGATTGTCACCTTTATTTTTTTCTCTAATGTTCTGAAAATTTACAAGGATGTTTATGGCTTTGGTTGAATTTGATGTGGTTACCATTCCTGGATTCACTCTATCTAAAATAGCTATGAAAATTTTTCTTGAATTATTTTGTCATTAATTTTGTATTCACCATGCACAGTTTTTTGCTATCTTATTTAAAGTTGTGACAAAGTTTTGATACTTTAGGAAGTGTTATCATTTCCTATATTGATGTTTTCTTGTAATTTTTAGTCTTTGTATTTTTATTATATTTTGAGGAAACTCCTTCAGCTTTCATTTTCCAATTTTTTTTAATTTTAATTTTTGGTTCTTAAATTTTTAATAACAAACACATTTTGATATCAGAATGGCCATTTTTGCTTCAGGTCATATTCTTGTTAAGTGGTTGCAGCAATTTTTCTTATTTTTTTTGAATATATTAACCATAGATCCATATATACATTTTGAAAAATTTTCTCTTCCTTTTTAGTTGCTCTCTTTTAAATATTTCTTTTAATTTTGATTTTTTCTCTATATTTTACACTTTGAGCATTTCTCATATATTTGGTAACATTTCATTTTCTGCTAATATTTAAGAAGGGCACAGTAAAGAGCCGATTGGAAAACGTGTGGGTTGACTGACTTTTCCTCAAAAGGTAATCAGGCTGTATAATTCATTGAAACACTTCAAAACGTCACTATCTTTAGGTGGTGCTTAGCTTAGTTTGGTCACATTTTTACTTCTAACTCACTGTGGAAGGTAGTACAAGGCTGAGCTTTACATAGGAGGAGATTATTTTAAGCTGAAACATTTGTGATTTAATGGATAAAGAAGTCTGCATGGAGAGGCCCTTATCTGAATAAAGGGGGAACTTCTGAGAGATGAGCCTATCATAAGTTTCCTCTTTAGGGATATCTACTCCCAGAAAGATGCATGAATGAATAAAGCCACAATAGATTGCTTCTCCACGGGGACTTTAGGGTTACAAAGAAGATGGGAAAATCACCACACCTCAGCAAACAAGCATCAGAGACTCTCTTGTTTACTGTTTGTTGTGCTAAAAACTCATTTTTTCCTGAAAATTTATATTTTTATATTATTTACATAAAATAAGCCTATGAGATATATATGTATACATGTATATTGTGTATATATATATATATATAAATATATATCTCATAGGGCTATTTGTATTATCTTATTTTTTAATTTTTATTTATTTATTTAGGCTTTTTGGAGACAGGGTCTTGTTTTGTAGTGCAGGCTGACATTGAGCTCACGATGTAGGCCAGGCTGGCCTTGACTTGTGGTAATCCTCCTGCCTCAGCCTCCCAAGACTTAGGTTTATAGGCATGTCCTTATTGTATTGTTTTCTGAAACACTAATAACATGGATAGGCTCAAGCCTACAGAATTGGGGTTAAAAAATAGACTATGAAATGAATAAAGAGAGAAGCTAGTTTGCTCCTCCTGTGAGCTCACCTGCATGCAGTGCAGGCTGAGAGTCAATATCCCTCAACCCCTACCCCAGTAAGCAACCACAGGAGAGGCTGAGTTGATAGCAACTGGGGTACACAAATAACTAAATGCTTGCACTGTTTGGTTGACTTTGCAGGCTTAAGGCTGGTGGTCTGAGCATCTATTGGGAGGATGACAGTATGCAATATACAGTATTTTTCCTTCTGTCTTGTTTTTGAAAGCCAATGTTGTTCTCACTGTTTAATTTTGTTCCAATTTTGTTTTATTTAATGCTCTGCTTTTGATTGGTTCTATTCTGTTTTTGTTTTACTCGATGTTACTATGTCTGATGGCATGGACAAATACTGTGAAGATAACAAGAGACATTAGGGTAACCATTGTAGATTTCCTATTAGCCTGCTTTGAATTTCTGTACCACTTTCACTGTTTTGTTTTGACTGACTTTATTCTGTTTTACTTTGTTAGGTTTTATTCTCTTTTAAAATAAAAAAAAATTAAGTGGCTTAACTGAATAGAGTTTTAAAAATTCTCATTATAATTACCATGGTAATCCCATAGAATATAAGTAAATTTGTGCTTTGCTTGCTAGGGAGCAGACATCATTGTTTGAAAACTATAATACAGTTTTCACCAAAGTTTTCTAGGTACATGCTACTGTAATCTCCATAAAGATATTTAGGCCTCAAGAATTTATCTGACTCCTCTGAGATTACAGTGAGTGAGCAGTAGAACTAGTATTTAAAACATCAACAGGTCAGATACAAATCCTTTGTTCTATATCATGACTTTTAATGTTTGTGTTTAATAGATGTACAAAAAGATCTTGTAAACAAGGTATTTTTGCCGACTATAATGCTGACTGCTGTAACAAAAATAAAATATGTGTATTAGATGAAATATAATAAATGCTTATTTCTTGCTTATATAAAGCCATAACAAGTGTTGCTGAGTTAGCGACAGCTCTTTTCCAGGTAGTGATAGTTCATGGTTCAGGCTCATTTCATTTTATACCTCTGTTACTGCAGTTTCAGTTTTATGCTTACTCTGTTGATTTGGAGGAATGAGTTAAACAGTGGAGAAAGCACACCTGCTCTTTATATATTTTAGCCACAGCTGTGACAAACCTCCCTTCTGCTAATATTCTATTGCTGAAACATTTTCAAAGGCCAAACCTAATCTCAAGTGATGCTAAGAAATACAGCTAGCTCAGTGATGGGAAGAAGAAAAATGCCAATCTGATAATCAAACTCTGTTGCCATTTGCCTGCCTATATCCACATCTCTCTTCCACATAGAATTAGAAATGGAAGGATCATTTTTAATCAGTGTCTCAAACTCTAGTGCCCATGCTGATTAACAGGCAATATCAAAGTGCCTTCTCTTCTATGGGAAAATAAAATTGAATTTCCTTTCAGGTATATCAAGAGAACTCCCCTAAAAGTGACTCTGTGAAGGTGACTGGATCATGGTGGCATTATACTTATCAGTGGATTCACTCCTGGAAGAGTCCAGCAGTGGGGTAGGGAGTGGGTTTATTTCCATCCCAGCTCCTCCCGTCTGCTTCCTGGCTGCCATGACATGAACAGATTCCCTCTGCCCAGGCCCTTCCACCATGCCACCAGCCATGCAAGAATTGAGACTTCTAAAACTGTGAACCAAAATGAACCTCTCCTTTTGGTTGTGTGTTCAGTATTTTGCCCTAGTGACTAGGAGTGACTAAGACGTGTGCAAAATAGGAGGAGCAGCAGTTCTCACTATATAGCATCTTAACAATATAGTTACCACAGTCAGATACAAAGTGGTATATAGATAACTCTCAATAAATGTTAACAATTGCTACCTACTTATAGTAACCCTTAATAGTATTAATAGCAATGGTCTCTTTGCAATGAGCAAAAGTAACTTTTATGTAATTGCTCATAATTCATCTTTATATGCAGGGAAAATTTTTCCGGATTATTTAGAGATGTACAGCTTTCTGGTAAGCTATGGTCTTATTCTGAAAAGAAAAAACCCGACTTCTTAACAACAATATTCTGAGTAATAATCATTTGGTCATTCTTGCTACTTTATAAAATAAACATGTTTTATATCTTTTCATACTTATTTTGGTAAAATAATAAATTTACTTACTACTAACACCTTGTTTTCTAATAAAGTCTTCAGTAGATACTGTAGCATAGAAATTTTGTTATTATATTTTTGTTTATAAAATATTACCTATACTGATGTCTTCAAGAATTTTATCAATTTTATATTCCAGAAGATTTGGTGTTTTGCTTTAATAATTAGATATTTTCTTGATTTCAATCTTAGTCCAGTGCATGGTGAGGGATATGGGTCTAGGTTTGATCCTCTGTATGTGGATACCCAGTTTTACGAGTCCCAGTTATTAAACAGAGTGTTTTTCTTCCAGGGAGGGTATTTGGCTCCTTCTAGGGAGGGTGTTTGGCAGATGTGTTTGGGATTATTTCTGTATTTTCTGTTCTGTTACACTGATAATTGAGGCTTTTTTGCTAGTACTGTGCTGCTTTTAATCACAGTTACTTTGTAGTGCAATTTCTAGTCAAGGATTCTGACATCCTTGCCTTGTCTTTGTTGCCTAGAATTGCTTTTGCTGTTCTAGGTCTCTTCCAGTTCTAAATGAATGTTAGGATTATTTTCTCTGGTTTTGTGAGCTATGCCATTGGTATTTCATTTGAGATTGCATTAAGTTTGTGAAACAGTTTTGAAAGTATAGATATCTTCACTATATTTTCTCTGCTCACCCATGAACAAGGAATATTTTTTTCTTTTTCTGATACCCTCTTTGTTCTTTTTTTATCAGAGTACTCTAGTTTTCAAAGAATCAACAACTGAGATCTCATAATATTGAACAGCTTTGAACAACAAAAGAAACCACCAAAAGAGTGAAGATATAGCTGACAGAATGGGCAAAAAAAATTTATCAGCTATTCCTTAGACAAAGGACTGGTATCTGTAATATTTAAAGAAACTAAAAACTCAGACCCTTCAAATTTAAGGACTCAGTCAAAAAAAATGGGCATTCAAAATGAGTAGACAGTTTTCAGATGAAGAAGTAGTTATGGAAAATAAATATGCAAAAAAATGTTCAACATCAATTGTCATTTGAGAAATGTAAATTCAAACAACACTAAGATTGCATCTCACTACAGAAATAATGGCCATCATCAGAAAATCAATAGCAAATGCTGGTGAGGCTGTGAGGACAAAGGAATATGTTTTGAGACAGGGTCTCACTAATAAAGTCCTCAGTGCAGTTCAGGCAAGAGCTCACTTAGGACTACAATTCCATGAAAAGTTATAGAAAAGTTATAGAAAAGTTATTGCCACCAGGTAAGGCAAGCAATTAAACAGAAGGGAAATAAATGGAACCAACCATGAGAGAATAATATGACCAAGACAAGCAATACATATCAGTATTAAGTATCAATATAAATGGTCTCAATTCACCTATCAAAAGAAATAATCTGGAAGAATGGATCAAGAAACAAGATCCAACAATATTATGTATACAAAAAATACATTTAACTCAAAAAAATTGATAGACTGAAAGTCAAAAGGTAGAAAACAATACTTGATGCAACAAAAACCCAGAAAAAAGCTGAAGTAGCTCTTCTGTTTGTAGACAAAGTGAATTTCAAGCCAAAACTGATCACCAGAGACAATGTTACTACATACTAAGGAACACTCTAAAACAAGGAACTAACAATCATAAATACATATGCATCAAATACTGGCACACACAATGATACAAAACAAATATTGATGGCCATAAAAAATCAAATAAACACTAACATAATTTTAGTAGAGGAACTCCATTGTCCACTGTCACAAATAGACAGATCAGCTATACAAAAAAACCAACAAAGAAATATTAGGACTGAACCAAACTTGTGAACTAATGGACTTAGATGTCTACAGTTCTCCACACCAAAACATCAGAATGAACATTCTTCTCAGCTGTACATGAGACATTCTCTAAATATACTAGCTCACAGAACATATTTAAGTTAGAGGCAAATTAATTGAAATTATCCTGTGCATATTATCAGACCATAGTGCAATGAAATTGGAGATAAAGGCAAAACAATCTATGAAAACTATATAGACACATGAAAATTAAATAACAGTCTCCTGAACAACTAATGAGTCACAGATGAAATTTAAAAAGAAATTAAACAGTTTCTGCAATTAAATGACAATGCTGATACAAATTCTGGAACTTGTGGAATGCAATAGAAGCCTTCTTATAAGAGAAACTTATAGCAGTGCATACCCACATCATGAAAATAAAGATGGCTCAAATCACCAACCTAATGTTTAACCTCAAACTTCTAGAAAAAGATGAGCAAATTAAGCCAAAATTTTTGAGGGAGGAAATAATACCAATCAGAGCAGAACTTAGTGCAATTGAGACTAAGAAAACAATAAAAACAATCAATGAATCTCAGTTAACCCTTAGCCAATTTTATCATTTTTTAGGAACCAAAAAATTAAAATTCTTGCAGTTAGGAATGAAAATGTTGAAATTACAACAGATCTTGCAGAAATCTAGAAGATCATTAATACCTACTTCAGGAGCTTGTATTCAAGTAAGATGCAAAACACAGGAAAAAAAGGACAGATTCCTAGATAAATATGAATTAGCAAGGCAGTATCAAGGAAGACATAAAGATTCTAAATAACCAGTCAGTGAAATTGAAGGAACAATTAAGAATCTACCAGCAAAGGAAAACCTAGGTCCTAATGAACTCACTGATGAATTCTACAAGAAATTTAGAGAAGATCTAATGCACCATTTTACAAATTCTTTAATGAAATTGAAAAGGAAGCAATATTCTCAAATTCATTCCTGGCAGCAAGTATTACCCTGACACCAAAACCAAACCAAAAAAAGATAACTACAGGCCAATCTCTCTAATGAACATAGATGAGAAAGTCCTAAAAAGTATCAGCTAACAGAATGTAGTAAACCATCAAGAAGATTATACACCATGAACAAATAGAACTAATCCCAAGGATGCAGAGATGGTTCAACATATACAAATCAATAAATATATAAAATATATTAATAGAACCAAAGACAAAAACCACATGATCATTCTAATAGATGCAGAAAAAGCATTTGACAAAGTCCAACGTTCATTCATGTTAAAAACTACAGAAAACTGAAATAGAGAGTCTTGATTTCATTCTGGTAAAAATCATCTATGACAAACTAACAACCAATATCATGCTAAATGATCAAAAACTGCAAGTTTTCCAAGGCAAGGAGGTCCGCTATCACTTTTCCTATTAAATATAATTCTAGAAACATCAGCCACAGCAGTAATACAAGAAAAAAAAATAAAAGGAATAAGGATAGGAAGGGAAGAAGTTAAATTATTATTAGTTTTGAATGCCACGATACTGTCTTAGAAGACCCCAAAAACTCCACCATAAGAATTCTAAATTTAATATCCAAATTCATCAGCACAACTTGATACAAAATTGGCACTCAAAAATCAGTAGTATTCTTGTATACAAAAACCAACTTACAGAAATTAAGAAACTCATACCCTTTACAATAACATTGGAAAAACTGAAATACTTAGAATCAATATAATGAAGGAAATAAAAAAAAAATTTACGCTGAAAACTACAGTACTCTGAAAAAAGAAATTGAAGAGGATCTCAGAAAATAAAAATATCTCCCTTGTTCTTGTATAGGCAGAAACAATAAAGTGTAAAGTTCTATATTTCCAAAATTATTACACAGATTTGTTGCAATCACAATGAAAACCCCAACAGCATTACTCATCAAACTACAGAAAACAAACCTAAAATTCGTTTATACGTGGAAGAGACCTATAATAGAAAAAGTAATTAGCTTTAATATCATCTTGTTTTGAAGGCCCATCAAGCTGTTGTACATCTGTTTCCACTGGTTTTAATATGTTGTATCTTACTATATTTTACTATATGTGATAGTATAAACAAAATTCTTTATAGGCAAAGAGATAATATAGAAATGGTTGTTCATTTTCTATTAGCTGGTTCTAAATACCCTGTAATTCTTTCATTCTCTTGAATGGCTTCACACTGTCTTGATATGCTTGATGCTATAGTACACGAAGTTATACTCAAATAATTCAAGGAAAGAGGCACTATGGTGACGACTATTATGTTAGATTATCTGGTGGTGAAACACAATGATGCTTAAATTGTTCGGTTCTGACCTGTGTTGTTCTATTACAATGTCCTCTTTTATCTCAATCTCCCTCCTTTTTTAATTAATCTATTTTTCTCATTTTTTTAATTAAGGGAAAACTAAATTTAAAAATAGCGGAACATATTATAGTAACTTTTTTATTTTCCTATTAACCTGTCTTAAACCCCAGTGTTGCTCTCCCCATCTTGTTCTGTCTAATTTTACTATATTCTGTTTTGTTTGATAGTATCAAGTTTGAGGGTATAGGCAACCACTTTGAAGGCAATAAGATATACTATGATGCCCATTATGGTTTGACTATTATCTTTTTTTGAAGTCCTGAAAGGTCTCCAGTATAGGCTTTATTGGTCTTGTTCTGTACTGTTTTGATCAATTCTATTATACCTGATGATATAGGCAACTCAATTTAAAAATAGCAAGACACACAATGGTAACCACTTTTGATCACCTGGTATTCTATTTTTGCATCATGTACTATGCCCATCCTTCTGTTCTAACTGACTCTGTTTTGCTTAGTCACATTTGGTTTTATTCTCTTCAGAAAAAGTAATAAGAACTATGGGAGTAATAAAATCCAAAAAGTGTAATTGTTATTGTAAAAAAGAGAGGAAAGGAAGGTGGACTAAAGGATATAACCACAGGTATGTCTGAGTGTGTAGGATGGAAAACCATATTACTGAGCTTTTGCTGGATCATTGAACTGAACTGTCTCCAATATCACTGTATGAATGTCCACTCTATATGCTTTAATTTTATAATTTGGACAACTGTTTCTAAGAAGACAATATGTAACCTATTAACTAGTGATTTCTTACTGTATATTTTTTTCTTGATATTCTGTATTACTTGTACCCTTTTACTGCTTTGTTTTTTTATGTCTTTTCTTTTTTCTCTTTAAATAAAAAAAAAAAAAAGAAAAAGCAATCAACAAAGACAAGGCAAGGGACATCATAATCCCTGAGTTGACAATTAGTACAAAGCTACTGTGATAAATGCAGCATGGGACAGGCAAAAAAAAAAAAAAAAAAGAAAAGAAAAAAGACCTGTGGATAAATGGAGCATAATAGAACACACAGAAACAACTCCAATTACACTCAGCCACCTTATCTTTGACAAAGGGGCTAAACACCTTCCCCAAAAGAAAAATAGCCTCTTCAATCAATGGTGCTGTGAAATCAGACTTTTCACATGCCAAAGATTAAACCTGGACCTGTGTCTCTCACTATGTACTAAATTAAAATCAAAATGAATCGAAGAGTTAAATACTAAAACAGAAATCCTAAAATCTGTCAGAAGGTGGAATATGTAGAATTCTGGAAGACATAGTTGCAGGCAAAGACTAAATGAAAAACCATCCCAGTTGCAAAGGAAATTATACAAAGAATTGACAAATGGGATCTCATCTTATTAAAGAGCTTTTGCACAGCAAGAGAAACCACCAACAGAGTGAAAAGAAACAAACAGAGTGGAAAATTATTATTTCCAGCTGTTCCTCAAAGGGCAAACATTTAGAGTATATAAAGAACTGAAAAATATAGACCACCCAAATTTAAAGACACAGTGCAAAAATGGGACTATGAAAGGAACAAACACTTCTTAGATGAACAATTACAAATGGTAAATAAACATATGGAAAAATATTCAACATCATTGCTCATTAGAGAGATTCAACTTAAAGTAATACTGATCCCATCTCATCGCAGAAAGAATATCTATTATCAAAAACCAACCAGTAACAATTGTTGGAGGGACTTTGGGGAAAAGGAACACTGTTTGATTGTTGGTAAGAATGTAGACTGGTGCAATTAATGAAAATTAGTTCAAAACTTTAGGGCTGGAGAGTCCATTTGACTCAGCTATGTTGTTTCTTTTGCTGAAAAAATTAAAAACATCATTCCACAGTGTTATATGCATACTCAGTTTTATAGCAGCACAATTTATAATATCTAAAGCTTGGAAACAGCTGAAATGCCCATCAACAATGAATGGATTAAGATGTGCTATTGTTATACAATAGAATATTACAGTGCTATAAAGATGTATACACTTGAGGAATTCACAGGCAAATAGGTGCACCTTAACACCATATGCTTAAGTGAAATAAATTAGAAACATATGTTTAAATATTGCATTGTTTCTCTGTTGTGAGAAACTAAATGTGTAAATATGGACCAAATGAATAGTGAATGTTGGGAAATGGGAAGAAAATGTTTGTTGTAGTCAAGGTTTATAAGGGAAAAGATTTAATACAGAACACATACTTTTAAAGTTTATTTTGTAATATTCAAACAAAGAGTCAAATGCAAAAGAATATCTGAGATCTGTCCACACACTGGAGACCCAAAGAATCCAACTGAGGGCTTGGATTCCATGGCAATGTCCTGCACAAGTCCAGCCGTAGACCTAGCTCCCATGGAAATGTTCTCCATGAGTCCAACTGGAGGCCTAGAGCCCACAACAATGTTTCATGCAAGTCTGTGTCAAGGATCTGCACTGGGAAGGTCCAAAGGTCAAGGATGGAAGCTGCACCAATTGGATGAAAGATCTGTGCCAGCAGCCTGAGGAATCTGCACTGGAGCTGGGAAGCAATTCTCAAAGTAAGAACCAGAGTTCTCCAAAGAGAACCACAGCTCCCCTCAGTGACACCAAGTATCTGAGCTCCTACAGGGACAAGAACATCGGAGTTCATAGCAGGAAAGCCAGAGTGACAGATTGCTCCAGGAGAATCAAGAGCACTAGCATCTCCTCCTCCAGCTCTCCTTTTTTTAAAAATGTTATTAGTGACAATCCTCAGGTGGCTCCACCCTCAGAACCATGCTGATTCTGTTCAGCTTTGTGTTACAAGTCGACCATTAGTTAACCTACCACAGTGTTCAAATGGGAGGGGGAACAAGAGGTGGCAGTGCGAAAGGAGGAGGAGAAAAGAAGGAATGGGAAAAAAAGAGAAGAGAAATAAATGGAAGCAAAGATTTCATAAATAAGGCAGGGAAGAGGGCTTTCAGGGATGGGAAAGAGGAAAAAATAAGAAGAATCATGGTATATCATGTATAGGTACAAATTCTCTTTGATAGGTGTTATCACTATGAATATCTAAAATGTACCAATAAAACTCAAAAAGAAAAAAAGAAATGTGTTTTCTTATATGCAATAGAGTGCAACTCTGCACTCTAAAGCAGCATGAAGCTGAGACACTTTTAGGTTAATGAGCGCTCCTTGAGATCATATTTCTAAATGAAATAACTAAGGCATGTATGGTTTCTTTTTTCTCTTTTGTAGGAAACCAAAAGTACAAAGAAGGACCAAAATGGGTGATAGATATTGGGAAATAGGAAGAAAATGTTCAAATGATAAGGACAACAGAGGTAGAGGGAACAGAAAAGAAGAGGCAAGGAAAAATATAGAAGATAATAAAAATTAAAAAATGAAAGCATTTGTAAATAAGGAGGGGAAGAAGGATTGAAGGGAGAGGAGCGGAATGACCAAAAAAATCAAAATATGTTATATACAGGTACAAATTCCTTATAAAAATGCAATCATTATGGTATATCAAAAATGCAATCATTATGTATATGTATTTATAAATTAATGAAAATAGATTCTGTTTCCAATGCATCAATATTTTAGAAAGAAAAAGATCTTATTGATACTGGGTGTGGTGGAAAATACATCTGTAATCTTAGGATTCAGAGGATCCTCTGGGACAAGAGGATCATGAATTTGAGCCCAGATGGCAAAACTTAGTGACTTAGCAAGACCTTATCTCAAGACAAAATGAAATAAAATAAATTAAAATAAAATAATTAGGGTTGTAGCTCAGGGTAAAAGACCTTGTGTTCAATCACTAGTACAATCAGCAAAAAGATCTTGCTGATTTTTTTTATTTTCATGCCTACTGGTAGGCTTTTAGGAAAAGAACACAATGTCAGTAACATCTACATGAGTGAATGTGTGTATGTGTGTGTCACACATGGGTATGTGCCTATATATGGAAATCTGAAGAGAGAAGGGTTGGCTGTTGTAATTGTACTGTCATGATATTGTCTTCTTTATATTATTTTATTTTTTTAAGTAAGATGCAGTGTTACCTGATTTAGAAAGGGAGTGAATATCTGGGAAAGAGGATTTAATGATAAGTAATTGTGTTTGAGTTTTAGATGCCACTGTTCATTTCTACTTCCTTTTCATCTTCTAAACTGCAAGAGAAAAGCAATCCCATGTCTTTCCACCTAATCTTTTGATTCACTCTTTTGGTGTGTGACCGGAAAATCTAACATCTGCTAGTGTGCAGGCTATGAGCTGTCAGAGAATAAACTCAGTCCCAGAGGGAAGTCTTCACAAAGGAACAAAGGTTATGTTCTTCCTATTTAATCTGGTTCCCTAAAACTTAAAGAAGAGGAGAGGTTTAGTCTTTATCACACATTTCACTACTTGGAGGCTAATTAAAGTATCGAATGAAATCCTGTCCGTTGGGAACTGATTTTATTACAAAGAATTATTTGTCCCTATGAATATAAATAAGAAGCATATGCTGATTAACCTGAACCCATCTCTAGAGAAATTCTTAATAGTTCACAAAATAGCAGTTTTGGACTGCTAACAAGCAACTTCTAATTGTTAATTTAAAACCACAGTTCTGTCTTTGAAAGTCAAATACTATAGCATCTTTTTAAGTTTCCAATGTGACTTTCCTTTATTCTCCTTCATCATAAATAATCGTTTCCTGGATTCTAATCTTAGAAATGTTTGCATTTTTATTAACCCTCCTTTGCACACTCACTGTTACTACTTTTGGTCATATGATATAGTGTTAAAGAAATTGAATTTTTAACTACATATAAGTCAAATCCACTTTTAGCTAACTATCAGTGATGTGTCTCCAGGAAATTATGAAGCATTTTTGAACTTTAGTTTACTCTTCTGTAAAATGTAGAAAATAATCTTCTCATAAGGTGGTTAAAACAAAATGGAATAATGTGTGCAGAATAGTAAGTGTAAGATCTTTGAACTTTTCTGTTCCCCAATGAATTTAAAGCAATAACAAGAAGCTCCTACAAATCATTTTCATGTTTGTCTTAACATAAACTTTTTGATAAATGCTACACAATAATCTTCAACATTTAACTCTGAGCATAGTTAGATGAGAAAATAATTTTTCCATGCAAATATACAAAATGAAATAGACTTGTGAGGATCTGAAGTACAGACAAAAAGTTCACAAAGCAAAACTTAAATATTAAGCAACTAAAACAATGTAAGCGAAATTACAACAAGGTTGGTCTGGATTTTAAATATCACCAATTTTCATTAAAAAATGAGTATCTAGTTTACAACAAAATACCTTTGAGAATTTGCCACGGGAAAACTAGATGTTTAAAACCAGATCTCTCCAAATTCTTTTGCTTTTATACTAATATTTCTGCTATTTCCATCACTCACCACAAATAAAGAATTGTAAAGCTTAACATAAAATTACATTCTGAAATCTATATGTAATTTTGCCGTACCTTTGGAGTCATCTAGTTCTTAAAGTGAGCCTGAAAGGGATTGCTGGTGTCCGCATCCTTCTTGATCAAGACACTCTCTCAAGAACTCTGTTGGTTGTAAAATAACAGAACCTTCCTTGATCAGAAATAAAATGAATACCTTGTCTGGATAGACATTGAATTCACCATATTTCCACATTCTGCTCGTGTTCACTAAAATCCTAGTACCGTTTTCCTGCCTTTGCTTTTGTTCTTCTCTCCTCATGACTGCCTGACCTCAGTAGAAAGCATGGGACTTGTCCTCAAACCCAGAATGAGCTTTATCTTACCTAAAAGTTACTCAGTCTTCTGTTATGTATTTGAGCATATCACATACAGTTATTTTAAAGTTTATCTGATAATTTCTTTCCTGGTCATCTGTGCCTCTGTCATTCTCTACTTTGTTTTTTAATCATGAGTCTTGTTTTCTGTATCTGGTCATTTTTACATCTGAGGCATTTTTACAAAACATTCTATAGGCAATTTGAGGCCATAGAAAATACCATTTCCTGTCAAAGGGATTTATTCGTCACTTGTCCAGCAGTTAGAATAATTAGGAACAATTACCGATCCAATCCAATGAAATCCGATCTAATCCAATGCAATCCAATCCAATCTAATCCAATCCATTCCAGTCAAGGACTCATAGTAGATTTATTCTCTATGTGGTACAGCAGTTTGCTATTTACCCTTACTCCAGTCTCTCAGAGTTCACTAGTTTCTAAGTCCTCTCATTTTATAAGTGTGTAGATTACAATTTTATTGCCCTGGAACCACAAACTAGTCAAAAGCTATACTCAACTTTATGTCTTTTGTTGCTACCTCTTCTATCATTACTGTCTTATCTACCATCAGAGAAATGTAGTTGCTTTTCTCAAATTTATTTCAATGGAGGATTATTTTTATACTTCCCACTTTTGACCCCAGCGCTCTCTAGTGCTTTATTAATTTTCCAAAGTCTTTCACAGACACCTTTTATATTTTGTTCACCTTATTTGGCTGTGTTGCCATGTCTGTTGACCTAAATTATCTGGGATCCACTAATGAAAGCCCTTGATTGAAGTGTGTATCATTTAAGTCAAAATTTGTCAAACATCAATTGCCCATTCCTATGTACATCTACTTCCTTCTTTTACATTGATTTATGTGCTCATTTTCATGACAATAGCATGCTGCATGACTGCATCCATGTAGTAAGTCTTGCAGATTAGGTAGTACATGGCTTTTTAATTTATTATTTTTTTCAATATAATTTTTAGTTCTAGCTTTGCCCTGTGATGTGAACTTTAGGATCGGTATGATACTTACTACAAACATTCTTGTAGACTTTAATCAGTGTGTTTTGAATATATAGATGATTTATTTCTGCCTTGGATCAGCTGATCATGGACTGAAACAAAAGCCCCAAGAAATTTGTCTTCCTTTTAGTTGTTATTCTCAAGCATTTTGTCATAGTGACGCAAAGCTGACTAGCACAGTTAAATTTTTATGTGTTCACTTTATGTACTGTTGCCTCCCTCAATTTTCTAATTCATTAAAATATCCTCTATTGTAAATATCTTAGGAGTTTTTAACAGAATAATTATTTTGTATACTAACAGAGATAACCGTTTCTTCTTTTACAATTTCTTTTTATCTCATCTTTTCAAATGAATTTTTAAATTTTTTTCAGTATCAAATATCTTTGTCTAGTTTTGGAATCAATGTAATGCGAACCATAAAAAGTTATTTAGAAATATTTTCTTCTTTTTTATTTTCTGGAGGAATTATTGTAGAATGAGTATTATTCATTTAATATTATGTGGAATTTATCAATGATTCCACTTGAACTTGTGCCTTTTTTGGGCATGAAGTTTTAAAACTGTGATTTTAATACTTTTAAAATGAAGCCAGTCAGATTGTGTATTTCTCTTGAAGAAAAATTTTATAGTTCTTATATTTAAAGTATCTTTAAGTTATAAAGTTATATATAAGTTACCTAGTTTGTTGGCAATGTTACTCTTTTAATGGCAACAGAATCTGTGGCATCTAACTGTTCATTCTTGATCATTTCTGTCTTCTTGATTTTCCTTTCTTTGCCCTGATTTTCTGAATAGCATTTTATCACTTTACTTATCAGCCCAAAGAATCAATTGCAGATTTCTTTGGTATTTTTGTACCATTGTTTCTAATTTCACTGATTTTTGTCCCTTATATTTGTTATGTTTCCTCTGCTTATTTTGGATTTAATTTCTTTATTATATACTTAGGGTAGGAACTTCCATTGATTTTAGAGTGCTTTTTCTACAACATAACTATTTAAAGCTATAACACTTCATAATCTCTGCTCTGTTTCTGCAAGTTGTGGTACATTGTTTCCATCATAATAAAGTTCAAAATGTTTGCCGATTTTCTCTGTGGTTTCTGTTTTTACTGATAGATTATTTAGAGATATGTTCTTTAATGTCAAAATAGTTTTATATTTTGCAGACATCTTTCTATTATGGATTTTAGCTTAATATCTGTTAGTCATTGAAATTTATTTTATATTTAGAATAAAGTAGAATGCTCTATTGTTTATACTTAAAATAATGTATGGATTTTTAAAAAATAATGTATGGATTTTTTAGATCAAACTGGTTGATTAATTGCTTTGGTGTTTTATACATTTGCTGGTTTTCTGAAGATTTGCTCTATAATTTACTCATAAGTCTACTGGCTTTATACTGGATTCTCTTTTCTATGCAGTAGCCTAGAAAACTATCTCTTGGTAGTAAAGTGGAACATTTGCAGGTATAAATTATTTTCCTTTCCTTTTTTAGCAGAAATAATTTTATTCTCATTGAAAACATTTTTGTATAGTTTTCCAGACCATATTTAACATGTGTAGATTAATCTAGTAATTTTAAACTTTATTTTAGCTCAAATTTAAAGATATTCTCTCATACTTGATAGAATACTCGGCGAAGCTAGAAAGATAGAAACATGAAATAAAAGTGGCCTTTATTCTAAGAACGCGGAGAGAACCCCACTACCACTGGGGTCTGGCTTTCTCTGCCGGACATGTGGTGTGGGGGCATACGTGCAGCTTTGGTCTGGGGTGGTGCCTAAGGGGCATTACTGATGCACAAGTAGCCCATTGGAATTCATTTCACACCACAGGTAAATTGCCTAGGGACAAGGAAGATGACTTCAAGTTAGAGCCCCTTGGTTCCAACTCCCAGCCTCCCCTACCACTGCAGCGTCCAGGGCAAAATCCTTTCAGTATTTTATCTTCAATTCTTCTTCCAAAATATCCTATTATTTTGATGATTCAGTTTTCTTTCATCTAAATTTTTATTTTCTGTCATTTATGTTAACTTTTTCCTTATTTGCTTTATATTTCTTTTCACATAATCTGTGTATCATGAAATTTTATGATCTTACCTTGATTTTATATCTTGCATTTACTTTCCAAAATTATCCTGTCTCTCTCTCTCTCTCTCTCTCTCTCTCTCTCTCTCTCTCACTCTTTTTTTTTTAATCAGTGTCAGGGATCGAACTCATGACCGCTTGCTTGCAAGGCAGGTGCCTATGCCGCTGAGTTAAATCTCCAGCCCCTATATCCTGTCTCTTCTATTGAACTTTTTCTGTAGCTTTTTTCTTCTGGCTATTTAGTGTAATTTTCTGGACTTTTTACCTTCTTCATTTAAAAATACCTGAAATTTCTTTCAAGAATTTAGTTTCACAGAAAAATTGAGGAAAAAATAAAAATTTTACATATTTCTATATTATATATTTATTTTATGAAACTGATATTCATTTATTATTTTTAGTCATAGGTTATACTATGTTTTACTCTGTGATTGAGGCAGGAATATATGGAAACTATGCATTATATGGATAAGTGATTTTATGGGTTAGATAAATTATAACTTTTCCTAAGAAAACATGTCATAATGAATATTTTGAACATTCAAAAATGAATGGGAGGGAGGTTAAATAATTAAATCTAATAGCCTAGATTTTATTATGAAGAGATAAGTAAGAAAATTTTCTGGGTAACATGCATTTTAAGGAAAAAAGCAAAACACGTTTTAAGTCAAAAGTATAAATATCCTATTTATTTTGATATTTGAAATTCTTTTTGAATAAACAACAATTTTTAACATAGTTGTCACTTCAATGTATTTTTCAAATGCAGTTGAAAAATCAGCAGACAAACCTCTGCTTACATATACAATTGAGGGGAAAAATTCAAACAGAGCACAGATGTGAATGGCTCTTTTCTTAATCCCCTATGAATGTTTCTAACTGTGAGTAATTCTGGATCTAATTCTCAGGTACCTAGGGGAGCCTTCAAAGTTTAGGTAAGTTCCAAATTTCATTCTCAGTCAGTAAGAGGAAAATGTGTGTTCTTGAAAAATGGTTGGGCTCTTTATGGGTGTCTGCAGGGCTCAATTTTGCAAATTTGTTAGTATGTTTCATAACACATTGGAAAACTAGTTTGAAATCCATTCAAACTGAGTTTCTAGGGAAGGCGTGATGATCCCACACTTCGTTTTTCTCAAATACATGTGAGAGTCAACTTGTGACTCTACAAAGAAATAAAAACATCTCTATGAGTCTACAATGCCTTATGAGTTTACAATTAGTAAAAATATCAGAGTACAAATTTTGACATTACAATTAAATAATACTTAACATAAAAGCTTTCTAAAACTATCACTAGAGTAATCATGAATTTCATATTGGGTATTATTAAACTGGCAGTTAAGATTTCATTACCAAAGATTATTTTATAATTTGATCAAGCACATAAATAAAATTGGGTATTTTTAATATGATTAGAGTTTCAGGAACAATCAGTGTTGTTTTTAAATATTAAATTTATCAGAATTTCTTAATTGTGATCTGCTTTACTGTTAAATACTGGTAAAAATCTTTGGGCTTTTTTTTTAATCCTTCACAATTTCTATGGTTAATCTGTGGTCCTACTTCCTTCAGCATTTGTCATCATTATTTTAAAAATCTCTTTCATAAAAATCTTCGAAACACTGTTTTTCTCAAAGTAAAGATTTTATAAAAATAATTTTCAAACTATTTACATTTCCAGGCTTTTTCTCTTTACCACACACATACACAAATAAACACACATACTCAGTCACCCACTTCTATCACAAGTCTAAAACTTCTGATACATCTGCGAATGTTCTATTTCTAACAACTACATTATAAAAACGAAATAAGATAATACATATAAATTGCTATTTATTATTTTAGACATATTATCAAACATCCAAGCTGAATAACTTTTGGGTATAGTTCACTACAAATAGCACATACAAATAGCCAATTTGTTTCTAACGATAATATTTCTTCTATTAAGCCTATATGTGATTACTTTAAGTTATCTCAAAAAGTCTTATATTTTGAAATATCTTTTTTTTCATTTACCCTCATATAATAAAGCCCAGAGATTTTTCAGGACTGTGTTGTGGTGTCTGTCTAGAATGTCCATCCCAAAACTCACGTCCTCAGATGTGAGACTTTTGAAAGTGGGATCATGTTGGTGCAGTCTCTAACTGTTCTATCAGAAGGAAAGTCCCAGTAGGCCAGTGGGAGTCCACCCTGAAAGGGCACATCTCTCTTTTCAGTTGGTCGCTTAGCATTGTGCTTCCTGAATACCATAACATGAACAGCTTTCCTCCACTATCCTACTCCTTGAAGCCAAGCAAGTAAGAAAATCTGAGTAAAACAAACCTCTCCTTTAGGTTGTTTGTGTTAGGTAACATGTCCCAGTGACAAGAGGACAACTAAGACCTGGAGCAGGGCTGTTGCTGTGACTCTTATTTACCCATGCCATTTAGAAGCCTTCCAAACTGACTCACAGGAGCTTGGAAAGGTTGGCCAGAGAAGCACTAGAAAGCTGTAAACCAACTTTGATAGGACATTCTGGTCAAAACTCAGAAGGTAAGAATGCTGTTAGAAATACAGACAATAAAGACCAAGTTCAGGAGGTGGATTCAAAACAATGTGACACAAAATTTGTACACAGTTAGTTTGTTCATATCGTGAGACTGCAGGAGGCTGAGAGATTAAGGGTGGTGGACTGAGTCCACAGAGGAAATTTCAAGTGAAGATAACATTCAGGGTGTGGCATGGATGCTACTTGTTTCTTCTAGTGAGGTTCACAGTGAGAGGCCAGAGAAAAGAATCCCATTTGAAAAGTTTTATTTTCCCTAGAAAAGAAGCACTTTCAAAATTGATGCCTTGAAGAGTACGCTTGCTGAAAAGATGAAACAGGAATCACATAAATTGAGAAAAATAGGAAAGGTGTCTTGAAGGCTTCTCAGGGATGGTCAAGACTGCCCCACTGTTATGGTTGATACATTGTGTCAGCATGAGAGGTTTAGAAGTTAATTAAGTGACTCAACAGGAGGCCAAGGTCCTCAATGTCTGAGGAAACATCCTGGGCCTGTGCAGAAGGGGAATGAGTTGTTGTAACTGCTCTGCCCACCCTGGAGAAGGGTAGCCTGCTTACAATATAAGGGAGGAAGAGAGGCTTGTTCCCTGTCTTTTGATCTTGTTGCTTTGCTATCTTCTGCCACCTTGAAGTATTGCCCTTGTGCCACACCACGCTGCGCTGGAGCCAGCAGATTATGAACTGAAACCTCCACAGACTGTGACCTAAGTAAACCTTTCCTTCCTTAATTTTGAGTGTTGGGCATTTTGTCCCACCAATGATAGAAAAGCTACCAGGATACCTATACAGACTAAAGAGTAAAACAAGTGAAAGAGTGTTTTAAGAAGAGAGTTGCAGGGCACCCTGCTTCAGAAGTCCCACCTAGGAAATTACTTCCTGATACTCAGTTCACATCGCCTAGCCATCCAAATATGTGGAGCCCTCTTCAGCTATGATCCAAGGCAGGTAGCAATTGCCTGAGTTGGCAGAAGTCCTTGGAATCATTCATGTGTTGCTGATATTATGTGTTTAGAATGCAAGAGCTGTAGAGTCAGAAATGCTCCTACCCAAATTTAAGAAGACCCAGAAGACCAGAAAAATTGTCTTTGAGAGAGCAATGAACAAAATTATGAAATTATAGCCAAAAGTACTTTGGAGATCTCAAAAAGTTGGAGAGGCCAGGAGCATGTCTGATGAGGAAAGTGACAGGCAGTGAGTGAAGATGTTCCCAAAAAAGCACAGGAGAGCTGTAACCAACTGTGCCATTATGGCAAGACACCCAAGCCTTTGAAGATCCTATATCACCACCATCATTCAAGTTCTTGATGGTGGTACTAATCTCTGCATCCCTCCAGGAATGCAATATTGACTTTATTTTCTATTTTCCCAGGTAGTGGTAGCTCTAATAACTTTGGTTTGGCCTTTCCAATTAAAATGACCCTTGCAATATAGTTCAAGGACAAATATGGGTATTCTGCCAAACACTAGATATTTCTATCCCAATTATGCATTCTGGAACTGAGGCTACAACCATAGAATGTATTCATGGCCCTACAGGGAACACTGGGGGTCAGGTCCTAGCTACAACTCCAATGGTCATCTGATCTTCATAGGCTGTTACTCTTAAGGGGAGGAAACAATGATATTTCATACCTTCTAGAATCAAAATCAGTGTCCAGGAGTCCCAGAATTTTTTGATCCTTTCCTTTAACCTAATGTATATTTACCCTAGTAAAGGTCTTCTGTCTTTTGGGAAAGGATGGAAGAGCAATTGACAGCAAACAATTTTGAGAGTAATGGGTCAGGGTCCCCTCTAAGAGGGTCAATCCTCTCTTTTATTGAAGGGATTTTGGGCTTCTAAACAGGGGATTAGTTGAGGGGCCATGATTCTTCATTGCTACAATTTGCTATAGAGTTTGCTCACCTGCCCTAAATTTTCTCTGCGAATATGAATCCAGTAAAAATTTTGTAGGTATCCTAATTCACTTTGGGGAACACCGTGACTTATCAGCCAATACCACCGGTCTACTTGTGTCAGACCATTCAGTCACTGCTTTGCTTGTGCTGTCCATTGTGGTAAGTATGCCCACCTTGTCTTTGTCACTTTAGCACTGCCACTTGGCCTTGCCACTCAGAATCCAACTGCCTTTGAAGTTCTCATTGAATGTCTGTGGTCTCTACCATAAGGTCTGGTATACAAAGAAAAGTGATGAAGAACCCCTTCAAGGATGCTAGTTCTGCTCTCACAATTTTGTTTTTCAAGATAATGGTGAAGGATACGTTTTCTGACCCTCTCAGTGTGGAGGATTATGCTTTACTTGGCAAGCCTATTGCATCATTTCTATTTACCTTAATCACTGAATACCCTCATGAACAGTAAGTCAAGGAACATCAGGCATCTCCAGCTCATTCACAGTGGGTCATTTTTTGATACATATGTCTTCCAGTCAACCAAATAAACTACTAGTACCTTTTAAAATTCTACAGGTGGATAATAAATTCAGAACAGCTACATACCAGTGTATTTCTTGGTTTACAGTTGATGGGGGATATTTAAAGACTTGTGAAAATAATAATACTAGAGTGGTAAAATGAATCCTCCACACTGGAAGAGTCTAGAAAGTGTACCTGAGGAGTGAGAGCATTGTTTTCCTTAGTAACTATATAAGGACAGTCATTAGTTTCTATAGGAAACACAGGGAGGCCAACATCACAGGTTTTGGGGGTTGGGATTCCTCTGCCAATGGGAGTAGGGAAAGTTTGTCCTCTGACAAAATCATCTTATCAGATTAGGGAGTCCAGTGTCCCCATATATCTCAGGTTTTGCCCAAATATTTCCATCCCAGTTTATGAGATACCAGTACTTTTGAATCAGCAGCCTTAAACTTCAGATACTCCTCTAGGCTGAGTGATAAATGTGCACTGAAATTCAGCTTATTGAATTACAAGAGCCATCCTGTTTCTGTCCTGATGAGCTGAAGGATCCAGTAACAGTCAAAGTTCAAAGACCTGGAAGATCAGTGTAATTACCCATATGAGTCTTTGCAGAAGGGCCAGAGTTTGCTTGGGATGGCAGAAGAACCTACATTGATAGATAAAGTTTGATCTGGAGGATCCGGACACCAACATCCAAAGGTAATTACAAAGACTGGAGTGCCTCTGAAAAACAGGTAGGGGAACAGTTTCTTCTTTGGTTTTTTAAATTCTGCCCAAACTACAAGTCTATAAGACACCCACATCCAAGTGTGTCTTCCTCTTCTCAGTTTTTTGACCACCATGTCAGTCATCTACAGACTCAATCAGAATTTGTTAATCCACAAGGTTATTCTTATGTAAGTCAAGATGACATGTCACAATGATCACAATGTGAAAGTTATCTCTGAAGCATTTTGTTCATTATTGATCAAAATGATCTACGGTCAATAGGGGTTGTCTTCTTTGAAAGGAATTGGGAACATCCAGTTGAACAGTGCTAAGTTCAAAGGAAATAATACAATTACAATAAGAAACACGTTCTCTTCCATTTGTTGAAACTTGTGCATGAATACTAAAGTGTTTGGAGATTTTTAAATATCTCAATCATTTTCAAGAAACAAGCTGACTTTTGTTTTCTTCCAATTTGGTGTGTATTATTCCTTCAATTTAGAATTGATTTAAATAAGTTGGCTAACTTGGAAAAGCAATGTTCACTCTTTAAATTAAGAAATTATAATGTAGTATTTCAACAGATAATGAATATTCTTGAAATCTGGGATGGTTTCAGGACAAATCAAATTAAAGCCTGATTTAGCTGACAGTTCCTAATTTGCAAGTTGAATGTTACTTCATGATTTATATCTTCCCAAAGGTAAATATCCTATTTTTATACACAAAAGAATTGTAACTGTTTATGTAATGAAGGATGCATTTTCTGCTATAAATAATGATTTATGTACACTGTTTTAAAAAGCAGTAAAACTGGTGTTTCATTATTCCACACACTTACATCTTGTCAACTTTATAACTTGTATCTACACTTTATCTTCTTCTATTGCTGTGTTAGTAGTCTTTATAACTCATTAATTAGTGTGTGAGTGCTTGATGTTAGGCAGCTATAAACTAGGTAGACACAAAAGTTTCCACAGAAGCAAGAGATGTAAATCTACATATATTTCTGGTAAAAGCATCAGTTACTTAACAAGGAAAGGAGTAAGTGAGAGTCCAGCAAGATCCAGAAGAGTCAAGAGGCCTGGGAGGAAAACTTTTCTTTCCACAGGTATCAATTTAGGAGACATACATAAAATCTGAAAATTTGAGCAGAATTGTCAACACTGTGGAACTGGCAAAAGAATAGTGAATTTTAGAGCTTGTCTAAAAAGAGGTGCCTTTGGAAAATCTCACTGTGAGCCGGAGGACAAATTCCTTTTAGGAAGGGTGACGAACTAGTTTTTGTATATTTAATTCAGTTAAGGACTTTGAAATGATAAAAGCCTTCTTGATTATCTGGGTAGGCCATCCATCCAAAGGTATGTGTCCTTACGAGAGACACACAGAAGAAGACACCCAAAAAGAGAAAGGAAGCCACGTGTCATGGCTCACATCTGTAACCCCCTCACTGGAGAGGCTGAAGCAGAAGGATCACTATGAGTTCAAGGGCAGAATAAGGTACATAGTGAGCTCAAGTCCAGCCCAAACTACATGGCAAGATCCCATCTCAAAAAAAAGATAGAGAGAGAGAGAGAGAGAGAGAGAGAGAGAGAGAGAGAGAGAGAGAGAGAATGTGAGCCAGGAGAGCCAAAAGCCAGAAAGAAGAATGATGTGATCACAAGTTATAAGATGCCCAGAGCTCCCCGAAGATGCAAGAAGCAAAGGAAATAATTTTTTCCAGAATATTTGGAAGAAACACAGTCCTGACTCCACTTTGATTTCAGACTGCCACCTTTCACAACTGTATAAGGATAAATTTCTATTGCTTTAAGCTGCAAAATTAATGTTAATTTATTAGAGCAGCCCTGGTGAACTAATTGCCAAGCATCCTAAGTAGAATTCTTACTCTTTTAATTTTTTCCTTTTTGTTTGTCAAATTATAGTAAATTTAAAAGAAACCATCTTAGCCATCTTTATACCTGGAGTTCAGTGGTATTAAATGTCTTCATATTTTTGTAGTCTTCCCCATTAATTATCCACAGAACCTGTTTTTCTTACAAAAGAGAAGCATCATACCCTTTACACACTAACTTTCCATCTTGTCATTCTTAGATTTTAGTAACCACGTTTTATTTTCTAAGAATCACACACTATTTGTTTTATATGACTGGCTTCTTTCATTTAACATAGTATCGTCAGAGTATATCCATGTTGTAATATATGTCAGAACTGCAATGCCTTTTAATTTTAAATATAAACACAACATACATTTTCTGTCAATTCAGTAATAGACACTTGGGTTGTTTCCCCATCTTGATTATTGTGAAAAACACTGCTGTAAATATTGGTGTAGAAATAGTCCTTCAAGTTATTTTGGATACATATTCAGAAGTGAATTGTTTAATTATTTGGAGGAAAAGTTGTTATATTTTCTATTATAAGTGATATATTATCAGCAAAAATATTGCTGGGAACAAGGGCTCCAATTCCTTCTTCTTCAGCACTTGTTATCTTATTTATTTTTAAATTTCATTTTAAAATAGATTCTTGTTTTCATTAAAATGTAATAATTGACATGCAACTGTACACATTTGTGAAGAACAGTGTTCCTTTATAATACATGTATACATGCATAATGATCAGATCAGAGTAATTGACATGTATGTCACTTTAGACATCAAACAGTCAAAATTTTTGCTATTGTTTTGAAATAATTAATTGTCATGGATCATAGTAATCTAATTGGAGAGTATTAAAATTATTCTTCTTTTCCCATTGAACCTCTGTACCCATTAACCATTCTCTCCATTCCACATTCCTCCATTCCTTTTCTAGGTTCATTCACAGTTGCATAGTTTTTTGAAAATAAATTTTAGCTCTCACATACAAGTATGAACATGTGGTATTTATCTTTCTGGGTCTTGACAATCATCAATAGAATAGAAAACATGTGTGAGAGCACATGTCTCTTTGACATGTTGATTTCATGTCCTTTATGTATATCCAGTGGTTGGATTCATGAATCAACTTATATTTTCATTGGTATGATTTTGAAGAACCTCTCTATTGCTTTTAATGATAGCTGTACTAACTTACATTCCCACCAACAAGGGATGACAGTTCCTTTTTGCCTCCTAACAAACACTTACCTTGGTTTTTTTCATTAATAATGATTGTAATTGTGGTGAGATGACATCACATTGTCATTTTGATTTGCATTTCCTTGAGTTTTATTAAGTAGACAGGGTCAAACTTTCTGTCTCAGAGATAGGAAAGCTGACCAATATCATATATGTGTAGTGAAACATTTTATAAATACATTAAATCCATTTGGTTTATAGGATAGTTTGCCTCCTATGACAGTTAACTCTAATTTGAGTGAACTTGATTGGCTTAAGGAATGCCTACGGGATCTGTAGAGCACATTTGTTCGTGGATCTGGGTCATTCATGGAGGTGTAACCTTGGATACTGTATGTGGTCCCTCACCCATGTTTCCTTGACACTGTTTTCCTCCTCTGCTTCCCTGCTACCCTGGAACAGGTTTCCTCTGCCATGGACACCCTGTGATACTTCTTCCTCTGAGCCAACCAAGAAGGTCGGCAACCACTCCACCATGAGCCAAATCAAATCCTTTCTTCTTTAAATTGTGTTGGACATTGTATCCAGCAATGAGAAAGCTCACAATACATCTCCAGTGTTTCTTTGTAGGTTTTTGGGGGTTTGAATTATCTGTGTTTTGATAAAAGTATAGTGTTGCAGTTCTTTACTAATAATGCATTATAACTATCTCTCCCTAAAAATCTACTAATATTTGCATTATATACTTAGTTGTTTTTATGTCTTATGTACATAAAATTATAATTGCTATATTTTCTTGCTGAATTGATCCATTTGTAATTAATAGTCTCCTGTCTGGCACTGAAGCTTTTTACTGACATTCTGTTTTATCTACTATAACTACTTCTGCTCTATTTATTGTCCATTTACATGAAATATCTTTTCTATCACTTTTCTTTTGGTCTCTGAGTGTTCTTACAATGAGGTCATTGCACATAGCCCATAATTGGATATTTTGTCTCTCAGAGAAGCCTCAGGGTATTATGGATAGAGAAGAACTTGGTACTGTTATTTTAATCATTGTTTTCTTCTTTATTGACACTTTTATGCTGTTATTTTTCCATCAAGGAACAATAATTTTCTGTATTGGTGTGCTTTCTTTAATTGATTTTTAGTTTTTGTATATCTATGATAGATTTTTTTCTCTGTGGTTACTGCGAAGTTTGCAAAACAGAACAAAAAGGTACTTTTAACTCCTTTTCCTTTCACAGCTTAGATTTTTGAAGTCATGCTTTATATTTTTTACATTTCATATCCTTTAAAATTATTGTATATAATATTTTAAATAGTTCTACGTAAAGCTTAATATAAACTTTTATGTAATGGTACTTAAGTATACTCATAAGTAAACTTTAGTCATGTTTATTCTGTTTAGGTTTATTTTAAAATATTCTATTAATAATACCAAAACTATTTACCTACTAATTGAATTATTCTTATTACTTTTATCTTCAATTCAACAAATTACTTCATGATATTTATGACATGAAATATCATACACTACTGGTCTTTA
Source organism: Cavia porcellus (assembly GCF_034190915.1). Lineage (NCBI taxonomy): Eukaryota > Metazoa > Chordata > Mammalia > Rodentia > Caviidae > Cavia > Cavia porcellus. The sequence continues at coordinate 31,852,650 of NW_026947507.1, forward strand.
CAGAAAATATTTTCACATGTCATTCTGTAAAATTTAGCTCAACTAGAACATGAGAGTTGCTCTTAAGAATGGTTTCACACTGGCTAGACAAAAGAGAGGAAAAATCTTTTCCTCTTTCCCTCCAAACTTACGCAGACATCACTCTCTTGGGGTGAGAAGTAGGGAAGCAGGTAAAGGACTTTGTCTTTTAACTGAATATTGAGCCTGCCACAGCAGCCCTGAGCTAGGCTAACATCCGTATACTGAGCCGCCAGACTTACCCGGTGACAGGGCAGAATTTGTGTCCTCTCTGTGAGGTAGATTCCATCCACTTGCATTGCTGCTATCTGACTGCAGCTGCTATGGAATCCACACATCCGTTAATAGCAAGAAGGTCTTAGAAACCATGAGCTTTGATCAGGGTACGGTGCTGTTCTGGATTCAGCAAACATAGGATTCCAGCCTATCATGATATCAGTCATGATGATCTAGGGCTTTTTTGTTTTGATGCACAGCTTTTGTGTTTGCCATTTTTTATTCTTTATGCTGTTCTCCATAAACTATATTTCTAAGAAGCCAGTCTGGTCTTATTCATGTGGTCATTTTGTTTTCTTTAATCTTGTTTTAAAAGAAATCTGTTGTTTTTCATACCCACGCATTAAACTTTTTCACTTTGATCCAAGGTTAGGCAGCACAGGCAGCTTGTCAGTGCTTTAGTATGAGCAGCAGATAGTGGCAGGGAATAAATTTGAACTTCCCTTTTGCTCTTCAATAAGCAGCAGCATCAGTCTCATGACTCCCACTCTTCGTGAAAGCTCACACCCTCACTCCATGTCTCAGCAGGCGCTGATGGCAGAATTTGGGTGGATTCAACTCAAATCTTGTGATTCTCTTTCTCATGGCATTTGCTACATATCAGCTTTTCGTTTTGTTTCAGAAAAGGCCATAACATGTTTACGAGGCATTTTTTATTAAATATATTATCATATACCCAGAGTAGTTCGCTTACATTTTAATGACATCAAAAGGTAATTTATATTTTAGGACAGTGTTCTCCTTTGGGATATTTTCTTATTTTGTCTTTCACTCTGTAGAGACCGAAAACTGTCAAATGCCAAATATTTAGGATGATTAGGATTTTTTTTTAAAACCCTACATTTTGCTACTTTGTATCATGTGATATATTTTTACCATTAATGAATTTATCAGTGAACTAAATTGATCAATTCCTAACGTACGCATCATGTTCTCCAGAAGCACTACAAACCAATGGTCCTTATTGGTATAGACTGGGAATCTCTGCTCTTTAAACAGAAATTTTGTGAGGTGATTGAAACTAGGAAACCAATACAGGCTTGCAACTTGTTGATAATTTTCTTTTGAGGTGCCATCTTGCTGACGTGAAACTACCAGGGTAAGGAATGTTGCTATAACTTCACAAGGTGACCAAATGACAGTTGATCTGTCTGTTTCTGTACAGGGTATAATTCAGTGCCTCATCTTTGCTTCCTCCATGCATACAAATCTATTCAATGTCAGCTAAATATACAATAACTGTAAGGCAAAGACAAAGAACGCATAGCTACTTGACTCAATTGAATCAGTACTGAAAAGAGCTTAGTGGTACACATTATAAGATTTCACGTCATAAAGATCTGGGTTTAATATCCAGATAAGCCACTTGGTAGTTTTGTGTTCTTAAAGCAACTTACTTAAATTTTAAAGCTGAGTTTTTCTCATCTGTCAAATGAGAGAGAATTCGACTATGTTATTGTGTTACTAGCTTACATCAGGGTTAAATGGTTAATACTCTAAATTACAGGATTTTGTACAGTGAGTCCCTTAGTAGGTGCTCAGTGAGTGGTAAATGGTGATATGTAGCTCAATAATCTGGGATAAAGGTTTTCATATAGCAGGACAATTTAGCTTTTGAGGACTTATGCATCATAGAACTTAAACTTACTGTACCTAAAAGGATACAACCAACACCCGAGTTTCAACCTGAGGAAACTGATTAAATGACAAATTCAAAATCTTACACCTGATTAAGACAAAACAGAAACTAGAGTCAAGTTTTCCATCTCCTTGGAAAATACATTCTAAAAATTTTGCTGGCTGATACTGAATTATTTTTATCTGTAGCCACCAGATCTACCAAATATAGACGTCAGATAGTCTTTTAGTTTAAGGGTGCTCCATACAATATTTGGGACACATTGAAAATACTAAAAGAAAAACATTGAATATACTTAAACATAAAACACTAAACCAAGTAAAACATAATATTTATGATGCATTACACTGAGGATTATGTATCTGAAATTCAGTTAAACTGAGCATCTTGGCATCACTTTTTCTAGCAACCTTATTTTCACTGCCTATATTTTATGCCTGGTTTTAAGTTTTATATTCATTTCCTTTCTTTCTAGAGGATTAATTATCTTTTTAGCTATCAATACTGTCCACAGCACATCCATTAATGTAAGAGATCATTATAATCTTCATGATAACAAATCCTGTTACTTTTCTTTCACTGCCTCATTCTGTACACACACACACACACACACACACACACACACACACACACACACACATAAATCATCTTCTTGGCAGGCAGGGTTTTTATGGTATATTGCCCAAGGTCATCATATAATTATAGATATATTTTGCCTAAGTGGTTATGTATGGAAAAGTCCAGGTTTGTAGGACACTACCTGTTAACTTATAAGACACAAGTCAAATGATACCTCCAACTCACTCTTTTCGTCTTGGTTGTTTTCTTGAATTGCCTTCAAATTGCTCTTTTCCTGCCAAACTCAAGTATAAAAAGCCGGAAATGGCTAGGTCAATTCATCATTAACCAGACCAGGTGAATGCAGCCTGCTGCCAAATAGGTTGCCCCTCATCCTTTCTAGGACATTTATAATTCTAGTGTGTCATCACCCTTCACTCTGAATGCCGGCTGCAATCAGAGGTCACCGCCGGAGAGAGAGCTCAGAAATTTATTGCCGTATCAATTGACTTAGACATGAGATGGAGGCCAGCACTGCCTCATCAGATGCAGCCTGCAGTTCCTTTTATTCTGAAGTTTCAATTCAAGGATTCTTAGGACAAATTGCTTTCATGTATTAAATGAGAATTTTTCCCTTCTCAGGCAAAAGGATCTGGATAGGGAGCCATTTTTAGGGAGGTTCACACAACTGCTTTACCAGAGTGGTTTGTCTCAGCTCTTCCATAGTAGTTTTCATTTGTTTCACATAGTCAGGGAGCTCACAGAAACTGAAGGGGAAAATGAATGCATTTTCACTCAGAATGATTCCTTTCCTTCAACAAAGGATTGTTTCATTCACTTTATTTTAACAGTCATTCCTCAGCCTTAACATTTCAGGGACTGTATTATAAATTGTGAAACATTGTTTCATCAGCCTTGCAAACCCTGTAATAATCTTACCGTATTTCTTGGAAAAATAGTAAGCTGCCACAGCAGTTGTGGCAGAAAATTCTAGAAATTTGGAATCTGCATGATTGCATGGGGCAAAATGTTTACAGTTATGATTAGACAGCATAAACGTAATATTGAGAAGCAATGTTAAGTATGGAGAAAGAAAGCAGATTTTTCTACTCTAGATGCCTGGATTACATTTGCAGGCATTTTTGTTGCACTGCAAACTAACTGCACTGCTTTGGCTAAGTCTCTATCTTTCTTAGTTTTATTCATTTATAACACAGGAAATATGCACAAGTTACATAAGATCTACTAATTAATTCTACTACCTCTAATTAAAACGTTCAGATTTTAATTTTGTGTCACCTTCACTGATGCTTTTCTATTACAAGCATCTTATGCCTAAATTACTGTAGTAGTCTCCCACTAGTCTCTTTTCTCATACCCTCCCTATACCTTTCCTTTGAAAGTAATCTCTTAAAATAAGAACCAACAAGCCACCACCTGTGCTCTAGACCTTCCAAGGCTTCCCATCTCATTGAAAGTAAAAGCCAAGGTCCTACCATGGCCTTCATGTAAAACTGTATCTGTGCTGGTCCTGTGTTTATCACTCTCCTTCTCCACCTGCAAATCTTTTATTCACATCTTCTTCAGCCAGATCAGAGCTTATGCGCCTACCCTCTCTTCTGTCTGAAATACTCTCCCTAAAAATCCACAAGGCTTATTGTTTCACTTCTTTGAAATTTTGCTTCAATTCTCATCTTTTAGGTGAAGCTATTTCTGATCACCTTATAAAATATTGCAGCTCTCCATACTCTATTTTTTACTGTCTTGTGTGGGTTTTTTTATACGTAGCATTTATGATCTTCTGCTATGGTTTGGATGTTTCTTGTCGTCCCAAAGTTTCATGTGTTAGAAACATGGCCTGCAGTGTGACAGAAGGTGGTGGATCCTTAAGAGATGGAACCCAGTGCAAGGATCTTGGCCACAGGGAATATATTCTAAGAAGGAGCCTCTCAGTTTCAAAGTATAATCATTTCTCCTAAACGTGTCCCTGACATCATTTGACATAGAAAGAGGGTTCTCACAGAGCAGAGCTGAGGTCAGAACTGTGTCCTTGAACTCCAGAATTATGAGCTAAATAAACTTCTTTTTGTTATAAAGTTAGCCCATTTCAAGTACTTTACTATAGTAATGAAAACAGATTAATATACCCTCCATCCTACTAATGTATTGTTTATTTTCTTTTCCTCCACATGAGGTTTCAATCGCCAAATGGGCAATAATAATTTCTTCTGTATTATTCACTGATGCACCCTAAAGATTAAGGCAGCTCCTGACACACCGGAGGTGCCGAGTAATACCTGTTGAATAAAAAAGTAAAAGAATGAACATCATAGTCAGCAGAATGTACACAGTGCCTTATGTATTGTCATGTTCAAGCACCTTTTATTTTGTCATTTTCAAATCTCCTAATTAAGCTAATAGACAGCTATACAATTAGCTCGACTTGGAGCTAGTGAAAAAACTAAAACTTTAAAGCACAGTGACTTAAAAAATTATACTGTGTACCTTTCTTGATTTTTAGTCCACACTTTTTAATTTTTTCACTATATCTTCACTTAGGCACTGTGTAATAAAGTGACTTAAAAAGGGTAAAGAACTATATTAAGTGTATAAATATGTGATTAAATAGATTTTTCTCTAAGAAATTAAATAAGGCAAGACAATTCACTTGTCTTTTAACTCTAGTCCCTCTTAAAAGTTGGACATACTATATACATCATGAACACAGATCTATTCTTATGAATTATTCTACTCTCCTTGCTCTGAAACCTTTTGCATTTCTATTTTTGGCTCGTTGGTGGCATTTCTTAGGGAAGAAATGAGCAAGAATAGTTGGTTAAAGTTTATACAATGACTCATCTTTTTTAAAACACTAATATATTCCATATAATATACCCTGAACATGGACTTTCCATGAAAAATTATATATATATTTCCATTCATATAGTAAAAAATTATGTTTGAATTCCTCTCATTGATACCCTGTCAGTTTCTTTTTCATTACTTTTTCCTGCCTGCACTGGCCCAGAACTGTGCATTCATGCTATTCCTATCCCTTTAGTCCCTCTTTTTGCTTTTTAACACAACTGATTTGCCAAACATCAATCTGAGGCAAGAAATACCTAATTTCGCACTTCCATTCCTGGGTTCCCAACAGTGCCAAAGGAAATTCTTATTGTTTGGTTCCAAAACAAACTGAGAGTTTTACTTTTTTTCCCACCAGCAAAGTTTTCGCTCATTCAAAATCAAACTGTTTAGCATGATCGTCAAGAGTCAAACATACCACTCTTATTAGAATTAGAGATGACCCTGCCAACCCCTGAAGACCCTGCTTAAACCTGTGATAAAAAGTGTGTGGAGTGGAAGACATCAAAGGAAAGTGATTGTCTGGCTTCTTAGAATGTGGTTGGCTAGGCTCTTTAGACAAATTTTCCCCCAAATAGAAAAATAATTGATGTAAGACATTAGAGGAAAAAAGAAAACATCAAAGAACTCCATTATTAACAGAAGATGAGATCACAGAGTCACAAGTAAGCACTGAATTATCATCCATGTGTCCACAACTAAGAAAATGTACCAATCATAAATGTATAAGAAATATTGAAGGGAAGGGAGATTTTTACAAATTCAGAATCCTAGAGCATGTTGATTTTTATTTAACGGGGAACAAGGTGAGAGTTCCTAGAATGTTGTATTTTATTATTCATTCACCTCTGTCTTAGAGACGTGTCATGTGCACAGCATCATGTGGACTCCTTGGTAATATAAATATTCTCAATGATTCCTAGAAAATTACTTGTATTCTGTTATAGCAAGTGAGATAAAAATATGCATCATATCTACCTCCTGAATGAAAAGCTAGGTCATTTCCATTAGTATATGGGTAAGCTTTACAAAAATTCTAATTTTAACTTATTTGGAAAAATAAGTCTTGGAAAAATGGCACCTCAAATTCTTAACTTCATAGTTTAGGTACAGCATTTGCTCATTTAAGTAGAAATATTGAGCTTTTTCCATAAAAATGTTAAGTAAATAATATTACAGTTAAGGATAAGTCATTAAGGCAGTAAATGACTACATTAAGTCTGGAAAATACTGAATTATCTCATTTTGCCTTCTAAAAAATGTTTCTTGTTCTGATCCCTGCATAGTGCAAACATAGATAAATAAGCATTGAGAACCATAGTACATTCTACTTTTAACTTTTGGTATATCTTGTTTTGTAGATAATTTCAGTTTTACTAAAAGGCTGATATAGTTCAATATTTGAAACACCAGTATTAATTTTCAGTTGGCAGAGGTATTCTAACCAACTACCATTATGTTTGGTACTAAAAGATATACTTTTCAATAAAATGATTGAAATGCAAAGAGAGAGAGAGAGAGAGAGAGAGAGAGAGAGAGAGAGAGAGAGAGGAGGCCAATAAGCTTCATTCAGTTGATGTTCTGAATAAATTGGATATTTAACTAATGGTATATTAACTAACGTTTATAAGAGAAGTGCTTTACCACTTAAAGAAGTTTTTCTGGACTGGGATTTAAACACAAGCTCTTCCCACTGAGTTGCATCCCAAATAATTTTTATTTTTATTTTTTATTTTGAGATAAGATCTTCCTAAATCACAAAGTATCTCATGCTGGCCTTGAACTTGCAATCCTCAGGCTACCAGAGAGCTAGTATTTATAGGTATAAATGGTCATATGCAGCAAGATTTTATTTTAAAAAGGCATATCAGGGTCAAGTACTCAAGGATACTAAATTATGTAAAATAGGGAATGTAAATTTAAAATAGGGGGATTTCTATGAAAAGGAGTGATTACAGACACCATGATTAAAGGAATCTGGAAAATTAGATAGTAGAATCAATTGGGTGCTTTCATTTTTACATTTTGTTTGTTTATTTGTTTGTTGGATACAGAGGACTGAACCTATGGCCGTCACACAGAGTTACATCCATACCTTTTTATTTTACATTTTGTGGTGGAGTTTCACTAAGTTGCTGAGTTTAACAGGCTGGGCACTAACTTACCGTCCTCTTGACTCAAACTTGCAAAGAGCTGGGATTATAGGACTGCACCACTATGCCCTGCTCTGATAGTAGAATCTTCACAGCTTGGCCTCCCATAGTTTTCATCTGTCTTCTTTTTAATCCTAGTATACAACTAAAACCCAAATACAATTTTTTCTTTCTTATTCCCACTATTACTTCTAAACAGACTGACAACATGATAACTGTCTATTTAGAAACTGGAGCTGCCCCAGGTGTTAAAATACACTCCAAAAGGTTTAGAATGAAGATCCAGAGAAAGAACAGGATAAATGTACAAGGTAGGGACCAAGTTTGTGATTAGTTTTACTACTGAATTTATTTTTCATCTTAAGGCACTTAATACTATGTAAAATCTTATAGTATTAAAAATATTAAGTAGTACTAAGAAGAGATGCTTATTCTTAGTAGATAATACTGAATGCTTTTGTTTTTAAATACATGAACATTCATATACATATGTTAATAGATAACTGGAATTTAAATGAAAATATGCAGCAAATTTGAGCCCAGTGAAGGCAACTTAGCAATTTAAGATCCTGTCTCAAAAAAAAGAATGAGTGGACTGGGGATGTAGTTCGGTGTGAAGGTCCTGAGTTCAATCCTCAAAACAAAAAGTACATAAAAAAGAATATAAATTTAAATAAAAATAATAAAAATAGAAGTCTCAAGATGTAACTCAGTGGTAAGAGCACTTGCCTGGCACGCCCAGGTCATGGATTTAATTCCCAGCACTGCAAGAATAAAAATCACATAAGAAATAAAATCAGAATTTTAAAATTTGAGCCTGAACTTCCAGTGTTAATGTTAACTAGCTGTGGCTTTAAACTTTTATTGTATGGATTTAATATCCAACTGTGAGACCATGATATCAAGAAGTTGGTGTGGCTCAGTGGGGTTTCAAGCAGAACTTTATTCATTGTGAAGGGTTTTGTTAGTCTCAGTTTGCTGTGTGTCAGAAGACCTGGCAATGGAGAGTGATAGTGAATGATGGAGAGTGTATTTGACAATATTACAGGCTCCCAAAATCACTCCACACAGAACAGGTACATATTTACTGATGTATGGTTATCAAATATTGTCAGAAAGATTTTAACTTTTAAAAGAGAAGAATATTTATTTCAAAAGATCTTTTTAGGGGGCTGGGGATTTAGCTCAGCGGCATAAGCGCCTGCCTTGCAAGCAGGCAGTCGTGAGTTCGATCCCTGGTACCGATAAAAACGAAAAAGACAAAAAAAAAAAAAAAAAAAACAAAAGATCTTTTTATCAGGATGTGTTCATGTAAAATGTCAGACCATGTTTTAGTTTCTTGATTGAAAGCTAATGATTCAATCATATTTGTATTTATATTCATTATTTAGTCTCTGCCTCAAATTAAATGTAGCAAGCAATTTTTGGATATCAGCTCTATGTAAACATTGCTGCAGAATTTTGATAGATATTCCGACAATAAAAATAAATCTCTTTCTAGTGACAGTAAGTTCTAAATAAATGATTTTACAAGTTACACTTCAGAGTTAATTCAGTAGTGTCATTTGGGGGGGAGATTGTTTATGTTTTGTTCTCTCATTTACTTCTCAGTTTTATAGCAATAATTATTTATAAATTTTGAAATATATGGAAGTATTGATAAGGCCATTTCTAAGTTTTCTACTTTCTACAGTTCCATTTATTAATCATCTCTCACACACAGATATCTGTACACATATGTATCTGAGCAGACATTTTTAAAGGCACTCCTTCACCAAACTACTTTTAAAAATTCTTTTATAGGTACATAACTATCAACTCACACAATGAAAGGATGTGAAAGATTCGCCAAAAACAAAATTATACAGATACTTGTTAGGCATGATGAAGTAGACTTCACTCATGACTTTGAGATAGAGACACCACTAGGATGGGATTTTTGCAATGTTTGAAGAGATTGCTCCCAACCACAAAGACATGGCATAGCCTCATGGCCAGCAGATAGAAAATTACTATTAGAAAACACCAGGAGCAATGTTTAATAGATCAGCTGACTTAAAGGAATTTTTGCTGAAGACAGGCCAGGCTGACCAGACAGTGTCACCAAGGCCATAGTGAAAATGAGGAACTGAAGCAGACATCAGAAGCAATCAGATGCAGAGAGTGGGAGGTGCTTTCTAAAGTGGAATTTTACATGGAAAGCACAGATGGTCTTAGGAGACAGTTTGGTGAAACATAAAATCTTGTCAGATCATATTGTGCTCAATTAAGAAAGTAGTGGTGATGTCTATAAACAGAAAGGTGATTTGGAAGTACAGTCTGCAGGTAGCTGTTTGGAAGGAATAGCCCAACTTCAATTCTCCTAGGAATATTAAAACCTAGAAAAGAGGGAGCTGAGTTGCTTTCTTTTAAATGAGTGTGTTTGCTTCCTGCCACACTGACCTTTTAGACCTCAATCTAGCCGAGTCTCAGTATGAAGTCTGACTGCTGGAAGTCAGCATAATGCACACCAAGTAGAACGAAATGGACTTCATGATACTCTTAGGTATGATGTTTTCCAGCCCCTGAAATTGTATTTATAAGAGAAAAAAATAACAATAATATTGTTTCAAATAAGGTAGCAGAGTTAAAATCACTAACACATTCCAGATTGTTGTATTCATAGCAATTATTCAGAGTACAAGATACAGGCATGATATCTTGTCCAAACATTATTAGCACAAAGCTTTCTTTTCAATGAACTAAGTAATTAGTAGTATAAATATCTTAACTATCTGTGTATAATTTTTTTTTTGTTTATCACTTCCTTTCTTCTCCCCTTTCCCCCATCTCAGTTCGTCTTTTCTTTTGAATAGTTTCTTCCTAATTCACAATATCCATTGTCCATTTGGAGCCTTATTTACTCATTCAGTTTCTCACACTAGTGAGGAATCTGATTTATTTCAGTTATGAATATGCCCTTGAGTTGTATTCGTTGACCTATACAAGTCTCCAGTTTAATTTTCTTTATGGCTCAGTAGTACTTCATTATATTAAAAAATCTATATCTTTTCCCATTCCTCGGTTGATGGGCAGGTGGATTTTTGCCAAGATTTAGCTAGTACCAATTGTGCTGCTGTAAACATGGACATTTATTGCTGTAGTCTAATGTTTTTCATTTTTCTGGAAAGACACTCAGAAGGTGGATAGCTGGGTCAAATGGGATCCCTAATCCTAGTTTTCTGAGCAATCTCCACACTGATTTCCAGAGTGGTTTTACTAGTCTACACTTCTACCAACAATGAAGTAGAGTTCCTTTTACCCCACACCTCCTCTAGTATCTGTTATCAATTGAGTTCTTGATCTTGGCCATTCTTTCTGGGGTGAGATGGAATCTCAGTATTGTTGTAACTTGCATTTCTCAAGTGACCAAAGATGTTGAACATTTTTCACGTGTTTACTTGTTATTTGTATTTCTTATCTGACAAATGTCTATTCATCTCACATGCCAGTTTTTGGATTGAGTCTTTGAATTTGGAGACTCTGACTTTTTTTCAATTCTGTACAAGTTATCGATGGAACTCCTTTGTCTGAAGGGTAACTGGCTATAATTTTTTCACACTCTATAGGATATCATTTCATTTTTTTGGTGTTTTTTTTTTTGTTGTGCAAAAGATTTTTAATAAGGTCAGATCCCATTTGTTGATTGTTTGTAATATTTCCCTAGTAGTCTGGGTTTTGTTCATGAAATCTTTGTAATATTTCCCTAGTAGTCTGGGTTTTGTTCATGAAATCTTTGTAATATTTCCCTAGTAGTCTGGGTTTTGTTCATGAAATCTTTGCCTACACGTATGTCTTCAAGATGTCTGCCTATTTTCTCTTCCAGTAGATTTAGTGTTTCTGTTTTAATATTTGCATCTTTGATCCATCTTAACTTTCGTTTAGTGTATGGTGATATACATGGGTCTAGTTTTAGTCTTTGGCATGTGGAGAGCCAGTTTTTCTATCACCATTTATTAAAGAAATTATCTTTCTTCCAGTGAACATCTTTGGCTCCTTTACTGAAGAAAAGGTAGTTTAACATGTTTGTTAGTAAATTTTTATTCCACTTTCAGTTTCATTGACTGATATTGGGTTATTTAGAATTTTTATATCTTCCTGATTTAGTTTTGACAATTGCATTGTGTCTAGGAATCTGTCCATTTATTTTGTGTTTTAGAATATAGTTTCTTATGCCAGATATTGATGATCTCCTAGATTTCTATGGATATGCATTAGAATAGCTACCCCTGCATTTTTCTGTGTTCCTTTGGCATGGAAAATTGTTTTTCATCTGTTAATTTTAGTTTATGCATTTCTTTTTGGGGTTAAATGTGTTTCTTGAATGCAGCACATCGTTGATATCTTGCTTCTTATTCCAATTTGCCAGTCTGTTTCTTTTGACTGGTGAGTTGAGATCATTTATCTTGATGGCTAGAGCTGATATGTGTTGGCTTTACTTTTTCATGCTGCTTTCCTGTTGTTTGTTCCCTTTTTTCCCTCTGTTTAACTGCTTACCCTGACTAGCAGCGTCTTTCTATTGGTGTTTATGTGTTTATGCTCATTTTTAACCCTTTTAATGCATCCCTCGGAGCATTCTGTAGAGCTGGTTTGGTGGCCATAACTTTCTTCAGTTGTTCTTTGTCATGGAAGTATTTTATGTCTCCGTCAAGTTTGAAAGATAGTTTTTCAGGGTAAATCAATCTGGATTGAAGATTGTTTTGTTTCAGAGCTTGAAATACTTCACTCCAACCTCTCCTGATTTTAAGGTTTGTGTTGAAAAGCTTGCTGTGACTTCCGGGAGAACATGGCAGACAGATAACAGCAACTACCGGAGGCTCTCTGAAAGACTCGGCTCAGAAGCCAGGAATGGTGCGGACTAAGGAGACATAAGTCGGTGGAGATATGCTCTGCTGACTCAGGAACGAACTGGGCTGAGAGAAGCCAACTTGGAATGCAGTCCTGATGCTAAAACAGGAACAGAAAAGCCTTGGTGTGGAGGCTGGAACCGCGCCATTGTAAGCCGCGATTTGGGTTTCCCATCCCGCGGCGGCTGGCTGCCTCTACAGCGGCTCAGCAAGGAGAGAGACGCGCGGAAGCTCTGAGAACGGCAATCTGCGAACGGCAGGGAGGCGTGCACTGACTTGTGGTGAGGTGAGTGAGAGAAACTGACACTCTACCACAGTTTGACTCCAGCAGAGGACTTTCTGGGCCCGGGCAGTCCTGCGGGAGCAGGGCGCGGTGGGACTCCAGCCACACATCCCCCTCTCGGGCGGGATTGGTGAAAAGTGCCTGGCCTGCGTGACGCTGCTGGCGGACCTGGTAGACTGTCCCAACCCAGATCCCAGAGCCTGACGGTGGCCGGGAGGGGAGATGCGTAGGCTGCCTGGTCCGTAACTCCCTGGTGCGCAGCGGTGAGCGGGAACACCTAACTGGCGCAATTCGATCAGGCTGTGGCTGACTGGGAGAGAAGCTGGGCCTCTTATATAAGCTTGCATATATAAGGAACAGAGAAGAAGAGGCAGCATGGGAAGAGGCAGCAACAAGAAAGGCTCCTCGGCCCCCAATTCTGAGAAACAGGCAATAGCAGACACCACACCAATACACATAAGGCACCATATAGAGAGCCTCATAGACCAATTCAGGAATGAAGTTATCAATGACCTGAAGCTAGAAGTATGCAGAATAGTTAGAGAAATGCTAAGTACCACCCAAGAAAAAACAGGTGGTGGAATGGAAGAACAGAAAAAAAGGGGAGAATTGTTTGATGGAGAAAACAGAGAAAGCATAGAATACGTGAAGCAGGTTCAAAGGGACTACCAAGATACTAAGAAGTCTATAGAAGACTGGCATAACAGCTTGAAAGAAACTAAGGACAGACTATCTGAACTGGAGGGCAGACTTGTAATATGGGAGAATGAAATGAAAAACTTCTTAAAAATAACAAAGAAACAAACAGCAATAATACAAAGACAAGAAGATGATAAGAGGATCCATAACTTAAGGATTAAGAACATAAAAGAAGAAGTAGGGACACAAACAAGTGAACTACAAAAGCTACTCACAGAAATAATCCAGGAGAATTTTCCTAATTTAGCAAAAGGTAAAGATACTCAGATGTATGAGGCATACAGGACCCCAGCTACCTACAACCCAAACAGAGCAACACCCAGGCATATAATAATAAAAATTCCAGAAATTCAATACAAGAACAGAATATTAAAAGCTGTAAGAGACAAGAAACAGACCACCTACAAGGGAACACCCATCAGAATTACAGCAGATTTCTCTGCACAAACCATCAAATCACGAAGAGCGTGGGGGGAAATAATTCAAGCATTGAAAGATAATAATCTCCAGCCAAGATTGAGATATCCTGCACAACTGTCCCTGGAAATTGATGGAAAAACAAGGTGCTTCCAGGATAAAGAGGAACTGGGGGAATTTGCAACCACCAATTCAACTCTACAGAGAGTATTGCAGGATATTCTAAAAAAAGAAAAATACAAAGAATCCAGAAATAATGGCAGAGAGGCCACAACGAATGGAGCAGAGAACAAAATGAAGAAGACAAACTGACAGCTACGGACAGAAAAAGAGCTTAACAGAAATGAGGCAGAGAAGATTGGATGATAGGAACAGCTATTTTGGAGAAAATGACATCTTAATAGGTAATACAGATTTAGTATCATCTTGTTTTGAAGTCTCATCTAGCTTTTGTCCTTCTGTCTCCAATGGTCTAAATAGGCTGTATCTTATTGGATTTTATTATGTACGATAGTATAAGCAAAAACCTTTTAAAGACAAGGAGATTATACAGAAACCATTGTTCATTTTGTTAGTCGATTCTAAATACTCTGTAATGCTGTCATTCTCTTGAATGGTTTTACATTGTTTTGATATACTTAATGCTAACTACTTTTAGGTTAGGATTATCTGGTGGTGAAACACTATTCTGCTTAAATGGTTATGTTTTGATCTGCGCTGTTTCGTTGTTATGCCCTCTTTTATCTCAATCTCCACTCCATTATTTACTTTTTTATCTTTATCCTTTTAATCAAAGGGAAAAAAATAGCAGGATATATTATAGTAACCCACTTTGACTTTTCATTACCTTGATTTAAAGCCCTGTATTACTCTCACCATCTGGTTTTTAACTGATGTTCCCCTATTCAGTTTTGCTGGATAGTATCAGGTTCGAAAGTTTAGGCATCAGCTATGAAGATAATGAGATTCATTATGACGCCCATTCTTGTTGACTTTTGTCTACTTTTGAAGACCTACAATGTCTCCAATGTTTTGGTTTTGTCGGTTTTGTTCTTTACTGTTTTGTTTAATTGTATTATAACTAATGATATAGGCAATTCTATTAGAGATAGCGGGAGGCATTATGGTAACCATTGTTGATCACCTTGTATTATGTTTTTACATTATCTATTATGTCCACCCTTTTGACTTGACCGATTCTGTTCTGTTATGTCACATTTGGTTTTACTCTCTTCCAAAAAAGTAATAAGAACCGTGGGAGCAATGAAACCCAAAATGTGTAATAGTCATGGTACAAAAGAGAGGAAAGGAAGGTGCTCCAAACTATATAACTGCATGTATATTTAAGTGTATAAGATAGAAAATGATATCACAGAGTTTTGTTGGATCAATGAACAGAACTGTTTGCAGTATCATTGATGGAATGTCCACTTTACAAGCTCTAATTTTGTGACTTGAACAATTATTTCTGAGATGACAATATGTAATCCATTAACTAGTGATTTCCTACTGTTCATTTTTTTTCTGTAAATCTGTATAACTTGTACCCTTTCCCTGCTTTTTTTTTCTTTTCTCCTTAAATAAAATTTAAAAAAAAAAAAAAAAAAAAAAAGAAAAGCTTGCTGTGATTCAAATTGGCTTTCTTTTATAGGTGATGTTTCTTTTCTGTAGCTGCTTTTAATATTTTGTTCTTGTGCTGAATTTCTGGAATCTTATTTTATGTCTTGGTTTAGATTTATTTTGGTCACAGCTAGCTGGAGTTCTACTTATGTGATTTATTTATTTGTATGTCAAATTCTTTATGCATGTTTGGGAAGTCTTCTGCCATTATTTCTGGGAAGAGGGTTTCAATGGCTTTTGTAGTGTCTCCAGCTTTCTCCTGATTTCAGTCATTTTTAGGTTGTTATTGTTTGCTCCATCTTGTAGTTTCTGGATTAATTTTTTGTAACTTCTTGCTATTTTTCCGATAGCTTTCTTTTCTTGGTCACTAGTTACACTTAGTCACTTGGTCACTGTCTTCTAGATCTGATATTTTATCCTCTCCTTCATTCAGTCTGCTGCATATACATTCAGTGGAATTTTTAATCTCTTGCATTTTTGTTTGACTCTGTTTCATTGATTCCATTTCTTGTCTATGTTTGGCATTCATGATTTTTATTATTTTGTTGATCTTTATTTGTTTATCTGTGTCTGTTTTAGTGTCTTTAATTTTGATTATTGTTTCTTTTCGTACTTTACAGATTATTTTATCTATGGCTTCTTTTTTTTTTTTTTAACATCTGTTGTCATTTCAGAGAGTTCCCTTTGTTCGCTTCTGATCTCCTCTGCGTCTTTGTGTTCTGAACTTGTCCTAAGTGGGCTTAGCTTTTGGGATTACATTTTGCTTCTTCCTCTTGTTGTTTTCTATTTTTTTTTATTTTGTTCTCTTTGTTGATCCTTGTAGATTTCTTATACTAGCTTTATCACTGGTGCCAAGGCTTTCCCAGGAGGTGTCTGTTTCTCTGGATATTTTCTAAATAAGTAGCTCCTGGTCTTTATGTTTATGTCGAGAACCTACCTTCCCACTGTAGTAAGACTGAGGAGTTGCTATCTATTTTACTTTTAAAAAGGAAGAAGAAAGAAAATACAATAAAAGAGAAGGGGTTGGAATTACCCACTTGCTTTTATTCTGAGAGAGAGAGAGAAAGAGAGAGAGAGAGAGAGAGAACATAATAGAAGGGATTTCTTTTTTCCCTTCTTCATATATTAAGAAAAACAACCTCGACACTGTACAGTATATGCAAATGTATAAATAGTAATATTTCTTAAAAATGTCTAATTTTTCAAGTAATTTTTTTGAAGATCACTTTAAGTAAAATTGGTATATGGAAGTTAGAGAAAAGCAAGATCATTAGTACACCAAAGGATACACTGTATATTCAGAAACAGAAAATTAGCAGCATGCACAAGTATTCTGTTAGAGAGTTGTTCAGAGAAGAGCAGAGCAGCCTAATCAGTGTTCCTGAAAAACTCCTGAGACCAAACTTCTTTTCATTCTTTTGAGATCAGCACTGATGGTTTTCTTTTCATGATTGTCCAAAATCTCCTTGACAGTTTCATTAAAAACAAATTAAAATCATTCTTGAGAATGTCTTTTATTGTCATTAGGTACCTGTTACATTACATTTTAATACTTGCATTTAAAAAAATTTTTAAGTGGTGGACAGGCAGGTAATTGTGAACAACAGATTTTGGTTTTAATTTAAAATAATTAACCAAGAAAACTTTACAGAACTCTGCATTTAAAGGAGTTTGTTTCACTCAAAATGATAAATAATTGTTCTATTAGGGAATATAAAGTAATTATTGAATGCCATCTGGACTACAAAATTACTTTATTTTTCAATGTAAATCACGTAGCTACTGCACACTTGGAAAAATTTCAAGTGAAATTTTTATTATTACTCAGTTTTTAAATATCAAGAAGTTTATAGATGAAACAGAACTGTGTTTAAAAGTACAGTTGCCAGTACAACAAGCTTACTGATGAAACCAAGCAAACCGATTACACATTGCTAGAAGGCCAACCTGACATAATGAAGATGGTACATCTTTGAAAATAAGTGCAAATAAGATGACACAGTTTTGCAAATAATTCATCCATGGCTAGAACATGGATCTTCTCCTTAGACCTTGAGTGATTGCATTAGTCACTTTTTCATTGCAGAGTCAAAGTGTCTGACCTATACTGCATGAAGGAAAAAAGATTTATTTTGACTCGTGGCTTCAGACGTTTCAGTCCATGATCGACTGGCTTTATGCAGAAATGACACGGCAGAAGGACACGGCAAAAGAAACCTTTTCAACCCACAGTACCCAGGAAGAAGAGTGAGCAGGGAAGAGCCACAGAGAAAGAAAGAGGCTACAGGCAGACACACCTTCAAAGACCCAGTCCCAATTACCTGCTTACTCCAATCAGGTAGCAGTACTTCTAGCCAGAAACTCATCAGTGGGTAATCCCGCTGAGGTTAGTACACTCCACCTCCCCATCACCTTCCACAGTCACCACTTCTGAACATATCAGCCTGTAGGGGACTTTTTGATTGAACCATAGCAGTGATTTTACCAGTCATGTAAAGGGTGAGACACAGTGAGTTTTCGTTGTTTGGTTGTATTGGGCCTGAAGGTTGTACAGAGCAGGCACAGATGACACAGTCAAAATGTTAACCACAGCTTCTTAACAAAGGAGTCATAGATGCCAGCAAAGGAGGTGATGAGGCAGGGTGCAGGACCAAGGGCTCGCAACAGTGGGAAGTTGTTAGCACCTGAGGCCTCAAAGGGCAAGGCATTGTAAGAGAGGGCCAGTCTGCAGGGCCTGTGGCCTTTGAGAGGTGAATGGTTTCTGCCAGCCCTTGATGAGGTAAATAGGAAAGTAGAAATAATCTTCCCTCTTCCTACTATGCCCTCATCCTGGGCTGGAGCCTCCTACTGGCTGACTGCAACCAGAAGCAAATGTACGAGAGAGTTAAAGTGCTGACATTAAGTAGGGCACAGAGGACATCAGCAAAAGGTGCAGAATGACACAGACTCACAACAGGCTCCACTCTAGCATACATTAAATATCTACTCTGTAACAGCAAAAATAAATCAAGCTCCTAATCCTTATATCTTACTGTGCTGTAAACTTTCTCCAAATCCTTAATAAATCTTATATGTATCATTGTTGTCATACAATATTTTATTCTTCTTCTGTGAACATCAAGATAAGAGGCTCAGTACATTGGCTGGGTTAATGCCAGGACACAAATAATGACTCAACTGCAAGATCCAGAAGAGAAAACAAGACATCAGCAGAGTCGGGAACCTGGGGCCACAGAAAGAAATGAGGAGCTAAGACTCAAGGATTTAGAGAAAACTTCCTAAGACTGCTGTTTGGATTTTCTGCAAATGACAAAAGCAAAGTTTGTTAAGACAATGGGTAGGAATCACCAAAGTCTAACCTGAAAAATAATAGAGTCTAAATCAGATGTTGAGAAAAAGAAGACAAGAACGACAGCCTAACAGGGTGGCTGAAGAAAAATCAAGTCTTAGGGTCCAACAGAGAAGGCGGTGGAAACAAAGCAGGAAAATGTGCAAGCAGACATCTAGGATAAGCTGCCGGTAGCTAAAAGCATTCTGCTAAACAGCCTGGCACAGTCAGTAACTGAAATACTGCCTCATTAGCAAGCTGAGAAAGTGGAAAGCAAGGTTTGTGGCCCGTGCAAGATGGGAGATTTCTGTGTCAGGCACAGAGTGGTTTATTGTGTAACATCCACGTTTGTGCCCACCTTCTGGTCTGCCTATCTCCTGGGAGCGATTCACATGAGGCTAGTAGACCTCTGAATGTAGAGTGGTGCCTCCCTGTACTTTGGGAGCACACTTTTTAAGCAATGAGCATTAAATACATTTGAGATTTGTTCCAGAAGGAGATAGTTCTCTATATTCTAACGCTGTTCACAAGACAAATAGCCATGGAATGATTACTCAACACAAAAGACAGTCAATACCTCACCGGAAATGCATGCCCACCAGGAAGACCTGCATGGACCGATACATCCCACTAGACAGTCATATGGCTTGCAGTCAAGCATAAATGTACAACATGGACAGTAGCTTGGCATTTTGAGCTGAGAGTGTGCCATGAATCATGATCCTGCAGGACCTGTGGCCTTTGGCAGTAACCATTATTCATCTAGGATTTGGGAAAGGCAATTGGCTACAATTATTTGATAAGGATTTAGATGTTTATAAGTGGTGGCTGCAAAATGAAAGGAAAGACTAAAAGAAAATAAAAGGACTCAATACCAGGAACTAATCACTGAGTCATTACCAGCTTCTGCCTTTGTTAACAGAGTAAGAAGTGCTCAGGAGTCATACTGAGGGTAAGTTGTGGTGTTTGTGATTATAAAGATTTCAGCTCAAATCCCAGTTGAATTGTCTAAAGTGTTGAATTGGATTCAGGTGATATCTTTTTAACCCCATCTACTCTTTCTAAGGTTTGTGGTCTGTTCTAAACTGGTAGCAACTCAAGTTATGCTTCATCGCACCAGACTTTCAAAGAGAGGAACTTAAAGGTATCCAGCTAGGGTGCTGGCACGTGCCTGTAATCCAAAAATTTGGGGACAATGACGCAGGAAGATCATAAGTTTCATTCCAGTCTTGGGCATCTTAGCAACTCGGTGAGACCCCGTCTCCTAATAAAAAAGGCAGGGGGTAGGGACTAAAGAGGTAGTGTGAAGGCTCAGGGTTTAATCCCCAATTCTGAAGAGAAAAAAGAAGGGATCTAGGATAAATTACAAAATGAACTGAAAGAGCACCACCCTAAAATACTGACTTACAAACATGACGGTCTTTATTCCAAGTGTTACCCAGGCTGTTCACTGGGACTTGACCCTCCCTGTAGCTATCTCATTGATTTATGAACTGTACATTATTAAGAGCTGTCAGTTCTTAGTAATCAGGAGGATTCATATCAAAATTAGATTACTGACTTTTATTGAAAAAAGAATTCAGTCAGCTCTAGTATACATAGCTTACATAATTCAGTGGTAACATTTGGGCTGCTTATGCAGGTCAATCGGTTACATATTTATTTGGTGATGGTTGCTGTCACTGTTCCTTAAACTTTGAGGTATAATGCTAGCTTATCATTTTTTTTACAGATTTATGATTTTTCCTTTCAGTTAAACTGCTTATCAGTAGTTTCTTTTTGATTTGGCTTAGCAGTCTCCCTGTCCAGGAATCTGAGTTTGCAAAGTTCACTTCCACTTGCTTGTTGAGACATTGAAAGACTCTCACTGGCACTAGGACCAGGAGGGCTCTTACTATAATCCATGTAACTCAGAGCAGACAAAGTGTTAACTTCCTGCTAGAGGATGACAAGAGCCCAAGTGGATTCCATCTTCCAGTGATAGAACTTAGGCTCCGCCTGTGCATGAAGACAGAGCAATCAAACCTATAGTTCTATTAAAGAAGATACTTACAAGGTTTGTTATTACAATAGTCTTAGTTTTGCATCATTTTTAAAGAGATATGTACCCTTCTACCAAAGGAGAAAATATTTTACCTGGCTCAGGTTCACCATGTAACTCTTGAATAAAAATCTAAAGGATGGTTCTTAACTTGTTAATATTTTTCTATCTTTTCATGTTTTCTGCAGTGATGCTCATCTGTCTTATTTTTCTGTATTTTCCACACCTGTGATGCAATACAGGGCATAATTTATCAGTAGCACTCTACCGCCTCCGTAGGGTGAGTAGGCAGCTTGGGATGTAGCCTAGATTAACTTCACTAGCCATCCACCCACATCACGTCTGTCGCTGGCCCTGAGCCCATAGCCAATGTGAGGCATATTAGGTCGGTGGATGCCTAGTCCATAAAATGCTTATCTATATCCAACTGCTGTGTTATAACTTCCCACTGACATGTAAGTGGCATTTGGCTGATTTTCCATACAGAATTTCAATTTAAAGCAGTGCAACAGATACAATAACTTATAAATGAAGACAGCAGCGTTTATATCTCAGTGGTTGCCATAAGCTTGACACAAAAAAAGAGAGCTGTATTGTTATGAGTACAGAATAGTGACACTTAAAATAGTTCCTATATATAATAAGGTGTCAAGAAAATTAAGACATGTACTCCTGTTAAATAGTCAATGGTTAATTTGAAAATTATGCGGATTTCTGTTTTATCCAACTATAAACCTGTACAAACAATTTAAAGGTCTATAATGGAAACCGGTATTGATGTGGTGGAGAATCAGAACTGACTCTGAAGACCAGAAGGTGGCAACAGTGAGCTGGGATCCTAAAACTCCTTGGGTGCCTCTATTTCCTGAAGTACAGCTGCTGAGGAGACCCAGGGGATTCGAGTGAAGAATAGTGTAGGCCCCTAGGCACGCTTTAAGAACCACAAACACCCTGATAATCAAAGACATTTACGTGCTAAATTAGAAGCATGAAGACTCCTTCAAGGGTCATGATAGTAGATTATAACTGAATTTTCAGAAAAGCTAAAAAGAAAATTAAAGTGCTTACCATTGGAGAAGGAGAGACAGAGAGAGAGACTCCCTCAAGAGAAGGTAAGAGAGACTTCTCTGAGAGTTTAAGGCACTCTTATTCTCTGTTATCCTGTAAAAATCCTGCTGAATGGAGGGCTGGGACTGTTCCTGAATCCTTGGATTACATAAAAGCAGAGCTTGAAATAAGACCTTAGACAGATGATTCTAGAAAGCTATTCTCGTTGACTTTTATCTACTTTTGAAGACCTACAATGTCTCCAATGTTTTGGTTTTGTCGGTTTTGTTCTTTACTATTTTGTTCAATTGTATTATAACTAATGATATAGGCAATTCTATTAGAGATAGCGGGAGGCATTATGGTAACCATTGATGATCACCTTGTATTATGTTTTTATATTATCTATTATGTCCACCCTTTTGACTTGACCGATTCTGTCCTGTTATGTCTCATTTGGTTTTACTCTCTTCCAAAAAAGCAATAAGAACCGTGGGAGCAATGAAACCCAAAATGTGTAATAGTCATTGTACAAAAGAGAGGAAAAGAAAGTGCTCTAAACTATATAACTGCATGTATATTTAAGTGTATAAGATAGAAAATGATATCACAGAGTTTTATTGGATCATTGAACAGAACTGTTTGCAGTATCATTGTTGGAATGTCCACTCTACAAGCTTTAATTTTGTGACTTGAACAATTATTTTTAAGATGGCAATATGTAATCCATTAACTAGTGATTTCCTACTGTTCATTTTTTTCTTCTGTAAATCTGTATAACTTGTACACTTTCACTTTTTTTTCTCCTTAAAGAAAAAAAAAAAAGAAAGCAGAAGTAAAGGAATGGGTATAGTGAGAAGAGATAGAAGGAAACAGCTTTTAAAAGATATATTCTGCATCATTCCTACTAAGGAGTCAAAAGCATACCCATTAGAGGTTTTACAGTGAGGATCAGGAAGCGAGAATGATTATCCACCAACTCTTGCTTACCGTGGGTGAAGGTTAGCACTGGGCACTGATACGTTGCACTTCTGGGTTCTGCTTGTGGTGGCTCAGGGTCTGTCTTGACTGGAGAAAACCTACTGCCACCAGGTATCTGAGTTTCCAGATTCCAAATTCCAAGATTCTGAAGAAGGGACTCCATGTAGCCCCAGCTGGGAAGCTGGTAATGGGCATCAACTAGAAGCCACAGATGTGCTGAGCTCTGGCTGACCAAGGTGATGAAGTGAGAATATCTTAATGATCTGCTATACACTATAATTTCCTAAAGTTTCCTGCACTAATTTACATAGAATTTTGTTGATTGTAAACATCAAGTCCAAAATTTGAGGACAACCTAAATGAAACATTGGTTTTCTATGATTATTTACAGTTTTAAATTGAGGCCTCATTGTAATTTTTTTGGAATTTTGGAGGGTGCCATGTAAGTATCTAACAAGGATAAAGCAAATAATGCTTTGAAAAAAAAATTGTGTGCATCCCTTCTGTTAAGAATGAATCAGTTTGGTTGTTTACATTGAAAGAATTATCAGAGATATGTACCCTCAGTAGAACACATTACAAAATTGGATTTAAGGACTTCTCTGCACCATATACAATACAGAAGATTTTTTTACTTTAATTCTGCATTTTAGCCTTAGCCTCTCGTTTTTCAACTAGGGGAATTGAGTTTCTATTTTTAAAATATCAGCCTTAATTCAGTGCTGTTAGAATACAAATACATTGACCATAACATAGATATCTATGTTTGTTTCCAAATGTTTTGTCTTCTACATCAGACAAGACTTTATATTTTTAGGGCAGGCATACTTACATATGCATGGTTCATCTAGTTCATGTGTCTCTTACATCTAGCATATTTTGTAATATTTATAGCCCAGTTTTATTAATCTAAAATTTTAAATAAGTTTAAAGGTATAATTTATAAGGAATATAAAGAGCAAATAAAAAAGACAAAATATGTAATTTTTTTAAAAAAGTCTACATAAAAGTCAGAAAGGTGATTATAGATGAATATTAAAGACAAGATCAGAAGACAGTAAAGCTTAAGCACAAGAGAAGCTGAAGGGAAAATCTAAGTGAATTACTAAAAATTATGCAGAAAGTGAAAAAGGATGAAAGAGACAATGCATATTTTAGTTTAAATTCTCATCAACTGAGAAATGGATAAAAAAGATGTGGTATTTTTATACAGTGGAGTCCTACTCACCTATAAAGATGATCACATTGAGATATTTACAAATAAATGGATGCAATTGAGACCATACTCATAAATGAAATAAATGAAACTCACATGTGTAAATACCATATAGTCTCCGTATTGTAAAAATTGTTAAGAGTACATAAGATACAAAAAACTCAATAAATATAGTAAAAGGATAAAAATCTGTTCAAGGGAAAAATAATATCTCAGGGAAAAGGAGGAAAAAGAAAAAGGAAGGGAAAAGAAAAAAATATCTAAAATTAAATAAACACACTTAAGATAACTAAGATGATTGTGCTCCAAATTCTATAAGTTTTTGGAACAAAACAGTTAACATTCATAGGATTAGAACAAATGTGTATGTTAGTGTCTGAGTAAGCTGAGGAACTCTTAAAGATCATTATGTAAAATAACAACCTTAGTTATGCTCCTATCACCTTGTTTTGAAGGCCTATATTGTCAGTGTTTTGGGCTCTTTGTTTTTGTTATTTGTCTTTTTTGTTTCATGTTTTTCTAGTAATTTGTTTTGTTTTGCTTAGTTTAGCTTTTCCCTCTACTACAGAAAGGATAGGTATACAAGTAGAGACTTATATATACGTAGAGCTTCTCCTAAACAGTTTATGCTTATCAATTATATAATGCATGATGAAATGAACAACTACTTTGAAGAAAGAGACATTATGCTATCCATTGCTGACTCCATAGTGTCATTCTGTGAAATACAGTAATGCTTCTATTCTTTGTTCAGAGTAATTTTAATCTGTTTTGTATTGTTTAATTTCAACATACATGAAGGTATGGACAGGATTTTGAAGAGAACGATAGACATTATGGCAGCCATTGTTAATTTCCCCATTGTCTGGTTTTGAAGGCCTGAGATGCCTTCATCACTCAGTTCTTACCACTTTAATACTATTTTATTTTGTATGAATTCATTGTGTGTGGAGATATGGACAATTATTTAGAAGAAAACAAGACACATTATGGTAGCCAGTGATGATCTCCTGTTGTCTTGTTTTGAAATCTGTGTCATTTACATCGTTTTCTTCTGATCAGCTTTGTTCTGTTTTGTTATGTTTACTTTTACCCTCTTTAAAATAAAATTTTAAAATATATATCTATGTATTTTAGTTTAACAACACAAAAAATTGTAAATATAAAAGAACCTGCTTTACTTAAATTATATTTGACTTGCTGAGTATCAAATAATTTCATAGATACAAAGTAAGAGCTTATTTCTAAATAAGGAATCACTTGAAAACATCTGTAAGAATATTTTCCCAGTGATTTTAAGTGCCCTCCAAAGAACTTGAAAATAAGTAGCCATAACAGCAATGAGTAACTGCTGATTAATAGAAATATACCATGTTTATTAGATGACCCACATGGAGAACTGACAGTAATTTAAAATTTGACCCTTGATGTAAAACTCAAAAAGATAGATATTTTAAAACATGCTTGCTCAATGGCAACTGAGCTAATTTTCACAGTTAGGGAACTCAGTTTGGATTTGATAGTAGCAGATATTCTGCCAAGGCTCTGTTTTCTTTTTTTATGTCATATACTCCAGAGGGAGAGAGAGTCTATACAAGTATTTTAAAATGTTCAGCCAGAAGTCTCTGGTACAAGAGTGCAAGTTTATGTCAGATTCCACACCGCTGCCCTGACCTTATTATATTGGATGAGTTCCTCCTGTACAGAACTTTGTCAGGACCAGTGCGGCACCTGTCCAACATGGGGCTAGACCTGAAAATGACGCGTGTCCCTCCAGTACTGATTTCTGAGTTCTCCTTCCAAGCTCAAATTGAACGCCTTGCTTTTCCCATGTGCACCAGCGTCTCCCCAGTCATCTGTCAGTAGGTCATTATTCCCACCCCTTCAAACTCCACTGTCAAACCTAATAAAGGCCCGAGGACTTCTTTGTCTGCCTCAGAGGGATCTTGCACTCTTCTGCAGCTCACCTATGCCCTCGAAAAGGCCTTTTTTTCCTTTTCTGGCTCTGTTTCTCTACCACACCAAAAAAAAAAAAAAAAAAATCAACATTTTTGGTGCTGTGACTCAGATCAAATAGGCAAGTGACTGCTGGAGTTACCCCTGATTCGAGCTCCCCCATCAGTGAGCTGTTTCTCTGCTTTCTTTCACCCTCTCTTCCTCTTTCTCTTGTCTCTGACTCAACCCTTAGTAGCTTGCATCCAACACCGACCCACCTTGCCCCTCAGTGCCTCTCACTGCCTCATAAGTCACAGGCTCACATTAGGATTCCCACACGTCTCAGCTTTTGAAGCTTTCAGTCCACCTTTGATTCAGCCACAATGGGAAATACTTCTTCTCAGCTCCAAAAAAACACTCTGTTTAGGCACAATTATATGGCAGGAACAAATTAGAGTAGAAAGACCACAAACCACCAGCATTCAAATTGAAGAGTAAAAAGGACCTTTAAAGAAAGTATTACTCATCCATGATCTCTCTGCAGAAGAAAAGAATAAAAATTAAGAATGTGGAACACAAAACTTAGTATATATACAAACCATCACTGTTTTTCCCAATCATAAAAAAATCAGTTGTTCATTTCGCTCCTTTTTTTATGCCTTAACAGTAATAAATATATGCAACAAATATACTGCACCGACTATATAAAACAAATATTAATGAATATGAAAAATCAAACAAGCACTAATACAATTGTATTGGGGGATCTCAATACCATACAGTCACAAAAGGCAAATCAACTAGACAAAAACTCAGTGATGAAATATTAGAACTGAACCAAACTTTTGAACAAATGGACCTAGTAGATGTCTATAGACAACATCAGAATATACATTCTTCTCAGCTGCATATTGGATGTTCTTCAAAACAGACTACATGCTAACTTATATGAGTAAGTAAATGTAAGGGAACTGAAATAATCTCATGCATAGCATCATACCACAATGCAATGAAATTGGAAATCAGTAACAAAAGAAACCACAAGAATTTCATAAACACATGGAAATTAAAAAAACACCTTTCTGAGCAACCAGTGGGTCATTGATGAAAGTAAAGAAGAAATTTAGACAGTTTCTATAATTAAATAATAATGACAATACAACATGCTGAAATTTATAGGGCACAATAAAGGCATTCCTAAGAGAGAAATTGATGGCAGTGAATACTGATAGCAGGAAACAAATAAACACAAATAACAAAGCACAAGTAAACAAATTAATGATATATCTCAAACTTCTAGGTAAAAAAGAGCAGGCTAAGCCAAATGCTCATATGAGGGATGAAATTATATGTATCAGAGCAGAAATTAATGCATTGGAGACTAAGAAAACAATAGAAACAATAAATAAATTAGAAAATTGGTTCTTTGAAAGATTAAATAAAATTGGCAAACATTTATCCAACTTTATCAAAAAAGGAAAGAAAAGACTCGAATCCATGCAATTAGAATGAAAAGGGTAAAATCACAATGGACCTGCAGAAATCCAGAAAAAACAGCTTAGCTACATGTATTGTATTCTTTTGTTTTTTACCTTTTTTTTATTTTAAAAAGATTAAGATAAAAGAGGACAGAACAAAGCAGATCAGAACAGAATAATGTAAACCACACAGTACTTCACCACAAGACAACTGGATGTTAACAGTAGCTAATATGTCTTTTTCTTTGAAATAGTTGAACTTACCTTCACATACAATAATATCAAGCGTACAAAATAGTATAAAACCATTCAAGAGAATGAAACTATTATAGGGCATTCAGAACAAAATAACAGAAAATGAACAATGGTTACTATATTATCTCCTTTTCCATAAAAATTTGTTTATACTATCACACATATTAAAATCCAATAAGAAACAACATGATAGAACCAATGGAAACAGAAGAACAACAGTGTGATAGGACTTCAAAGCAAGATGATATTAAATTAGCAATGGCTGCAATAATGTCTTGTTTTCTTCAAAATAACTGTTCATACCACCACACATAATAAAATCAAACACACCAGAATAAAACCATTCCAACTAATGAATGAAAATGTTATAAGGCTTCAAAGCAATGTAATGGAGAATCATAATTACCATAAGATCTTACGTACTCTTACCATTTCTTACAGTAGGGAGACTATATGGTATTTATACATGTAAGTTTGATTTATTGCACTTATGAGTATGGTTTCGAGAATTTGTGTTCTAATAAGATGGGAAATGCAGAAGATATATATGAATTACCAACGTTGATTCAAATCCTAAATAAATTAAAACCAATCAATGAAATTGAAAATGTAATAAAAAATGCCCAACCCTGATGGATTCACTGTTGAATTCTACACAAAATTTAGAAAGGATTTAATACCATTGCCTCTCAAAATTTTTAATGAAATAGAAAAGGAAGCAATACACCCAAATTCATTCATGAAAGCAAGTGTTATCCTGATACTAAAATTGGAGAAGGACCCAATTGAGAAAGATAACTACAGATCAATATCCCTCATGAACATAGATGCAAAAATCCTCAATAAGATGCTAACAAACAGAATGCAGCAAATCATCAAGATTATACACCATGACCAAGTTGGATTCATCCTAGGGATGCAGAGATAGTTCAATATATGCAAATCAATAAATGTAATACACTGTATTAACAGGACCAAAGACAAACATCACATACTTATCTCAATAGATGCAGAAAATCTTTTTGCAAAGTCCACCACCCATTCATGATAAAATAAAAAGCTCTACAGAAAGCTGGAATAGATGATCTTTATCTCAATCTGATAAAAACCATCTATGAAAAAGCAACAGCACAATTTTTAAGTGTTAATCTTGAAAACACCAAGATGCTCATCAACTGCAGCGTGGATTAAAAAGATGTGGTCTTTTTATATAATGGAATATTACTCATTTATAAAGAGGATGATCTTGAGGCCTTCATAGGCAAATGGAGACAACTTGAGACTATCTTCATTAGTGAAATAAAAGAATTATATTTATAACTATCACATTGTGTCTCTAGTGTAAAAAGTAATAAGAACTGTAGCAGTAATAAAACCCAAAATGTGTAATTGCTATTGTAAAAAAGAGAGGAAAAGAAAGTGCTCTAAAGGATATACCTGCATGTATGTTTCAGTGTGTAGGATTGATAACCATATTACTAGGTTTTTGTTGGATCATTGAACAGAACTGTTTGCAGTCTTGCTGTTTGAATGTCCACTTTATATGCTTTATTTTTGTAACTTGAGCAACTATTTCTAAGAGGGTAATATGTAATTTATCAACTAGTGATTTCTTACTGTTTATTTTTTTGAAATTACGTATTATTTCTAAAAAATGGGCATCTGAGATGAACACACAATTCTCAGATGAAGAAATACAAACAGCAAAAAACAAACCATGAAAAATGTTCAACATCACTGGTCATTCGAGAGATACAAATTAAAACAACACTAAGATCCCATCTCATACCATAAAAAATGACTACCATCAAGAATCAACCAATAGGGGCTGGGGATTTAGCTCAGCGGCATAAGCGCCTGCCTTGCAAGCAGGTAGTTGTGAATTCGATCCCCGTACCTATAAAAAGGAAAAAGACAGAAAAAAAAGAATCAACCAATAAGAAATGCTGAAGGGGCGGTGATTAAAAAAGAAACACTGTTTCACTGTTGGTAGAAGTGTAGACTGGTGCAATCAATGTAGAGATTCCTCAGAAAACTAGGATTAGAGGTCTCATTTGACCCAGTTATTCTTCTGGTTATCTTCCCAGAAGCATTAAAAAGACATAACCACAGCAATATATATGCACCCATGTTGGTAGCAGCACAATTAGTAACAGCTAAATCTTGGAAACAAACCAAATGACCACCAGCTGAAAATGGATAAAAAGATGTGATCTTTTTGTACAATGGAGTGCTACTGAGATATAAAGAAGGATAAACTGGAGTCTTTTATAGATAAATGGATGCAACTTGAGACCATATTCAGAAGTGAAATAAACTAGACTTTCATGTGTAAACATCATATTGTTTCTCTGGTGTGAGAAGCTGAAAGAGTAAACAAGCTCCAAAATATGCAATAGATATTGTAAAATAAGGAGAAACTATTCAAAAGAAAAGAAAACCTGAAATGAGAGAATAGAGAAAAAAAGAGGAGAAAAACAAAACTATCTATGTACCCAGAGGCCATCTATCTATACATATGATAGTTAAGAGTTATGCTAGTAATCTCTCTAAGTTCATTGAAAATTAAGGTTGGTGCTAATATTGTTTGGACAATTAAATACCTATATCTTGTAGTCTGAGTCACTAATTAACTGTGCAATGTATTAAAACCATTGGCACTCTCCTATTATTTTCTTTTGATTTGGGTTTTTTTTCTTTAAAATAAATTTAAAAATAAATAAAATAAAATCTGTTCTTTCACTTACTTAGTGTTTTAAATAAATTTATTCTTTACAGATCTTTCCAAGGAATTCTCACTTGATTTTCATAGAAATAGTCATCCCCATTCATACCCCATGTTTGCATAACACTTGTTTGAACTCGTAATTAATGCATAATAGATATTACACAACTAATAAAATTGTTGCAAAGGATAGGGCACTGATTGATGATGACAAGCATACCATCTGAAGAGCACAGAGATCTACAGTGAGCCCTGCAGCAGCATTCCCACAGACAGCGGGTTTTTCCAGGGAAAGAGAAGTTTCTGTAATATGATCACTTACATAGCCAAGGTCAGTATAGGTTTAGGGAGCTGGTGTAATTTCCCACTGTGCTAGACAGGATCTGTTGGTGGAGGTGGCTCAGAAATGCCTGCACTGGAGATGCCTGGTGTGTGGAATCATTTCAGAACTGTCTCCTGCTCTGCAGACTCAGCCTTTATATAGCTATCAGAATGAGCTCGTTCAGGTGACAGTCAGATTGTGACACTTCCTTTAAGAGCTTCAGTGGCTTTCATTTTATGGAGTAAGACCTAAAATCCTTGCATTTATCTACAACATTTGATGTGGCTCTCTGTTTTCTTTCATTGGTTTGTTTTGCTTTTCTCTGTTTCATATCTCTTTTACTTCTAATTTTCCAAAGTTGAACTGACCTGTTTTTTATGCTTTCCCTATACCAGACCTGTTCTGCCTCAGGCATTTGTACTGACTGGAATCTTCTAGAAATGCTCTTCCTTGGGTATCCTCAATAGTTTTCTGTTTCATTTTCTTCAAAACTCAGTAAAATGGCAGCATGTCTTTGAAAACTGCCCTTCGTCTAAAATTATAGCTTCCTGCATACTCCAAAACTATTTCTATCTCTTTCTCTTTGATTTTATTTTTTAGCATTTCCAACTATCTATCATACCACATACTTTACTGAATTGCTTCAGTTCCTCATTATAATGTAAACTCCATGAGGAAATGGATTTTTTTCATATTTTTCTAAATCTGGAACAATGCCTTAGATAAAGTAGTTTATAGTAATACTTGGAAAGTGAGTAAGAAAGATTAACTTAATATTTATTGATTAATTATGCCCATAATTTCCATAATATATGCATTTGTGATGAAAAGCCAACACAAGACACTTATTTTCTTCTGAAAGAATCTGGAAGCCAGAATGAAAGTTATGGTTAATCATAAATTTCTATGCTTAAATTTAGGTTAGAGAATTATTGTCTATTTTAATGTGATCAGATACATTAATTTTAATGTAGTTAACTGCTAATTAATTTCTATGTTTTATAAAGCCATTTCTAGGCCTGGGATTTAGCTTAGTGGCAGAAGCACCTGCCTGACAATCACAAGGTCATGATTTTGATCCTCAGTCCCAAAAAATAACTAACTAAATAAAATAAATAAAGCTATTACTTTAAGAATGCCTGTCAGCTCATAGGTAGTAATTTTTTTTTAAATTTTATTTTGAAGGTAGTAAAAATGCAACAGCATAGAACAAAGCCAATCGAGACAATGCAGTAAAATTGATACAGGATTTCACAGCAGGTTACTGGGATCGAAGTAATAGGTACTATGCTATATCTCTTTAACTTCACAATAGTTGTCCAGTCAATAAGTTATAGCAAAATCATACCAAAAAATAGAACATTATAAAACCAAATGAGAATACTGAATAGAGTAAAAGAAACATAACAAAACAAAACAGTGAAAACAATCTTTGTCTTCAAAAAGAAGAGAGAAGGAAATCCCCCATATTTGCTATACTGCATTTGGTCATCCTCCCAAGAGATGCTGAGACATCTATTCCCCAGTACCTATGAGGGCGGGGCAAGGGTGCTTGATTTTTCAGCCCTAGTGGCAGTAGGCTCATAGGTAATGGTTCTCTTCCTAGCCCACACCGCGGGTGCTTATAGGTAGTAAATTTTCACTCACGTGTAGACTTTGTCTCTTCTCATGAATTTTAGAATCCCCTGACTAAACATTTTCCAAAATTAAGCTAATTTTGGCATATGAAAGAAAAATTATTGCAGTGTATTTTTCACTTCTCACAAATGTTACAAGTATCACTTTGAGAAGTATCACACCCTACATCCCAGCCACTCATACCCATCAGTCAATGGTTGTCATTAGTCCACATCCAAATGACAACACATCTCTTTCTGTGCAAAGCACAGAAACTAAGCTAATAAAAATTGCTGAAACAATACTTTGCAATCCTAAAAATAGCAACAAAAATAGCAGACTCCATTAGTTCTGATAGGTTCTTTTCATCATTAGTATCAGAAAAACACCAAAAGTAATGACTAAAAAGTCATTGCAAGATGCTCTAAAAATTGTCTACACAATTACTTTTTTCTGGATTGCTCTTCTCATGGTGTTGCTGTCTCTGGTTAACTCAGTACTCATATTCTTATGCTTAAACTTTAGAGAATAGAAAGCACATTTTGCTCATTTTTGTCAGTTGCACATTCAGGTATTTATTGAAATAATTAGTTCATTTTAGTCATATAAAGATAAGAAGTTTTAAATATATGATATTATTTTATAATCTATTTTTCAGAATTTACTATAATTTAATAGTAAAATATTTTGTTCAATAAAAATTCATAGCATATATTGAGAAGCAAAAATAAATATACAATTTTAGAAATTCAGATTAACTTACTTGTGGCTAACATCAGTAACTAAATTCACTGTGGAAAATGAAAAAAATTGGTTAAAATTATGCATTGAAAGTGATGACAAATTATCTTGGCTATGTTGTTCCCTTTATTTCTTATGTTTAGATATGGTTGATGTTTTTGCTTTTAAAATTATGTGTTTCATAGATATCATACTTTAGTAGTTTTTAAATGATAATATTAACTAATTTTAAAAATTTTATTGAGAGAACTAGAATTAAGACAATTGAATATCCTAAACATTAATACCCAAAACACATATTAACTTGGACTCAGAATGTTCCTGGGAGTTTTCAGGTAACACTACACCTCTGCTTGGGTGGAAATATTGCAATTGACAAAGCTGAGTTTGGGGCTACGTGGTCAGTTATAATGACAAGACTGAAGTTCACAATTGAATTTTAAAAGCTAGAAATGTATAAAATTATTAATATATACAAGGTACTAGATTTTTTGTGTACTCTGGAAAATGAGTCTAACATTTCATATTTTAAAAGTGACTTTATTTTGAAAACTGTTTTATTTTTAACTAAATTGAAAAATAAGAGAGTCAAAAAATGAAGTATTCTTTAGATTTAGTATTCACGAACAGATTCATAAAAGGCTTAAGTCTCTCATTCCTGTATCTCAATATTTAGAGCAAGACATTTCACCACTGGCAAGGTTGGCTTTGCTAAATATACCTTTCTGTTATCTTAAAAGCAAAAGTTTCTCCTTTAAATGAGGTCCATCTCATTCTTTATGCAAACACTAGAGAAAACAGATTTGTTTCTTGGACAGTTGTGCATTTACATTTCCACTGGATTTGGCCTGAAGCCACAGGATTTTAATAGAAATTGATGTGACAAGCTAAGCTCTTTTTTTCTTCCTAAAAATCCATTTAGTAGATGTAAAAGGTGTAAAATGTGTACTTCACCAGTAACTTACGAAGCCTGCTTGGCTGTTGAAGGCTTTTACAACTAGTGAGGGATTTTGGAGAGTTTAGTGCTCCTGTAGAATGATAAAGTTTTTGATGGTAAGTTATACTATTTTAATGTGATATCCCTCTTACAGAGATTGTTGCAGTACTAGAACTGAAGTCATTCAGAGTAATTGCTTATCTTTGTACTTTTTGCTGTTACTATAACAAAAATGCCCAGACTGGATTAACTTATAAAGAAAAGCCCAAAGAAGATGGTATAAGCTTTGATGAGGGGCCCCTTAGGTGTCCACTTCATAGTGGATGGCATCATGGTGGGAATAAATGTGGGAGGGTGAGACTATATGGTGAGTCAGGAAGCCAGAATGACGATGAGTGCCAGGCTTACTCTTTCTATAGCAATTCACTCTTGTAAAAACTAAGTAGGGTCCCAGAAGAACTGCTAAGTCACTGCCAAGTGCAGCACCCCAGTGACCTCCCATGAAGTTCTGCCTCTCCAGTACCTGCCTCCCAACACTGCTACCTTGAGAACCAAAAATCCATCACACTTGGGATATAATCTATACCCAACCACAGCACTGCCAAGGTCTCCTATCCTTCCATGGCCAAATTTAGTTTATTGACAGTATAGTCTGTACTTTCTTCCTTCTGCCCCAATCCCCTTCCTCTGTCCTACCTTTGCTCTAACATCTCTCTCTGATGCTATTATGG
Organism: Cavia porcellus; assembly: GCF_034190915.1. Classification (NCBI taxonomy): domain Eukaryota; kingdom Metazoa; phylum Chordata; class Mammalia; order Rodentia; family Caviidae; genus Cavia; species Cavia porcellus. The sequence continues at coordinate 31,887,418 of NW_026947507.1, forward strand.
AAAGAGTTTTTCTCAATGAATTTATATTCCACAACACAGTCAGTGTCAACTTATTGTCTTTCTTGCCACGGTTAGCTGTTTTTGACTCAATTCTTCCTTGAATAACTCTTTCATTTAAGTAAGAATGAAATAAACCTCTCAGAAAAATCTGATACTCGGATTGCATCAAAATTAGTTTTTGTCTTTACCTGGGAGTTTTTCCCAATCTTTGACATTGACTCATAGTACAGTCTAAAATATTGCAAATACTTATGTTGTTAATTCCCAGAAGTAAACATGGAAAATGTTTTATACAATTTGCTTTCATCCTTAAAATATTAAAGATAGACATATATTAAAATTAATTTAAAAGAAAATAATACAATTTCTCTTTGACACTCATACCCAATCACATATACTTTCTCATTGGCAATTAGCATACTGTGTATTTAATAAATACAGACTTAGTACTTGGACAATTATGCACAAATGTTTAAAAACCCAATGTGTACAAAAACACATTATATGTATGTGTGTAAGTATGTGTGTCTGTGTGTGTATATGTGGGTGTATATAGATATTTTAATGGCAATGAGAGGTTTAGAAGACTTGTGCGCTCCTGTACAATGATAAAGTTGCTAATGTCAATCATACTATTTTAATGTGAATTTCTCCTATAAGGATTATTGCTGCAAAAAATCTCAAACATTACATCATGTGTTTATAATTATTACATAATTTTATACTGATTGAATAGAAAAACTGCAGAATTGCTATTGTAAACAAGTTGCACTATAACATCCTTAGCCAGTGCAATAAAAGGAACAAAGACCATTCAAAGGGGAAAAAAAGGAGAATAACAGATTACATATTTGTGGACAGTGAGATTTATACAAAGGAAAACCTGTATACCACTAAAATACATTAGACCTGACTGCCAAATTGACTAAAATTGCTGGTCACAAAATCAATATACAAAAATTTGCAACTTTCCTACATACCAACAACGACCTTATTGAGAAACAAATTAAGAAAAAACTCCATTTTCCAAAGCTACAAAACATACCTAGGAATAAATTTAACTAGGGAAGTTAATAATTTCCACAATGAAAATTTAAAAACACTGATGAAAGAAATTGAACAGAACACAAAGAATGGAAAGATATCTCATGTTCATGAATTCAAAGAATCAATGTTAAAATCTCCATATTACCTTAGCTAATTTATAAATTCAGTACAATTCTTATCAAACTACCAATGACACTTTAAATGAAATAGAAAAATAATTCTACAATCATAGGAAACCATAAAAATTCTGAATAGCCAAGGAGATATTAACAAGTAAACAAAGTTGGAGGTATATTATCTGAACTCATAATATTCTACAAACTGAGTTTAAAAGAGCATGGCACTGGCATAAAAACCAATACATAGAGCACAGTAGAGAACATGGAAGTATGTCCACGAACATGTAGTCACCTGCCTTGAACACAGGTACCAGAAATACACATTAGAGAAAGGCAAACCTAACACATGCCGCTGAGAAATGGATGTTTACATGCAGAAGAAAAAAAAAAAAAAAAAAAAGAAACCTAGACACCCAACTCTCACCATGTACAAAAATCAACTCAAAATTTATGGGACCTTGATATAAAACCCACAACTATAAAAACACCAGGAGAAAACCTAAAGGACACAGTTTCGGCAGCACCTTGAGACCATACTATTAAGTGAAATAAATCAGACACACGAGCTTAAATTGGCTACTCTTACCTGAGGACACCAAACTATAAATAAAGAGCAAGATAAAAGACAAGTAGTAGGGAAAAAGGAGACAGACCTTCTGCAAAGGGAAGGAAACCAAGAAATGAGCTGGGAGGAAGTGGGAATGAATTGAAGAAAAAACATGAAAAGAGAGCTTTTGCAAATGGAGAGGAAACCTAGAGTTGAAAGAATGAGGATGAGCAATAGGATACCAGAAAAGAGAAAGAATTAGATGTATTATGTACATAAACCAACTCATCATGACGAATGTAATCACTATGTAATACACTTGTGTATTAATAAAAAATAAAAATAGTGAAAAAGATGTTATGCACACATAACAATCAAATTCCCCATGAAGAATGTAACCATTACATACTGAAAACATGCTAATAAAAATATAAATTTTTCTAAAAATCTCTGAAAATTTACCAGAACTAAAATTTTACATATAATTTACTAACTAAACAAGAATAATTCTTGTCATTTATAACACCTCACCTTTTTCTTTACAAAAGGATTATTTCCTCATAATTACATAAAAGTTAGTATTGAGTTTTCTAGTTAATCTAAATTTCAATTTTTTAACCAAAATTTAACTACAATCAAATTGCAATTTTAACCAAAATTAAAAGAAATGTCCCTGCCCTGTTTTAGTTAGTGTGTGTGTGTGTGTGTGTGTGTGTGTGTGTGTGTGTGTGTAGGAGGGAGGGTGCTCTGATTATAGTGTCTTTAATAGAGTTTTTAAAGTTCAAGTAAGAAATAACATGGTCTGAGAGCTTTCTTAAACTCTTTATAAATCCAATTCTATTCAGAAAATTCGAAAAGAATTTTCATCCACACAAGTAAAAGTTTAGCCATGAGTCAACTTAAAACAATCCCTTTATCAGAACTTTTTTCCAGCATTTTCTATTAAAAATTTAGCACCCTCCTTCCCATTCTATGCCAGTGATGCAACAATGCAGTGTTCTTCTGAGAGTCATAAAAATTTATTACACCACATATACAACCTGGAAGATCCACAGAAGGCAGAGTGAGCACTGAATAGAAAGTGCCAAGTAACCACATTTCTCTCTCTCTTATGGAAGAAGCTTTGCTTTTGTCATCTAAGATATTGAGTAATGATCTCTTCTTTCCCAAACCCTGTCCACACGCACGCTTATGACTCTCCTCTGATTAATAACTGAGTGACAGTGCCGTGCTGTTTCCTGTTTCACTTATGCGCAGGCTTTTGTCTGCACAACCTTTGCTGTGATCCTCTCTGGCTACTCTGCTTGGCTTGCCGAAACTGTGACATCTCTGGTGCATGTGGAACCACAGTCCCTATTTCTCACTGCCTCTTTCCAAACCCCATCCATTTGTGATGACCTCATCTCTCAGGATGCTGCCCGTACCTGCTGGCTCATTTCCTGCTTTGATTCCTGCCCAGTAACTTTCACAGGACTGTAATTTTTAATTGGGTTTGGAAAACCAAAAAGTAATAGAATTTCAGGAGAGATCTTTAAAGACTAGCACTGATGCATTCAGACACTAAATCTTGTGTTTTTGAGATGAGGTGGGGCAGAGCAGGGAGAAAAATAATTTTGATTCTACATTGAGGAGCATATTTTCACATATCCGTGGCTGTGGGCTACTGTTTATGATTTCATTTAAATGTTACCCTACTTGTTTTCCACAAGATTCTAGTATGCTAGCAGAATACACTATGTCAATGTCCATCTCATGTCTAACAATCCACAATGGCCATGTTTTTAGTTTTTAAAAAATCATTTTTAGTGTTGTGGTGTTTTGACTTAAAAGTGATGAAACCCTTTGGGACTGTTAATAAGACACAAGCTTCTATTTTTTTTCTCTCTTTTGCTCCATTGCTAGGTATATAATTTAATCTGCTTTGCTACCTACTTGACAGCCTTGGAAAGAGCTCATGATTTTTCCATACTTTAGTTTTGGTCTGAAGAGTGAAAATACAAATTATATATATATCATAGATTAACTGTCAGAATTAAGACCTAGAAGCGTCTGAAAAATTATCTTAGCATTTGTCTTAATAAATAACAACTTGATGACAATGATTCCGTAAACAAAGGTGAAGCAATGATATGATTTAATAATCTACTCATTATCGGCAAATGACTCCAAATAATTAAACTTAAAAATAGTAGAACTTCCCCTCAGAAATGCTGATAAAAATACTGTCTCAAGTTTGTGGGATATTACTGGGCAACCCTGCTAATAATGAAAACATAATCTCTCTCTTGTGACAACTGCGTGATTACCTGCCTGCATTTGAGAGAAATGACTAATCATGGAACCCAACAGACCTTGCTAACGAGCATGAAGGTAGTTCCAAACTGTTAGTACAGCTCTCTTCTTGGCTGTAATAACGAGCCATGAGCATCATAGAAAAGCACATTTTGAAAAATACAATTTAAGGGGCTGGGGATTTAGCTTAGCGGCATAAGCACCTGCCTTGCAAGCAGGCGGTTGTGAGTTTGATCCCCGGTACCAAAAAAAAAAAAAAAAAAAAAAGGAAAAAGAAAAATACGATTTAAAGTGTGATTGCGTCTTACCTCAGAGTACTCTATAAGATTATGTAGAGCTAGGCAGTGTTAGGCATGTAAAGCTCTGGGATATAAAGAACAATCTCATTATCTTTAGTGACTTTTCTAATATTAAAATATTATGGCTAGAAATTTATAGGCCATCAAACAAAATGAATGGAAAATCCCCGTGGCAATAGCTAGAGTTAATTAGAAACTGAGCACTTAATGGCACTAAAATGGGAATAACCAGGATTTTCACAGAAGTTACACTGACAGTTTTTAATTACTCTAAATGATCTTTATTAATTTTCAGGCACTTTTGCTTTCTGAAAATAAAAGAAAATCTGTGCATTTGAGTTTCCTGTTGTTCTGACATATAATATCTTGTCAGAATTAACAGACACATTTTGTTAAATATGAGCTAGGAATATAATTTTACATACTGTGAGTAAACAAATACCATTTTGGGGACTTCATTTAATCAAATGCTTACTTTGTTTCTCAATAACTAGTAAAATACATAAGGAAATATCTAACGATTACTGTTCATAGGTAAATCAGAAACTTAAGAAGAAATGTTTACACTGACCTCATTCACTTTTAGCATTCCATTTCATCTAAATCGTTAGTTTAGGGCAAAGGCTGATTTTAACGTGGTCATTTAAAGCATTACTAGAAATAGTAAGCACAATAGTTATTGAAACAAATTGCCAAGACCGTTGGTTATTTAGTATTAAATAATCACATTATAATAAACTCTAGATGTAGATTTGCCCCAGTCAAATTTCCTATCCCCTAGCACTTCTCTAAGGTAGGATCTGTATATGGAGAACTATTTAGGGTCTGACATTTTACTCCACTTGAAAGCTAAGTTAGTCTTTCACATGCAATCGAAGACACAAGACTTCCATTAGAGACAAAAGACACTGCATTATTCATTTTAAAGGCAGTTTTAAGAATGTAGCATTTGTGTTGGTTACTAGGGCTCCAGTACCCATAGGGCAGTAATGGTGAGGAACAGGAAGCACCTGCAGACTCAGAAGGTTGCTTTGTGGAAGCCAGCACAACTCACAGGTGAAAGGCACAGGCCTAGGGCTCAGTTCACAGGTTTACTGGCTTTAAGATTCTTAGGATGATGCTGCTGCGGATGCTGCTGATGATGTTGATGATGATGGATGATAATGGTGATGATGATGATTTTGAGTGGGTTTTCCAGAAGAGAAAAGATGTCATGGTTTATGTCGGTGGCCCCTGGGCCTCTTGTGTTTGCATTGTGCATTTGTAATGGGCTCATTGTCTAGCACTTGGATTGATGGTGTCAGTGCTACACCCACCTAGGGGTAGCCAGCATAAAATGTAATGGCAGGAAGAAGATGTGTGTCTCTCTCTTGCCAGTTTCCACCTTGCTGTTTGCAGCCGCCATGAACTGCAGCCCTGCCATGCCACTCTGTGTTGGAGCCAACCGAGTATGGACTGAAACCTCCAAAAACAGTAAGAAATAAATGTTTCCTTTTCCAACTTTGGGCATCAGGTATTTTGTCTCAGTGAAGAGTAAAAGGTAACTAAGACAAAAGCTGGAACAACTTTTATTTCCTGATAAAAGGAAGTCAGCACATGATTTTTTCAAATTTTTTTCACTTAACTTTTTATGGTTTTAAGAGTCATCACATTACATGTAGCTTCTTGTTGCATACTTCTCTACTGTGTGAAAGTGCTACTTGGTATTTGAACATTTCGAACTTGTGAGACTGCGTATAGTTTCTAGCTACGATGAAAAATTCTGACTTCAGCACTCTACATTCCACCTTCTACTTTCTCCAACTATAAATTATGGGTGGCCTCACTTGGTGCAGTGACGTGGATATCTAAGAGTAGACCAGCATTGTGAATGGAACCCAAGAGATGTAGTAGCCTGTGAAACGCATGTAGACTAAAGATCAAAAAGTTATTGATAAATCAATTGGATATTTGTTGAGGAATATAAAATTTTGAAGGAAAATTAAATCTTCCATAAAGCATGGGCAATTTCCTAACAACTAAAGAAAGTTAAAGAAATTTTAATGGGAAATTTTAAGAAGTCACTCTATGCTATGGTATCCTGGAACCATTTTCCTTGTATTTTGACCTCTACCAACATTTCTCATTTTGTAAAAAAAAACAGAAAGAAAAAGAAAAAGTACCAGAAAGATCATAAGCATTTGAGAGATATAAAATATTTACACAGAAAATGTTAGTTATTAATTACCAATCACCAATTGACATTTACCCTTTGTTTTTAAACTCACTCTTAGCAACAGTATCCAGTGTATTAAGTTCCTCATGTGTGTACAAAAATTTAAAATTTCAATACTTACAAAGAAGGATAGTTGATTTTTAATTAATTTATTATCTTTCAATTAAGTGTGAATAAGCATTTTAATTATTTTGGATATCAATGATTCAGAGGTAGCCGAAGGTTGATAAAATTCTTTTTGAAAGAAAGGAGTACTTGCAGCCAATGGTGATGGTACATGCCTGTAGTACCAGCATCCTGGGAGGCTGAGACAGAAAGGTCACAAGTTCTAGGCTAGCTTGAGCAAATTACTGACTTAGTGAGACCCTACCCCAAAAAACAAAAATAAAACAAAAACTGTTGGGGTTCAGGTTAGTAAGAAGGAGGTGGGTTCAAATCCAAGATCCACCACACAAAAAAGAAATAGCATTTATCCTCACAACTCTCAGTTTCCAGTGGATTTGAGATGCACTGAAACCATAGTATACACAATAAAATACTTAAAAGAGAAAGGTAAGAAAATTATCTTGCAAGAATATCTGCAGAGGTCCAATTATAGGTCTTGCATGATGCATTACCTCTAGGTTATCAGCAAAACACAAGAGATAATTTTTGCATTAACCAAAATAAATTAGATGTTAGAAAATAGAGAGCCGGCAAGGCAGATGTTAGAGGAGGCAAAGACAGACTCATATTTGTAGAGTTAATTGCATGCATAATTTGAGAGTGGTAAAAGCAGGAAGAGAGGAACAAAAGTTTCTCTACACACCTGACATTCAACAAACGTGAACTGGGCTTTGTGTTTCACATTGTTCTAAAATACATGAATGGTAAATCAATTTTTAAATCAAATTTTATATGATTCTGAAATAAAATGAATATTATTTTAAATTGTGAGACCCACAAACCAATCCTAAAACATTCATGAGCTCATAGAAAAAAACATGGGGCATAGCAAAGGCAGAACCCAGGCACTGCAGAACAAGAAGCAAAAGCTAAAACGGCGTGATTTTTTATTGCCACATTCTTTTCTTTCTAGTTTTCTTTTTCTTATCAAAAATTATACATCCTTCCCACTTGCCCATGACAGATCATGCTTTTGATTATCTGTCAAAATTTCAGTAAGTCTTGGGGTGGGAAACCTAAAATACTGCGTCTTCAAACAAGAGGTGGCTACACCACTGAGTCTCACATCCTGTCTGTTAAGTGAACATTGTACTGTGTAATCCTGGCTCAGCATGTCTGTAGGCAGGTCTCGTGAATTAACGAGAAGAAAACAAGAATTCATCTGTAAGAGACACTATTTTTATCTTTTATTAAGAAAATTGACGTATGACACAGACATCTATCCTCCTCCAACCTATGTCAACTACTGCAGGAAGTGACACGGTGATTGCCTCTGGGTCACAAGCCTAGGTAGCTGATAAATCCAAGCTCCGTTCCTTTTCCCTTCAGTAATGGACTTGTACTGGTCACTTAGTCCCTTTGTCTTTTCTGTTTCCTTTTCTCATAGACAAAGAGATGACGCATCATACACGGTGGCAGAGTAATGTCATAATCAATGCCAACTCTACTTTCTAACCTTTTGAAGCAGTCTGAATCACTGTTTTTAAGTTTTAGGGGCCAGATATATGTTCAGCATAAAAGAATACCAGGGTTACTCTTTGATGTCTGCGTCATCAAAAACAAAGGACTGATATATCTTGACTGTTACGCATTGTTCTAACTATAACTTCCAAGGCCTTTTATTTTGTGACTTCTAAAGTTTGCTTTACTTCTTTTTCTTTTGTAAAAGAATTCACTCTTGATCTTTCTGTTTCCTTAGTAACTTTCACTACTTTCCTAAAAAAAAAAAAAAAAAAAAAAAAACCAACCTATGAGATCAATGATGGGAAATCTAGCTCCTTCTTTTTGAAATACTACAAGTTTTACAAACTATTGGCCTGAAACAGTCTACCACAGCGAAGCTACTGATCTCTTGTAAATGACTAGTTACAAAGACAGCCTGAGGCTCAAGTCTAATAAAAGACTTTTTACAGAATTTTATTGAGCAACTGCTCATCAGTCTGTTCAACTGAACATACAGAAATTTGAGAGCTAGAAAGCAATAAAGCTTAATCATTTTTAGTGTGATAAAAATTATGGACCACTGAGACCCACTTGCATCAGAAACAGTAACACAGACAAGCTACACTGGATGATAGTGAAAGACACCATGAAAAAGCACCCTTCGCTCTGCTCTAAGGATGACTAGTGACATATTTAGCCCTAACTGATGTCTTGGCAGACTCTGCTCTTGCCAGACTAGACTACAAGGCTGCCATTCTTGTTAACGAACAAGAGCCATTCATTTCAGCCCCTTGGCAATGGGGTGTGGAAGGACCCAACCAAACACAGCACTTACAAACTGTGTTTAAGGTCCAGCACCAACGAGCATCAATTTCTACCAGGAGAATGTTTGAACATGATTGACTTTTACCCTCTAGTGATCTTTGTGCATTTAAACCTTGACTCCTACTTTCTTTTTATTGTTGGATGGTGATGATAAGAATTGAACCCAAGGTCTTGCACTGCTAAGTGAGGTAGGATAGAAGATATAAAAAAATCAAGGAAATGAAAATTTAAAATTGCACTTTTTTGAAAACCTACAGCTTCAAAACAAGCCTTTTTCCCTTCCAGGAAACTTACCACCCTAAAATTTTTTTAATATCCTTTTATGGTAAGCCTATAAATCCGGGCATTAGACTTGTCCTTTTCATCTGTAAATTGTACTTACTTTATGCTAAGGAAGCAGCAATATTGGAGGACAGCATCTCCCAACTTCAAGCACAGGCAGCTGGCTGGTATTATAACCTGACAGTAAACACATTTATATCACATTTGAAGTGAAAATACACTTCAAAGGTACCCCAGCTAGCGTGTAATGTGCCTCCTTTCTCTGAGTCCCCTCACTTCATTCTTGAGTGCATCCTTAAATAAACCCTTCTCTATTGTACTGACACCTCAAAAAGCCCTTTGTCTCTGAAGGAAGCCAGTGAACTTACAAACTTATTTCAAAACGGTGAGATGGGCTTCTTAGTTCAGCCTCAGGGACCTAATAGACTAATTCTGGTGACATTAAACAGACGCTCTTATCACCAAGCAACATTCTTCAGTTCAGATAGGTCACTTCTCACGTTCCTGCATGCTCTTTATTTGTGCTGTCTCTTTCACTGCGTTTCTCATCATTCAGTGTTTACACCAGCCATAAATGCAGTCCGGTTCTCCTCTAAGTTCCCTAACTCCTACCCCTACCTCTCTCCACCCAGCTTCCTCTCTACCTGGGCTGAATCTCAGTCTCACCATTTACTGATTATATGATTCTGGATAGTTTCTGTAACTTTGTGGGCTTCCAAATCTTCATCTGTAGGACCACAGTCCTCACAAATTTTATGAGATTCAATATGGCAATATTTTTCGAGTGCTTAGACACTTTGAAAAACATAGTTATGCAAATGTTCACTAAATAAAAATCAAATATCACCAACTTATCTCTGTGTGGGTAGGACAGGTTGGTGTTTTTCTCAGTAAATCCAAGCCTTGCATTATCTGAAAAAGCCATTTCTGCTCATTTTTGTCTCTGCACTGCAGATAAACACTTAGTCACTTAACTTTATCCACTGACGCTTAGTTACTGTTTTTGTTTTATTTTCAAGTCTTATCATCATTTTGGACTAGAAAATGATGAATTAAATATGACTTTGATAAAGAGGAATGAAACTCCCAACCTACTTATGCCCCCGAGTTTGTGTTCTTTAAAATCAAAAAATGAATTTTAGAAACAACGGGGGTTAAGAGTAGAAGAATTTATTGAGAGAAAAAAAGCTTCTATCTAAAGAGAGACGGAAGGGATCTCAAGCGGGTTGCCAAGGACTCTGTCGTTTCCAGGGACTTTTATAAAGCAAAATCATGGGGTGACACAGGTTTAAGATGGGGAAAACTGGGAACTCACAAGGCAGATGGGCATAAGGTGGGACAGAACTATGGTTAGCCAATAAGATTAATAGTTCAGGTAAAACTGATTACATTAGGGACAAATGGGGAAGCAACTCACAAAGAAAGGGGGGATTCTTAGAGAGCACTGACTCTTCCCCAGGGGAATAGGATGGTAACTCCTGGCTTTCTCAGTGTGATAGAGAACGATTTAGACTATCAGTACTTCGGATGTGGATGCATTTGTTTGATCCTTTGTCTTGAGGCCTGGCCTACAGCAGGAGGTATCTGTCTCCCCCACAGTTGCAAAGTATCTGGGCTTCTGCTCTTGCTCCATCAAAGACCTAGTCCTGTCTCACTGCCTATAATATTTCTAACTAACTCAGCTCCCTGCAACAACTTTGGGTAATTTCTGTAACTTTTTCTGTTCCCTTCAACTACAACAGGCTTCCCAAGCTAGCGCCACTAGCCACACTGTGAGAATCATCGTTGTGTGAGATTGTACAGTTTTTGATGCACAAAAATAGCTGACAAGTAGGTGATCCAAGCTGAAATCCACAGGAGTTGAACTAATGAAGAAAACCTCTTTTCTCAGAGCCCTGACCCCGTGCTATACCCAATATCTTTCTGTCCTTCAAATCTGTACATCCTTTCACATTCAATACCCTTGAAATCCCACAATCTTAATACAACATATGGTGTTTCATGATTATTCACTTACCACATTCTTTACAGCCATCATCTGAGCTCATGAGAATGTCAGCCTGTCAACTATGTTCTCTCTTCTTACTATCAAAACCTTCCTCATGTTATATCCCTCCTCATATAATTTGGAGTCCATGAATAACAGCCTACACATAAATTCCCCAACCTCCTATGCCATTTTAATACCCACCGGAACATTTATTGTGGCTGGCTCTGTTCAAAAGGTATCCTTCCACTTCAATTGTATCTGTGTGTAAATGACTCAGATGGGATCCCAGAGAGTCTTACACAGTAGGACACACTGGCAACAGATGAATTCACAGTTATTCATCTCAGAGGTACATGAAATATACTTCATAATCAATAAAATATTTTTCACTGCTCTTCACTTCCATTTTCTGCATTTATATTAAAAATTTTCAACATTATTCACAAACTGCAAACCTCAGATATATTGCTGTTTTCTGTTTCAGCAATGAAAGGAAAATGGAGAAACTCCTTCTTCACAACCAGAACTATTTAAATATATTAAAATATTAACTTCTCTATTCTTTTTATATGATACAAAAGTTATGTTTGTTTCTAGTTAAAACCTGCAATCCTCCCATTATTCTATTGGTCCTTAATCACAGTCTAATTTTTCTTTTTGTCAAAACCTTTGACTTGGCTATCCTCCCACAACTTCCCCCTTTTTCTGCCTTCTTTCTCTCCCATGGAATATTTTTTAAAACATTCTTTGTGCACAAACTTGTGCCTTATACCATCTTCATTTCAGCAATCTACTTCTCATAGATGATTTCTCAAAAGAATTTTACGTACTTTCCATTTTGTTGTCATTAATCAATTACTTGAAAATAAGACATTTTTGTTTTTGTTGTTTGACTTCCATGGCCATAGGGCAAAGCAAATTCCTTCATGCTTTTAAGTCTCATGCTATCTCAGTGAAACACATCTAAGGTCATCTTCATTTATATCTACTCAACATTTTTAATGTTTGCTGTTTTTATTTCAATACATTGCACTTTTAGCTGCCTAGAAGCTGAAGTTAAAATTCTTAATTATTTCTTATCTTCTCTTTTTGTTTTCATCTGCCAGTATCCAATACCTCCCCACATACTGCCAATTTACCTGCTAAAGGTTTATTGAAAGCATTCTCTTAATTCTGAACCTACCACCATATACTCGATCCAGACTGTTGCCAAGTCTCACCCAAGACAGTGACATCAGCATCTGACCAAGGCATCAGAGTTTCTAACCTTAGCTTCTTAAGAGAATTTTTTACAAGAAAAGGCAGGCTTTTTTTTTTTTTAGAGTAGCTACATTTTTGGTATTCCTCATTAAAAATATTTTAATCATATTTGTATCAAATTAAAGCTAAATTCCCATCAAGGTTGAAAGCTTTATCTTTCTATCACAGGGACATTTTCCCTTGGGTCTCTCCTCCAGCCACATGATTTGAATCTAAACTTGCTGCTTTCTCAGCCTGGAGTTCTGAGGTGTGGTTCTCTGTCTGTCAAGCTAATGCTTGCTCCCTCTTCACATCTCACCTTAAAGTCTCTCCTCAGCACATTCTAATCTTTTTTATCCTAGGCCTTGTTGGGTCTTCTTGATAAATTTATCTACCATATTCCACAATAATTAACACAGTTATTTGTATTTGAAAAGTACATTTTTCAAAAATAGTTGGAAGCACTGCACTGTGCTAACTGACCCCATGTGTTTTTGAAATATTTTCAGAGCATTTTTAATAGCAAAATTGAGCAAAAAATAAAGAGATTTCCCATATAACTCATACTCTCGCTCTTGCATAACCTTTCCTGTAAGCAGAATGTTCTACCACAGTGGGACCCTTATTACAATATTGATGACTGCAGTGATACCTTACTATTAAGATGGTACCTTATTGTTATCTAGGACTCACTCTGGTATTGGGCACTCTCTGGGTTTATATACATACATATTTACTGTTCTAAAAATCTCCTGTGTTCCTCTACTTATTCCCAGGTTTTTCTAAAATTTTTGTTTTAATTTGTGTGTTAACTGCTATACCTCTAGCATTTAGCTCAGTGTGTGATGTGAAGTGAGACACTACAGAATAATTGTTGTTCAGCTAAGTGAAATAGCTTCTTCTTTACAGGTAATTGCTTTCAGGATTAATACAATGCCTGCATAAAGTGTCTGAGATACTAAATTTAACAGCAGTTGATAACCTCAAATTATCTTATACTTTTATATTCTCATCAAATGTATATAGGTGTGTACTTCCATGCATCCATGTATTGCTGCTATGTGAACGAATAAAAAATGAGAGAAATCAACAACTTTAATCTTTTTATAATTAGGAAAAACAATGATGATTCTTACATACATTAAATATTATGTTCCACATTCTTAATTTTTATTCTTCTGTCCTGCAGAGGGATCCTGGATGAGTAGTGCTTTTATTTTTTTGTCACGGTCCCTTCCACTCTTCAATTTGAATGCTGATAGTTTCTGGATCTTCTACTCTAATTTTTTCCTCATATTCAACCACACCTGAGCTTTGCTCTATTAATGACTTAAGGGCTTCAGCAGGTGAAATCTTTAAAAAACATATGCATAGACAAAATTACCCATTTTCATTTTAGTTGGAAACGTCAACTAGTTCTATGTAGCTAAAAAAAGACAAAAATCATCTTATGAATGTCAGAATTTTATGTTAATATTCATTTATTGATAAAACTTATTCATTTATTGATAAAACTTTAATAATCTCCTAAATGCAATTAGTACTGTGCAAAATGGATAAACTAAGATCCAGACAAGTGAACAGTTTTGCCATTCAGGAGTAATCCAATACATTATTGTGCTAGAATTATGATGCAAGGTCAACCCAGATACAGGTTTATTTATAATTCTAACACATTAGTTGAGTTTGTGTAACTTGATGCAGAAGGAGAACACTTCAAATCTGTAGAATAATTGGCATAGAAGTTACAAAATTTCTTGAAAGTACGTCATATATTCAATGGAGAAATAGGGAAAAGGATGATAGCAATTTGAATTCAAATCAACAATCAGATTCTTGAATCTGGAAGGCATTTAAAATCATTGCACCCAAATCCTTCATTTGCAAGTGACAGCAATGCTAAAATAGCAACTTTCTTTCATTGGAATTCAAGTTCCAGAACTGGTTAGAAGCCTGTGTTCCTTTTTTCTCCATTAAACATTTTATTGAGCTAGAACTTAGTAATCAAATAAGAACACAAATGACATACTAATATGTACAAAACACTGAGCTATATATGTCATTCAATAATTTAGTAAAATACAAGAATTTCCCAGTTAGGAACTTTTTAAACATATAATGTTTTAGAGAATGTGATGTGAATACATATTAAAGGCATTCGGGAACTATAAACAATTAAAGCACATGAGAAAAAACAAAAGGGAAGACTATTTTAAATGTAAAATTTTTAAATATAGTAGAAATGTTTGTGGTTTAATCTGGGAAACCAAGTTGTGTCAACAGTTTGACTATGCAGATAGGAAAAAGAGAGTAAATTCATTATCTGTAACTTATTTTTAGCATTGTTCTTTCTGGTGGTGAAATGTCAGGAAATATTTGAATCAAATCATGTAAAATTCTTGGCAAATGGGGAACATATTGTAAACTGTGCCACATATATCCTATTTACCCTTCAAGTTCAAATTCCTTAACATTTTACAAATTGTCCTCTACCCAGAAAGACTGACCCATGCTAACTACATCAGTGAAACCCCAGGTGTTCTGGTTTATCATTGCTGTAAATCAACCTGAGTAGCACTGCTGGAGATTTGGGACAGAGGAGAATGAACTCAGGCCTTAGTTTTCTTTTGGAAAGTGACTCTTGGCTGGCTGCATCCCATAGCACATGGTCATTGCTCTTCCTAAGAATGTTCCTCCAGCATAACCTTATTCTATGTCCAGAAAACCTTTCCCATGGTTCTCCAAACCTGTGCAAGTGTGTTTTTGCTGCTACTATTTCTTTGTTTCTGCATAATCTTTTATTATTTTCCTGCTTTAACATCTGAAATTATATCCTTTGTAAATATATCCCACTTGACATCTTGATCTTAATTGTCTCATTTATTTCTTGGCACAACATTTGCTGAGTGACATGGCAATTGTTACTAGAAGCAACCTCAAAAATAAAGCATTTTAAATTAGAATTCTGGAGTTCTGTGTATCATGTATTTAAAGGATATGCAAATGGGTTATTTTCCAGGGGAAAACAAAACACAGATGATTTTTGGCACACACAAAATCAGAATTATTCAAAAAATCACCAGCAAAAAATGGCATAAAGTACCAAAGAAGACCTTGGGAGAATGAGTAACTACAACACTGGTTACTGCAGTGTGTAGAAAAGAGCAGCTATCACAGGCCGAAGGCTGCTATCTTAATAAAACCTGCAGGCAAGACCACCCCCTGTCAGGTGTCTGGTATTTGGATTTTGTGAAGGCTCTCATCATTTCCAGAACTAAAAGTGGTTCCCTATGCTTAAATTTTCTGTACAAATAATGTACCATTTAGGTTACATACTTGTTATTTTTCGTAGTCTGAAATTTTGCTACCTATGAGGCAGCAAGTACCTACACAACTATTCTCCAATAAAGTCTTAGGAGTCTTTAATGAGCTCCCTAGCAGGTATTTTATACATGTTGTCACAACTCATTACTCGAAGAATTAAATGGTTCTTGTGTGATTACATTGGCAAAGCACTCTTGAAAGCTTGTGCTTAATTTCTACTGTGCTTCAATTACTGTGTATTAAGGTCTATGTCTAGATGTCCTCCCAAAGTTTCGCGTAATCATAGAGTTTTTTTTGCAAGTGGCTGAATCTAGAGTGTGTGATTCATTTGTAATATAATGCTACCATTAAGAGTGTTGGTGTTAAAGGTGGTGAGTGCTATATCAGATCACTGATTGGACTGGAACCACCCTAAACCTAGTAGACTAGATACAATATAAGGGGTAGAAAGAGGTTTATCTCTTTCTTCCTCACTTTTGTTGTTTCCACTGCCATGAACCGCCACCTCCTGGCATGGACCATCCTGCCTTGCAGTCTGCTGATTATGGACTGAAACCTCTATAAACTGTAAACAAAATAAACATTTTCCCCCTTAACTTTGGGTGTCAGACATTTTGCCTAGGAAAGGAAAAAAAATATCTATTTTATAATAAATCATATCATGAGTATGACTACAGTCCTCTAGTCTTTTTAGTAAGTCATCAAAATAGAGATCCAGGTCTTAGGGCTTCTGAATATACAGTAATAATGGAATCACCTAGTTCCTTCTTATCACTCTAGAGAGCATATCATATTTAAAAAACAAAGAATGCAAGAATTAGTTCATGAACTTAATTTGCTCCACAATTCTGGGGAAATGGCCATGCTTCTGCTTGCATGAGGAAGGTGGCCAGTCATGTTCATCACCTGATAAGCAGTTCATGAATTGAAACAAAATTTTACCTGACATTTCGTGAACAGAAACAGTCACAACCTGAGATATTATTGTAATTGAAAAACTGTAATTAGGAGCACATATGAAAAGCCAGTGGTTCTCCATAGCAATGTGAAATCTTGCTTATAGACACGAGGTAGAAATAGATGGGGATTGAGCTTAGAATTATAGAAGTTTCAAAGTAGTGGAACAAATTATGCTCTATCCCAACAAGTATATTGTGCTAAAATAATACCACTAGTGGAGGAGGGGCTTAAGAAATGAGGAGGAAGATCTGAATAGAGTTTAGACTGAGAAACTTGAGCATGCTCATGGTGCTCATGTTATGGGTGACAGGACTTACTACATCCAGTCCATCTCTAGTTAAAGCTGTCCTGAATCACTGCCTTGCCCAGCTGCTATTAGTTCTCACAGGACTCACTTTCATCCCACGTGACCCCAACATGATCTGTAGCGACCAAGGGACTTCAGGAGTACATAAGAGAATTCTAGGACCCTCGCACCACATCTTTATTTCCAGAATTCCTAAGAGAATCTGTCACTGAAATGTGTATGGGTATTTGACAAAGGCAGAAGTAATGTAAGTTTCAAATAACTCAGATCATTGATAACAGTAAACCCAATCAGGATTCGGGCTAATATATTGGCTCAAGTGCATAATATCGATAATAAAAATATGCTAGAGTGGAACATGCAACTACGTATTAATCTGCACTTAGTGAAGTCAATATGTTAGATATGGGATATAAGAAGAAACCTGAAAATTGAAGCATTTGGGAATATTGGAAAGGGCCCACTGTGTGAGAGTTAGGCTATAGATCATTAAATATTATTTCCACAAAACCAGACTGTATTGATACTGTCAGTAACTGGCAGAATGTCAAAATTTACTATCTAATAAAATGTTACTATAGTTCAAAGTAAAGCTATGTTAAAGGTCTTATACCCTCATCATCAAAAAGTAAAGATGTACCATATACCTGAAATAGCTCCAAGAATTAGAAACATTATAAAAGACTAAATATGCAAGTTTGATGATTACTAATATGTTCCCACTCAATGTATCTGTTCAGTCATTAAAAACAAAGACTATATAAATATATATGAATGATATATAATTGTACCACAAATCCTGTTAATTTACTAAAAAGGACAGACTGTGCTTTCATTGTTCAATCATTTTTTTATTTTAAAGGGATTAAGACAGAAGACAAGAACAAAGCAGATCAGAACAGAACAATGTAGGCAACACAGCACTTCCAACAAGATAACCGAACATTAACAGTCAGCTATCATAATGTCTCTTTCTTTGAAATAGTTGAGTATACCTTCACATACAATAATATCAAACATAATAAAATAGTATAAAACCATTCAAGGGAATGAAAATATTACAGGGCATTCAGAACCAAATAACAGAAAATGAACAATGGCTACTATATTATCTCATTTTCCATAGAAAATTTGTTTATACTATCACATATATTAATATCCAATAAGATACAATGTGATAGAACCGATGGAAACAGGAGAACAAAAGCATGATAGGACTTCAAAGCAAGATGATATTAAATCCGAAATGGCTGCCATAATGTCTTGTTTTCTTCAAAATAGCTGTTCATACCATCACACATAATAAAACCAAACAAAATAGAATAAAACCATTCCAACTAATGAATGAAAACATTGTAAGTCTTCAAAGCAATGTAATGGGGAATCATGATTACCATAAACTGTTATGTACACTTACCATTTCTTACAGTAAGGAGACTATATGGTATGTATACATGTGAGTTTGATTTATTTCGCTTATGAGTACAGTCTCAAGCGGCGTCCATTTATTTATAAATATCTCAATGTGATCATTCTTTATAGCTGAGTAGTACTCCATTGTATAAAAATACCACAACTTTTTTATCCATTCCTCAGTTGATGGATACTTGGGTTGTTGCAAGATCTGGCTATTACAAATCGTGCTGTTATAAACATGGGTGCACATATTGTTCGATCATTTTTTATGCCTATATCTTGTAATCTGAACAACTACTTTGACAATAACAATATGCAATATATTAACCATTGTTAATCTCCTATTATGTTGTTTTGAAATTTTTATCATCACTTTGGGTTTTTTTTCATTTTAAAATAAAAAAATTGATAGGAAGGTACAGCAGAAAAAATAAAATATAAAATTAAACAAAACACACTACATCATACAGTACCTTTTTTATGAACTAATCCAAGTAATGATGAAATTCAAAGTCACAATTTCTGATATGTTATCTTTACCTGCATAGTGAAACACAAATCATGGCTTCCATTATTTAGCAATCAATTGTCCAGTATGTTTCTCTCTATCTCAGTCAGTAAGCAAAATCAGAATAGTCTGGATATATACCATATTGTTAATACTGTATGCTTCATGTCTAGCTCCAAGGCTGTAATGTACTTTTTCTCTCTTTTATGATGCATGCAAGGGGATTTGGTGCAACCTGATTAAAAAATGTGGTCAGTTAAAGACTACACTGAAGTCTGAGGGTGGGGTACAGTGGTAAAATACTTGTTTAGCATGTGTCAGACCCTGGAATTAATTCTCCAAATAGTAAAAAGAAAGAAAATCATACAATAGGTATTTGAGATAGATAGATACATAGGTAGACAGACAGACAGACAGACAGAGTTTTGAATGAATCCCCCAAAAAGAAAGAACCTTGCAACAAGTTCAGGCTATTGCACAAACTCCTTGCTTTTCAGGCTTTATGACCCAGTGAGCTGAAGGATTGGAACAGATGGTGGGGAATGGAAGTGGAAAACTGCTTGATAGCTTTCCACTTCACATTTAGCCTCTACTTTTCTCCATCCCACTCTCTCCTGCAGGAGTCTGACCTGTACTGATCACAGAAAGAAGCTGCTGCTCAGTTTGGTTTTTCTTTGGTTGAAATAATGGGAAGTTCTGGCTGGGGTCCGAGGAGGGAAGAAAAAGCATAGAGAATGTTTATCTCCTAGTTCTTTCCTGAGATGTTGCCGTCAACTTGCACTACCCTTCAATGGAAGATTTTTTTTGATTCTTTTCTTTCTTCCCTAACCTAAAGGGTGATGATATGTCTACTACTGCTAGCCTGCAATTCAGGTTGCGTGTGTGTGTGTGTGTGTGTGTGTGTGTGTGTGTGCAAGCCCATGAGCGCCTTCTTTAAACCCTGATTAGTAAACACACACTGCTCAAATGATCAGTTTCAGTGTGTCATCACTTTGCTTGGAAGGAAAACCCCAAGTATATAGCCCATTGTTACTCAGAATGTGAAGAATGTGACAGCAGTTCCTCTGGGGAGCAGGGCAAAAGAGCAGAAGATCAGCAGAGGTAGAAGCTTTTCAGTAGAAAACAATAAAGAAATTAAGATAATTTGCACATGTCAACATGAAAAGACAAAGTAGATGATGAGTAGGTTTTGTACTTATTTGAAGGTACAATGAAAATTCTATAAAAAGTCTTAATGATGCAAGATGAATGTGATTTGAGAAGAATATGACGTTACTGAAGCATCTTAATATTCACTATCATCATTATCCTTATAAATTTATTATCTTTCTTTAATATCATAGACAATAGCACTAGTTAAGCCAGCATTTACAACAATATGCTGTAAGTAGCAGCAACACTTATACATCTTGGACAATAATACTCAGTTTTGAATAAAGCCAAGATTGTAATAATAGTAAAGAAAAAAATGGATTCTAGATATAAAAAGAAACAATAAAAGTAACGACAGATAATTTAATGTAGAATCCTCACATGGCAGCAAAAAAAAAAAAAAGCTATTAAAAAAGTACTTATTCAGCCACAAATATTTATTGAGTTCTTTTTATGTGCCAGGCACTCAGATAAAATCTGATTCTGTAAAAGTGAGGAAAAGCAGACAGGGTTTCATTTGTAAATTACTTCTATTCATGCCGATGTGAATAGCTTGTGAACAGGATTATGGTTCTTCTTATTTGGTCTATTCTTGGGCTATTCAGTAAAGTCATCTAAGAATTACTTTAAAATGCCAATTCTCTCAGTTCCTCTTTAAAAATCTCTAGTCATCTATGAAGTATTTTACACTCATGTGAGCAAATCTATTGAAAATAGAACAACAAAGATAAAATGCTGCTACTTATCAAGTTAAGAACATTAAGCACGAAAACGTTAAAGAACATTAGATTTTTTTCAGTTTTCTAAGGATCACAGTTCTCCAGTTTTGGCCTTACTGTGTAGCCAGAAACCAGGATTGTAAGAGTTGAAATTAAAGTGCACATTCCTTTGGAAATAATACAGTGTATTTCATTCATTCTTCTTCAGAAGCCCTCAACTTCCCTGTCACTATCTCACTTGTTAATTCTCTAGTAATTTTTATTCTTAAGTTGAAAAGAAAATCTTTCAAAGTGGAATTGACCAGTTTTAACTATGTCAGGTTTTCTATATTTTTACAATGAAGGTAAAGGCAATCATCTTAAGAGGCAGCATTCACCTTACCATCTGAGCCTGACTTTCAAATTCCTATTTAAAGTGATACTTATGAAAGGGAAAAGAGGCAAAAATAGGAGCCTACCACATGTCCATTTTTTCCCCCTCCACTCACTACGGGAATGAATTTGCAAAAAATCCGTAAGAAAGAGACTAGAAGGGAGGCTGTCAGACACTGTGTCCCACCAAAAGTAAGGAGTAAATGAGCAGAGCAAAGTAGGAATAATAGGAAATAGTATATCAAATATAAGAGAGAGAGATGGACGGATTCCACAGGATGTGAACTATACAGCTATATATGTAGCTGGAAAGTATGCTTTACGGACTTGTGATACCAGCTGGGCTGGAGTTTTAGCTCAGATTAAAAATCATGAATTGCTGCAGGCACTTTCCTGTTTTAGCATTCTACTCGCAAAAATACTTTTCTTTCTTTATGGTCAACTATTTTTCTATCACCTTCATTGGCAGTATTTAATTTGAACATAAAATTTTAGTTCATTTCTCTTTACTTGAGAAACTTTTAAGTCAAATCTATTTGAAATATTAAAGTTATTTAAATGCATGAAATTTTCCTTCCATATATATGTAAATCTTGTAAAGCTATGTCCCCATAGTTGATGGAAATGTTAGCAGAATGCAATAATGTTTTCATTTTGATGGTTATACTGGACCAAGAAGGAGACCATGCATTTTGACATGACAATTTGATGCTCAGATTGGCATGTTCTCAAAAAGAAAAAAATCTGGTTAATAAATCTCTGGTCTGAAACATTTTTTCTGATGCAAAGTTATATGAATCTTGGCTATATCCCTAAAGTTATTACTTTTTAACTTTTTAATTTCAAAATATATTTTACTCCTTTGCTGAATAAAAATCAAGTTGAAAAGCTACAATAAATTGTTGTTAATATACCATAATGTATAATATATAACAGTGAGTCCTCAGATTTCCTGTAAGGCACTACAGTACACGGCAAAAAGAAAGAGCAAGAGACAAAACGGTGATGCCCCAGTTGTTCACCAGGAACAAAAGAACACCAGGCAGCCAGAACCTCCATACTGAATGATCATTTACATTAAGGAAAATGACGAGGAGTCTCTGAACAGACTCACAGGACAGTGATGGTCTTAAGCTAATGAGGATCTTATGTTGATGAGAACAGTTGGGATAGATGGTCCTTTCCCCCAGGAGAAACCTCGTTTTTATTCTACTCAGTTCTCCAGGAGCCAGGAAGTCTTTAGCTGATGTAATCTTGCCCTGACACAACACAGCCTCATGGACTCCCACTGAGACCGGAGACACATGGAGTTACATTTCTGGGAACCATAGCCAGCTCGCATGGTCAGATACAAGACCTCAGACAGGTCCTAATCACAATTCAAATATGAAATGATTTTTCCCCAAAAATTATATAGAAGGGCCCTTAAAATATCATTTGGTGGTTCTCCCCTGCAGGCATTCATTCATCTGACACTGAGTGTCCTACTTTAGCCATTTCAGATGGCTAAGGGAAAGATAAGCAAGCTCTTTTTAAAACAGAAATGCTTAATTATTCATGAGGATTATCAAAAGCTCTGAACAATGACTTGATATTAAATGTAATCTTTAGGGACTATTAAATATTATATATTATTTGCTAATTATCAAATTTATATAACATATGGTAATAAAATACTTTCTGTGCTATCTTTATGATTAAATATTTAAAATAAATGTGCCCTAAAGGGATTGGCTTTGGGATTATGTAGCTGATACACTTGGATATGTTGCTGGCATGTCCAAGAGAATTGTATTACATTTCTAAATTACTGATTTTCTTAGTTCGATATATTTAAATGTGAAAAATCTTGTGACTTAATTCTATGCACATAAGAACAGTAAAGAAAAATTTAAATTATTTGTTTCGTCATTATTTTCACTTATCATTGATAAAATAGGAATAATATAGTAATGGCCACTGAGCTAGGCAGAGGTATTCGTAACATACACTTTTTGGGGATTTAAATTCTAAACAATGCGTTTGCATTTTCTTTGACTGGAGCACATGAAATGATTAGTGTGGTTTAGTGTGGGTGATATTGATGTGAATATGTATCTTTTCCTTTAAAATATTTTGTTCCAGATAATATGCATTGAATTTTTAAAAATGCTAAATGTCTCATGCTAAGCAGCCCCAATACAAGTTAAAGAATTGTGGATTAAATATATTAATGTAGTTTTCCCTGGAGAAATATAAAGGATACCTTAGTTTTTCTCCTGGTTGCTGGGACACCATATATGACAGCCATAATTCTTACAGGAGGATGCTTATTTTGCTTCAGTCTGTAGAGGTTTGGGGCCGTAGCCAGATGCAAGGCAGAATGGCACGGCAGAAGGGAAGGTACAGGTGAGCTGCTCATGCCATGTCATGCAGGAAGCAGAGCAGAGGTAGTGAGGAGACCTTTCCAGGCCACACCCGCAGTGACCGGTCTCTTATGACCAGACTCTATTTCCTTGGGGCTCATTGAGATACAAATTGTAACAAAAGACAAAGTTCCAAGGTTTCTATTTTCTAACACTGGCTGGCAGAGGAACTGGGTTTTGGCCATTTGCTGTCATGGATCCATCACTCAAGTACAAAACAACTCTTTTGCTAAGATTGTAGAGAGGTAAAGGGCAGGGCCAGAGAGCACACAAAGAACTCAAGGCTACATCGTGTGATCGCTATAAGATAAATACCTATATTTTAAAGGCTTGTAGTTAAATTTTAGTTACATCTCGTCAGTTAATTAGCAAGAGTAGGATAAACTATCTTTTACTTTTGAGTCCATTTCTGTCTGGAATATCAATAAGGATCTTTATCAATAGAGATCATAGTTAAGATGCCCATTGATAGTTATGAGGTAACTGAAAAACAGGCCACCATGGAAGTCCACATTATCCAAATTTGATAGTTGTAGTACAAAAAGATTTTCACTCAGCTTAGTGCTTTATCCTGGACTGTCGGTGTCGCTCCCGGCCGGCAGGAAGAACACGCGACAGATTCTGACGGTGTGCAACCTTGCCTTTATTTGTCTCCGCGTGGGCCCCGCGAGGCCTCCTCTCTGCCACCAGCCCTTTCTCGCCAGTGGACTTTCTCTATCTCTCTCTGTGCTTCTCTCTCGTGGCGGGAGAGGCATTCACTTTTATAGGGTAACAGTGGCCAATCAGTTCAAAGCGCGCGATGCGGGCTGATTGGCTAACATCAGTTGTTGCTAGGCAGACTATTCTATTGCGCGGGCTGCTTACGTCGCCAGGGCAATCAGGGGGCAGGAAGCAGGCGCCAACTTGGCTCACTCGATGGGAGGGGTAATTTAGCTCAGGCTTTGCTCTTTTCTACAGGCCGCATAACCGCCAAGTAAGGCGACCGGGCTCGGCCGCGGCTCCCAACATCTCCCCCTATTTTATTTACTTTGAATGAATGTATGCATCGCAGCCCGCCCTGGATTGAGTGCAGAGGCTTATGCCCTGTGTTGAGGCCCACCGTAGGCCCTTGGCTTGGACCCTGGTCGGCCGCCCCTGGGTCCGCCAAGGCCTTGAGACCCTCGTCCTTTTTCCAGGGCCAGGAGTGAACTGGACGGAACCTGGATGCACATAGGCATGCACTCATGCCCCTCCGTGTGATCCCCTCGGAGAGGCATCTAGATCTGGGCAGATTCTAGTAATCCAGCGGCTTTTGTGCAGTATGGGGTAGGGCCTGGCTTAGGTCGAGTCGTGCTGGGGAGGCACGCTCTTACCCGTCATTGACTCACCTACCCTGCTGTGTGGTGTCAATAGGGAAGGAGTGCGGGAGACCCGCCACATCTAAACCCGGTCGTAGGCCAGTCGAGTGAGCCAAGCATAAGCCTGGGGGTCATTGTGCCCATCACGGGCTGCTGCCAGGGCCGCATGGGCAACCAGGCGTACTTGACGCCGGGCCGCCGCAAGGCGCCCATTAATAAATGATGTAACCCATCGGAGCAAGAATGGTCCTACAAGTAAGAGCAGAAGCAAGGAGCACAGGGGACCTAACAATGGTAAAACATAGGGGAGCAAGCCATTCCAGGCTCCCCAAAAAGGGATTGTCTTGCAGTTCTTTTAGGGCTCATCTTGTTGTTGGGTCTGCGGTTGGCCTCTGGTGGAACAGGCCTGATCTTTAGTCGAGGGACTTGTCGCATGTCAACCTCTCTGGGACCCACAGTGGTTCTCGTCCCGGTTCCTGCGGAAAAACACAAACTGCGCCTCGGTTCCAGCT
Organism: Cavia porcellus; assembly: GCF_034190915.1. NCBI lineage: Eukaryota > Metazoa > Chordata > Mammalia > Rodentia > Caviidae > Cavia > Cavia porcellus. Next base: position 31,912,893 of record NW_026947507.1, read on the forward strand.
AACCACCGGATCCGGGCCCATCCATTGTCATGCCATAGATAACCGCGCCTTTGGAGGCAGGCCTTGGCTTACTCCCCCTTTTTGTTTTTTATTTTTTATTTTTTATTTTTATTTTTTTATTTATTTTTATTTATTTATTTATTTTTATTTATTTTTTTTTTTATCGGTACCGGGGATCGAACCCACGACTGCCTGCTTGCAAGGCAGGCGCTTATGCCGCTGAGCTAAATCCCCAGCCCCCGTTTCCTTGACCGGCGTTTTTCTCAGCCTGCTCGGCAGAGAACTCTGCGTACCATGCTCGCCAATCAAGATAACTACCCGAAGGAAGGCATGTCTTGGCCAGTTGCATCCAATCACCCGGTGTAAGAGGCTGGGAGGCAAGATTCTCTAGCATAGCTATGGTATAAGGAGCTGTGGGCCCGAAGGTCGTGACAGCGCTTTTTAATTCTCTGATCTGTTTTATTTCAAATGGTTCCCAAACATTGCGCCCTTTGCCTGGGGCCATTTGCACAGGGTATACTCCATAAGGACCGTAATCTAGTCCTTGCATCGGTGGATCCCCTCCGAACCATCGTTCACCCTTCCATAACCGCCCATGAAAATACCGTCCGCCCGGCGGCGCGACGTCATAGGACGGCGGTCGCGACAGAGTGGAACGGGGTGTCACTTCCTGTGCCGGCTGAGAGAAGGGAGGGTTCCCTGTAGCGGCCTCTCGGTGGGGAACCGCTTCTGGAAAAGAGCTCCAGGGCGGAGCGGATGGCTCTCTATCTCCTCCCCGCCAGGGAGCGCTCGGGGGCCCTTTTTCCTCTCTCTGCTTTTTTCGAGCGGCGCACGCACACAATTCGCGGCGCAACTCGGCATAGGAGTCAAGGCACGCATGTATCATTTCCCACAGGGGGCGAATAGCCGGCGAAATATCGCCTCCCAATTCCGCCGAGGCGAGGTCCCCGCCTAACTTCTCCCATGACGGCAGGTTTAAATGCCCTGTGGGTAAAAACCAGGGAGCCACCCTATCTACCTCTGCTATGAATAGTTCCAGTGTTTTTTGACCTACCCTGAGGTCTCTAGCTTTTAAAAGCTTCCTAAGGGCCTTTACCAAGGGCCGCGCCTCCGCGCTCCGTAAATTACCCATCCTCAACCTCTAAGGGCTGTAACTCACCGCGTGTGACTTAAAGAACCCGTCACCTACGCGTGAGCCTGAGGGGAGTCTAAAAGCCCTGTAGGTGCGCGCCACCCAGAGCCCAGGCTTATCCCCAACTCACCTGTCCGGCAGCACCACGCTGGAGCGTTGCACACCACCGCCGTGTCTCGGGGTTGATCAGTCCCCGTGCGGGTCACCAAATGTCGGTGTCGCTCCCGGCCGGCAGGAAGAACACGCGACAGATTCTGACGGTGTGCAACCTTGCCTTTATTTGTCTCCGCGTGGGCCCCGCGAGGCCTCCTCTCTGCCACCAGCCCTTTCTCGCCAGTGGACTTTCTCTATCTCTCTCTGTGCTTCTCTCTCGTGGCGGGAGAGGCATTCACTTTTATAGGGTAACAGTGGCCAATCAGTTCAAAGCGCGCGATGCGGGCTGATTGGCTAACATCAGTTGTTGCTAGGCAGACTATTCTATTGCGCGGGCTGCTTACGTCGCCAGGGCAATCAGGGGGCAGGAAGCAGGCACCAACTTGGCTCACTCGATGGGAGGGGTAATTTAGCTCAGGCTTTGCTCTTTTCTACAGGCCGCATAACCGCCAAGTAAGGCGACCGGGCTCGGCCGCGGCTCCCAACACTGGACAATAAGCATGTAAAAGAACTTTCAGTTATTACAGGTGGGACATACACTTTTTGGGGATTTAAATTCTAAACAATACGTTTGCATTTTCAGGAAAATACAGTTTTCAGGGACAAATACAGTTATTGCATATAATATTTCAGGAAATTACTGGTACACAAAACTGAAATCAGTACTAAATTAGAAACCTCAAGTTCCAGTTTTACTCACCTACATGTAAGAATATTTCCAAAGCAGAGATTTTTGAAATCACATTTATTTGTAGTATAATAAGGCTGTGTCTATTTAATAAGTTTTAGAAAAATTAATGTACTCATAAATAAGACTTTGCTAATTTGCACATCTTTAGAGACCAAACTTCATGGAAAAATATTTTATCTGTTTAGTTTTTATGTTTCTTAGTACATGTCTGAACTACATAATGAATGCATTCCTTATAGGGAGTTGGCACATGTACATAACACACCTTAATACTTCTCCACTCCCTGCCCTTTCCCCTGCTACCTCTTCTCTCTATCTCTTGATCTCCTTCCTATTTGAGAAATACCCCTCTATTGCTTTTCATCTATCTTTTATTTTGGTCTTTGCTTATATGGGGCTCCTCATATCAGAGAAGCTATATGATACTTAAGTTTCAGCATCTGATTTATTTCACTTACAGTTATGGTCTCAAGATCCATCTATTTTCCTACAGAGTTTTTCTTTTTGAGATTACATTATCTATGACTAAAAGCTTCAGGAGCTTCTATTGCCCTACTTTGATGGCTGATATGCAGAGGTGCCACTGTACTGTGGGCAGAAAAAATAAACATAATTCTATATAGAAATATATCATTCACATAACATTATTTTATCAATGATTTTTAAATGAGAGAATTAGATATTCAGTTGAAAATATTATTCTTAACCTTGGGGAACAACTTCCAATAATACAGTCGATTTTATCCTGGAAACTTTTGCAGGCAACCATGAAAGATACGCTGAATGAGTCTTAAATTCACACAGAGAAATCTGCAAACAGAGGATTACTATTTAGGAGGATTTAGACGATGATTGGTAAGCCTGAAAAGTAAGCAAATCAAAGTAAACTAAGCTAGATTTTATAATTCCATTTCATGGAGAAATACAAACTAAACCATATAATTTTATTCCTAACAAAGGAATTTTAACTGGCAGACTAGAAAATCAAATCTCAAAAGTTAACATATCCTTTAGGTTAACAGAAAAGTGTGGTGATGATTTGCTATCACTGCCACAAATTGATAGTCTATACTACATTATAAGTTAGAATTTAATTATATATTTTAATACCTTTAGATTTGTTTTTGACATTAAATCCAGTTCCAGTTTCTTGAGTAATGTCATTACCTCCAAATCTGAACTGTAATCTGTGATTAGGTGCTTTTTAGCTAGAAAAAGGTGGAAAGCAATTATGATAATACAGAAGTAATAAATTTGAAATTCTCTACAGAACACATGTAAAAAGAAAAAAAAGCAAACTCTAGAAGCCAGTTCTTACAGGGTGAGCTGATGTAAGAAACCAGAAGGGGCACCAAGATTTAGAGTTGTCAGATAAAAAGGCAACTCCAGAATGGATATTCTTCCCACATGCTGCAAATAGATTCAGTGTTTTTAAATAAATATATCAGAAAGCAGTTTATATAGCATTCAGAATGAGATCAAAAGCAGGAAATATTATTTTTACACTGAATATGTGACTATGCCTAACATGTGTATTATTTTATATATGTAATATGTATAACACATGCACAACATAGTACATATGCGAGAGAGTGAGAAGGTACCTAATTATATTAAATAAGTACATAACCATAATACTTAATAAATATTTATGAAATAGCTCTTCCTATTGAAATTGTACTATTGAAATTTCATACTAAATAATTGTATCTTACAAAATGGACTAGGCTTCTATGAAGTTTTAAATTACTTTCAGCAACTTTCCTCTTCCATAAATAATGTCAGTAGTTAAGCATTTAGCTAGTAAAAATGAGATGAAAGATTTTGACAGGAAATGCTAGGTGACTCATTGGACAGTCAGAGAAAATTAGTAAGACAGCGAGTTCATCACAGTGTTGCTTTAGACAGTTCGAGAAGCAGTGCATTTTTAAACAAGGATGACAATGCTGGCAGATTCTAAATTAAGTCGGAAAAGTTAATAAACATAATGACAGATGACATTTTTATTATATATAGCTAACTCTTTAAAAAGTAACTTTAGAGGATGTTATCTAGTCATGCTACAAATGTATGAAAAGATTTTATTATTAAAGCTAATGAATTATTTTATTAACTGAATCAGGGGACATCTAAATAATAGTCATACTAGCAAACCATATTCTTTAAACAAATCTTTATCGATTATTTATTGGATCTCTGGTATATGCTGCATGCTAAAGTTATAAAAAGTAATGAATCAGGCAGACATCGTGCCTAACCTTAAGGTACTTGTATTACAGTTTGCAGTAAAGATGAATGAATAGGGAACCCCAATGTAATTCATCAAGTACTCAGGTAAAGGGTTAAAAAAAATGCTGTGGGAGCACTGAGTAATATCTAACACTCAGTCTAGACAGATCAGAGGTAATCTCCAATGCCTCCTTACTTTTTAAGGAGATTGATGGGATTTTATTATGTTTTGGTGTCAAACAGGTTCCACTTGGGGGCAACTATATAATAATGACATCTTCTTTCTCCCTTTTCTTATTGATGAGATGGAAATATATTCTCACTCCAGTAAAGATAAAAGAATGGTTACAAGGTAGAATGGTAGAATTTTTAAATTGCATAGACAATCCACTAGGAAATTTATCCTTGTATTTCACATAACATTCCAGGGCTGGAAGAGGCAAGCTCTTTTTCCCTGCCACTCCTCTTAGGTGCAGGTGCTGTGATTAGCCCCAGTGGCAAGAGGTATCAGGCAGAAAATTGATGCAATTATATATTGAAAGCTGAGAGGAAGAAAATGAGATTACGGTTACCGTATGGGATATAAGATCTAGAAAACAGGTTAGAGAGGGTAGGAAAAAGAGTGAATTGACAGGAAGTCTTCTCAATGCCATGGAAGAGAGAACATTAGGTATGCAGAAAAATCATCAAAAAACCATTTTGCACTATCATCTCTAGTGTGTATGTCCCATCATGTAATGTTTAAACAGTAACTTCAGGTAATGGACATTTTCTCTTTGAATTTACAGGGCTTGAAGGCATGTCTAACAGTCTACAAAAAGCTTAATCATATTGAATCATTATAAGTCATGAAGAACTCTATGATCTAACAGACTAGGATAGCAAGTATAGCCTGATGCAAATTTTTTTCATTCAGAATACTGATACACAAAACTGTATCTCAATAATCACAGAATTAAAATTCCCCCTGTATTTTTATTATGCTGCTTAGTTTTGCTATTACTGATTTGACTATTGAAAAAATTCACTGAAATTATAAAAAGGAAATAGCATAACAATTTTGTAACATGAATCCTTGAAAATTCTCTATGCTAAATGCTTCTGTCTGTGAAGATACTTTCCAAAATCTTATTCAGATTCAATGAAATAACTTTTAAATCTAGGTTCATTACAAAGAAGAACCTGAGATAAAGATTTACATAGGAAAAAATACATATGGAGGTTTACAGAGCAAGGAAAACACAAAGGCAAACCAGAAAGAGGGGAGAATAGAAAGAAGACAAACACCATTGAAAACACCTGTGGTCCACTTGACATACCAAAAAATTATTTTCGGGACATCTAAAAAGCACAGGTTGATGTCCACAAAAAATTTTTTATTATAAGAAAAAAGAAGCTCTCAAAAGTTGTAGTAAATACCTGGAAATTGCACTTGCATGCACTAAAACAGAATGAATGCTATATAAAATCCTTGAAGGGTTTTCTGGAGCTATTGAATTGCGTATTTATATTGATCCCAAAGAATTATTTTCTAGCCAAATTTTATATCATCAAAAGCAAACCATTCTGAATAATATGGACCTCATAAGGGCACTGGAAAACCATAAAAAGAACTTTACTCTCACAGATATTTAAAGCAAATTCAGAAAATTAGAAAAATCCAAAAACTGCAGGGATAAATAATTGCCCCATATTGGTGCCTCCTGGCTTCGTTGAGTCGCGGGAGTTATTATTCATGTAAACATGGACCTGGCTCTTTCGGGAAACTAGGTTGAAGAGTGACTAGGCAATGTTTACTTAAATGCAAGTTAATGAATATGACAAACCTCTCTGTTCCATTTGGTAGACTTAGGAAGGAAGCTCTTACATAGCTTTTTATTGACAATGTCTCTAAATGGAAACTTTTCAATTGTCTCTTCTTCTCTAATACGCCATAGAGATGTCTGTTACCCAACTCAACTTCTGCTGACTAGAATAACCAAATAGAAGCTGTCAGTCTTAATAAACTACTCTTGCTCAAGAAGACAGTCCTGAGAGCATATTGGAAGAAACCAATTGTGAAACTAATGCAGTAACAAAATAAAAACAATCGTAGCGAACAGGCAGACCTGGGATTTTACCTGCTACTCATGAAAAGCATGATTTGCATTTTTTCTTTCTTTTTTATTTGATAGTCAGCAACCTCAAAATCATTTCTGCTATAAACCACAACTTCTTTAACCAATGTCTACCAAAGTACTGCCTTTTAGGACTCCTTCTATCTATACTAGAAATAGCCTTCACACTGACTATTGCAACATTACACTTTTTGAGAAGCTAAGCAATTTAAACTTATAAATAAAAGAATACCTAGCCAGTGTTACAACGTGTGCCATATCATCTCAATGTTCAACTGATTCTGACTCTTAAGTCTTTAAGATCTCAACAAACTCAAATATTTTAATTAATATATCTTTTTTGCCCTTCTTCCAACTGTGTCTTTTTCCAACTGAAAATATTTGAGAAGTCAAATATAATTCTGATTAGCTAAAACACACAAAATGTACGTTAACAGTTTTGAGGACATTTTTGTTACATTTTGTAAAATATCGCCAGAGGTCATATGAATATAAAGGGTTTTTTATGGTTTCTTATTGATCAGTCTTATGCTTTATGTTTTCTTATTGTGTAGTCTTATTTTTATATCAATTTGGTACCATCTAAACAATATACAAACACACACATAGACATTACATATCCTACATAGACATTACATATCATACACACATTTGTACCAACACGCCTAAAACAAAGAGTTTATCATTTGCCAGTTTGTAAAAAGTTATACTGTTGATATGATTTACCTTTTCAAAGTATTTAGCAATGTCTGAAAGTAGAATTCCCAGTTGTAGCAAGGTGGAAAATACATCTCAAAGGATACTGCTTGCCTGGTTAATCTGAGTTTGAATTTCCTGAAGTTTTTTTTTTTTTTTTTTTTTTTTTTTTTTTCCTGAATCTTAGTTTAAAAGCTTTTACCACAGCATTTAAGATATTTTTCATTGTGTTAAAATTCAGAGCTAGCTGGTCAGAATTTTACACATCTTATCCCAGCTCTATTACACAAGACCTCTTTATAAAAAAAAAAAAAAAAGAAAAGAAAAGAAAAATAAAAAGACAGCAATGCATTTAGGAATTATACTCCCTACCGAGAAAAACACAAAGGCAAACAATCTGTTGTTGAATTTGTCTATTTTTCTAGTTAAGAAAAGGAAAGCTGCAGGAACCATAAATAAATTTTCAGAAAACAACTTTTAACAAATATTTTGAAAGCACGATCAGCTTAGAAATGAACCAAGGACTGTTGATCAAAATTCCAGGAAACTCACCAAAATTAACCAATTATCTGCATTACTGCATGAGCAGTGGATACAGAAAGCTCTTGCTTATACTTGTAATTAACTCAGAAATGCATGAGGAAAGAAGTTATGGGTATTATTATGGCCAAAATTATTCCAAAGAACGCAACTGTCTTAAAGACAGACAATTGGTGCACTTTAAGTTATACAGTTTATGTTGTTAGCACAATAGATTTACTTTTTTCTAAGTCATAGGTAATTAAAGCTTCTCTAGGAAGCTAAAAGCCTGAACAAGCATGTTACCCCTGAGCAAATTATGGTGGCCTTCCAAACACAACTTAATGTGTCTAGTCTCTAAAAGTGTCTTAATTCAAACTCTTTTGTCTAGCAAGTGAGTCAAAAACCTTGATCTTCCAACTGCCTCACAAAGAAGCCTGAGAATGGCTGAAAAGGTGGAGATTCTGTTTTCCTATTTGTGGAGAAAATACCCCTTTGCTGAATGTCTCATCTTAGAATCCTAGCTGCAACCTGTTGAGTTGTATGCAGCGTCTGGATGGTACTCAAATCTTTCTTTCCTTCCTAGACTAAAAATAATCATAAGAAAGGAAAGAGAAAAGAAAACAAAGAAAACCAAAAGAGAACAAAGCATATCAAACCAAATGAGTACTCCAAACCAGCAAAACAAATGCCTAGAAAAAATTTTCTACTTCTGAATCTCTTCTCATACCAGCCAGTGCTCCAGAACGACCTTTGTAGGCCCAAATGGCCATAAATAGTAAAGATGCTCACCTTACCCCAAATAGAATGCCAACCAGTCAGTGCCCAAGAATCAGCTGTACCAGGTCCAAAATGGCCCAAAATAGTGAAGTTGTTTATCTTACGTAATGTCACTGCTTAATGACTTAAGAGAAGGCCCAAAAAGTTAAGAAAGTAGACACCTGGACTATACTTTCCAGTGGGAAAAGAGGCAGAGCCCATCAGCTCCCTCAAATAATCTGTTTCTTCTTGCCAGCAAAAGCATACATAGGCAGCTAATGCCATGAACAAGTGAAAAAGAGAGTTTCTTGGATACAAAAAACACAGGAGGCATCCACGAGAATGTTTCAGGAGTCTTGATCAGGGTTCAACTTGCCACAAATAGTCTCTTTTCCCAAGTGCTTACTAGATGAGTGGCTTTCAAGAGTCAGGACTTGCCTCCTTTCTAAGGTTGATTTGTGCCCAAAGCAGCTAGATAATAACACACTACTCTTTGAAGAAGTAAGAGTGCAATTCTGGAAGACATCATTTCCCCAAGTTTTGAAATAATGAATTTAAAACTAATAATGCCTTTCATTATTCATGATTGTATTAATCAACTCTCCCTATTAAACTTAGTTCATATTATATGACAGGAAAACTTTATCTCAAACCATATTAGTGCTTGTCAGCACTGCTGGGTGATTGTTCCTATGGGTAAGGGATATAAAGATCGACTTACTGCTTTTCCTAATATGACTACAGAAACACTCATGGAGTCCCGGAGAACTGGACTGGTGCTAGAAGCAGACAAATGACATGGTGCCTATAAAGAATAATTTCTAGAGAAGACAGAAAAGCTTATTTTGCTTTTCCCTCTTCTTATTCTTTGTTATATCATTTTCTATAGGTCTCTCACATGTCTCCACCACTTCTGAACAAAGTTATTGATAACTTTGTTTATACTGCTTTGGAATATGTCTTTCAAAGGATGTTAGCCCACTAAAACTTTAGAAGGGTGTCTTTTTTTGGGTCAAAGAACAGATTTGTTTCTTGGCCAACACAATAAAGATACTGTCTTCCGTGGTCTAGAGGTTGGTTAGATTAGCTAGTGACTCCTTTTAAATTTGGGAGTTTCTTGGCTGTAACACAAATTGATCAATATGCACTAAGTACTAAGGCTGCTTTGCGTCACCCACTGGACTTGTAGGATGGGGGTGGAAAGGAGAACTGAGGCAAACATAACATTTTTGATGCTTTCTGGACCACCAATGCTTTTGCATGCTTTACCAGCATTTATGAAACTATGGCAACCTATTTGTTAAATAGCACAGTTCCCAATTTGGCACTTTCTGGAAAACAGAAGGAGAGGGGAGAGAAAGAGGAGGAGGAGGAGGAGGAATATGTGAAAGAGGAGGAAGAAGGCTTACTAGCCGGTATCCACCCACATTTCTTTTGCTAATATTTGGATGAAAATTACTTCTAGTGTTTATTCTAAAACTGCTTTTTCTTTGAAAAGTGCCAGACCAGAAAATATGTTTATTGAGGTACCTTTTGGAAAGAAATGCATGAAAAAATAATATTGTCACACCTTGTGACAAAATCTTCAGGATAAAATCAGGTACATGATTGTTTTCCTACGTTGGTCTCTTCCAGATGGAGGAACATATCTGCTATGTCCAAATCTAGATGTTCCCCCAAAGCCTCATGCACTCAGACATGGAGGTTTGGGCAGGTGATCTGATCATGGGGGTGTAATATTCATCAGTCCACTGACAAATTTACAGCTAAATGTGAAACCTGGGAGATGAAACTTGGTCGGAGGAGGTGTGACCTAGAAGGGTATTTGTCCCTATCTCCCTTATCTCTCTGCTTCTAGTCTCATGCTGTGAGCTGTTTTTCCTCAGCCATTCTTCCCTGTGCTGGAACCTACTGACTGAATGGTAACCTCTAAACACTGAGCCAAAATAAACCTTTTCTTCTTTAGCGTTGTTAGTGTCCGGTATTGCATTCAAGCAATGAGAAAGCAATTAAGAAAATCTCTCTATTGGATATGAAGCTTAAAAATCCTTTCAGATTCTTCCCACCACTTTTGCTTTCTCTTTGATGACACCAGTCTATCATGGAATCACATTTACAATGCCACACTTGTGTAAAAGTTTATTTCATGAGAGGTACATTTTGATGCATGACAAATGTAATGCTTCAGTAAAAAAGCACACAGATCTCTCCTCATTTATGTCTCTAGTACCATATGGTCCTTCTAAAAAGGTCATAAGGACTCCCTGCATACAAATGCTGAGGTGCCTTCAATGTGTCTCATTGTAATTCTTTGTTAAACAGTAGCCAGCATAGCAGTACATTAGTTTTCTTGCTTTGAAAATTTCCTGTTTTCACTTGCTTTTGACTTCACTCTCACTGTTTTGGGTTTTTAATTGCAAAATAAAAATTAAACATTTTTAAAAGGAGCGCGACAGCACATACCGCTCCCTGCCCATTCTGGGAGACTGAGGTAGGAAGATCAAGAGGTGAAGCCCAGGGTGGGCAATTTAGCAACTTAGTGAAATCAGGTCTTAATAAAAAAGAAGGGCAGAGGGAGCTGAAGATATAGCTCAGTACAAAAGCCTTGGTGTTACAGGCAGGTGGGCTAGTTAAAAATAGTCAGACGGGGCTAGGCCCTCAAAGAAAATGGCACAGAGGACCAGATGTCTGGTGACCTTGGAGGAGACACACACCTCTTACTGTGGGACAGATTTCAAAACAAATGCAACCACACCTTTAAGTATAATCCTTATGGATTAAATCTGGATCATTTTGAGAAGCCAAGAGTCACCATCCCAATGCCCTATAGGAAGAATCACTGATCTATAAGAATGCTTGCTTGCTATCCAACTCATTTCCCCATTTGTCCCTAATTTGGTCAATGTGACTTGAATAATTAAATTTAAAATTTACTTGAACAATTAAACAAGACATAGCTCTGTACCATCTGATGCCCATCTGCCTTGCGAGTGTTCACCAATTTTAGACCAACCTCACCTCATGGATTTACTCTATAAATATTTTGAGAAAATCCAGAATCTTTGACAACCCACTCAGGACCCCTTCTGTCTCTCTCTCTCAGACAGAAGCTTTCTTTCTCTCAATAAATATTTCTGCTCTTAATTTTCATTGTTCCTAAAATTTATTCTTCCATTTTAGAGAACACGAACTCATACTAGACATATAGTTGGTCTGGAGATTTGTTCCCCTATATCAACTAGGTTCAATCATTAGTACAAATAATCCATTCTTATATACACTTTTCTACAGAACCTAAGATATCTTATATGTTCTTTTAAAAATGTTTTTTCATAGCACATGTTTACAATACACAATGATTATACCCCACCCTGGGGAGTTGGTACATATATATATAATACATGTTAATTCTTTATTCACCCCTTCCTCATCTCTTGCCTCATTTTTCAATTATAAGAACATTCAGTTTCTTGAAAATATGACACAAAAATATAAGGATCAAAAAGAAAGATGATGCCTACCACCTCTGTTCAGATTCCTTATCTAAGGACTCTTTCTTTGTTCATTACTTAAACTTCAAGCTGGAAATGATTTTACCATTTAGGATGAGGCAAAGCCAAGTCTTTTCCCAAAAAGTATAGTATTTCCTAGCAATCACAGCAATTTAGGTTATTTAAAATTACAAAATAATGAAACTCAGGCAAAAAGTATACATATAGAGTAGCCACGTGTGAGAAGTTTGCTAGGAGAAAAAGCATTACTGTCAGAAATGAATCTAGCTTGCTCCTCGGTGATTATCATCAATTTTAGAGACTGATTTTCAGGATTTTTAAGGATACTGGCTGGTGTATTTTACAGAAAATTGGCAACACGGAGGCAAGTTTTTCTGATAAGCAATAGGAACTCAACATGCTGTACTCTTTAATTGCAATGTGTACAGCCAGAAACAAATATTTGCTGCACTGTGATCTCAGGCTGGGTTACTTCAGGCAGTTTAACAAGGGTGTTTTGTTATTTTGCTTTGACAATGACATAAGTATGTTTGGTGGCGGCACAGCCAAGGTAGACAAATCGATCTGTTCGGTTTACTGACTTCACCATTGAGCAGAAATCAGTTTTCCCACTGGCTACAGAGCAGAGGTCAAATTCTTTAGTCTATCTTATCTAGACTTTATGGGGCACTGTGGCCTTCCATATCTCTAGTCCCTTCTCATACCATACTCATTGCTCCTACCAGCTTCTTTGGTCTCCTTCTGTGGACCAGTCAAGTTTCCTATTGTCTGATTTCAACTTCTGGAGTGAGTATTCCTATCTTTAGTTCTAGCTATACAACATTTAAGCTTTAGCTTAAAGAAAAACATCCAGAGAGAGAGAGACGATAGATAGACAATGATAGATATAGATAGATGATAGATAGATGGAGAGAGAGAGAGAGAGAGAGAGAGAGAGAGAGAGAGAGAGAGAAAACAGAAGAAAAAGCACTGACTTCTCTTCCTTTCTGTTTTAAGCCTAAGACTGAAGGAGAATGGATTGGCAGGATTTCTAAATAGCAATCTGAGAGAAAATGACACACAGCTGTGAACTTTGGCAGTGAGAGGGAAAAAGTGAATCAGACTGTCAGATTAGCAAGGAAGCTACTACCTTCCTTGAGATAAGATGCAAAGTGAGGGAAATTGAATGCGTTTGGTATAAACAAAGATGGCAACAAATCTGACCAAGAGCTGACCCTAAACTTCATTTTACATGCATTGTAATACATTTCCACAGTAAAGTCTCCACCGGAGGAGAGACTTAACACCTTTCTAAGTGCATTTTAGTGTATAAATGTATGTTTGCATAATAACATAACTTCATGCTATCTGGAGACCTCTTCTGTATAAGAAAAAATAAAAACATGAAGTGTGTTTGCCTGTAATCCTAGCACTCTGATAGGCTGGTTGGAGGGTTGTAAATTCAAACCAAACTAAATCCCTGGTACAACAATAACAAAGAAATTAATTCATTAACCATATTCCTTTAGAGACTTCACAAAAGTGAAATGCATCTTTGGTTAGCAGCTGCTCTGTCTGTGGAATAGCCAACTTGTTTTGTTTTATTTTGATTTCCTGGAGCTGGTTGTTGTTTTTCTTTCTTATAAGAAATTTATTTTCACTTTAGAGTTAGTCCATGTTTGAGTTCCACAAAATGTGGCTGCAACTCATGCTACCCAGTGATAATCCTACCTGATGGGTTTTTACGGTATCCTGAGCCAACCTGTTAGAGACTGTATAACAGTTCATAGTTTGTGTTAACACAGAAATTACTAATATGAAAGGGCACAGAGATGGCTGTATTTTATTTTAATTTTTATTTTAAAGAGATTAAGACAAAAGAGGACATAACAAAGCAGATCAGATCAGAACAATGCAAGCAACACAGCATTTTACCACAAGACAACCCATAATTAACAGTAACTACCATAGTGTCTCTTTCTTTGACATAGTTGATCACAGCTTCATATATAATAGTATCAAGCATAATAAAACAATATAAAACCATCCAAGAGAATGAAAGCCTTATAGGGCATTCAGAATCAAATAGCAGAGAAAGAACAAGGCTACTATATTATCTCATTTTCCATAGAACATTTGTTTATATTATCACACATAATAATATCCAATAAGATAAAACAGGATAGAACCAAAGGCAACAGAAAAACAAAAGCATAGTAGGACTTCAGAGTAAGATGATACTAAATCAGCTCTGGCTATTCTAATGTCTTCTTTTCTTTAAAATAGCTGTTTATACTATCACAGATAATAAAATCAAACAAACTAGGATAAAACCATTCCAACTAATGAATGCAGACATTATAAGGCTTCAGAGCAATGTAATGGGGAATCATGATTACTATAAACTCTTATGTATTCTTACCATTTCTTATACTAGGGAGACTATTTGGAATTTATACATGTGAGTTTGATTTATTTCGCTAATGAGTATGGTCTCAAGTTGTATCCATTTATTTGTAAATAGCTCAATGTGATCATTCTTTATAGCTGAGTAGTACTCTATTGTATAAAAATACCACTGCTTTTTTATCCATTCCTCAGTTGATGGACATTTACATTGTTTCCAAAATCTGGCTATTACAAATTGTGCTGCTATAAACATGGGTGGACATATATCACTGTGATATGATGTTTTCAATTCTTCTGGGAATATGCTTAGATGTGGAATAGCTGGAACAAATGGGACTTCCAATTCCAGCTTTCTAAGAAATCTCCAAAAGAAGAGAGGAAATTATAAAAATCAGAGCATAAATTAATATAATGGAGACTAAGAAAACAATCCAAAATATCAATGAATCAAAGAGTTAGTTCTTTGAAAGAATAAATAAAATTAATAAGACCCTAGCTAACTTTATTAAAAAGAGGAAATAAACAGCTCAAATTTATGCAATAAGGAATGAAAAAGGCAAAATCACTACAGACTCTGTGGAAATACAGAAGATCATCAACACCTATTTCAAAAACCTCTATTCTCAAAGCTTTGATAACACATAAGAAATAGATGGATTCCTAGAAACATATGAAGTACCAAAGCTAGGTCAAGAGGATGTAAAACTGCTGAATAACCCAATTACTATTAATGAAAATGAAAATGTAATTAAGTCCTTATCTACAAAGAAGAGCCCAGGCCCAGACGGAGTCACTGCAGAATTCTACAAGAAATACAAAAAAGATCTAATGCCAACACTCCTCAAACTCTTCCATGAAATTGAAAGGGAAGCAATCCTTCCTAAGTCATTCCTGGATGCAAATATTACTCTAGTACCAAAACCTGAGAAAGACTCAACTAAAAAAGAGAACTACAGGCCAATCTCCCTAGTGAACACAGATGCCAAAATTCTCAATAAAATATTGGCAAATAGGATGCAGCAAATCATCAAGAAGATTATACACCACGACTAAGTAGGATTCATCCCAGGCATGCAGGGAGGGTTCAACATAAGTAAATCAATAAATGTAATCCACCATATCAATAAAGCCAAAAGTAAGAATCACATGATCATCTCTATAGATGCAGAAAAAGCTTTTGATAAGGTCCAACACTCGTTCATGATAAGAACCTTACAGAAAATTGGAATAGATAGTCTTTATCTCAATATGATAAAGGCCATCTATGACAAACCTACAGCCAGCATCATATTAAATGGCCAAAAACTGAAGGCCTTTACCTTAAAATCAGGCACAAGACAAAGATGTCCCTTATCACTGCTCCTATTCAACATAGTACTGGAAGTACTAGCCAGAGCAATTAGACAAGAGAGAGAAATAAACGGGGTAAAGATAGGAAAAGAGGAAGTTAAATTATCATTATTTGCAGATGACATGATACTCTACATAGAAAACCTGAAAACTCCATTGAAAGACTCCTAGATATAATAAATAAACTGAGCAATGTAGCTGGACACAAAAATCAATACTCAAAAATCAATAGCGTTCCTCTACACTAACAACAAAATCACTGAGAAAGAAATAAAAGAAGCCACAACCTTCACACTAACATCCAAAAACAAAAATGAAATACTTAGGAATTAATCTCACAAAAGTAGTAAAAGATCTATACAGGGAAAATTATAATACCCTGAAAAAAATTGAAGAGGATCTCAGAAAATGGAAAGACATTCTTTGCTCATGGATAAGAAGAATAAATACCGTAAAAATGGCCATTCTCCCAAAACTGTTATCCAGATTCAATGCAATCCCAATAAAAATAACTTCAACATACCTCATAGATCTAGAGAAATCAATCCTAAAATTCACCTGGACCCAGAAGAAACCTAGAATGGCAAAGGCAATTCTAAGCAGCAAAGGCAAGGCAGGAGGCATCACAATCCCTGACTTGAAGTTATACTACAAAGCAAGTGTAATAAAATCAGCATGGTACTGGAATAAAAACAGATGGCTGTATTTTAAATTAACTGTCTGCCTAAGATCAGAGCCATTTTGCAATGGTGGCCTGGATTGATGCTGGCCTGGTAGTGGTAGAGAAGGTAATAGACCTGTGTCCAGGGCCCTGCACTCCCTCCCCAGCCTGATGTCACTGTCACTCCCTTGCCTTCCTTCACGGACACTCAGGAACACATTGAGCAGAAAAGAACCAAACCATTAGGAAAGAAAACTAAACGGTTAAGCCATTGGCTACTAAAAATTAGTAGTAGAAAAAGAGAAGTAGTGGATTAGAGCAAAGGTGTAGAGACTACCGGTTTAGAAAATTATGTGTACTTGTCCCCATGGGAAACAAGTTCCAGAAAAACTGGAATTTTAGAGAATTAGCATGATGATTTTACAAGAAATGTTGCCATTGGTATCACAAATTCTAATTCCTTTTGTATCTTTCAAAAGTCTTTAGTAAATGGAAAATTTTTCAGTTAATATTTTTAATTCTTTAATCTGATACATAACTTTAAAAAACAAAATTACGTAGAAAACATAAGATGAAAAGAAATAATCCTCTATTTATAATCAAATATCAAGTTTGACTATAATCAAGTATCTAATTTGGCTGATTTGACCGTTTTTTAAAAATCTCCTTTATTTCTAGGCTGAATAATCCTTGTATTTTTCTTTTCAAATTGAGGATAATATTTGAAAACATAGCAAGAGATTTTAGTTTCTGATTTTTGTACATTTCACAGGATGGTACAGAATGTGGAGCAAATTTCGCACCCCAAATTCATTTCTTTGATGATGAATAAGATTGGTACATGGATTAGATTTTGTTTCCTATTCCTTTTTAATATTTTTTCCATTTTGTGAGGCTAAAAGAGAGTCTGAGATCATCTTTACTCTTTAATTATTATTTAAAATTATATTTAACATCAGAAAAGGTAAGGACATCAGAAAAAGTAAGATTAAATTAATTAAAATAGATTGGCTGTCCTAAACTCTTAAAACATGACAATGTTATAAAAATTAAATATATCTGAAGAAGCATTCTGAATTAATGGATCCTTAAAAAGGGTGTTTGAGAAATATGTGATCTTTGTTACATACTAGATTCAGAAAATAAAGCTGTAATTAATATTACTTGAGCAACCAGTGGAAATTTTCATCATAGTAGTATTGTATTAGTTTGTGTCCTGAAAGTATCTATCTGTATCTATATCTATATATCTATATCATCTATATCTATGGCTCTAAATCTATATCTGTATGTGTATCTATCTATCTGTATGTATGTATATATGTAAAATTTTGTCATGTAGGCGAACACTCTCATTTTTAGGAGTCTCATTTTTAGGAGACTCTTAAGTGGTTAAGCGTCACCAGGGCTGTAAGTAAATACATGCGCTAAGCATGTTACAGTCATTTATTTTTTAACCCAGAAGTAATAAGAAGCATGGAGTTGAGGGGGAAATTCACAAACAACAAGGGTTACATGGATTCAGTTCCTGCAAATAGCTTTTTGTGAGCTGAAATGTTGTAATACTATCTTCACTGGGAAGAAGGAAGGTTGCCTACCTATTATGTTGCTGTGAGATAAGAGGAAACCATATAACATTACACTGTAAAAGAGAAAATGTTATGCTGTATTAGCTCTTCATCTTCTTTTTCTTTTGTTTCTTTATCATCATCACCATCACTATTTGGAATTTGATTCTACTTAGTTAAGACAGTCAGTCAAGGGTCTCAAGGGTTAAAAAAAAAGCTATGTATAAATGTAGAGTGTCCTGTCTGTGAGATGCACAAATAACATTTAAATTAATTACACATTCCACTGGATGAATCATGCTTCTGAGATCTCGTTTTTATTGCCTAGCAATAGTCATATATGTGCACAGTAAGTAATAATTAAGAACATAAAAAACCATAATGTTTGTTTTAAAAAGATTAAGAAATATTGCCAATTCATTGTTCCCAGCTATAAAAGAAAATACTGTTTCAATAAATGAAAGAAAATTATACTTAGGAAACAAAAGGGAAAGAGAAATTAAATAAAAATAACTTTCCAAGAACACTTCTGAAGCTCTTTTAAAGTTTTCTGAGAGGTTAATGTTGTTTTTATTTTTAAAAAACAACCAATTATTAGCCACAAAGTTATACTATAATCTGATGATTGACATGCATGGGAAACCACAGGACTGTTTGTCACTACGTAAGGCTGTTACTGAGAGCTCTGCCAGAGGCCTCAATCTTGGCTCCAAGTATCTGGATTCATTTGCCTGCTTGGTATCAAGAGTACAAGAAAAGCTAATAAAAATGAAATAACAAATGAGCTGGGCATAGTGAGAGACACCTGTAATCCTAGTACTCTGAGAAGCTAATGCAGGAGGATCACAAGTTCAAACCCAGTCTGGTTTGTTTAGTGGTAAGTAAGACTCTGCCCCCACCCCCAAATGTTTTTAAAGAGAGCTAAGGACATAGCCTAGTAGGAAGGCCTTGAGTTCAGTCCCGGGGACACATGCATACATTGACTCAGTCAGATTTTGGTGCACCAGAAAAATATTGAAAGTTTGATTCTATTGAAACTTCCTTGACATCAGAACAGGGATAGCAGTCTCTTCCCTCGGCAAAAAAAAGCTGGAGAATTAACCTTTCAAAAAAATCACCTTTTGGCTTTACGGTGGCAGATGAATTGCAAACTGAACAATGGATAATTTTGTTTTATAATACTAACTGTAAGTCAAGGGTAGCCTTATAACGTTGGTCTCAAATGAGTCATTTTTGTAGCTTTCATAACTGATATGATTGTCAAAATAAAAAGTACGCCAGTTGAGTTCTCAGAAAATGAAGATTTGTGAAAGATCATGCATTGGAGACAAAACACTACTAAAACAATCTAGAATACATTAAGTCCCTGACTTACCAAAGATTTCTGTTCCAGGAGAACATTAGTACATCAGATTCTTTTGTATTCAACAGAGTTTTATATAGTACATCTGTGAAAGTTCAAAACTCAAATATTTATAAGTGAGGAATTTATGTAGCTGGAAAACTGAGAGACAAAGTTCTCTGTGTTCTGGTCACCTCCCCTGTCCCTGAAGCCATGGAGGAAGGTGGAACAGAGACAGGTGGAGATGTATGCCTTAAAAGAACTAGCACAGCGTGACCTAGATCTTAATAATTTAAGAATTATTTTCTATACATCTTCAGAGAACTAAAGATTTCGTTTCAATTTACTTTAGTTGAACAACAATTTATGTGAGGTAATGACCAAAGCAATACAGACGCAAGTTAAATGGAACACTGCTATGTCATGCTCCATATTACAGCCTATTGGTGACAGATCACACTGATGGTGGGCCTAGGAGACTAGAGAAGCTAAGAAAATTTCTACCCCTAGGGGCATTGTGGCCATTCTAATGTCATAGCATAATATATTACTCACTTGTCTGTGGTGATTCTGATATCACATAGTACTTGAGAAGGTACTAAATATTCACTGCTTTACGTGTTCCCTGTATTACAGATAAAATCAGAGACCACCACTGGGATAAAGGACTAATAAACTACTGGCTTTTAACTTTTTACTCATAAAAAGCATAATCTGTGTTTTCTTCATAAATAATCAAGGTCTTGGAAGCTTTTACTAAAACCCCTGACTTTGCTCAGGTCTACAAAAGTCTACAAAAGTAACTAAAGTAGGATAAAAGAGGACCTTCATTTTGTAAAACTCTGGGTCAAATTCTTTTGAGTTCTGCACATAGATATGTTAAGAAGTTAGGGAGCATGTATCTAAAATTGACAGAACAGAATTTTTAGCCCCAAATTTATATAGCCTAGCCTGTAATCTGAGTATTCAGGGAGGCTGAGACACATGATCCCAAGCTTATGACCAACCTGGGAAATTTGATGATTGAGACTCTGTCCTGAAACCAAAATAAAAAAAAACTGGGAACATAGCTCAGTACAAAGTACCTGGGTGGTCCAAGTATTGGAGAAACAAATACACAAACCCCTCAGCAAACAGGTATCTAAACTGTCTTGTCACTCTTCAAGATAAAGCACATTGACCTAAAGTTAATTTAACACCAGTTAAAGTTAATATTCAGGATTCTCACAGGCATCAAATAAGCCTTTACAGTGTTTAGTTCTAAGACATCTCCCTCTTCTGTGCTTGGGCAGACACCTAGAATCACCAGCCAATGTCCTGAAGGAATGGTCAATGGATTCCAGGAAAAGCAGAGCCTTGTATGACTGAGAATACTACAAATAGAGGCAATTACATTTATGGAAAAGAATCTTCCCTCAAGCCATGAAGGTTCCAGGACTATAATACCAGGACTCAGATAATGATGGACCAGTATTTGGTCCATCGTTTAAAAGCTGGCCTCTGGCTTTTGTGAGCAGGTCAATTTGATTTTCTTCATCAGAGGTTGCCTCCTATAGCACTCAAGTTAGAGTCTGCTCCTTTCCCTATCATCCCTTTTATCTTCTAATTAAAAATTTTGCCTGGAAATTCATACTTTCACTTTAGTTTTGATTTCTACTATCACTAAAGCAAGGATCCGTGCTAAATAGCAACACTACATTTTGCATTGTTACCTTACAGTATCCTCCATCTAATTATATAAAAGAGTTTATTTCAAAACAACATGTCACGTTAACACTAACAGCAATCTCACAGGTCTCCAGCTTATGCCATCTTCAGAGTACATCATTTTCTCGTGCTTAAGTTAATATATGTCCATCTATATCTATCATACAGCCTAGATATGTAGCAGGGTTTGCGTAAGTACATCCTATAATGTTTGCACAATGATGAAAGTGCCTAACAATACATATCTCAAAATATAACCCCATCCTTAAACAATGCATGACTGCACTATTTTAACACAAGAAAGAAAAGTGTGCATCAAGCAAATGTAAGGTAGCAGGATATATATAAACATGCTGATACAAAGCACTTAGATACTAAAATGTTGAAAAGATTGCTATATAAGGTAGAGCTCAAGGTAAGGGGAGTAATCAGAGCTTAGGAGGTACTTGAGACAGTTTAGAAGAATAACCTTATTCTGAAGACATGGTGATGGTGATGTTGCTTTCTAGGCAAAGGAGTTTCATGCACACAGATGATTTGCCCCTAATATGTCTATAACAGGAACCCAGGGAAGCTCCTAATCATTTAGCTAAGAATTAACACATGCTATGTACATATACTGAGTCCCCACAATGAATCATACATTGTGAACTACAGACATGTGCTAATTAAACAAAAAGAAAGAAATGAGCCTGGGGAGGAATATAGGAGGCAAAATACAGAAACATGTCATTGAGACAAGAAGCAAAAATTAATATATAAGTGGATGATAACACTCAATATCAAGAGCAGAAGCAACATCGACAGTTCTAAATTTTGAATATCTTATCTCATGTTGCAAATCATTTTAAGCTGCTGAAAACTGAGATAGAAGACTTTTATTAGGCATCTAATATTATTTCTTTTCATATTTAACCTTATGCTATACTATGTTTGGTCCTTCAACTATTTTCAGTCATCACTCAAACTTTTACTATGTTATGAAAGCTCCGGAAGAAAAGAGGGGAGAGTATAAATTACACAATCAACTTATTGCTTGCTTCATCACCAATGAAGGGTTCATCAAATGGTTATTGTGTAGATTTTTTAAAAAATTTGAATAACATTTAGGTTTTTAATAAAATGTAAAATGTTGCATTTTGCACAGAATGGCATTTCTTGAATATCATCATGATACTCTCTTAAGGGTAATTGAGAAGACTGTGTAGTCGAAGTTTTCTGGAAACTTCTATGATCAACATACCAAAAAATTCTAACTTAATAAACTTATAATAGTTATAAATACCCCCTAAGACTTAATTACATAAAGAATCAGAAGCTACTGTTTAGGAGAAGTTGTCACATAGAAGTGATAAGAGTGTATGAAATCTCAAAAAATGAGACAAGAAATTTTGAAATTTAATACACCTACTATTGATCACATTTCTAATTTTCCTTAAGACAAAATACCCTGCCATTTCTATGGCAGTATGCTTATCTTTATTACATCTAATTGAAAGTAGCCATCACTGAGTTTTCCAGAAACCTTGCCCCCCTTCCTCAAAATCAATAATATAGAGTGAGTGGTCCTTTCTTACTCTTCCTTGGGCAGAGAAGTCCCAAAAGACAATGCTCTGGGATGAGCCCTCAACTCAGGCTTCTGTTTGTGCTGTAAAAGCCAGAAGTCTGGAGCAAGATGTCAGAGCAGAGACCCATAATCCGAGCAGTCTGGGAGACTGAGGCAGGAAGATTATGGTTTTGAGCAGAGTGTGGACAATTTATGAATTTAACAAGCCCCTATCTCAGTTCAATGTGAAGACCCTGGGTTTGATCCCCAGTACCCCAAGAAGCAGGAGGAAAAGGAGGTGAAGAGGAGGCAGTGATGTTGGTTCTAAGTGTCCAGCCTACTGACCCACACCTATTCCCTTGCATGGCTCACTTGTCATTGTCCCTACCTGTGTTGGTTATTGGTTTTGACTTCTGCATTTTCCTTGGAAAGAAAAGTAATTCACAGTAAGAAACTGTCACCCCTGCCTGTCATGATATGATGAGGTACAACCTGACTAATCTCTGGTAGCCTGGCACTTCAAATAAACAAATTGGCAAGCTGTCTGTCGTCTGTGGCTAGTTTGGAGGAAGTTCTATTAGTGGCTCTCTAAGACAGGCGATCAAAGCACATTTTGCCTCCCTAGGTTTGAATCTGAATCTAACATCACTTATCCTGCCCACATCTGAATGACCAACTTGCTCCCAATGTTACACTGTCATTTATTGCATTCTGGCCTTGGTAGACTCACGTCAGTATCTTCTTTCCTCTCTCATTCTTTCCTTGCCTTTCCCTCTTCCTTCTTTTTGTAATGTAAATTCATGAATGGGAGAGGCAAGGAAGGAGGAACTCAGGATTCTTTCCTAAATAACAAACTTCTGCATTCCAAGTAAATTTACAATCCAATTTCACCCAGTAGCTTCCAAGTCAAAATGCAAATGCCCCACTATACAGCTTACTGGATACAGATGTATGTATGCAGCTAAGGAGTAGTGTCTAAATGTTAACATTACGAAACAACTATTTACCTAACTTCCAAATGATGCAAGTAGGAACTGAAAGGGTTTTGGCCCAGACAGGACACTGTAGCCAGAAAAACCTCAACCAGAAGCAGGAAGCCCTATCTCCCCTGCCCCTAGGAAGTTACCTGTGACGCCATCTTCCCGCCCCTGGAAATTTACATATGGCGCCAAACCTAGGACCAATGGGCTACCTGTGCATCCCTAATGCCTGCCTTGGGTTCCACCCCAAACCGAGGCTATTTACAGGCCCCCACACCCGTGTCTGCCGGAGAGATCACCAGACGCCAGCGGTGGGGGTGCTGGTCATCTCTCTCCGTGTTCTCAGAATAAAGGCTGCTTTTTATTTTATACTTCTCATCTTTTGGAAATATTTTTCATCTTTTGGAAATAATCCTAGCAGGAACATACTTGTATATTTTAACCTGAGGCTCTGCTTTCCTAATGCCCTTTAAAAAAAAAAAATCCTGACACAGTGGTACCTCAGTTCACAAACTTAATTCTTTCCAAGATTCTGATTGCAAACTGAATTGAACGAGAGTCAAATCAAATTCAATAGTTTAATGTTGACCTTATGGGGAAATTTGGTTTGGTTCTCATCCACTTCGGTTTGCCAGCACAATTGTAGAAAGAATTAAGTTCACTAACCGAGATGCCACTGAATTCTCAACTGTACATATTGGTGCCTCCCACCTTCCCCAGTCTGCAAGCATCTCCCCTCTCCCCAGAGCCTGAGAATTTTCTCCCCTTTATCCCACTCTTTGGCTCTCTTAGGAATATGCTCTTTCTCACTTTCTCTTTTGCTTTCCTATCATCACGTAGATCAGCTTAACCTCTGGCTCCAGTTCACTCTCCTGAATCTCTGGTTCTGTCCTCTGATTAGTCTTTTATTACTTAGTGAAAATGTTCTCCAGTTTTGGCCCTAACTGGCTGTTACCTGGGATCTGATCATTTACCTAATGAGTACCTAATGAATGCAGAGGGTGAACAGCAAGTGAAATATCACTGTTAGATCATTTAGAGCAAGGGCTGGCATACTAATAAATAAATCTTTTTCTTTTTAGGAAATTGATGTATACAGGCAGCACGTTACAAGGTAGGAGAAACATGACGGTGAGCAGGGATTGTTTCCTTTGGGCTTCTGAGAGCACAAACAAATCTGAATATACTTTTACAAGAATTTGGTGAGCAAGCAATTAAATCCCAGGTTCCTAACTCAAATGAATGTCTGCTTTGATACCACACATACATATTTGACAGACTGATATCACAAGGTCTCATAGGCATCATAACCAGCTCTAATTGAAGTATGGCTTAGCGATGAAAGGTCACTGAGGCTCTGTTGTAAGGTGACAAAATAATCTTGATAATAATATCTGAATAAGAGGAAATAATAAAACAGATTCGTTTTGTTTGTCTTACTACAAATTCAGTTTACGTATTAAAAATCAGAAAGTGTTACAGCACACAAAAGGTGAAATAATAGGAAATGCTTATACTTTATTGTCTATCAGAAAAAAAAAATTTTTTTTGGTCTTTTTCGTTTTTATCGGTAGCAGAGATCAAACTCACGACTGCCTGCTTGCAAGGCAGGTGCTTATGCCGCTGAGCTAAATTCCCAGACCCCTGGAAAAATATTTTTAAAAAGAAGGCAAAACATGGAACTCTTAAAATGTTAAGAGAAATAACTGAAAAATGTTTTAATTAGCACAGTAAAATGAGAAAATCAGTTGAGATGTATGGCATTTTTATTTCAGTTTACACTCATCTAATAATTTAGAGAATCTGAAATTATTTAAAACAGACTATAACTTTTTTGTATATCACCATTGCTTTGACTCTATTTTGCCTTCAATTCTTGGATCGTAGTTTTAAAAAGACTGACCTTACAAGGATGAGAAAGAATATTCTTTTTAGGTTATAACTGCATAAAAAAATACTGAATCAAGTTTTAAAGAATTTTCTGAAACTATGAAATATTTAATAAAATCAATATCAAAATTGTAATGCAATTTCTGTGTAGTTACTATAAAATATGTATGTAAGCACTTTTAATACAGAACAAAAATGAAATTTACACATACTTTTGATTTAATTTGTTTCTAATTGTAATAATGAAATAGAGAAAATAATTCGCTTGGCTTTCCTTGCAACACAAGCAGCCAAGTGCTAGTGACTGGTCAATATGGCAGTGAATCCTCTCCAGTTTGACCTGTACCTTGCCTTAAACTTCTCTAACTCATCGTACTTGCAAAATAGCATTTGAAGAATCAAATTTAGAATAGCAAACTATCAAGTGGTTCTTTTGCTATCTGGATTAAGCTAAACTCATTACACATTATATTTTCTAATTTTTATTAATTGGCCAAAATAATTGCATGTGTTTATGCAATGCAATTTGATGTTTTGATCCATTGTGTGACCAAAACAGGTTATGCTCTTGTTTCTCTTCAGATCATATAAATTTATCATCTGTACAAAACAGGTAATATGTCCACCACGTTACATATTCATTTTTCTGTGTGAGAAAAACACTTCAAATCCACTTTTAAAATTATTGAAAATCCATTTTTATTAACTTTAGTTGCATTGCTAGTCATTCAATCAGTAGAATTTATTCTTTCTGTCTAAATAGAACCTTGTACTTTTTATTAATATTTCCCCTTGGTAACATCCCCAATCTTTGGTAACCAGCATTTTCTTGTCTGTTTCTATGATTTGATTGTTTAAATATTCTACAGGTAAGATCACATGATATTTATTTTTTTGTATCAGGCTTATTACACTTAGCACAATTTTCTTTAGACCTATCTGTGTAATTAATCAATGACGGGATTTCACTATTTTTAAAACCTGAGTAGTATTCTATTGCATATATTTATTTTAAGCATACATTCACTGACCATCACTGACGTTACTTCCAGAGTTTGTCTATTATGAATGATGCTATAGTGAAAAGGGAAATATACACATCTCTCTAATACATTGATTTTGATTCCTTTGAATATATGTCCAGAAGTGGGATTGCTAGATTCCACTTTTAGTTTTTTGAAAAACTTCCATTTTTCTAAAATGACTGTATTAATTTACAGTGCCACTAAAAGTATGCAAGAGTTCCATTTTCTCTATATTCTTGCTAGTATTTACAATTGTCTTTCTGGTTTTTTAATCTTTACCTGTGTGTTTAATGATATTGAGCATTTCTTCATATATATTTTGATAATTCGTATAATTTCTTTTGAGAACTGTCTTGATGATGATTTTAGATGGTCACTCTAAATAATTTGTTGTTGGCATACTTATACAAATTTGCAGTTTAAATCTGACCCTCTCCTGGGGAAAAAATGGTGAACTTTGAGTTTAAATAGAAACATCAAGAATTCTATGGAATTGACTGGAACCAGTGAATTACTTAGAATAATAATATTGAATGGTACAAGTCACCATCAAACACACAAAGCCATTAGTCTTCAAAATAACACAGTTAATGTGTCAGAATTTATTTCAGAGCTTGCTGTTATTATCAATCATTTAAGATTAAATGAGCAGACGAGAATAAAATGGAAAAGCAAATATACATATTAACAGTCTGCAAATTACTTTCTCAATTTTTTTATAAAGTGATTTCTACATATTCTAAGACAATCATTGTCCTCCTTTGACCTGTGAAAAGTTACGGTTCAAATAGAATTATTTTATAATTCAGAATTTTTTGTTTGTTTTTTTCTTAACACTCCAGTTATTGAATCAGATGGCAGCCAGTATAAAGATAGTTAGCTATTCATCAGGGAAAGATAACTAGTTACTTCTTTTTAGTTACTGCTTTGAATATTGCATTATTCTTAATGATTTCTAATATTCATAAACAAACAAAATCTTAGGCATCATTTTATAAAATTGATGATGAATATGGGACACAATGGATAGTTAGGAATGAGTGAAATTCATGATAACACCCCAAATATCCTACAGAATGGAGTCAGAGAGTTTGACACATCATGGTTCATGGTTATATACCTTAACATATTGTCTTTCCTTTGACTAGATAAAGTTTATTCTTTTTCTCACTCAGATAATTTCTACATTTCCTTCAAAACTTGCCTCATTTTTAAAAAACCCTTTCTTAATGTCTAATCTGATTTAGATGTTTCTTAACATGTTAATATATATCTGTACACATAAATACAGCATGGAATTCAATGACTGTCATGGTTTATGTCAGTGGCCCCCAGGCCTCATGCATTTGCATTGTGCATTTGTGATTGGTTCGTTGTCTAGAGTTTGGATTGATGGTATCAGTGCTACACCCACATAGGGGTGGAGCCAGCATACAATATAATGGCAGGAAGAAAATGTGTGTCACTCTCTCTGGCCGGTTTCCACCTTGCTGTTTGTAGCCATTATGAACTGTGGCCCCGCCATGTCACCCTGCCTTGGAGCCAACTGAGTATGGACTGAAACCTCCAAAAACTGTAAGAAATAAACCTTTCCCTTCCCAACTTTGGGCATCAGATATTTTGTCTCAGCAACAAGTAAAAAGTAACTAAGACAATGACAGTGGTTTTAGTTATCTGTTTACTTAACTATATCAGTAAGTTCAGAAACCATGTTATATTTGATGTTGTATCTTCAAAGTCTATCATAGTTCCTGGAAAATTCTATATATTCTTCCCAAGTAACCTATTAAATATATGAGAATTGGTATGCTCCAAACACTCCAAACATATCTTAAACCAAATTCTTTATACTTTCTCCAAATACAGTGATATCTAATTTCACAAATACTTCTCTTTGCATTGAAAAGCCTTCTGCAAAATATTGCTTCCATTGGCAAACTCTGCATCAGGTGATAAACATGATCACAGCCATCTTCCCCAAAATCATAAAACAAATTAAATTTGTAAAACTGTAATGTTTCCCATATCCTATTAAAGTAAGTAGTAAATTGAGCATTCCAGTGTCAGTGAAAAGCTTTCTAAATATTCCCCAATCCTTTCATCTGTTCTGCAGCAAAAGGCTATTTTTTAAAATCAGCAACTTTGCAGACTCTTCAGCCTTCTATTATAGACCCACCATAGTAACTCCCAAGCCTTGCTCCTTCTCCTGCCACTGAGTCTGCTGGCTCTCTAGCAAGCAGACGGTCACTTGCCTGCTCCACCTCTGATTCTACAGACATCCGCTGTGACTCATTGGTTTCTGATGCTGCAAGCTTGCTTAATAAATTCCTTTGTATAAGTACGCATGTAGTTTATATTGATTCAGTTGCTCTTTTTTTTTTTTTTTATTGGTACCGGGGATCCAACTCACAACTGCATGCTTGCAAGGCGGGGGCTTATGCTGCTGAGCTAAATCCCCAGCTTGATTCAGTTGCTCTTAAGAACTCTAACACATACAGTATCACTGAAGCTAAATAAGATAACAAGAAAAAAAAAGCAAGAAAATAAGCATGGTAAAATGTTTTATTAGGCTTGAAACTAGCTTTGGGATTATTTCTAGGTGTATTTATATCTTCTCATTTACCACTCCATTTCTCAACTATCTCTTAAAATTTGTAGCAGACTGAAGGTCAGAAGGAGGACAACCTGAAGCCTCCCTCTTTATCCATCAGTAAGACACATATATTCCCATCTAGAACCAGTGAAACCTTCTATTTTCTAAGCCCATGCACTAACATCAGGGAACACAGAGGTTAGTGTAAAAGACAGGATCCCTGCTAGTGATCCTGCTATCAGGTATGGGGGAGGAAATTCAGTAGTGCAAATATGTAAAAGATTAACAGAACTCCTGGAACAGTACAATTTCCTGAGATGAAAAAGGTTTAGCCCCTACCTTTTTAAGAATGTCTTTGTTAATTTTTCATTACACAAATGTATAAGGCTGTATCTGGTCAGGGACTTTTGTTCAGATGAAATAAATTTGATCCAGTGTACTTTCTTTTCAGCAACACTGGAGGCAACTTCTGACCTCAAAATCCATCACAATCCAGCAACTCGGTGCTAGGCAAAGGACTTGGTGAAAATAATACACTATGCCTGGATTGAAAATACTAGAAACCTGAAATACTCAGATTGTTATCACTCAGCTCTACAACTCACCTCTACAAATGAAAATACTTAACAGAGGACACATAGTTTATAGGATTTTTTCTAATATTCACCAGAGAGTCAAATGCAAAAGAGTATGAGAGATCTGACTACACACTAGTGACCCAAAGAACTCATGACAATGTTCTGTACAAGTCCAACTGAAGACTTAGAGTCCGTGGCAATGTCCTCCATGAAAGTTCAACTAAAGGCCTAGAGCCCATGAAAATGTCTCATACAAGTATCAAGGTTCAGTATTTGTATCAAGGATCTGCACTGAGAAGGCCCAAAGGTCAGTGGTGGAAGCTAGAAAGTCTGCACCAGCAGAATGAAGGAGCTGTGCTGAAGACTGAAAGATCTGTACTGGACTCAGGAAGTAATGCTCAAGGTAAAGACCAGAGCTCCCCCAAAGAGAACTGCAGCCATCCTCAGTGATAGGGAGGACCTGAGTTCCTCCAGTGATGAGAACAGCTGAGTTCATCTCAGGAGAAGCAGCACAACAAGCTTCTTCAGGAGATTCGACAACACAGCATCTTCCCCTCTAGGTCTCCTTTTTTGCTGTTGGCAACAATTCTCAGGTGTGCCTTACACACACACACACACACACACACACACACAGCACCATTCTGATTCCGTTCAGCTGTGTTACAAGCTACCCATTTGTTAATCTACCACACAGATGTTGGTAGTTTGCCTCATTATGGGATTCAAGTGTTTAAGCACAATACAAAGGAAACTCACAGAAGCATTCCTGTCAGGAAGTCAAATTGAGTATATTCTTTTCTAGCAAAAATTCCACTGCACAGATGGATTTCCACATCTAAAATACCCAAATTGGTATCAGGCTTCTGGATTTTTTTTTTCTCAGAAGCTTAATAATTTCTCGAACTGAGTTTTACCTGGTATGTGTGGTGGTGAGGGATCTGTACAAACAGAAAAGAAAGATTTAGGCTAGTATTATTAGATTCTATTCATTAATTAATTTGCCTTAGAATTCTCTTAAAAACAGTAGGATCTATATCATCTAAAGATTAAATGAAAACAGTGTTAATTTAAAAGCATTAAGTAAAATCTATATTCTAAAATACATATAATGCTTTTGTTTTATATTTGAAGAATAATAAGTGAATATGTGCTAATAATAAAGTATCTGTCTCGGCTAGCAATTAACTTATTGTTTAGCAATTACCTAATTACTTGAATTTAGTGTTGAGTAAAAGGTAAAATAATGACAAATTTAGAGGAATACTATACAGAACACATAAGAAAGTGAATTCCAACCCTTTAGTGAGTAACTAATAAAGTGTGTACTCTTTTAAGCAACTTGAAAAGAATAAGGTGAAGAAAAAGCTTTAGAAAATAAAATGATGTACTTTCACTAAAATGAAGGGGGGGTAATTTTTGGTTTTAATGCAACCCATGTCTAATTCACATTCACAGAATCAAAAGGTCTTAAACTGCCATTTTCTTTTTGGAAAAACTTGAGTTCTAAAATTAAGAGTATAATGTCAACCATTTTAGCAAGTGATTTATGCCATGAATATAAAATTTAGAGCAACTGTCTTCTAGAGAGAATGGCAGAGCATTTGAGATTTGAGAGTAAAAAATTTAACACACCATATGTACATCATTTAATTCTGAAGTATGTATACTGAAATTAAGGACAGATTAATTTACGGGTCCCTAAATTATATTGGATCCACACATTGAAAGGCCCTCTTATACACAATTGATAAAGATCCGTGGTCTTTTCATAACAAGGCTGAAAGGTCATTCTGCAAGACATGGCTAATCTGTAAAATGGAGATTTGTAAGTTTTAATCATAGAAATGGCAGGGACTAGCACTCAAGACAGTCTATCCTGGTTTTAAGAAACAAGTACATAGAGGTTCATTGAATTACAACAAACAAACCAAAAAAATTTTGTTTGTTTCTAAGCCTTTGTCCATTGTGCTCAGTTATTCCTGCGATGTTATTTCAAATCAGTATGGAACCTGCAGCATAAGGAAAGAGAACTCACAAGATTTGCTGAATTTTGTAGTATTGTGTATGGCCATGTACCACTATGATGCTATAGGGTGAAAAGACAGAAAAAGGATGCGAAGATCAGAATCCACAACAGAAATGCACACAGCTTTAGATTCTTACCATTTCCACAAATTTCCCAAGACAATATGAAATTGTATAGTCATTAAAGTTCTATTATGGGAGGCAAAGCAGAATGTTGTCCAAATAAACATGAAAATACGCAAGCAAACTTCCTTCATATGACTTTGAAGGGAAAGAGGATAGTCTTCTCCTGACTTATAATTATCTAATATAAAAATTAAACCTTCTTATAAAATTTGCAAAAAATATAAGCATGTAAATATAACATACAAAACAATTTCAAAGAAGCATGTTTTAAAGAAGCTATTTCCCATAGGAACAATTGCTAAACCAGAATTACTTGGTGCTTTTAAGAAAATATTTTAAAATTATTTAATATGTATAGCAACAATTACAACAAAACAGAAACTGAGATGAAATCATAGCATGAGCTAAGAAATAAAACATTAATTCAAATATTTTTACATGGCTGAAACTATTTCAAAATTGAACAATTTAGGTTATACACAGAGTAGGGTAAATACAATATATATGTACTTAATATGTTATGTTGAACTTGAGACACCAGTGAGAAAGTGAAGAAAAATTGTCTAAAAAGGAACAATGGTAAGATTGACAGCATAATTGCCATGAGTATCAATGAATGTTAGAATAGAGTAATATTTTCAATTTTCTAATACTTTATTATCATCAATCTATCATTTCTATTTTGGGAATTTTTAAAAGTTCATTTTAAGTTTGATAATGAAAATAAGTCATTTAATACATCAAAGACTCTGGTATGATATGAAAGATAAATTTTATCTCAAGAAAAGATTTTGTGTAGTAATGAACAGGATCAGATAAATTACAAAATGTATGTGTGTTTAATATAAAAGGATTAAAGAGGCTCAAGAAAGAGGACAGTAACCTTATGAAAACTGTTTAACTCTTATTAAAAATGTTTAATACTAAAATATGCTAGTTTTATATTGACAATAAAAATAAAATCTTATTGAAAATTACTGAGAATAAAATCTCTGGCTAAATTAAAAATTTTAGAGACAAAATATATAATTAAAGAAAAATGGAAATAAATACTAAATTTGTAAAATGACCTTTAAGACCTACCATAGAAGACTTGATATTACTAGTTTATCTGAAACATTTAATACAATAAATGCCAATGCATCATTTTCTGAAATAGCAAAATAGAAAAATACTACCCAGAAGTATTTAAAAATGCACAGGGTAGTTATTTCCTGTACACCTTAGCAATAAATATGCACTGAATTAAAGATAATCATGTGTGTGCCAATCTGGAAGAGAGTTACTTTTATCGTTGAAAGAAATTATGGATGGCAGGATTGAGTGGACCACTCCATGAAATGAATGGGACTTCAGTGGGTCCCTCTAATAAGAAGAGTTAAAAATAATAAGAATGAAAGTTTCAATAACTTGGGATTCTATAAACCCTCATGAAACCCAGCCTCCAACTGGGCACAGTAACACACTCCCATAATCCCAGCGCTCTGGGAGGATGAGGCAAGCAGTTCACAAGTTAGAGCCCCACCCTGAAAACTGGCAAACCCTTGCCTCAAAATTAAAAATACAAAAAGCACTGGGAGTGTAGTTCAGTGCAAAGACCCTGAGTTCAGCCAACAGTACCAAAATGGATGATAGATAGATAGATAGATAGATAGATAGATAGATAGATAACGACAATAGCAAAATGAAACATCTAGCTACAATTCAGTTGTTGTATCAAGTTGTATCACACCACACATGCAGCATAGTGCTTTGTCATGAACAGAGAGGGGAAAGCCTTTCAGCTTTGCATAAACCTCGGATGTTGGCCTGAGATAACCGAAGGGCAAACTTGTTTCCTCCAAACGTAAGCCATGATTTGGAAGAACAGGGCTAACTGAAAGACTTTTTTTCATGTATTACATTTGTTTCCTGTACTCATTTTCATTAGGGAAATAGCTGGTATTTCTAGCCTTATACTTCGGAAGTCTGAAAATCAAGGGTTAGGATTTCATGCCCAGAGATTGGAGTCCATCTCTGCTGTCCTATATCTGTACTGCTGTGCAATAGCACTAAGTATGCTCTGATTCTGTCTGATTTTTTCCCTAATTAATGCCATTGCTGCAGGAATTCTATATTAAGCTTTAAAAGTGATTGATACGAAACAAGAATACTCAAGCCATAGAGCAAGGTTGGGTTCTTTTCATAGATCTCTACTCGTAAAAGGGATTCTATTCCCTTCCATTTATTTCCCTTCTTTTCTTCTCTGTCTTTCCTTCTCTTCTTATTATTTCTTCCTTAATCTTATTATACTACCGTGTCTTCTAAAAGTTGCCCAAATATGAATGAATCTTACTTGGACACACATATTTAAATATTTAACTAATATGCATTAATCTATGTTGTAAACTTATTTTGTTAAAAGCTTTAACTTTGTTTGGCAAAGAACTGTCACTCATTTTATGAATTTCTTGAGAGAAATTTGTGAATGGTGATATTAGACTACCAGTAGAAAAAGCTCATAATACCTAATTTTACTAGGTAAGAAAAAAGTTAAAGCAACCATTAATATTCAAAATTGTATCCAACCAGTAACTGAATCTTCTGTTTTTCTATTCTTCTAAAGTCAATATGAAACAAACGTTAGAACGTAAAGATTTGAAAAATCAGTTGACTTTATGAGAAGATAAACTCTCAAGTTCAATCGCAATTTCATGTGTCTTTTGGGAAGGTTTTAGGAGCCTGTCTCTGGGCAATGTAGACACAACCCAAAAGATATGGAGGAGTGAGGATAAGACTGGCAATACTGAACTGTCAGGAAACAGGTTCAAAGCCAAGATAAAAGTGATAGCATGTGGCAAAATGAGACACAATTGAGAGAATGGGTGGTCACATATACAAAGAAATAATACTCAAGGATAGAGTAGATAAAGACTGATCATTAACTGCTGAAATTTAACCAAAGCTTTGTGTAAAGCATCAAGAAAGGCTTATAGAGGCTTGAAAGAGAGTGCAACAACCTTAAGGAATCTGTAGAAGCCAATATAAAAATATTTTTAAAATCTATTTTAAAAAATGACAGGACTAGAATGATTTAATGAAAATATTATGAAAGTTCCAACATGTAACAGGCACAGGAGGACAGAGCTGGAAGTGATATCAGAAATAAAGTATTAAGCAGATTTTACTTACTAGACAATTATATGTGATTTACTACAGGTCAAGATTCATTTAATTATCTTTTTATAGTTAGCTTATACTCAGTCCTAAAGGAATTACTGATATCCTTTGTGAGACATTCTATAAAGAGCTACTTGCATATAGTGTTATATTAATCAGTCTTCCTATTGCTGGGACACAATACCTGATCTCCACAACTTAAAAGAGGAGAACTTTAACAAGGCTCATGTTTTAAAGGAATTCAGTCCATTGGCAAGTTCCAAGGCAGAAGCATCATGGAGGAAAGGCATGATGGAGCAAAGCTGTGAACTGAGGTTCACTGGACTGGGCAGTGGAATTGGGGTAGTGCCAGGGAAGAAGGCGTGAGGGACCACATGTATTATCCAAGGTCACCTCTTCATCACCCACCAGATACAGCAAATGTGTGCTCCATCAGTGCCCTGCCTGGCTCCCAACCCAAGCAAGTGGGCACAATGAAGCTTAACTGCCACAAGTGTGATATGTGAACCCAGTAAAGAAGTGCAATAAGAACGGAGGAGGAGGAAACTTGAGAAGCCATGGTTCATCGATTATAAAAGGTTATTAAAATATGACTGTAAATTCAATTTGAAATGTACTTGTTAAGATACAAAAGCTAATTTAATATAAGAAGACAAGTGGCTAAATGTTTTACTCTGAAGAAAAATCCCATCTCTGAACCTTGGTAATACCATTTATTAGCTCCTTAACCTTGGACAAATCACCAAGTGTCTCTAAGCCTTCCTTTCGTCATATACAATAACAATGGGCCTACGTGAGAGAGCTGAGGGCTTGATAGAGTTAATATATGATAGCTTGAACATAGCACTGTATAATTAGACCAATGCCTATTATTATTATTATTAATATTTTGTTTTTTGAGACAGAGTTTCATGATTCAGTTTAGGCTGGCACTGAACCCAATTGGTAGCCCAGGCTGGCCTTGAACTCACAGTGATCCTCCTGCCTCAGTTTCCTGCGTGGTGGGATTACAGGTATGTGCCACCATACCTAGGTCAGCCCTTAATCATTTTATCTATATAATAGACCACATACTGTATACAATTTCTTAATAATAGATTTATCATTCATAAAATAATTTTCTCTAACACACACACACATTTCTACAATTTGTCAAGGGCTGCCAGATCTGCTTACATGAGAACTAGCTTTGGCTTTCTTAGAAATGTGAAATGACTAGCCATAATAATTTTATTGACATGAGTCTTATAATAGTTGCAAGCTTTTGGCTTCAGTCCTTATTGCTTTGTTATCTGTGAACTAGGACCATATTGTATGTGTTGGTAAACAAAATAACTGTTTTACTTGTATACATATGTTTAATCTACATGGGTTGCATTATCAAGTCATCAATTCTGCTTTCAGAATTGTATTCCAACAAACCAATGTAAATTTAAAATTCCACAAATTTTGGAATCCATTTATTTCATTCTTTTATCCATTCTCTGAGTTTATGTTCAGGTGCTTCCTGTTAAAATACATGATTTCCTCAACATAGCAGTTAAAATTGATTTGGATGGTATAACTGAAATTTCGAATAACACAATTTTAAATAAAATAAGGGGTTTTTCTTTCTCTCTTTTAAAAGAAGTGCATCAAGTGGTAGCCATATGTCAGTATTACAATTCATAGGCCATCAAGCTTCCAAGTTGTGTCTTTCTTCCTGTTGTACTAGCCTTGCTTAGCATCGTGTTTCCATTCATCAACTCATGAACATGAGCACATTCAAAAAAGGCACTGTGCAAGCTCTCACCACTATGTCCAAGTTCAGAAGAAGAAAGAGAATGGGCAGATATTCTTACAAAAGTTTCTTCAAACTTCACAACCCTTTTCCTGTCCATAATACATATTGCATCATGTACCCATCTTGTAAAGTGTGCTAGGAAATACAGTTTTTGCTGACATAATTCATGAACCTAATATAGACATTAGGTAAAGGACAAAGAGTACATGTTATTTCCTGTGCCAGCAGCTACTATAAACGTAGATTTACTATTGTGATTCACTTTTGAAATAATAATGTCATGAATTTTACATAAAATATGGTAAGTGGTAAACTAAAAATATAGACTTAATTAAATTAAGACAGGATGAAGAAGCAGTTATATAAATAAAACTTTTTCTATGGCAAGTCAGTAAACCAGCTGTTGACAATAAATCAATTTAAAACAATTAAAATTGAAAAGTCAAGACACCGTACAAGGAAATTACTAGTGATATGAAAGAAAAAAATAAAAAATATATAATGAAGTAAAGAAACCACAGCTGATTTCAGGTGGAATACCAGGTTTTAGAAAAAATACGGCAAAGATTGAATTCTCTTTATAAGTACTATTTTGTAGGTAATATTTTAGTATATTACATTATACTATTTTTGATGGTCTTCTATTTTTGCATTTAACCAAATTTATTTAACTAAATTTTGTTTTCTGAATTCAAAACATTTCCCAAGACTTATCTCAAAGCACATGTATTTTATAGATCTCATTTAGCTAAGATACTACACCAGAAGTGAAAAAGTACTCTATTACAATGAATTTTAAGTATTTGCTTCTGTCATTAAGGGAATTAAAATTTTATGTGGAAGTTAAGATATTATACATAAATTTTCCTACATATATTTATGCACATATACACAAAGCATACATTAAAAATACTCAAAAACTTATACCAGAAATTTGAGGGCAAAAATTCTTTATTATTAAATATATCACAGAAGCACATGGATTTATTTTTCTATAGTAACAACTTACACAACTTCTATTTTCATTATCTTTTTGTGCTTTCTTAGATTGCAACTACTATACTGGGCAATGACTTCGCAAACTGAAGATTCAAATTAAAGTGCAATTGGGGGATGCAATGGAAGCAAAGTTTACTTGACTGTGAAGAAGCCCCCAAATACAGAAGAAGAAAAACAGACATTAACTAGACCAACACACAATATCACTCTGGAGAGATTACTGTGTCTGGAGACCAAAGAAACACCCATCAGACCATTAGGATAATCTGTGAGATTGCAAAAATGCCAAGCACAGCAGGCTTTGCCAGTATCAGTGATCCAGAGAGCACTAATGTAGCCTAATTCTATAAAATAGTTTATGTTTATGGTTAAAATCCTTAACACAAAGTAACAAATAAGATGTTTTAGTAAGCTTTGTTTACTAAAATATAAATGTGTATTTTTATCTTTTAATACCTTTTACTTACTGATATTTGAAAATAACAGACAAATAATTTTTGATATAGAAATAGACTTAATGAATCATATGTAAATAAAATGCCATGTTGCATTCAGACAGCAGCTAGTAAACAAGAGGTAAGAAGCAGTTTATGGTCCCTACAGCACTGGTCCACTTTTGTGGCTGGTAGTTTCATTTTGCAATCAGAAGAAAATTAGGTGATAGTCTCTATCGCTATTAAATCCCCAGATGCGTGGGATAACTCCACCTAGCCCCATTAATAAAAGTAAGTTGAATATTTTCTCTTTTTTGTTGTTGCTGTCTAGTTATTTTGTTCTTTGATATGGCTAGAGATAAACATTTCTCTAAAACATTTCTCTTTGGTTTCTTGCTGGAGTGAAAGATAGAGTTGTTGAAAAGCTGCAGCTGGCCACAGTGATCTTTATTTCACTGGGTCTATAGTGTCTTTCTAAACCACTAAGTAACCTTTAAAAGAAAATAGGCCAAAAACGTGTATGTTCTCTGTGGAGCTGAGTATGGAATCAGTTGTTTTATTTATGATTTCCACTTTAGCCTTCAATTTCAACAGCTGTAACTAATTTACTTAGTAATTTTCTTTCTGAAAAATGTTCTCACTGCAATGATTACTCTTTCTAAAAATGAAACATTCTTAAAAAAGTGTTTATACCAACTCTTCACCTTACCACATATACCTACATGCGTGTTACAAAAAACAACTATATAAAATAAAATTATTTAGGGAGAAAGGAGAGCAGTAGCTTTATGGGGTCTCAGAGAACATCTCAGGAGCAGCTGGTCAGAGGGGTCTCCCCTGAGGATGCTGGGTGAAACCGGCATGGAGCTCCGCTTTCACTGTGAGCTATTCTAATGTATCTTCCCAAATTGGAAAATCTGGATGAATGACATAACTGGATACCTAGTTTAACAGTCCTAAGTGTCAGGTTCTCACTCGAAGTTTGGAGTATTCCTCTCATTAGTAATTTTGGGTTATTCTCAGTTATCTTTTATGTTCTTTTGGTTCTTGCTTAGATAAAGGAGGCATTCCCTGGCTACTGACTAATACTGACTAATGTTATACATAGTATTCAGCGGCAATATCACATAACATCACTTTAAACAGATTATATAGCATACTTGATAGAATAGATATATCATTTTATGTAACAATATCTTCTTTTATCTTTTGATACAGATATGATACAATAGAATGAAATTTTAGATAGAGAAGAGAGAAGGGAAAATAGCCTTGCAATTTTCCTAAAATCACCTCTAGCAGAGTGTCTTCTTA
Source organism: Cavia porcellus (assembly GCF_034190915.1). Taxonomy (NCBI): domain Eukaryota; kingdom Metazoa; phylum Chordata; class Mammalia; order Rodentia; family Caviidae; genus Cavia; species Cavia porcellus. The sequence goes on from NW_026947507.1 coordinate 31,952,169, forward strand.
GGAAATTTTCCTGCATGGCAAGTAACCATTCCTTACTTATGTAAGGAATCAGTCTTATGTGTATACATCTGTCTTCAAATACCGGTAGCATTTGTATAAAGATACCAGGCATTAGTTTTGGGGATTTTAAAATAGTAAACTAGTATGACTTTATCTTAAATAGTAACACATGCAATGCTTCCAGTTTGTAAATAGAGTCACATTCTGAGCTGCATGGTGAACATGAATTTTTGGAGGACACTGTTCAACCAGTACAAGGCTTTGGTATGATTCTATCTAGTTCTTCTCAATCCTTAAATTTTCACTGTAGTTCTCATAGTTTTGGGTCCTCAACTGTGGTCCATTTCCCCTTGGAAGAAATCACTTCTGGTAGGTGATTCAAATTGATTTCAGCTGATATTCAGATTTTTTTCTTTATTAGGATATTCTGTTTTATATTCTTATCAGCTGCAGTTAATAAGGTGGTACCAGTGCAGTGACCATAACGTTAGAAACACTGCTGTGTGCTTAACTAGCACAGCGTCATCTGAGATCTTGGTGCAAGGCAAATCTCTGGACACATTCCCCATACTCCATTGGACAGTGCTATCAGGTGATCAGTTCATGTTTTCTACTTTCTCTACACAAGATCCTTCCCATGTTAGCATAAGACACATCACTGGCTAGCAGTCCTCAAAAGAAGTGATAACCAGAGTAAACTAGAGGAGAAAATCTGTGCAGTAGTCACTAGACTAGAAGTCACTACCTAATATGGAAGATAAATAAACTTATAGGAACCTTTTTCTCATACAGTCCTGACATTTCTACCATTTATCGTTATTTTTAGTTTAGAAGCTGGAGTTTAATTTTGTTTTTCCTTGCTTGCCAGTTATCTTAGCAAACTGAACTTTTCCATCAGCCTAGCTCCCTGAGGTAAACGGATGTTTGTGGCTAACTCCATCAAATACATGAAAATGCAAAGACAAAAGTGATTAGTAAAACAAAATATCATACCTACTGCAAACATTCACACTTGTTATTTTCAAACAGTATTTTTCAATTGCTTAAATGTTGCCAGGCAATATGTGTGCAGTATTTCACATACATTATTTATTTCAATAACTTAAAACGAGGGAAGATTCTTACTATGGCAAATTAATTTTCAGTACTAAGGATCACAGCATTTTCTTGCATTTTCTCATTTGCAATTCATAACTTTAAGAATTGCAGAGCTTATTTTTAGTTGTAAGTAGTGAGGCTTAGAGAGGCATAAAGACACGGAATTATGATGAGGGAAAAAGTCAGGAAAATCTCAGATTTTTGAAGCTTTTTAGATATCTCTAGTGAAAGATTATGCAATTCTGCCTTTGTAGACATCATTATCAGGTGAAGAAAGGGTTTCAACAATAAAATATTTGCCTACATGTACAAGATCCTGGGTTTAATCCCCAGGATTAAAGAAAAAAGATAATCTTAACACATCTCATAGAATTTCTGACCCTAAGTCTTACAATGTGTTTTGCAAACAAAAACTAGGGCTAGAGAGTTGTCTTTCTGCCTCAGGGAATCAAGTAACAATTTACTTGCAAAATTTTTATGAAAATTGAAATAAAGTTGTTTTATATTTATGGGTAGGCAACACGGTAATTTTATAGAGTGCTAGTTGACTACTCAAATAATCACTTTGCCTTCTTTCTTAATAACACAGCCTTCTATTTTAGGTGTGTAGAGAAAATATACATTTGTCAGACACATTGCAGTTGAAAGTAACTAACAGCAGGCCAGTAAGATCTAAGAAACTGTACGGGCTTCCAGCAAACATCTCTTAAAAGACTGCGCATGTATTCAAATTTCCTACCTTAGGTCTGCCCTTCTGTTCTGGTGTCGGAAAGGAAAATATGATAACTAGAGCTCTGGAAACCATCTGGCACAGCTGAATCCTCAGAGCACATACTAGGGTAGTGGAAAAATATTATAGAAAAAGCCCAGGACTCCCACTTGCTGAACATAAGCCTACGCACACAGGTCAGCTCTAGTGTCTTTTACAGGAAAGGGAAAAATTTCCATAGTCAAACCACTGCAGTCTTGGAATACATTGCTATTTGAAGTTGAACTTAAAAGTAATCATTAAATAACATATTATTAGCTCATGCACATAAATAATTACTAACAGTGTGGTAAATAAATATTTTATGTTATTTCATTGGGTTGTCATAATGTTCTGAGAGTTATAAATGACATGTTTTATTCATTGCAAATATGAAGTCTAGTAGTTGTTACTTATTTCTAGTTAATTGTGTGTGTGTGTATATATATATATATATATATATATATATATATATATATACTTGCCCAGAAAGTTTTTAAAAGTGTATTTCAATGGAAGAATCTGATATAGAGTAGTGAAATCTAGAAATTATCACAAAGATCTAACATTGAGAATTTTAACAGGGAACTGAAGACTCTCTCTTCTTATCCTAGTAGGTTTGTTCTATTAGATAAATAATGCATAAAACACGTTTTCACAAATTAAGTGGTTAGTGTATCAATCTCTATATACTCTAATCTGCCTGATTGCAAGTACATTATAATATATAGTTTCATTAAGACGCTAGTAAGCGTTTTAGAATGTAGTCAATAGTAATCAGGCTAAAAGTTTAATGTGGTTATGGTAACATGTTAAAAGAAAGAGACTATTTAGCTTCTCTTAACAAATAAGGCTTGGAATTGGTGAGAAAAGAATTATATTTAATATCAATTTATTTTCTCTATAACTTCACATTAGTTATCTACTTAGGCACTTGGATCATATAGTTATTTATATTTAAAGTTTAAGTATCTTTCAGAATTTATAACAGAATAAAAAGAATACACATAAAAATTTGAAAGTGTGATGTTTTTAGGCTGAGACATAAGATGAGATTGTCTTTACTGTGTAAGTAGTGAAGGACTCTTTATTTTACACCTATCTGGAAGAACTGTAACAAATACACTTTAAATTATACTTTTGACATGTTACAATGTAAGGAAAATATTCATAAATAAAAACATAAAATAAAAACACAATTTACTAATCTGAAAGAAAAAGTTACAAATATAAAATTGTATTTCCCACCATGAAAAAGTTTTTATTAAAAGAGATTTAATCACTGTATATCTGTAGTATAACTGAGCCACTATCAGATGCATGAAGAAATATTGATTGAAGACATCCATATTCAAGCTTCTCACAGATTATATTCAAATATCAACTACCAACCAAAGTGTGAATACTATGAAAGAGTGTAGGCTAAAACAACAGACATGCCATCTGGGTCCACAAATATAAAAATAAATGAGAAAAGCAATGCCTAAAATATTTAAAATATAAATTACAAATCTAAACAGCCTTTACTCTATAGAAAAGCTACCAATGAGCATGTGCTGATACAGACCAGAGATGAGCTACAGGTAGCAAGAGAGACAGGGAACTCTCTCCTACCCAAGAGCTCCCTCCAGAACATTCCAGACAAAGCAGACTTCCGCTTCTATAGGAGAAGCATTAGACATGCTGTGAAAACCCTCTTACTGAGGCAACAACTCTTGCAGCCACTCTAAGAATTGGCAGGGGCAGAATCCCACAACCCTGTCTTGTCCCAATTATAGCTTTTTTTTTTTCTTATTTTTTTTTAAAAAAGATTAAGATAAAAGAGGACATAACAACACAGGTCAGAACAGAACAATTTAAGCAACACAGTGTTTCACCACAAGACAATTCAACACAACAGTAGCTACCATAGTGTCTCTTTCCTTGAAATTTTTGTGTATACCTGATATACTATAGTGTCAAACATAACAAGACAGTGTAAAACCATTCAAGAAAATGAAAGTATTACAGGATATTCAGAACCAACTAACAGAAAATGAACAATGGTTACTATATTATCTCCTTGTCCAATTATAGCTTTGCAGTAGGTAACAAACAATAACCAATGATCTCTAAGGTTACTTTTGTACCCATACTGCACCTGTGCAGGCCTGATGAAGGCTGAAGTACAGCAAAAATGCATACAGTGCTCAGACTAAGCATTTAGGAATGGCATCCCATCTCCTGTGTAGTTTGAAATACGTGGTACACCAAACCTAGTTCAATTTCTCGATAGATATCCTCAACTACACCTGCAATAATAATTTAAAGAAATGATGTGATCAACTATTTAAAATGACATATGAGTAAAGCAAAGAAGTATTTATGCCAAAATTGTTAGGAATCAAAAATGTAGATATAAAATATACAAGAACTTAGCAAAATGCTATAATTTTAAATTTTAATTGTCAATACTAAGTATTTAAGCAGGTGAGTATTTAAACATATTTTAAGTAGATCTAGAAAAATTCATTATTCAACAACAGTGAGGACGCCTAGGTGACAAGATTGTGTCCTGTAAAATGGGCTTTTCAACCAAAGAGCAGCAGACAGCTGAAATACCTCATTTCAGATCTAGGATAGGAAATGTGAGGATGAGCCTGAAATATTTTGTCAAATATATAGGCAAAAAGAATGACTCGTGGACCTTAACAAAAGGATATCTGTGCCATTTTGAAAGCATTCCCACTAGCAAGACGTAGACAAAGGGGACAATTAATAAAAATTACAATAGAATGAAGAGTAAAAATATGATAAAGTCTATGAACTATTAATGATAGTACATGAAAAATATTCATATTTTAACTTCCTTATAAACCACTTCACTACTCTGAAAACTCATCAGCAAAAACAATGTAATAATTACTTATTTAATTCTTATTTAATCTGTGAATTACATTACACTAGTACTTGATGGTAAAATATATATTTTTAGAGAAAATCTTCAGAAAATTAGTTTTCAAGGATGAATATGATGATCATTATATGTATCTAAAATGTACCAATAAAATCTGCTTTAAAAAAGAATATGACCAATATTCTAAAGAAATACGAAAGGAAATCAATGATCTTTAGTGGCCAATAGTTTTACGTGAAGGATTACTGGGAAAATGTGCATTGAAAGACATGGGTAATATCTGAGTTAACAATCAGTCTCAGCTTCAATCAGTCAATCAATCATTCTCAGGAGACAATGACTAGAACATGTGTTTTGTGAGGTTTCCTGCTTGATAGAGTGTTTTGCAAATTGCATCCCTAAGGTGATCATCCCTTCCCTATCTATATTTCCTGTACAACTGTAAACAGATAAAATCAAGTTCTAGTTTTTAAGAAGTCCTACATATTTAGAGATTATCCCACATTTTAGAGCATCACATCAAATATGACTCTGGTTCTCTGTCTCCTGGTGAAGCTGAGATAGGTCACTAACATCAGCTGCACATTGGAGAACTTTCAAAACACCTGCTACTTTAGAAACACTTCCGGAGATTCTAATTTACCTGGTCTGTGTTTGGACTTGGACATCAGGATTTGAACAGCTCTCCACTGATTCTAACATGGTACTGTACTGGAAATCACAGCTTTAAGAAAGAAGTGTAGAAGTAGGCAATTTAAATATCTTCAGTGTAGTCTGAAGGGTTGAGCACCACCAAATTCATCTGCCAAAGCCCTGACCCCCAAGGATAGCATCAGGAGGTAGGACTTGGGTAGCAATCGAGTCAGGAGCATAAAGCTCTCATGGATAGAAATAGCTCCCTTATAGGAAAGGCACAAATTTATCCATCATTTTCACCATGTGAAATAGTGAGAATATGACCATCCACGAAAAAGGAATTCATGGTAGACAATAAACCTGATGGCTCCTTATCTTGAACTTTCTGTCCTCCAGAACTGTGAGAAATAAGTTTCTGTAGGCCACAGCTACAGTTTGTGATATTTTGTTATAGCAGCCCAAAGGGACAGAGATGTCTCTCCTCTCATTCTAGTTTAGGGGCTTAGTTTGTGGTGGTCACTTTCATATTGTTGTCTAGGGTCTGCATGTGTAAAACCTCAGCTTAGCTCAGTCATATGTGGGGTTTAGTTTACTTCTTGGAGTATTTTAGCTAAAGTGTTAAAACTATTTGCTTTTTCATATGTGAATATATATGCACAAAACCTATCATGATTAGGATCACCTAGAGGTAATTATTAAAACTATACATTTCTAGACCATTCCTCATGCTTTAAGGAGGGTAGAGAGGTTTGTGAAGTCTTGTTTTAAACAAAAGACCCAATTTATATAAAGAAATGATGCCATCAATTATTGAAATTTTGTCCTCTACGGTACCATTTATTTATGTTATTGAAAACAATCCAAAAAGAGCTTACCTCTCCTTTCCAATGAGATATGTGTATATATATATTTACTTCATAATGTATGTAAAGATAATAGAGATGTCCTTATGCTTGTGACATTCTGCAACGAGAAGACGACCTTGAGCTCATTATGGACTCCTCATTTTGACAAAGACAAGCAAAGACAAGGCCTTCATGATCTTGGGTAAACAATGGCTTTCAATCATGGGTTATACCATGGTTATTATATTCAAGTAAAACCTCAGAGAACAGTTGGTTTAAATATGCCTTCTGTAAACAATACTCCAAATGAATTATAACCTTAGCAACAGAAAGTATCAGAAAACCATGACCTACTTTAACCATTTTATTTTAAGAAAGCCTAAAACTGATTGGTTTTAGCTATGAAAGAAAATAGTCAACAACCTTGTAAGCAAAAGATCATTTAGATTTTTATAACACAGTGTCAATTACATTGACATGTTTCAATCTTCACAAATTATCATGACAAGATTCATCAATACGCCAGCAAGGGTATTTTGCATTCACATTCTAAACCATTGGATTTGCAATTGCTTCATTTTAATTGGATCTTTTGACACTTTGTACACTAGAAAGATAGCTATGTGAATGTTTTAACTAACATGTTAATTTTATATTTTACAAAAATCCCTTACAACAATTTCAGGGCACCAAATATATTGGAACTAATATGGGAAGTAAATTTCAATTAAAGTCATTATACCAATATAGATATACATAGAACATGAACAGTGTAACAGCTCTAGTTTCTTTGAAATATACATGAAAAAGAATTGAATGGAGTGAAAATGTCACCCAAGACACTGAGGATTACTGTTGCTTTTTCAAAGCTAAAAATCTATATATTAATATGAAGGCTTTTCTGATATAATGTGTCCTTAGAATGCAGTCTGAAAAAGATCTAATTCTTTCATTCATGGAGGTCTTAACACCATTAGTAGAAATTAAATATGCAGGCTGGGCAACTGGAAATTTGATGGAGTTTTTTCTCTAAATGAATTATACTACAAAGATTCTGGACAGGTTTGCATAGTTTTGTTGGTGCAACTATTTCCTTTTTTAAAAATAGCACAGCCAATAGATACTGTGCTTTCAAAAATTTTAATAAGTGTTCTTAACATTGGAAATGAGGTTGCCACATAAAGACATACAAAAAACACAAAGTTGAAAGAAGTGGAGAAACTTGCTTATAACCTTGTATAGCTTTACCTTTGTTTTGCTTTTCATCTTTAATGGGAATGGTTTTAAGTTTGGGAGAAGCAACAGTTTATATGAATTTGATTTTTAAAACCTTTTTAGAATAAGTAATCTTAGTGATTTTCAATTAAAAATGTGTATCAATATTTACATCTTTATAAATTTATGAAGATCTGCATGAAAGATTTAAGTTCCGAAACATGTAATTTGAAAACTCAGGAGCAACAAAATGCTTGATGATTATATGGCCCAACTTAAATTAGCTCACTTTCTGTAATGGTCCATTCATTCACATTATAATTTTGCAATACTAATTTAAATAAACTGCATATCATTATTTGTACTCATATATGTTAACAGTGCTTATAGGGAAAGTAAATTGTAGCATAGTATGAAAATCACAACATATTTTAATAGGCTTTCTCTTAGCAAAAGATATCTTTAAATTAGTTATTTAAGTATATGAACGTTTTAGATGAGACCATAATTATTAGAAAATTAGGGCATAATACTTTATTGGATGATATTTCAGTATGTATCTCATGCTACAATGAACAAGAGACAATTTGATTCCTGAAATAAGGATATGTGGGGAAAGAATGACTACAGGTTTTTCAGCTGTATGTAGTAGTTATTGATTGACATGAGGTTAAAAGAACAATGTAGGAAAAACACAAAATAAGTAATCCACAAAGGCTAAGTGCATTAGTCTAATTCCGTCCCAGAGCGGGCTTAACTTCACTACAGTTGTCACAAGAACCTTGTGAAGTTCCATGGTTAAGGCTTTCAAACTTTTTACCCTAAGTAGTGGAAGAAAAGAACGAAAACTCTTACGGCTTAGATCCTAAATGTGCCCCAGAGGCCCATGCACTACAGTTTGCTTCCCAGTTGACAGCCCTATGGGGAGGTGGCAGCATGTTTCCAGAAATGGAAGCAGCAGGAAGAAGTAAATTCATGGAGTGTGTGCCCTTGAAAGTGAATGTGGGACTCCAGCTTTTCTCTCCCCTCCCTCTCCTTTCCCTCCCCTCCCCTCCCCTCCCTTGTCCTGCTATCCTGCCCTCTCCCCTTCCTACTCCCCTATCCTGCTTTACTAGTACTCCTCTCTCTCTCTCTCTCTCTCTCTCTCCCTCCCTCTCTTTCTCCCTTCCTCTCTCCTTCCTTCTCTTTCTCTCCTCTCTCCTCAGACATGAGGTGAACAGAATTCATCTGCTACCTGTTTCTGCCATAACATCCTGCCTCATCACAGGCCCAAAAAAATAGCAGGGCCAACTAATTTTGGACTGAAATTTCCAAAACTAGGTTTCAAAATAAATCTTTACTGCCACATATGGTGGCACTGACCTGTAATCTCAGCATTTAGAAGGCTGAGGCAGGAGGATCACTGTGAGTTGGAGGGCAGCCTGGGCTACAAAGTGTGCTCCAGGCCAGCCTGAACTGCATAGGAAGACACTATTTCAAAAAAAATAAATAAATAAAATTTAAAAAAATAAATCTTTTCTCCTTTTAAATTAATCACCTCATGTGTTTTGTTATAGTAGTGGAAAGCTAACACACATATAAGTGTGTGTGTGTGTGTGTGTGTACATACATCAGGAGCACACCTACTGCTATACTATCCCTGACAATGGGGAAGAGATTTGGAATTGGCTGTAGTAGAGATCTAAAAATTTTGAAGAAATGAACTGAGAAATCTAGACTATGTATGCAGACCTTAAAGAAAAGTTCTGATGAGGGCTTAAAAGGTCTGAAAACCTGTGGAACTGAGAATGGGTTCAGGAGAAAAAGGACAACAGCCAGCTTTGGGCTGAAGGCCTCCTTTGTACTTCACAGCAAGGAATTTGCCCTCCCTTTGTCCATACCTGGAGGGTTACTAGAGACCAAGTTTAAAGGCTCTGGGCTGGTTTAACAGGTAGTGGGAATGTCCAGGCAGCAGGGTAATCAGGCAGCAGCCTGCGTACTGTTGGCTGGGAATATTTTGGGTTTTTTTTGTTTTGTTGTGCCAATTTTACAGTGCGAATCAGGAGACAAGATAGAGCAGGAAGATTTTTTAAGTGTGCACTTAGCAACAAGGTGTAACCAAAGATGATGTGGAGAGTAGCACAGTTGAAAAGAAGCCAAAAGTGGCTTTGCCTCAGAGTAACTGGCAAGACCCCAAGGAAAGACATAAAAGTGCAAATTAATTTCAAAAACATTCCAAGATGGAGTGTGTTAGACAAAGAATTCTGGGCGTCCTACTTACCTAGAATCACCCAAGCTGTCAAGGTACGCAGAGGCTGTTGCTGCTGTGGTTCAAGCAGGCTTCATGATGTATATAGGTCAAGCTCTATTCAGAGCCTGGCATCATCCATGTGATGCTACTCTGGCAAGAATGCAGAATGTACGAGTTTTGGTGTCATGGAGACTTCTACTGAGATTTGAAAGGAAAGCCTGAGAGAGAGGCACTGCATGGCCCAGTCGGAGTTCCTACAACCATCCCCCCACAGGCCAATAAACATAGCTATGAAAGTGAGACCCAACTGCAATGAAGACCTCAGGAAGATGGAAATACCAGAAAGATGGAACCTTCTGGAGGAAGCTGCAGGTAACACACAAAGCCATTTAAGGCCATGGCCACGTTGGAACAGCCATAAAGGCTGTACGGGCAGAGTTGCCAGATCTGGCCATAGTGTGCCCTGAGTGCTGGTCATTGGGGTTTAGGATTTGGCATTTTCTTTGCTATCTTTTTGTCTTGCTTTATTCTGATCTTTCCTGGCTATTTTTTTATTCCTCTTTTTTTTTACTAGGAACGTTTGCCTTCTGTCATAGTATCTTAGAAATATTTTTTATGATTCTTACAAGGGATCACACCTTGTTTGCTTGAGCCTCAGGAGACTTTAGATAGACTTTTGAACAATACTGACATAGCACTTAGAGCAGTCTTGGAGCTATACAACATGTTTTGCATTGTGAGATGAAAGGGAGTGTTTGGGGCCCAGATGTTCAATGCTATGGGACAGATTAGTGTCCTTCAAATGCTTAGTCCCCAACCTATGACACTATTGGGAGATAAGTCCCTGTAACCTGTCAGAGGGGAAGCTCAGGAAGCAACATTTGAAGGTAATTTTCAGATAATTCTCTTTTCTCTGCTTGGTTCTTGTTATTTTATTTTTCCTTTCCATGAGGCAAACAGAGCTTCTCTAACATGTTATCCATTGCAGTGTGTTGCCTTGCCACAGACCCCAAAGCAAAAGACCCAATAACCATAAACTGACCCCTCCAAAACTATGAGCTAAAGTAAATCTTCCCTCTTTACAAGTTGGTTGTACCAGCTATTTTGTTATAGTGACAGAAATCTAACAACATCTTACATGCTTTTCCTCACTTATGGACTAAGACTGGCATTGATTCTTGAAAGAATAGATGAATTGTTAGGAGAAACACAGGCACAAGGAATTACTGTGTAAGAGAACAAAAAAATGTCTGTCAGGGTAAAACAGATGTGCCTAGACGCTAAAACAGAAAATGAAATATGAGTGAGAATACAGAAATGCAAGAAGTGACAGTTTACTTGATGTGATAATAGATGCCAAACAGAGAGAAATTAAAACAAAATGTACTCATTCATTTACAAAGAAGATAAAGTGCAATCAATAGGTTATTGTAGCTTTCTGAGAAACAGATACTTATTCTGATTTTAGAGGATCAAATTTATAAGTTCACTGAATGTATCATTTGAATGCTGTTTGAATTACTGCACAATTTTGAAATGTTCTGACTAGGTAGGTTGGTTGGATGACGTGTATTGTATTTTAGAACAAGTTTGCTATGTTAATTAGATACTTTTTAGTGCTACTAATTTGTTGATCAATGATGTTTAATGTCCAAAATGAGGCAATGTAACATGAAAGACTGAAATATTTGGTACAAGTGCAGACTCTTAAGTACTTTAACATTAAATATAGTCAGTATTTATCAAGTGACCATTTCTGTAGTCTTTATCTCTGAATTTCAGGAATAAGATTTGAGTATAGGAATGTAAAAACAGTTATTTTTATATATCTAGTAAGCTTCCAGTAATGTCTTCAACTAATAACATGATTCAAGCAATTGCAAATCACTTTATTTCAATCCCTATATACTACTGTTTTACCTGTGCCAGATACAAACCCTATCCTTCTCACCAGAGGCATTAATCGTTCTCCCTTTGCAATAATTTTTACTTCTAAATTTCATAATGCTTTTACTGGATTCTACTAACAGTCACAACCCATGCTATTTTTAAAATGAGAAAAATTTTTGCATGTAAGAAGCTATGTTATATTAAAACAACTAAAACAACCATAAGTAACTGCAAATGAAAAAGTGACAAAATTCCAAAGAGTATTATAGAGAAATCCTAAAATTAAAAAAAAAAAAAAAGCTAAAGTTCAAGGAAAAATTTTTCCCTTTTTTTTTAAAGAAAATGTTTTAATTTTATAGCAGAATAAGAAACTAGGAATAAATCAATCCACTGTACTAGAACAAGGTTAAGGTCTTTTTTGAAAGGTCAACATTTTATTTTGCTTCCATCTTCTATACACAAAAGAATTTGCCTTTGAATTTGGAAATGTGGCATGACAAACTCAAAAGAACTGCTCTCTGAAATGTGGTGAGTCATCAGTAGAGAGCTCTGGTCCTTCTGAAGTTAATTCATGTAACCTTGCTAAATTTACATTATTACATGATCCAGGAGTAACTTGTACATATGGTTTATGCATTGTTCAACATCCTTGAGAAATTCTAAAATGGAAGTTCTAAAATGTGAGAAATTCCAGTTTTAAGTTCTAGATCTGTGAATAATATTCTGTGTTGGAGTGTTGAAAGTATAGACAAGTGAGTTTGCTATAAATTTAGGGATTGTCTTATTCCTTACTTTTTATTGCAAAATGCTTGTAGTTTGGATTGTGAGGATTTTCTACTTATGTTTTCTTTTCTTAATATTTTTTCTATATTCCAGGGATAAGAAAGTATTTTTATTTCTTAAAACCGATATATTTGATTTTATTTCTTAAAACCAATATGTTCATTCTTATTTCTACCTTTGTTCTACAAAGTATCTGTTAAGGAAAAGCTTTCATAACTATACTTCAGTGTGTAGTAAGGATTTTCTTCCAGAAGCCCTCAGAAACATAAAAACATCCAGGAGTGTTCATATCTTTATTTAGATAGGCATAATGTTAATTATAAATTATAATATTAATTAATTGACAAAATATTAACCCTAAATTGTACAATTTGATCAACTTTAAAAATTCTGCAGTCATGTGAGTACAACTATAATAAACAATATTATCCCCATGACTTCTACCAGCAAAGATTAGTTCCAACTACTTACGCACTTTATAAAAATACAGCAAAATCTCTTTACTATCTATCTTTCATTATTTAACATTTTGATTGTGAGGCTTATCTTTATTAACATAGAAATTTCAAATATTTTCCATGTTATATAATACTCTAATATGTTGATACCATATCATTTCCCCTCATCCCAAAAGATAAGCGAGCAAAGAAAGATATTTCAACACAGACTACATTCACATCAGTTTTATTATAGTTTATTATTATCATCATTATATTTGATTACTATTACTTAGCATCTTACTTTATCTACTTTACAAATTAAAAATTATCATAATATGTATGTACCACAAATATTTAATAAATGGTACTGGGAAAGTATCTATCCACATGCAAGAGATTGAATCTACACCCAGATCTCTCACCATGAACTAAACTAAAACAATGTGCATCAAAGTACCAAATACTAAAACAGAAACACTAAGCTTGATGGAAGATAAAATAGATAGATAAAACTCTTGAAGTGATAGGTATAGACAAGGACTTTCTGAACAAATCATGAACTGCAAAACAAATATTACTGAGTATAAACAAGTAAGATCATATCAAATTAAAATTTTATGCAGAGCAAAGGAAATAGCCACCAGAGGAAAAGACACCCTAAAGAATGGAAAAAAATTTGGCTAGCTATTTCTCGGAGGACTAATATATAGACTACACAAAAAGCTAAAAAATTTAGACTCTTCCAATAAAAGACCAACCAAAAAAACTAGCAAATAAAACTAATAGAAACTTCACAGAAGAAGAAACTCAAATGCCCAATTAATACATGAAGAAATGTTCAGCATGACTGGCCATTAGAGAAATGCAATTTAAAAAACACTGAGATTCCATCTTTCCCCAGAAAGCATTGCTATCATCAAGAAACCAAATAACAAATGCTGATGAGGTTGAGAGGGAAAAAGGAAACTTCCTATGTTGTTGATGAAAATTTAAACTTGTAATACCACTGTGAAAACTTCAGTGTGAAGATTTCTCTAAAATCCAAAATCAGAAATTCCATTTGATAGTTATTCCCTTTCTATATGTCTTCCCCAAAGAGTTAAAGACATAATATTATAGTGATACTTGCGTACTCTTGAAGCACAATTCATAACCGGTAAATCTTGGAAATGGCCTATATGACCATCAACACATTAATGGATAAAGAAAATGTGGTATTAACACATAAGGAAGTACTACTCTACCATAAAGAAGAATAAATTGGAGTCACTTGTAGGAAAATGGAAGCACCTTGAGACTGTAATGTTAAGTGAAATAAATCAGTGACAGAAGGTTAAATATAAGAATTTCTCTTATATGTGAAACTCATATTTAAATAAACAGAAAAATGAAAGATACTGGGAAGTATGGAGATACATCTTTCTCAAATAAGAAGGGGATGGAAAGATGGAGGAGGTAGAGGAAGAGGAGGGAAAGGGGATGGGAAAAGGAATTAAGATGTGCTCTGTACATGAATCAGCTCCATGCAAGGAATGTAAACATGTACGGCAAATAAATCATAGAAAATTTAAAATATAAGAATGGGCTATGTTGTGCATATGGTTTGGTACTATCCATAGATTCAGGCATCCACTGGAAGCCTTGAAATATTTTCTTCATGTATAAGATGGATTACTATTTATATATGTATGTATTTCCAACATAGGGTACTGATTATTTTCATCAGATTTATTACTGTGTATTTAATAGTTTTCATACTACTAATATGGTAGTTTTATAAATTTCTACTGTTTTTCTTGCTGAAATGCTTTCATTTTCATATTTTTGCTTTGCTAACCTACCCAGAGAATTCACTGAACTTACTTAACAATTCTGTTTTTTTATGCAAATTATTTTCAAATATCTAAAGGTATAATCATATCATCTGCAGATAGTGACAACTTTATTACTTCCTTACCTCTTCTTAAGTCTTTTATTTTTATTCCCGGCCCCATTACATGTATTAAATTCCTAATGAAGTGTTTAGTATAATCAGTGAAGAGAATACACTTGGCACGTTGCCCTAATCAAGGGGAAAGATCCTTTGTTTACCAATTAATTGTGATGTTGCCTGTCAGTTTTTTGTAGCCATTGTTTTCATTATTAGGTGGCTAGAATTTTTGTTGGTTTGTCATTTTAAATAAATGATGGTTGAATTTTGTGAAAAGCTTTTCCAGAACCCTAGGTGTGTCATTTATATTTTGTCACTGAAATTAATTGGATTGATTTAAATGACTTTATTGAGATATAATCCATTGGCAGGTGAAACTGTTTTTACTTTTAGTATATTTGCAGAGTTGTATGATCACTAACACGATCAACTTTGGAACATTGCATCACCCTAAACAAACACCTCAACCCGGTTCACCTGCACTGTCCATTTCCTCTGAGTACTACAACTGTCTTTCCTCCAGGCAAGGCAAACACTAAAGTAATGCCTGTCTCAGTATATTTGACTATTTTGGATACTTTATGGAAATTTGATCATATGCTATGTGCTACTTATGCATCAATTTTTGCCATTAGCATAATATTTTTAAGGTTTATCTGCATTGTAGCATAAATTATACTTTTTTTTTCTTATTGTCTTTTGAGACAGGGTCTCACTATATAGTCAGGCTGGTCTTGAGCTCACTATGGAGCCTAGGCTATACTCCTGCCTCAGCATCCTGAGTGCTGGGATTACAGAAATGCATCACCACACTCAGCTTTATACTTCAATTTTAAAGCCCAGTAATAGAACACTGGATGAATATGCCACACTTTGCTTATTTATCAGTGCTGGGCATTTGGGCTGCTTCACCAGTTTGGAGATTATGAGCTCACTGTGTAGTCTAGGGTAGCCTCGAATTTGTGGCAATTCTCTTGCCTCAGCCTCCTGAGTGCAAGGATTGAGGCATATGCCACCATGCCTGGCTCCTAAAATTATTTCCATTTATTTTATTTGTTTTGATGCTATTATAAGAGTATTTCATATTATCACTGATAATGCACAGAAATACAACCATTGCTTGTCTATTTATCTTTTAGCCTGCAATTTTGTTGAACACATTTATTAACTCTAGTAGACTTCAGTACGTGTTTCAAGGTTTTCTTTATATATGTTGTCTGTGATTAGAAATAATCTCACTTCCCCTTTTTAATTTGCATCCCTGTTATTTATTATTACCTCTTAGTTTCCCTGACTAGAACTGCTACATGTGATAGAATAGATGCTGTAAGAATACATATTCTTCTCTGGTTTCTGAGCTAAGGGGAAGAATTTTCTTTTTATTACCAGGAATCAAACTCAAAACCTTGTGCTTGCCATGCAGATTCTTGTGCCACTAAGCTAGATCCCTAACTGGGGAAAAGTTTTTATTCTTTAACCATTAAATCAAATGTTAGCTGTGGGTTTTATTTTTTTAAACATTTTTTATTAATACATGTTAATAGTACATAATGTTTACATTCCTTGTGGGGAGTTGGTACATACACATAACACATCTTAATTCTTTTCTGTCAGCCCTTCCCCTTTCTCTCCCCGCTTTATCTCTTGATCCCCTTCCCACTGAGAAGGATATCTCTCCCTCTTTCCTATTGTCTAACTTTTATTTTGCTCTTTATTTACATTTTTTGTTTCTCATGTAGGAGAAACTGGTCATATTTAAGCTTATGGTGATTTATTTCACTTAATATTATGGTCTCAAGGGGGCATCAATATTTCTACAAATGATTACTTTGTCTTTCTTTACGGCAGAGTAGTACTATATTACATGTAGTTGTGTGTTTCCATAAATCCTATCAGTTTGATAAAACTAATATATTTTTGTGTTTTGAATCTCACTATTCTCACCCACGAAATTGAGACAATAACACATATTTTGCAAATTTATTTTGAGCATATTAAATAACATTTTAAAATTAGTACTAATGTTTAAAACTAGTTACTATTGTCATTTTAAAACTCTGGTGAGTATTCTGATTACTATATACTATTCATGAATAGTACAATGTATGTTCATGATGTGCAAAAAAAAACCTGTGGAAGCAAAATAAATAAGCATTATTTTGTTTTTCTAAATAATCCATTCACTATAAATTATTTTAAGTGCATTATAAATAGTGTAAATGACAACTTTTATATTAAGTGATAAAAGAGCACCAGAAATGAAAATTTATTTAAAAAGCTAAGAATTACTTAAACTACTCTTTTAATAATTGTAATATTTCTTTTTTCATCATGAGAAGACATAAAATGACATATCAAATTTAAAAGATAAATAACATATCAAAATTTTTTAAAGTTTTTTCTTCCTTTTAAAAATATATGATCCTGAAAATTTTGTTATTGAAAGATTTTTTTATTTTAGAAAAGCAAAACAGAAAAAAGGATAGAAATGACACAGAATTTCAAAAAAAGTAGGAAATTGACACTAATTAATATATTGGACTGGGGATTTAGCTCAGTGGTGTAAGCACCTGCCTGGCAAGTGTAAGGTCATAAGTTCAATCCCTGGTACCAAATATATATTGTTATATAAGAAGTTGTTCAGATTATAAGATTTAGGCACAAAAAGTGATCAAATAATCAAACAATGAATGCACAAAGTTGGATATATTTAAAGATATTTTTAAAAGATTATTTTTGTCAAAACAGTTGTATGATATTTATAAAGTCTTATAAATAACATACAAGATTAATAAATTATCATTTGAAAATAAGTACATTGAGCAAGCATAACAATTGTCCAGATTGATTTAAATAAATAATTTGTAATGGATATTAGTACAATGGGTAAAAAACAAATGATTCTGCTGCTATATTTAAATTATTTAACATTTGACAAATAGAAGTTACAATTCTCCAAATGGGATCTAACATTATTACAAAGCTTTTTCACAGCAAAAGAAATTACCAACAGAGTGAAAAGACAACTCACAGATGAGAAACATTATAGCCAGCTGTGCTTCAGATGAAGGACTTCTATCTAGAACATATAAAGAATTGAAAATGTCACATCCCCCAAATTCAAGACCCAATCCAAAAATGGGCCTCTGAGATGAATGCACACTTCTCAGAGGAAGAAATACAAATAACAAATGAACGTATGGAAAAATGTTCCACATCATTTGTCATTTGAGAAATGCAAATTAAAATAACACTGAGATTTCATCTCACTTCAGACAGAATGGCTAACATCAAGAAATTAACCAATAAAAAACACTAGCAGGGCTGTGGGGATAAAGGAACCCCTGTCCATTGTTAGTGGGAGTGTAGACTGGTAAAACCACTGAGGAAATCAGTATGGAGACTCCTCAAAACTCCATGATTAGTGGTTCCATTAGACCCAGCTATTCCTCCTCTGGGTATTTTCCAGAAGAATTTAAAAGATCATACCACAACAATATATGCGCACCCATGTTTATAGCTGAACAATTTGTAATAGTCAGATCTTGGAAACCAACCAAATACCCATCAAACTAGAAATGGATTTAAAAAAAAAAAGCATGGTATTTTTATATAACAGAATACTACTCAGACATAAAGAATGATAAACTTGAGGCTTTCATAGATAAATGATGCAACTAGAACCCATACTCATAAGTGAAATAAATAGAACTTGCATGTGTAAATACTGCATTGTCTTGCTAGTGTAAGAAACCAAAAGAGTAAATAAGATCCAAAAGTAGGTCACAGAAATCTTGACCAAGATAACAACACCCATCAAGTTAAATATTTTGACAACAAAAATACGTATTGGAAGGAAAAACACACATCTGTATTACTATTCTTTTTTCATACTAGAAAAGAAGCTGTAAGAATGCTGTCAGCCCAAGCTCTACCTTTTTAAAGGGCTTTCTTAAAGTCCTTAGACTTTAGCACTGTGCTGTAGACACATGAACATGAGGTTTCTAAACCCCTGCACTATCACAGAAACTCAGAGCAGGAACCTTGTGCCACTCAAGTGAGGTAGAACCAGAACATGTTGTAATTCGTGGGTCTAATTTGATAAACACTGTCACTCTAAGCATATTACCACTGTTCTTGAGAACAGGGCTTCAAAATGATACAAAATCAGAGAAAATGAATCTATGCTTCTGATTCGATATTGAGGGAAATGTGAAGTCAGCCTTTGAGAAAAGAAACAGTAGCAGTGTTTCTTTTCTGAACACTGGCCATAGTACAATCCTGGGCGTGATGATGTTAGGGTTGCTTGGTTAAGGCACCGTGCGATTGCATCTGTTTTAGCCCGAGGGATGGTACTGCTCATGAATGGAGTACATCTTCCAGTGAAATTAATATACAGATTGGTATTTCTATGGGAAGAACAACTCAATTATCTACTTCATGTAATTAAAGTTCTCTGGGTTTTAAGTCAGTTGTGAGTACTATATAAGAATCAAAATTGCATTCTTCATTGTCTATATATTCGTAGCTTCAGTGTCATTGATGTCCTATTGTTTTGACAGTGAGTGATGGGCTCTTAATTTTGTTATTACATATAAGATTTGAAGAGAGGGGAGGGCAATAGGGATAAGAATGATGGCAGGTAGAATAGTTCAGATTGTCTCAGTCTCTTAGCATCTATGGTACTTGTAAGGGTGAGTTTTGTGGTGAGTATAAGAGAGATAAGATATAGAACTAGTGTGCTAATTAGGAATTACAACTATTAGTGGGTGGTCATGAAAATATAGTAATTCTTCTATAATAGGGGAGGCAGCATCTTACAAACCTAATTTGTAAGGATATGCCATAGAAAGTATATAGGGAATTAACCAATAATTTCACTTTGAAAAAGTTACATAATATTTTTACTAACATCTTTCTAGTTGAGAGAGTCACAGGGGTTATGGAGCTGGCTTGAAGCCAGCTTTAGGAAGTTCAATTCCTTCCTTTCTTGTCCCTAGGACTAAATGTATGTAGGCTCCTCTGAAACAGTGTTTGCTGTTCAGAAGAACAGTAGAACTATTGCAACGTGACTTGGTTTAGAGTTGGGTCTTCTGCACCTGGGGATATCTTTTATGAACAAATACCTGAGTTTCCCTATATGGGAAAATCACTGATATTGAGGCTCAGGTAGGAATGTTAATGTTAAGGTGGGGGGAGGAGAGAGAGAGAGAGAGAGAGAGAGAGAGAGAGAGAGAGAGAGAGAGAGAGAGAGAGAATGAGAACAAGATGGCTTTGAAAATTTTCTCCTAATATAAACTAATCCAAAACAAAAATATGAAAGTTAACAAATATTGACTTCTCTGTCTAGGACTCAAGCATTCTATTGTCCTGCTCCTTCATCCTTGCCTTCTTCTGTGGAACTGTGTGTTGTGACATCCTCAGGTGAGTGCTAGCTTAATTTCAGCAGTACACAAAATGATTGCTCCACTCAGTCTAATCTCTTTGTGCTGTCACTGTCACAGATTTCATCCACGTGCATTTTGTGCCTGTCAACCCAGATTCATGTTGCTTTATATGCTTTCATCTTAGTTGGAAAAAGAGTACACTTTGAAAATATAGTTTTACTGTCTTTTATAATGAAACTGACTTTTAAAGTTGGGCAAATTTAGAGATCTGATAAAAGCTTTTTGCAGAGCTTTTCCAAGGAACCATGAGACACATAAGATAACGTGAATTAAATCCACTCTGCCCTCTCTAGCAGTGGGCCATTATCTTTATTGCTGCCCCAAGCTGGGGAGTAGGAAATTGGACTGAGGTAAGTTACAGTGCCATAAAACTCACTGTTACTGCTGAGTTCTGCCATTTTCCTGGCCTAAATGCTTCCCAGCTTGCTTGTTGTTAATTTCCAGAGTTTTGAAAACTTTTCTGTGGTTTTCTTTTTCTTTGGTTTTATGAAAGGACAAAGTATTAGAGATCCTTACTATGTCACCTAACCCCGACATGTTAATTCAATAACCAAGAAGGAAGAAGAAGCAACCAAGTCCATGGCCTCCTCTAAGAACATTTCAAGTGTGTTACATGCATTACTTTTAATAATGTTATTAGAGTATATTCCACATGTAGCTCAAGGCAGGCTATGGAATGTATTTTTTCTCACTGGCCTGCTGAAAAGTAGGGGACCAATGGTAGGCAGGCATAAAAATGGTTATTAAAGGAGAAAAATAACAACTTCATTATTTTCTCACATATGATATATTCTTTGTAAGCTAAAGAAACTTTAGAATTCTACTCCTACAACCAACCTCATAATTCTATGCAGCTGCTTTATGACAGCTCAGTGTGGAAAGTCTTTGGGTGTTAAGCTGACTTGTACATTCTGATCAAATGTGGCTCCTTATTGTGTGGCAAAGCAAAAACCATAATCAGAAAATGAGGATACAAGAAGAAATTCATCAGTTTCATAGGCATAATGAAATTCGTTCATAGCCATTAATCAGACCCATTTGTTACGAACTGCACAGATCACCTGATTTCTCAGCAGTATGTTCCTTTTGGAGGCTACCTAAATGACCCTGGATTTCTCATTATCATTTGTCTTCTATACTTTTGCTGAAAACAGCAAAAAAGACACAAAAAGTACCAAATTTTTTTTTTGGCATTTGGCCTATTACAGTCTCCTTAGTTATCACATTTTCTTCCTTCCCATGTATTATATAAGACGTTGGTATTAATAGTTTTACCTCTGGAAAACAGGGAACTAGATTTCTATCTTCTAATAGCTGACTTCCTAAAATCCACTTCTATTATAACCTAGATCTAAGGCTTTGCAGAAGTCTTATGATTTTGTCACAAAATGGCATCTATCTAGCCAGGCATGGTGGCACACTCCTGTAATCCCAGTACTTTTAGGCAAAGGGATTGTTGCAAGTTCAAAACCAGCCTATGCTACAAAATGAGCCCAAGGACCAGCATCTACTATCATTGCACCAACATACTTCCGGGCCCATAGCTACCCCTGCATACACAATGTTGAAGTAACAAACCGTGACCCAGCTTCAACTCCATAGAGAAAGTGACACACCTGGTGCTGAGGTGGTGGTCTCTGATTTAAAGGATTTACTCTGATTTTCTACGAATGTCTCATATGAATATATCTGTTAAGTAAATCTTAACCTACAAAGCTCTAAGATCAATGGTAATGTACTAGTTTGTTATCCTGATTTTATCATGCAGTAAGATTGTTCCAGGGCTTCAAGTGGTATTAAGTGACTTTATTTTTATTATCTGCCACAAATCCCAGGCAATCAAGCCTTGTTACAAAAAAAATAAGCCTTATATCCACTGTCAACAGCCACAGTATGAGTAATGGAGACAGAGGAGGGCAGAGAAGATCAAACAACCATTAGAACATTGTGCTTTGGGATGAAATTGGAAAAATGAGAGTTAAGGGGTCCCAGGACAGGTTTCCAGATTCTTGTACATGACAAAGAATTGGTTTTGCAGGCACGAGTAAGGAAACAGTTACTAAGCTTAATGAAGTTTAAAGGGTGAAATTGCTCTCAGAGTGAGCTGGCTCCCACCAGAAGAAAGAAAAATTGCAGAAGCATGGAATATGTAGAGTTTGAAGATTTAAAATGTAGTGTCAGGACTAGAGCTCCTTCCAGGGGAGTCTCCCAGAGCATGATTGACAGCCCAATCTCAAGGCGCTGAGTCCTATCAGTTATACCCACTTGGCATGTCCTTTCCTATGATTTATTCTATTATAAATTGATTATGAAATGTATAGAGTTCATATAAAAGCTCCATGTGAGATAGATCATTGTAGTTCATGACAGCAGGTCTAGCATACATGGATCCTACTTGGGGATTTTGGAATTTGCTAAGGGTGTTTGTTATCCTTATCTTTGCCTCCAGGTTGTGAGTTTGAGGACAAAGGTGAGCAGAGTTGGCCCTGGGCATTGCCCAGGTTCAGGTAAGTAGAGAACAGTGGTCCCATAGCCCCCAGTTGTACTAGCCTATATGAAGAGAATGGAAAATTAGTTATAAATATTTTATTAGTTCAAATAATTCATTGAAATAAAATCATTCACTTTTCTTATCATTCTTCCTTGCCCTCTCCCTCTTTTTCCCCTCTGCCTCCCTTTGCCTTCAATCCTTTTTCTCTCTCCATTTTTCTATCTTCTTTTCCTTAAACAATAATAGATATGGTGTGTTTCATAACATTTCAAATCAATCCATTGTCAAAACCACTTACAAAAATGTATAAATCATTTCTAGACTGTTACTGAGTTAAGGCAAAACCCAAAGTGGGCCTTGATCTTAATAGTTCAATTTTTGTGGTGTTTTACATTAAACTGAATCATTTATCTTCAGATAAAAGCTACCTACTAGGACTTCATGGAATACCGGTTTTCTAGCTTTTTTCTTTAGGTTTTATTGAAATATAATTATCAAAATTGCATTTTTAAGGTGGACAATGTATTGATTTGATGTCTTGATATACATGTACATTACCACAAACAAGCTCATCACTTATCGATTATCTCAGTGTGTGTGTGTGTTTGTGTGTGTGTGTAAATTCATATGCATGTGTGTCTGTCTTCAAAGGAAATAAGTTAGGAAATTTCTGATCTGTAATACATTAATGTAACTCCCATCACCATTTTGTTAATAAAATCTCTGACACTTACTTATCTTACATATCTGAAACTTTGTACCCTTGATCAATGTCTCCTGGTTCCCCCTGAAGGACCAACTGCTGACAACTACCCTTCCATTCTGCTTCTGTGCATTCAACCTTTCTAGATCTCACATGCAAATGAGACCATGCAGTAGATGCTGTCTGTGCTTGGCTTATTTCACTTAACATAACAGTCTAGATATGTCTACATTGAAAAGACAAATTTCCTTTTTTTTCTGAAGGTTAAATAGTATTCCATTCTGTATGTGTGTGTGTGTGTGTGTGTGTGTGTGTGTGTGTGTGAGAGAGAGAGTATGTATGTGTTACATTTTATTTATCCACTCGTCTGTTCATGAACACTTCGGCTATGTATCTGAGCTATTGTGGATTATGCTGCAATGAACTGTACAGTCCAAGATGTTTATTTCTTTTTTTTTTCCTTTCGGGTATACCCAGAAGTGGAGTTGCTGAATCATTTGGTACTTGATTTTTCCAGTTTTAATTTTTTTAGGAAATTCCATACTATTTTCCATGTTGTGCTTATTTATTTTCTTACCAGTGGTGAGCAATGGTTTCCTTCTTCCCACATCTCTATTTACACATCCTTGATAATACTTATCTTCCAATTTTTTTACTGTAGTCACTTGACAGGTGTGAAGGAATATGTTATTGTATTTTTGATTTGCAGATTCTTGATAGTTAATGATGTTATACACTATTTAAATATATGCAGGGGACATTTGAGTGTCTTTTGTAAAATGTTTCCTTAGCCCTTATGCTCATTTTCACATCGAATTACTTATTCCTTTGTTCTTGAGATGTCTGAATTCCTTATATGCTTTAGAAATTAGTTCCGTATCAGATGTTCAGTTTGCTAATGCTTTCTCCCATTTTTGAGTTGTCTTTCTACACTCTGATGATTGTTTCCTTTACTGTAAAATGTTTTATAGTTTAATGTAATTTCACTTGTTTATTTTTACCTTTGCTGCCTATATTTTGGGTCATGTACAAAAACATCATTCTCCAGACCAGTATTATATTTTCTTCTCTATGTTTTCTTCTACTTAGCTTTATAGCTCCAGGGCTTACATTTGAGTCTTTAATCAAGTTTTAGTTTATTTTTGCATGTGGTATGAGACAAAGGCCTAAGTCTATCTTTCTGCATCTGGATGTCCAGCTTTCTTAGCAGCATTTATTAAACCAACTTTGCTTTTGCTTTTATACATTTGTTATGTCTGTGTTCAAGACCAATTGAGCATTAATTGTGAATTTATTTCTGCACATTTTATTCTGTTTCATTAGATTGTGTGTATGCTTTTATACCCATTATACTATTTTGATTGCTGCAGCTTTGTAATATAAAGCTATGTGGTGCCTCCAGATTAGTTCTTGCTTGATTGATTTGTACATTTGGAGTCTTCTTGTTTCACACTGGTTTTTATCTTGAAAGTTACTAAGCTCTTTATCTCTTTTTTACTCTCTTGCATTCTCTTTTTCTATTCTTTCCAAAGAAATTCTCAAAATTGGAAAAGGAATTTTTTTGCATTTAAAAAATTTATTTAAAGAGAAAAAGCAAAACAGAAAAAAGGGTAGAAGTAATACAGAATTTCAAAAAAAATAAACAGTAAGAAATCACTAGTTGATAAATTACATATTGTCATCTTTCAAATAGTTGTTCAAGTTATAAAATTAAAGCACACAAAGTGGACATTCAAGGAGTGAGACTGCAAACAGTTCTGTTCAATGATCCAACAAAAACTTAGTAATATGGTTATCTATCTTACACATTAAACATACATGCAGTTATATCCTTTAGAACACTTTCTTTTCTTCTCTTTTTTACAATAACAATTACACATTTTGAGTTTTATTACTCCCCCAAAAAAGTTATTACTTTTATTGAAGAGAATAAAACCAAAAGTGACAAAACAAAATAGAGTAAGTCAAAACAAAAGGATGGACATAGTACATGATGTAAAAACAAAACACAAGGTGATCAGCAATGGTTACCATAATGCCTTTTGTTATCTTCAAAAAAATTGCCCATATCATCAGGTACAATAAACTTGAACATAGTAGTACAGAAAAAAATCAATAAAAACAAAACATTGGAGACATTATAGGACTTCAAAAGAACAGTCAAACCAGAATGGTTATCATAGTGAATCTTATTGTCTTCAAAGTAGTTGCCTATACACTCAGTCTTGGTACTATCAAACAAAACAGAATAGAGTAAAAGCAGTCAAAACAAGACAGTGAAAGCAATACAGGGTTTCAAAATCAAGTTAATAGGAAATCAAAAATGGTTACCATAATATATTTTGCAATCTTTGGAATAGCTGTCCATGCCATCAAATCTAATACAAGAAGAAAAACTGGAACAGAATGATACCAAACTAAACAGAATATTGAAAACAATAGGGATTTCAAATCATGATAAAAGATTAACAATGGTCACTGCTTTCCCTTTTTAGACAATTTCTTCCCTTTCACTTTCACAGGGTGCATCGTGCATTTTGCATCCCACTAACTCCTTTAGTTTTTAAATTAGGGAGGCAACCTGCTATTCACTGAAGTGATTCTGAACCTTTTTACCCCTGCGTATGATCTCAAGTTCTATCCATTTACCTACAAGAGCCTCAAGATTTTTTTCTTTATAGCTGAGTATCTTTTCATTGTATCAAAGTGTCATGGTTTTCTAGCCAATCTGCAGCTAATGGGCAAGCTACCCCCACTTTTATCGATTCCCTGTCATACAGAGGATTTTTGACTTTCAGTCTATAAATTCTCTTTTGGGTTAACTGTATTTCTTATATAGAGCATATTGATAGACCCTATCTCCTGATCCACTCTACCTGGTTTCCTTTTATTGGTGAATCGAGGCCATCTACATTAGTGATTATAGCCAACCTTCTCTGTCCCATCTCTGCCATGTTATTTTTCTACCATTGGTTGTATACTTTTCCCCTTCATTCCACTGTCTGCCATGTTCAGTGAGCTGCCTCAGCCGCTGTTCCTGAAACTATGGTCTTTTTTCTTTCTCTCTAGAATGTCCTTCAGTATTTTTGTAGGCTTGGTTTGGTGGTCATAAACTCCCCCAGTGCCTCTTTGTCACAGAAATATCTTGTTTCTCCATTAATTTTGAGAGAGAGTTTTTCAAGATACATCAGTCTGGGTTGGAGGTTATTTTCTTTCAGGACTTGGAATACTTCACTCCAAATTCTCGATTTGATGGTTTGTGTCGAGAAGTCTGCAGTGATTCTGATGGGTTTTCCTTTATAGGTGATCTGTTTCTTTTCTCTGACAGCTTTTAATATTCTGTTCTTGAGTTGAATTTATGGGATCTTGATTATTATATGTCTGGATATAGATCTATTTTGGTTATAGCTGGAGTCCTATATGCCTCATATATCTAACATCATTTCCTTTGCCTATGCTTGGAAAATTCTCTTTAATTATTTCTGTAAATATCATTTGTATTTCATTTGTGTTTACCCCTGCTTCTTCACTCACATTTTTTTATTCTTAAGTTATAGATTTTCTTGTCATCTTCTAGCGTTTGTATTGTTACTTCCCGGTTCCTTGTTATTTTTAAGTGATCTTTCCTTTTGTGATTGCAAGCTGCAAACTTGTCTTCAAGGTTTGATAGTATATCTTTAGTTTCTTTCAAGCAGTTTTACCACCTTTGAATGAATTTCTGGGTAATCTCTTTGAATTTGTTTCATGCATTCTAAATTTTTTCATATTCTTCATTGAAAATGAAGCATAGAAAAATGCTCTTCTATTCTTTCATCTGTGTCTTCTTTAGAGGTGCTTAGCAATTCCTTTTTTATGTTTCTCATATCTTCTTTTACCTGTAATAGTATTTCTGTTCTAAGTTCTTTTATAGCTTCATAGAGCTGTTTCTTTATTTCAGTTACTGTTGCTTCAAAAACCGCAGGTATATGCAACTCCTGATTTCTTCTGTGTTTACATCTCCTGGACCAGTACTGCTTGGGTTGGAGGCCAGAGACTGATTTTTGCTTTTTCCTCTTGTATGTTCCTGGTTTCTTCTGGACAAGTGGGTAGTGGGGTCTTCCACACTTCCTGAGTGTGTTGGTTAGGTATTTCTGCTGTTTGCTGCTTTCCCTAGTCCGCTGGTGGCCACTGGAGTATAAGCAGGGGTGGGGTATGCTGGCACCTCCCTTCTAAGCTGGTTAACCACAGGACATCTTTACAACCTTAGTGTGTACCAGGTGGATTGGGTTGGTTAGAGAAAGCTTTAGGGAAACTTTGGCAGTGGCTATTGGACCATGCAGAGAGGCGGGACTCAATCTAAGCAATTTCCACCAGTCTGTTCCTAGCTAGGAGTGGCTGAACAAAGCTGGCTGCAGTTCTGTCTCTAGGCTTATCCTGCGCAACTCCAAAATGGTACCTGGCCAATTGCCCTCTCCTGTGGGAGGACTGAGTCCCCCATACTCACCACCAGCCTATGTAGTTCTCTGGTCTGCTGCTCCCCTCTGCCATGGCATCTCCCTACCAAGGCCTTTGGGCTTGCTAGCTGTCAGCTTCACTTTGCCTATGGTCTCTGGGTTCCAACAGTGCTTCTGGCACGGTGGTTCTGCCTCTAGTAAAAGCATCGTCAGCTACTGCCTTCTTTGGTTTAAGTTTTTCTTTTCTTTCTTTTTTTATTAATTCTCTCAGTGGGCTTCAGTTCTCACTTTAGTTTCTTTCTGGGTTGAGGGGACCCACTTCTTCTCCAAAATGCTATATTCCAACATCTGGACTATTTCTCTCAGAGAGGATATTTACTCTGCTGCTTACTGTTCCTCCATGTTCCCAGACTCCCCAAGAAAATTTTTCTTTAACACTCAAAACTATACCTGAAAACTCAGTCAACTTCAGTTAAGAAAAATAATCCTTGTCTTTAAAAAATGCTCTCCACTGCAAGAATATTACAGCCTTATTCTGAGCAAACTAATGTTTATCAATTTTTTATAGAAATAAGACTTATTTCTATATTTTTGTATTAATATCTACTTGTATTACATTAAAATAAAAACAGAAATAAATGTATATCAAGCATTTCTTAGCTTCTAGAACATTTTCAAAATTAAATTTCTTAAGATAAAAAAGTACACAATTTGATTTCAACAAACTTTTTTTAAAAAGGCTGCTTATAATTCATTATTCATTTTATTTAAAACATATTTTTAACTCTTTTGTCCTAAAGGTATTGTATTCTCAGGCAAGTATCTCAAAGACATGTCATTTGGCAAACAAAGTCAGCCCTACAAAATTCCTTATCTTATAAACTTATTTTCCTTTAAAATCTTTTTTAACTTTTTGTTCTTAGACACAAAGACAGAGGAATGACATGAAATAATATATTGCTCCTTGGAGAATACCTCATTATCCATTAAACATTCATCAAGTGCTATTAAGCATTTTAAAAATGCACAAAGCTTAGCTAGTCTATAACAAAAAAATTTGTATAATTTGTAGAACAAATATAATGAGTTGAAAATAAAGACCATACAAAAAGAAAGATAATAGCCTTGGGGAAAATGTAAAAGACTATATGTACAATTACCTTATTTATTTCTTTAACCATCTTGTTTTGAACAGAATGGTGTTAACATAAAGCCAAGTTGCATCATAATGGAATACTGGTGTATCAAGTGCCTATAGACATTGGCAGTCTATAAGAAATCCTGGCTAGAAAACCGTTAGTATTAGAAGTGAATAGTCTTTAGCCATGAGCTTGAATGAAAGAAGTATAATACCAGTTAGTTTTGTGTTCTAGGACAAAATGAGAAAATCAGGCAATAAAAGTATAAGATGAAAAACAAATGTAGAAGATGATAAAGAGAAGAAGAAAGGAGAAAATTGTCCTTTTGAAGACAGGACAATGTTTTCTTTTAAAAAGGTCTTTTTATCCCCAGGGTAGTTTTTGAAGTATTTTACCTCATTTCTTTTTTAATGCTGTGACATTTCATAATAATTTGCCTTAGGTTTATTTGAGGATACATTTTCCTTCAAAATCTCAAAATTGCATTAGAGTATTTTCTCTTTTCTTCTTTTTACAAATGTGTATTACTAAGACAGTAATAAGGAATAATTGAGAAAATGTAGAATTTCAGATAGCATGAAATGATGCATAGTTTTTATATATAATTATATTCTGGGAGAAAGCCCAGATTTAAAGACAGAAAATATTCCATTTAAATCCTGCTTTGTTTCTTATTGGTGCATAGCATTTGCCAGTATCTATAGTTTTATAGATTGTTCAGCTAAAATGGAGATCATGATATATGTATTTCAAACTTGTATTAGTGATTAAAGATGGTAGAGTAGGAGAAGATGCCTAACAAACAAATGGAGAATGTGTTCTCAAAGAACAGTTTCGCCCTTTGCATCACTGGTTTGGTTCTTGACATTCATTCGCCCTAACCCTATAGAGTTGTATTTTACACACTTGAGTATGAAACAATTACTTTTCTAAGAAGAGGGAGGGATTTGATAGACATAAAATTATACGTAGAATCTTATTCAATGAATGATGTCTTTTGAACTATTACTGCAAAAGTATATTTAAATGAGATATTCTGGAGTAATAAACTTTAACTGGAGATGTCTGCACTGTCTAGTCACAGCTCCACACAAATTAAATGCATGTATATTTTAATAATTTTGTCAAATGCAAACAGTAACCTCCACTTCTATAGTAGGACATAAGCATTTTTCATCACAAGGGAAACTGTGCTTTCTCCTGGTATTCTCACTCTATAGATTAAAGTCCCTCTGCCTGAAGGATACCTTCTCCATATAATCCTGCTATACACTTTGAGCCTTAGGACTTTGGAAATGTTTATTTGCTTATGCTAATTCTCATATGAGTTTCAGTATTTATCTGAAATCCAACTCATATTTCACAACTAACAAACTGTTGTGTTCAATACCATTGATGTTATAACCCATAATAAAATTTAGAGCCCATCTTACGCTGTTTTGTGCTGCTACACTAGCATACCACAAATTGGATAATCTGTAATTAAAAGAAATGTACTCACTCACAGCTCTGGATCCTGAATGTGGGAAGCCCAGGATTAAGGTCTGGCACCCGGCAAAGGCCTTCTTACTGGATGAAGGGCAAAGAGAAGGCAATAGGGAGGCAACATCAAAGGAGGCTGAACCCCACTTTTATGAAGAATCGACTCCCAAGAAATCTCACCCCAATAACAGCATTAATTCATTCACCTTATGGCTTAGTTGCCTCTCATTAGGCTTCATGTTAAAAAACCTGTTGCACTGGAGATTGTTTACAACCTATGTTTTTGGGGGGACATAGTCAAACCACAGCAGATGTTATTTCTTTCTGTGATGGATTTCCTACCCATTTGGTCTATTACTGGTGAAATTAATTTGTAACACACTATTCTTGACTGTGATTTTCATCCAACTGGGAACATAAGCATGACTCTTGCTCAGGGACTTGCTTTGCATTGCCTAAGATACAGCTGAACACATGACTTGTTAGTGTGGCTCATTTGAGTGGTGCCTTCTATTGTATGGCTTGTATAGAGGGGCTAGTCAAATTCATTTTAAAAGTCCCAAGTTTCCCAGGCCACCCAGACTCCTCAATAACTGCAAATTTCATCATCCATAATACACTTGAATGAGTGACACACAGAACTCAGGAAGCGCTATAGTTAGTGTAGTTTTCTTATAAACTATTCAAATTAGGACCATTTCATACTGTTATGTCTCCTTGGAAAATTAACCCATAATTATGTAATGTTCTGATGGCTACTTTTATGTGTTAACTTCACTGTTTCACAGGATGCCAAAGTATTTGATTTAACATTGTTTCTGAGTTGTACATGAGGGGATTTCTGGAAGAGGTTAGTATTTGAATTGACAGAATGAGCAAAGAGGACTGTCCATACCAGTGTGGATAGTCATTATTCAATTGCTGAAAGGCAGAATTGATTAAAAAAAAAGAATTGACTGAAGAAAGGGACCTTCCCTATCTGCCTTCTGCCTTTCTAAATGAGCTGGCCCCTCACTCTGTTCTGCTTTTGTGCAGCTTTGCCATTAGTGGTCCTGCCTGTCAAACTATCAGACAAAAACTAAAAATCGCATAAATTGGTTCATCAGGTCTCAAATAAGTCTGAAATGCAACGGGGCAAACTACATGAAGTCTTGCAACTTTAGAATTATTTTTGACACCAGGTATGCATGCTGGGATTAGGATTGGAACTGATTTCCCAAGGCTTCTGATGACCCCACTCCCACATCTCTGCTAGGCAAAAGCCATGTGGAATTTCTCATAGGGCTGGAATCTGCACCCTGAGGCTGTCCCAGGGTAGAGACTACAGTTCTGGGGGTTCAGGGATGGCCCTGACTCCATGCATCACTATATCCCAGTCAAGGTTGAATTTTCTTTTGGTTCTACGAGCACGCAGCATTTTTTCATACCTATGGCCTTCACACTTATATTTCCAATGTGCTACAATGTTCTGCCCACTTTAGAGAAATCCCATGTTTTCCTTACTGAACAGATCTCAACACATGTGTTACTTTCAAGAGCACTTTTAAAGAACATTTCCTAAAATGCTTTCTAACTATTCCATATCATACGACCCTGCTTAATTACTTTATAAATATTTACAATTAAAATTTGAATTGTTTACTGTTTATTCTTTCTCTCGCTACCCTTGCAATATGAACTCAGGAAAGCAAGTGCTATGCCTATCCTGTCCTCTTCTATACCCTAGAATCTGCAATAGTATCTGATAGTAGTAGAGCTTATTAGGGAAATGAACCAAAAATAGCAAAATCTGCATATATTTAAAAATACCAGTTAAAATAATAGTAGTTTATAGAACAGTGATGAAATCCAAAATTATGCATCCAAGATTTTCAGGTCTAAATCACAGGTTTGAAATCCTCTTTGGGAAATAGTTTCACTTGCCTTATTTAAATATGAATATGTGTCACTGTCACTAACTTCCTATTTTAAGACATTGTACAAGAAAAAGCAGATACTTATTAATGAGAAGAAAAGTTTATTACATATTTAACCATAGTATTTGGAAGGGAAGTTTTCCATTACAATTTTTATGTATTCCAGACCTGCCTGCCCTAAGACTGTATGCAAAGCTATGCATGTACGGTTATATGCATGTTCAGTTTATCTGCAGAGAAGGCTCTAATATTTCTGTAAATTTCAATAAAGTGGTCCACATGGAAATATTGGATCCATTAATAGAGCAGTAATTTTTTTCTGGAACACATTTTCAATCAACTTTACATGTCTCAACTAATAAATATACAAATTAATATTATTCTTAAAATCAAATTATGTGTTTCATCTCTAAATTGAATGTTATAGTGTTGGGAATTTAATCATTAACAATTGTGTTGAAATGTAGAACATTTAAAATATGATAAGGTCAAGAGGGCTCTGTTAATGTTATTATTCGGGAATAGATGCAATGCTACAAAACTAATTGTTATACAAGAGCATTCTCTGCCCCTCCTTTCTCTCTCACACATAATTAAGGTTTCCTGTGTTTCTTAAAGATGTGATTTTTACCATGGAGATGATGCAGCATGAAGCCTTCACCAAATGTGGGCCCTTTAGTCTTGATCTTCCTAGACTTGAGAATGGTAAGAAATGAACCTTTGATCTTTATGAACAATTACCCAGTCTCTTATGTTTTATTAATGCTCTACACAAAAGTCTAGTCAGTCACCTTCATGGAATTCTGGCATATTAAATTATTAGCATTTGTATTACAAAGGTGTGTTTTTGAAATCACCAGGCTATTCATAGAAATCTACCAACACTTTAATTTTTTTTTCTAGATATGTATTTTGAGCATAGACATGAACTCAATTAAAAAGATAAAACTGCAAAATTTTAAATTCTGGAGGATACAAACAGTGCATTGAGAGTGCTTATTACTAGATGCATGTGATCTTTTAAAATTACTTTGACATCACCCTCTTCTACATAAATTTCTTTAAACTAACTTTAAACTGTAACTTCCAAAATGAACCTATCATTTTATTTTTAGTGTTCAGCACTATTGCCTTAAATGTGTGTCCCATTTCTAGGAAATTTATTTTGTCATGCTTAATATGAAGATTCATGACCTATTTCTTAATGGCTACATAATTGCCACTTATTATCATCTTTGCATAGCTATGATTATATGTAAGTATCAGCATAAATAGCATTATGTTTCAAGAAGTATCATTCTTGGTAGTAGAAAATTCAACTGATTATGTGCCATTTTAAAGATTTTCTCATTCTTCAGGTTTCCTGTGTTTCTTAAAGATGTTACCATTTTTCTGAGTAGACTATTTTAGTCTAAATTTTCATAACTCATACTTTAAAAAACATAAAGTGATTATGCTTTTCTATGAATAATTTTTTCTAAATTTAAGCATTTTATATTATCTTACCAAAACAATTTTCTCAATAAAAACATTAATTTGAGACTATAGTGGGGTTCTATTTTCAAAATCATGATTGTCAAAAATAACATTAATTCTTGATTATCTGAAAGTAGATTACTAGAGATTAATTCTCATCAAGAAGCTGACTTTCTCAGTTTCTTTGGATAGGCCAGTAATTACATTGTCGGCAATTAGAATTTTCTCGGCATCTCTTTCAGAGAATTTTTGGAGCAATCAGGAGCTTAACTCACTATTCAAACCAACTTCAAGTTCCCAGAACCCCCGGTGGGTGAAATGCAGATTTTAAAAAAAGACCTATGCTACCTAGTCAATCCTCATTACTGTTAAATTGCCAGGGAATCATTTTAATATGAAATTATTAATATAGATAAAATTTTTAAACAAACCCAAACTATTTACTAGTTTCTCAAACTATACCTACATATTTTCTTGAATCATAACAAACTGTTCATAGGTAACCTTTATTGGAACAATACAGTTAAAATTAGTAATTTTAGAAATATTTTAGTTTTTATTTTGAAATAATTATAGCTTCATAGAAAAAGTAACATCTTACATAACTACAATACAATATCAAATCCGGGAAATCATTGGTACAATCCCCAGACCTTACTCAGATTTCAGTGCTTCTGTGTGTGTGTGTGTGTGTGTGTGTGTGTGTGTGTGTGTGTGTGTGTGTTTATAATCCTGCACAGTTTTATTGCATAAACCACAGTATTGTTTTATATTATAGTGTAATTATATAATAAATTTTAAAAATTGTTTTCTCAGTACACAAATTATTACAGAAGTTTATGCTGTTTGCTATAGATTTTCCCTTGCTGTTTGTATTCCTAAAGTTCACGGAAGCCCTCAACTTTCTTCTGAAATTTTATTCAGATTTTATTTTATATATGTATATATATATATATACACACACACACACACACACACACACATATATATATATATATATATATATATATATATATCCTGTAAATAAACAGAAAACCCTGCTAATAATAAATATATAATTAAATTCTTGTTAAAAGAGTTCTGTATTTTGTACTTCAATCTCATTCAGCCTTTGGGAAACTTCCTTCATGAACAACACAATTTGTATGCAGTTTCAGTTATTCTATACTGGTGACACCCTGTAATGTTTAGTCTTACTCTAACACAATATATAATTTGAAAAATTCATCAAACAACAGTATTATCTTGGTGTTAAAAAGAAAACCTGTTTTCACAACAGCAATCAATAATAACAACTGTTATTATGAGCAAGAAAGTGTTGAAGTACAAGTCCAGCCAGAGGACAATCTTAGCTCATCCCTTGAATCTGATTTAGTGCCAGATGATTATTAACAGAAATGCAGACTCAATGTGAAGTAAGTTTTATGAACGAATTTTCCCAGTCAATCCAGAACATCACTTTTTAAAATATCATAGTATCTATGTTGAAAGCCTTTTGTGCTTCTCACATTTTTGACCAATAAATTTATGAAATGAAAAGAAAAACTACTGGGAAAATGATCACTTACTTAGGTGTCCTGGTTGTGTCAAATTGCTAGTAAGATTTCTAGATGGAGGATGAGGTAAAAGTTTGGCCATATATTTCTTTAAAGGGTTGGACAATAAATATTTTAGGCACTTTCAGTCATACACTCTGTCACAACTACCAATTCTGTCTTTGGATGTTATGAACAGTCATAAACCATGTGAAATTAAATGAGAATGACTACATCACAACAAAACTTTATCAAAATATCTCAGGTCCAAGGACATTAGCATAAAACTCACTCAAAAGTATGACACTTTTTGCACCATTTTATTGTGGAAAGGTCCATTTTGCAGACAGGCAGTAATATCTAATACTCACATAGAGTGATGTCAGCCAATAAGAGTTTCAGGAGCCCAGCGACTATTCACGATATTTTTGATACCCAAGATTGGACAGAGGCAGGCACAGTCTTGTCCTAAACTTCACACAGTGTACAAGCAGATGCATGTTTTGGTGTTCTGGAGTGGAAGAACCCCCTCAGTCTTTAATCTTTTTGGAGATCTATTCCAGCAACCCCTCCTGCTCCATTTTTCATCTGTTCCTCTCTTTTTCTTTCCTCCAATAACCTAGATTTGAGGACTTCCTTAGTCTTTTCCCTGAATAATAGATATTTGCCTGGTATGTGATTATTATACATCACCATGTAACATAAATATATTCATTTTTGTCTTTGCTTTTGACTTAAGTAGAACAAACTTTTCACTATATAAGTATTATGAACAAGACAGAACATTTTTTACTTTCTTCTATATTTCCTTTATTGCTTCTCAACAAAATTTGAAAGAAAGTACAAATAATCCATAGGATGTCATTTTTAGGCTGTCAAAGTTTTCCACTATGATCTAGCAATAATGAAAAGAATGAAACAGAAAAGCTAGTCATATTGTTGGAACAGTTGATTCTAGACACATCTATACAGTGAGCTAAAAAGAATACTTTGGAAAGTCACAATATATCAATAAAGGCAGAAGTTAGGGAATGAAGAGGTTGCAGAATGGTCTCAGATATTTTTTGAAGTGCTTTATGGTGTGTGAAATTAAAGGACAGGACAGTGAGCTGTGGATAATTTGAGGGCAATAAAAAGACAAACAAGGCTCTGAGTTTTGAGAACCCACGGTTGTCTAGTGTGGATTCTGCTTTCTTATCTCTGGGGAAGAAACTCTAAAATATGATCAGCAAGCTACTCATGCAGCCAAGTCTCTGTTCTACATCTCATCTGTGTTTAGTCAGTTCCATATCTGAGAAAGCAGATGTAAATAAATACTGTACCTTTGTCTGTATTATCTGTATGTAGGTATTTAGAGCTAGCAATTTTTGATTCAAGTAGCTGTATAAGTTAAAACCTTCTTCAGGCCAGTCTGATAATCTTCATCAGAGCCATGGTCCTTTCTGCTCTTCAACCTGAAGTCCCTTCCTCATTTTCTCTTACTTTCTAGTGTACTAAGTCTGCCTGTGCCTCTTTAAAAACAACAAAAAATCTTTTCTTCAGCATTGATATGATACTTAGGTAACACTAATCCAGTCCATGGATAAGCTTGCTTAACTTCTCCAGAAAGGAAAAAAACACAAAGGAAAACCAAATAGAGGCAGAGGCCAAATGGATGTCCAGGGTATAAGATATTCCCTGGGAATCAGCAGGATGTCTTTACACCTGGTAAAGACATGAAAGCAACCATTTTATGATTTAATCAAGAGTAGTATTACTCCTCAAAGGATCAAGCACAATAACGTGCAGAATTGAATTAACTCAAAATGATGTTCTGAGAAATGTGTCAGGATTTTACTTGCCAATGACCATGACAATAAATTGTGTTTACAACTTTACACACATGATAACATGTTCTATTTTGCTGACAAGTTTTGTAACACATTGTCTTTTCCAGACACATATACGTACATATATATATTCTCTAGCATGAATGTATATATTGTGGTGTGTGGTATATTCACACAACACACAAGAATGCAGCATTTTGATAAGGTACTCTAATATCTGACCAAAGAATTATCTGATTGTTTCTTACTTAACTTGTTCAGTACTGTGGCTGAAAGTGGTCTAATTTTGTAACAATATCAGGAGACAGAATAAAATTTCTTCATTCTTGGAAATTTGCATTTTCCATAGTCCTAAAGAATTATGGAAAATATATTTCAAATGATGCAAAAATTGTTGATGAGATTTCCTGTTAGTACAATTTTTAAGTGATTTCTGGGAATAAATGGACCAGTGGTGCCTTCTAATAACAACTATTACCAGTACTAGAGGGGTTTTAATGTCTCTGAAACAAGGTTAGTTATGTTACAACTTGTTCTTATTTCTCACTTTACCAGAAATTTTTAAGCTTAATACCATTAAGGAAAAAATAATACTTATCTGGCAATATAGTGATCTCTGGAGACAGCTTTTAAAGATTATAAAACTTAAAGGTAGATGGACACATAATTTCACTGTTTTCTTCCTATGGAAAAAAATATTAAAGAT
This sequence comes from Cavia porcellus, assembly GCF_034190915.1. Classification (NCBI taxonomy): domain Eukaryota; kingdom Metazoa; phylum Chordata; class Mammalia; order Rodentia; family Caviidae; genus Cavia; species Cavia porcellus. The sequence goes on from NW_026947507.1 coordinate 31,990,037, forward strand.
ATCAGGCAAGTAAATTTACCAGAATACCTGTACTCACTATATCATAAAGGAATATATTGAAAGGTAATATTTGTGAAACTAATAAAATATTATCTCCAGAAAATATAATAATAATCATCATTTGTAATCTTAATAATTATACATATCTACTAGAAAAGTTTTCTTTCAATAAATGAACATTTTATTCCTATCATTGAAATTGACAGATAATATTCTCTCAATCATATTTTTTGTCCAGGGATTTATTACAAATTAAATATTTTCTTATACTTGCTTTATGATCTTGTTACTCTTCAATAAGTTATAGACAAAACCCTGTAAAGAACAGAAGAAATATATGAATATACACACATGTATAATATATGTAATAATATTAAATATATAATATGCCCATAAAGAAAGAATGGGCATAAAATGAATAACTACAATCTGAAGGGGAACCTGAAACTTTGATTTGTTAAGTTATTCACATTCAACTTTAATTTTCTTAATTTATGTACAGTTATGCTTTTAAAACTAGAGTATCAGGCATATATGCATTTTTGTTGTTATATATTTCTGATTAATTAATTGATCATCTGATCTTTATCAAATATTTATTTTTCTTTGATAGTAGTCTGTCTTAATATTAAAATAGCCACTCCAGCCCTCTTAGATGGACCTTTGCATCTATTGTGCTTCCATTTATCTATGCTTTTATTTCAAGAGTGTCTTTTTCAAACAGCGTGTAGTTTGAGCCTTTCATCCATTTTATTAAATTCTGCCTTTTAATAGAAGTGTTGAGGAGTCCGGGAGAACATGGCAGACAGATAGCAGCAGCTACAGAGGCTCCCTGAAAGACCCAGCTTAGAATCCAGGAATGGTGTGGAGTGAGGAATCCTAAGCAAGAGAGGAGATATACCCTGCTGACCCAAGAATGAACTGGGCTGAGAGAAACCACTGGGAATGCAATCCTGGTGCTATAACAGGAACAGATAAAGCCTCTGCGTGGAAGCAGGAGCCTGCGCCATTGGAAACCGCGATTTGGGTTTCCTGCCACCACAGCTGCATCTGAATCGGCTTGGCAGGGAGAGAGACGCACGAAAGCACTGAGAAGAGGAATCAGTGAATGGAGTTAAGAGCTGGGCAGGCGGGGAGCCGTGCATCAACCTCTGGTGAGTGAGGGAAACTGGGACTCTCTCATGGTCTAGGAGGCGCCAACAGAGGACATTCTGGGACCGGGCAGACTTGCTGGAACAGGGTGCTATAGTGACTTCAGTCACATATCCCCCTCTCAAGCGGGATTGGTGAGCAGTGCCTAGCCTACATGACACTGCTGGCTGAGACCCAGTAGGCTAGCACAGCCCAGGTCCCAGCACCTGAAGGTGACCTGGAGGGGCGGGCCCCACGTAGGCTGCCTGGTCTGCAACTTCCTGGTGTGCTGCAGTGGGTGGGAACACCTAGCCAGCACAATTCAATCAGACTGTGGCCAACAGGGAAGGAAGCTGGGCCTCCTATATACGCTTGCATATATAAGGAACAAAGAATATGGGAAGAGGGAGCAATAAGAAAGGCCCCTCAGCCCCCAATCCTGAGAAACAGGCAATAGCAGACACCGCACCAATAGACATAAAGTGCTATCTCCAGAGCCTCATAGACGAGTTCAGGAATAAAGTTATTAATGACCTGAAGCTAGACATAAGAAGAATAGTTAGAGAAATGCTAAGCACCACCCAAGAAAAAACAGATGGTGGAATGGAAGAACAGAAAAAGAGGGGAGAATTGTTTGATGGAGAAAATAGAGAAAGCATAGAATACATGAAGCAGGTTCAAAGAGATTACCAGGAAACTAAAAACTCTATCGAAAACTGGCATAACAGCTTGAAAGAAACTAAGGACAGATTATCTGAACTGGAGGGCAGATTTGTAATATGGGAACATGAAATGAAAAACTTCTTAAAAATAACAAAGAAACAAACAGCAATAATACAAAGACTAGAAGATGATAAGAGGATCTATAACTTAAGAATTTAGAACATAAAAGAAGAGGTAGGGACACAAACAAATGAACTACAAAAGCTACTCAAAGAAATAATCCAGGAAAATTTTCCTAATTTAGCAAAAGGTAAAGATACTCAAATGTATGAAGCATTCAGGACCCCAGCCACCTACAACCCAAACAGAGCTACACCTAGGCATAATAATCAAAATACCAGAAATCCAATATAAGAGCAGAATATTAAAAGCCATCAAAGACAAGAAACAGATTACTTACAAGGAAACACCCATCAGAATTACAGCAGACTTCTGGGCACAAACCATCAAATCATGAAGAGCGTGGGGGGAAATAATTCAAGCTTTGAAAGATAATAACCTCCAGCCAAGATTGATATATCCTGCACAACTATCCCTGGAAATTGATGGAAAAACAAGATGCTTCCAGGAACTAGGGAAATATGCAACCACCAATTCAACTCTACAGAGAATACTGCAGGATATTCTAAAAAAGAAAAATACAAAGAATCCAGAAATAGTGGCAGAGAGGCCACAATGAATGGAGCAGAAAACAAAATGAAGAAGACAAACTGACAACTAATGACAGAAAAAGAGCTCAACAGAAATGAGGCAGAGAAGACTGGATGATAGGAACAGCTATTTTGGAGAAAATGACGTCATAATAGGTAATGCTGATTTAGTATCATCTTGTTTTGAAGTCTCATCAAGTTTTTGTTCTTCTGTCTCCATTGGTCTTAGCATGTTGTATCTTATTGGATTTTATTATATGTGATAGTACAAACAAAAACTTTTATAGACAAGGAGATTATACAGAAACCATTGTTCATTTTCTGTTAGTTGATTCTAAATACTCTGTAATACTGTCATTCTCTTGAATGGTTTTACATTGTTTTGATATATTTGATGCTACAGTATATGAATTTATACTCAAAGATTTCAAGGAAAGAGACAATATGGTAACTACTTTTATGTTGGGATTATCTTGTGGTAAAACACTATTTTGTTTAAATGGTTATGTTTTTTTCTGCGCTGTTTTGTTGTTATGCCCTCTTTTATCTCAATCTCCTTTTTATTATTTAATTTTTAATTTTTAATTTTTATCCTTTTAATTAAGGGAAAAATAAATAAAAAAATAGTAGGATATATTATAGTAACCCACTTTGATTTACTATTAACTTGATTTGAAGCCCTGTATTATGCTCACCATCTTGTTTTTGACTGATGTCCTCCTATTCTGTTTTGCTTGATTGAACCAAGTTCGAAAGTTTAGGCAACAGCTGTGAAGATACTGGGATTCATTATGACACCCATTCTGGTTGACTATTATCTACTTTTGAAGACCTGTAATGTCTCCAATGTTTTGGTTTTGTTGGTTTCGTTCTTCACTGTTTTGTTCAATTTTATTATAACTGATGATATAAGCAAGTCTATTAGAGATAGCAGGAGGCATTATGGTAACCATTGTTGATCACCTTGTATTATGTTTTTTACAATATCTGTTATGTCCATCCTTTTGATTTGACCGACTCTGTTCTGTTATGTCACATTTGGTTTTACCCTCTTCCAAAAAAAGTAATAAGAACTGTGGGAGCAATAAAACCCAAAATGTGTCATAGTCATTGTACAAAAGAGAGGAAAAGAAAGTGCTCTAAATGATATAACTGCATGTATATTTAAGTGTAGAAGATAGACAGTGATATTACTGAGTTTTGTTGGATCACTGAACAGAACTGTTTGGTCTCACTGTTTGAATGTCCACTATATAAGCTTTAATTTTGTAACTTGAACAAATATTTCTAAGATGACAATATGTAATCCATTAACTAGTGATTTCCTGTTTATTTTTTTTTCTGAAATTCTGTATAACTTGTACCCCTTTTCTGCTTTTTTTTCTTTTTCTCCTTAAATAAAATTTTTAAAAAGTGTTTAATCCATTAGCATTTAATATAATTGTTCATATGATTGAATTTTGATCTATCAGTTTATTATTTGTTTATAATATTTGACATAGATTGTACTTTTCATTCTATATTAAAACTTGGTTTTTAATCCTAGTATGCTATTAGCATTTTTTGTTTCAGTAAGGAATTGGCTTCATTCTTAGCAAATACAATACAGTTCCATGACTAGTGTTGCCAAAGGATGAGGTCTCATATGGCATGTTTGAAATGCCCTAAGCTTATCCAGGCCTGATAGTTCAGGCCTGTAACACCGAGCACTCTGGGAGGTTGATGAGGAGAATCCTTAGTTCAAGACAAACCTGGGCAACTTAGGGACTCAGCAATACAATTTCTCAAAATGAAACAAAAACATAGTAACAAAATGCTGGAGATAGAGTTCAGTGTGAGTCTCTGAGCTCAATTCCCAGTACCAATAAAAAGAGAAAGAAAGAGGAGAGAGGAGGGAGGAAGGGTGGAAGAAAGGAAAGAAGGAAACTCCAAACTCAATGACAGGCTGGGTCGGAGTGGAAAACCTCATAATTAAATAAAAAAGGGCACCGTGGGAACAAAACAAAGGCAAAGATAAAGGGAAGGTCACAGAAAGAAAAAAAATAAGAGGGTACAGGCCCCTGAGTAAGGACAAAAAAAGGAAGAACAAAATTAAGTTTGTAAGTAGAAGTGTGGAAATTCTAAAGTAGCAAGGATGGCAGAATAAAGGTAATCAGAACATGTAAACGATCACACATAATCTAATATAGTCACATGCACAATTTTAAATAAAAACATATTGCAAAATTCTAATTATAAATATCCATGAAAAGAAAAACTATGTTCACAAAGCAGAATATTAAGAAAACATTACTAAGTTCTGACTGCTTTGTGCTTCTTTCTTTTAACCCAAATAAATTTAAAAACTAATTTTACAGTTGGTATTTTAAAAATATGAAATGATATCCAAGAAGAATTTTGTAAGAAATTTATAAGAAATACTATGTTCTGTTCTTTTTTTATCTCAGTCTCCCCCCCCCCCTTTTTCTTTCCTTTTTTTAAAAATTAATTTATTTCTTAGTATCTTTTAACTAAGGGAAAACTAAATTAAAAATAGTGCGATAGATTATAGTAATTTTTTTGTTTCCCTGTTAACCTGATTTGAACCCCTGTAGTGTTCTCCACATCTTGTTCTGACTGAGTTATTATATTCTGTTTCGCTTAGTAGTATCAAGTTTGAGGGTATAGGCAACCATTTGGAAGGTAACCAGATATTCTATGATGCCCGTTATTGTTTGACTATTATCTTCTTTGGAATCCTGTAAGCTCTCCAATGTGGTTTTATTGGTCTTATGTACAGTTTTGTTCAATTCTTTTATACAGCTGATATAGGCTACTCTTTATAGGATAACAAGAGGCATAATGGTAACCACTGTTGATCACCTAGTAATCCCTTTTTTTTTTTCATTTTATGCTATGTCCATCCTCCTGATCTAACTGACTCTGTTTTGCTTTGTCACATTGGGTTTTTCTTTGGTCCATCTTGTTTTGTTTTTTGGGGTTTTTTTTTGGTTTTTTAAAATCTTTTTTTCTTTTCCTCTTCAAAGAAAAAGTTTAAAAAAACTGTGTAAGTAATGGAAACTAAAATGTGTGATTGTTAGCGTAAAAAAAGAGAGGAAGGAAAGTGATCTAAAGGATATAACTGCAAGTTTATTTAAATGTGTAGGATAGAGAACCATATTGCTGAGTTTTTCTTGGATCATTGAACAGAATTGCAATCTCACTGTATTAATCTCCACTTTGTATGCTTTAATTTTGTAATCTGGACAGCTGTTTGTAAGATGACAATGTGTGATCTATTAACTAGTGAACTCTTACTGTATATTTTTTCTCTTGAAATTCTGTATTACTTCTAGCCTTTTACTGTCTTGCTTCGTTTAGTTTTGTTTTTCTCTTTTAATAAAAAAAAAAAGAAATACTATGTAACTTGATTAGTGTTTATATAGATCTATCTAATTTAATAGTGTTTATTCTAACCATTTTCAACATTCATGCCCTGTGAGAATAATCAGTGTCTTCTCTGGCTTCTTCACAGTTTCAGTGGAGAAGAAAAATGAATTTTTTTAGACTAGTGTTGCTCCCAGATAGATTTGTTTCATATGAGATAATCTTTTCGCTGAGATGGAACAAAAAGATTGATTTTGTCTCCTACCTTCTGAATTGAAGTTCATTCAAGGAGAAATTCAAGGAAAGTATGATTTGTGGGAGCTAAATGTGATTTATCATTCTTATAAAAACATAAAGAGAACTTTATGGAAAATTATAGTGATCTTGATTTTATTTTATCTGAGAAAATGATTACTTACTTATTATTGTAATGCAATAAAACTTAATTCAGGGAAGTTTCAGGGTAGCCCTGGCAGTTGCAAAACCGTCTGTGAATGCAGATCATTTCTGGGGTCAAAACCTCTTTCACTGATACTGAGAAAAGTCTGGCTGAGGCTTGGTAAAATTTGTTTTTTTTTTTTTTTTGTTCAGTGTATTGCATTAATTTTATTTTCTTTTACTTCCTGTACTTGATTAAACTTCGATTTCTGAGGCATCTTGCTGGCAGACCCGGGAGAAACTAACCCCTCAGGATTAGCTAATACCTACAGATAGGAAACAATTGGTCAGGTGATGTTCCTTTCATATGCAAACCACTCAGTGTGAACCCATAACCCCATTATCTCTTTTACAGGACATTAATGTACCCAGCCAATATTTCCTCTGCATTAAATCACCCCAGTGCCAAACTCTGAACAATCAGAGTTCACAACTCCCGCCATTAGCTCAAGGATAGCCCTCAGAGTATGCAATCCTGATCAACTTTGCCTACCCAGCCCTGCTCATGCCTGCTGTTGAAAGCCACAGCTAAAGCTCTGCACTGTGGTATCTCCTTCAGTCCTGCTCCTGACAACCTTGGCACTTACACATGCACCCATGCTCAGTGTGGCTGGCTTCCTCGAAAACTAAGGAAAATACTTTCCCTTCAAAAGCAGTTGTCAGTAAGTCTTGTCACCCTACCACACTTCTTCAAAATAATTTTGGGGTTTAATATGGATATTAATTATTTGATCTCTAGATGCACATACTTCGTAATGGAGAAGTTATCCTTGGACTCTTCTGACTGCCTTCCTTGACATTTGCTATGGGGCTAGAGTATCTTGATTTGTGTATTTACAATGAAAATAGCAAGCAATGAATAAGAATGAAAGGCCCTTTCACTCAGTATTTGTAACTACAAATTGGAAATATTGCATATGGTAGCTGCCATCCTCTAGATTTGGGGACTGTGCTTTCATTTCATATTTCCTTTTGATGGTTAAAATTTGAAGAACTCACTGGCAAACACAAACAATAAAATTCAGGGCTGCTTGTATTTGCCAAGAACATGGATTCTGCCTGTTAGAGACTATTATTATTAAAATTTAGCAAGCACAATTGATTGCTACAAAACAATTTTTGCCAATTCATGAAGCATCCCTGAAATCTATCATTTTAGATTTTCCTAATCATTAAAGAATCAATAAAAGCTAACCACCATCTAGTCAGAAAAGTAGAAAATATCCTATGAATAATATCCCTGCTCTTAAGTGTATTACTCTACAAGTGTTAGCTTAAAACAATGTGTCAGTTAACAGATGTGTGTGCTCCTCTGTGTGTGTGTATGTGTGTATGTGACTTCTAAATTAAATTATAAGAAATACTTGAGAATATGGTGAGTTACTAAATTTTTAAAAATGTATTACAGTAAGACATTGCCATTAATCCTCCACAAAATACATGGTTCTTGCCACTTTCTGAAGCAAGTCTGGAAGTCCTCTTGCATGAGCATCTGTTTTTAGTTGTGCTGCTGTGGCCACTCAATGTCCTGAATCAACTCAAAATATTTACCTTTCTTGGTAATTTTGTCTTAGGGGAAGAGCCAGGAGTCAGGCAGTGCTAGATATGATAAATAAGGTGGATAAGGACACAGATAATATTTTCAGAACCCTGCATTTCTGTCTGATGGCACTGCACAATAGTATTCTATGCATTTATTTAATCACATCTCATACACACTCATGAAAGTGGACTTCCAGAACTGCTTCCTGATCACATGTGCACATTTTCTTGCCACTTCCAGTGGCAATAAAAAAGATAAAAGTATATTTGAAGCAAGGGAGAATATTTTGAAGGGTATAGTAGATTGGTAACTGATGGTCAACTTAAACACCAGCTGAATTGAAACTGCGTGGTGCTGAGCATGAATAACCCACCTGAGTACTGTTGCCAGCATAAAAAGGAGACCTGGAGGGAAGAGCAGTGTTGTGGGTTCTCCTAAGTGGTGTTGTTTGCAGCCATTGGTTCTCCTGGAGGAGCTTGTCATGCTGGCTCCCCTGATATGAACTTGGCTGTTATCATCCAGATACCTCAGGATCTTATTGCTGAAGATGGTTTTAGTCTTTACTTTGAGCATCACTTCCTGACTCCAGAGGGGAAGATGTGTACTGTTTAATCTCCTGGAGAAGTTTGTCTTGCTGGCTTCCTGATACTCAGCTCTCCTCATCATCAGAGGAGCTTAGGATTTCACTGTTGATGAGGATGGTTGCAGTACTTTTCAGGGGAGCCCTGGTCTTTGTTTTGAGTGTTGCTTCCTGGCTCCACTATAGAACCTTCAACTTCCTGGCACAGATCCTTCAGCCCTCTGACATAGACTTTCTAACTTTCCCTGTAGACCTTTGGGCCTTCCCAGCACAGATCTGTGAAATAGATTTGCGTGATTTATTGTCATGGGCTCTAGGTTTTCAACTGAACTCATGCAGGATATTGCCATGGGATCCAGGCCCTCAGATGGATTTTCCAGGTCTTTAGTGTTGTGGACAGATTTCCTACATTCTTTGTATTTGACTCCGTGAGTGACCATTACCAAAATAATACTATAAATTATGTATCCTGTGTGAAATTGTTCTCCTTGCAATTAGGGTCATCAGTGGCAATGCGTCTTTCACTGAAATAATTGTTTTTTTAAAAAAATGTAAACATTCACCATATATTTTGTTCACACTTTGTATACTGTGGTATTCCACTGTACTGCTGGCATTCAGCATTATTGATTGAATGCATTTTCCAAGCTGAAAGTGTACTTCGGTATCATTCTGAATGAAAGTCAGGTTTGTTTTTACTTCCTTTCTTTCAAATTTTATTTTATTATTACATGTTTGAAATTCACACAATTTACATACATCTTAGGGAGCGGTTACATGTACATACTACAGCTTATTTTTTAACCCTTTCCTTTGCCTCTCCCCTTCTCTTCCACTTCCCCTATCACCTCTTATATACTTGTTGATACTATCTCTCCGAGTTTATGTGATGGCATGAAATGTCTACATTAATTGGAGTTAGGATCCTATAAAGGGCACCTGTTTATTCCTCTCGTTTCCTCTTCCCCTCCTCCTACTCCTCACCTTTGTTTCCTCGGACCACTTCCATATTGGATAAGATCAGTTCCTTTATCACTTTCTATCCACCTTTACCATTTGCTTTGTACATTACCTCACTCAGATGAGAGAAGCAATACAGTAGTTAAGGTTATGTTTGATTTATTTCATTCACACTATATTTTTCAGGTGCATCCATTTTCCTACAAATTTCTCATTCTTTATAGCAAAGTAGTATTCCATTAACATAGATACGCATTTTGTTTATCCAATTGTCAATTGATGGATATACAGGCTGCTTCAAGGACTTAGCTGATACAAAGTATGCTGTTATAAACATTGTTGTGCATGTATCATTGAGTGATGATGACTTAAGCATCTAAGGGAAGATACCTAGCAGAGGTATAGGTGAATCATATGAAATTTCTAATTTGAATTCTTTGAGAAAACTCCATATTGTTTTCCATAATTATTGTACCAATTTGCATTCCTATCGACAGTGCAGGGAGGTTCCTTTTTTACCACAGCCACTCCAACAGTTATGGCTGTTTGTTTTCCTAATGATTGTCGTTCTTTCCAGAGTGAGATGTAATGTTAGCACTACCTAATTTGCATTTCTCTATTGACCAGAAATGTTGAACATTTTTACATATGTGTTAACTACTTGCATTTCTTCGTTTGTGAAGTGTCTGTTCAATGCTCTAGCTAGCTGATTTCTTGACTGGGTCTTCAGATGGTCTCCTTTTCTTTCTGTCTTTGTTTGTTTGTGTGTTGAGTTCTTTGTATATTCTAGACATTAGTCCTCTGCCTGAGGAGTAGCTAGCAAAACCTTTTTCCCATTTGTAGGTTTTCTCTTCACTGTACTGATTGATTGTTTTGTTGTACAGAAACTTTTCAGTCTGATATAATCCTACTTGCTGGTTCTTGCTGCTACTTCTTGGGAAGTTGAAGTTCTGTTTAGAAAATCCTTTCCTACACCTAGGTCTTCAAGTGTTTTGTTTCATTTTATTTTCCAGAAAATTTAATGTTTCTGTTTTAATGTTTAGAACTTTGATACACCTTGATTTTAATTTAGTACATTGTGTGAGAGATAAGTGTTCAGTTTCATTCTTCTACAAACAATCAGTTTTCCCAATACCATTTGTTGAGTAGACTATCTTTCTTCAAACATATGCTTTTACACATTTTGTTGGAGATCAAATAATTGAATACATCTGGGAAAGTTTCTGTATCCTCTATTCTGTTCCACTGATTCACTTGTCTGCTTGGTTCCAGTACCATGCCATTTGTATCACTATTGCCTTGTAGTATAGCTTGAAGGCTAGTATGCTTGCTTTGCTCTTCTTGCCAAAAATTGTTTTGGCTCTTCAAGGTTTCTTCTGATTCCACATGTATTTTAGAGTTATTTTCTCTATATCTGTAAGGTATGCTGTTGGTATTTTGATTGGGACTGCATTGAATCTATACACAGTTTTAGAAGTATGGCCATTTTGACAATGTTGGTTCTGCCTCTCCAGAAGCAAGACACATCTTCCATTTTCTGATGTATTCATCAATCTTCTTCTTTAGAGCATTGTAGTTTCCTTTATTGAGGTATTACACTTCCTTCATTAGTTTAATTCCTAGGTGTTTTATTTTTCTTGATGCAACTATAAATGATCTTATTTTGGGGATTTCCTTCTTATCCTGTTTGTTGTTGGTATATGTGAATGCTAACACTTTGTGTGTTGATCTTGTATCCTGCTACTTCTTTGAAATCAATTATTAATTCTAAGAGATTTTTAGTGCAGTTCTTTGGATCTTCTATGTAGAGTATCATGTCATCTGCAAATAATAATTTTAGTTTTTTCCTTTTCTACACATGTCCCTTTTATTTCTTTCTCTTGCCAAATTGCTCTGGATAATTTTGTTTGAAGACGATGTTGAGTGGCAAAGGGGATGATGGACATTTTTGTTTTGTTCCTGATTTTAGTGAGAATACTTTTAGTTTTTACTCATTTGGTATGATGCTGGTTATTGGTTTGTCATAAATAGCCTTTATGATATTCATGTATGGTGCTTCTATGTCTGTTTTCTTCAGTTTTAATTATGAAGGGAGTTGGATTATGCTAAAAGCCTACTGTATATCCATTAATATGATTTTGTTATTTTTTTAACATGCTCCTGTCTACGATATATTACACTTATGTCCATCCATTTTGCATCTCTAAGATAAAACCTACTTGTTCATGATGTATTTTTTGATAATATACTGCATTCTATTTGCTAATATCTTGCTGAGGATTTTTATTTCTATATTCATGAAAGAGGTTGGCCTATAGTTCTTTTTTTTAGTTGGGTCTTTATCTGGTTTTGGGGATCACGGTGACAATAACTTCCATAAAAGAATTTTGGAGCAATCTGTTCCTTTCAATTTCTTTCAAAAGCTTTAGGATTATTGATGATACAATATCCTTAAAGGTTTTTGTAGGATTCAGCAGTGAATTCTTCAGATTCTAGGTTTTTTTAAATTGGTATATTCTTTATTATTAAGTCAATTTCATTGCTTGCTGTTGGGTTGACACACATATTCATGTCTTTTTGGGTTAGTTTTGGTAGTTTGTGTAGGTCCAGACAAATGTTCATTTCTTCAAAAGTTGCTAATTTGATGGAAAATAATTTTTCAAAGTAGTTACTATTTTATGGTTTGACAATATCTGTTATGATTTCAACTTTGTCATTTCTAATTGTATTAGTATGATTCTTTTGTTTCTTTCTCTTGATGAGTCTTGATGAGGGCTTATGTGTTTTATTTATTCTTTCAAAGACCCAGTTCTTCTATTCATTGACTTTTTTAACAGGGGTTTTTTTAAAATCTCAATTTTATTAATTTCCACTCTCATCATTATAAATTCTCTACTTAACTTTGATTTGGTGCTGGTTTGTTGTTGCTCAAATATCTTAAGATTGCTCAGAAGGTTATTTATTTGGGCCTTCTCTGTTTCTCTAACGTGAGCATTTATTTTTGATGAATTGTTCTCTTAGAATTGCTTTTGTAGTGTTCCAGAGGCTTCATTGAATTGTGCAGTCATTGTCATTGTACTCCAGAATCTTTTTTAATTTCTTCTTTGATTTTTTTTCTGCCATGCATTGATAATTGAGGAGTATGTTAATTTCTTAGGAGATTTTGTCCTTTCCAAAATTTCTTTTTTCACTGATTCCTATTTTCTTTACAAGTAGTATACATGTGGTGATTTTAATTATTTTATATTTCCTTAAGAAAGGGTTTATGGACTGGAATGTGATATATTTTGGAAAAAGTATCATGTGCTGCTGAAAAGAATGTATACTCTGTAAGAGGTAGAATATACTCTGTATGTACCTATTAAGTCCATATGCTCAAAGATATGTTTCAGCTCTGAAATTTCTTTATTATTTTTTTGTTTAGTTGATTTGTGTCTTTGCACAAGTGAGGTGTTAAAATCTCTTATGATGATTGTGTTAATGTTTATATGATCTTTTAATTTCAGAAGTTTTTGTTTTATGAAGACAGGTGTTCCAGCATTTGGTGCGTATGTGTTTACCAATGTTATTTTTCTTGTTAGATTGTTCCTTTCATTAGTATGTAGTCACCTTTTTTTGTCTCTTGTGATTCATTTTAACTTGAGGTTTACTATGTCAGATATTAAAATTGCTACTCTTGCTTCTTTTGGGGGTCCTGTTGCATGGAATATTTTTTTCCATCCTTTAATTTTTAGACTAGGAATATCTTTTTGGGTTACACAAGTTTCATGAATGCGATGGGTTTTTTAATTCTGTTTTTTGATCCAGTCTGCCAATCTGTATCTTTGATTGGTGAGTTGAGGCTGTTAACATTGAGAGATGTTACTGAGATATGTGGCTTATTTACATCATTCCCGTTGGTATTTGTAAGTAAATAATTTGTTTTACTTTTCCTGGTGTTTTTTGTTGATCCTCAAAAGATTGCAGAGACACCAGAATGAAAAACACTGAAATAAATATATGGTCAGAAATAAAGTCTAGAGCTATGCAAAATTTATTTAATTTCTACAATGGCAAAAAAATTAATGTTCCAATGTTCATATATTTTGATGTTTTAAGTCCTGGGAAATATATTCTAATTTATACAACCCTATCCATCTGCCACTATCTAATATTATATAGTTCACTAAAGTGAGGACAGATAGTTACTCTTTCTTGACTATAATCAAGACATTTTTCACTGAAATGAATGCTGGATCTAAATGAGTTAAAGTTGATATTGCAAAAAAAGTAAAAACTTATTTGGGATCTAGCAATATAATACAGAAATTTATACTGAAATAGGAACTTCATTACACAAGTCAAAAAGAATCACTGTTATGGTTTACATCTATGTTTGATTTGTATCTGTGTGTTCCCCCACCGCAAGCCCCAAGCAGTCATGGAGGCTACTGAGCCTAGCATTTGTGATGAGTTTGCTATCTAGCGCTGGGATTGTTGGTGTCGGTGCTGCACCCATCCAGAGGTGGGTAGTCAGCATACAATGTAGAGGAGGTAAGGAGGTGCACTTTTCCTTTTTGTTCTTTTGCTCTTGTCACTTCTGGTATATACAATAGCTACCATGTTGCCCCTCAGCCACACCAGCTGACCTGAAGCCAGCTGATTAGGGACTGAAACCTCCACAAACTGTGAGCTAAATAAACCTTTTCTTCCTTCATTTGGGTGTCAAATGTTTTGTCTCAGTAATGAGAGAAAAGTAGCCAAGATAATGATTTTGCAATTTTTTCTAATATGAATCAATATATTAAAGATTTCATTTATAATCAACAGTTATGGAATGGTTGACAAAACTAAAAGAAAATATTACATAATGCTTTATTGATTCTGAAAAAGGAGGAAATTTATCATGTATATAAAAATTACTAGTATATACTGTTCAACAAACTACAAGCCATAGTGTTGTTATTTTAATGAATTTTGGGTGATTAGAATAAAACATTTTTGTAATTATCCATATTGTTACATTTTTGGTGTTCTTTGTTCACTGTTTAGATCTTATTTCCATCTGTTAACACTTTTCTTTGGCCTAAAAGATTTTCCTTAGGATTCTTATATTATATATTAGTTTTCCTGTTACTGGCACACAATAACCGGTACTCACAACTTAAAGGAGGAGAGATTTAGTTTGACTCATAGTTTCAGAGGATTTAGTCCACTGTTAGCTGGCTCTAAAGCAAGAGAATCATATGCTATGGAAGGGCAAGGTGAAGAAAACACTCTCAGTTGATGGTATGTAGGAAATAAAGCAGGGTAACAGTGCAGGAAGGGAATGGCCAGGGACCAGATATAGACCAGAGGGTCATACCTTCATATGCCATCCAGACACACACACAGATATGCATGCTTTACTAACCCTCTGGGCAACTCCCAAGCCAATCAGGCTGACCCAATTAAGTTTAACTCTCACATAGTTCAGCAGTGGTAAACCCATGGCATGCATATTACTTATTTCTCTTTTTACAATACGATGTTAATATAGGAATTGTTTTTCTAAACTAAAACTTCAGAGTTCAAGTTTAATTTCAGAGAAAATAAGTGGGTTTTGAGTTTCAGTTTGGACACTTGTCTATTAAAGGTTGCCATCACTGATAAAGGCCAAGTCTATTGTGGAAATCTTTCAATATTTTTATGCCTGAAAAAGTCTTTTATTGCATTTTTGAAAGAATTTCCTTGAGTAATAAATGCTTAAGTTGACAGTTTGACATTTTATTTTTTTCTTTTAGTAGTTTAAAGACCATGTTACACTAAAATATGTTGTCATCTTAACTTTGTTCTTTTGTTTATAACTTTTTCTGTCTACTTTTTCTTCAGATTACATGTAGCCTGGGATGGTTTAATGCATGAGGTCTACACTTTGATAGTTTTTATGACTCTGATCATTATTCAAAAAATTATTATCTAGAATTCCATTTAACACATATTTTATTAATTGAGTTTGACCCATTTCTCACTGATGTTTTACTATTTTGCCAGTGGAGTGGTGTTTGTTTGTTTGTTTATTATATTTTCTCTTTGTGTTTTACTGTGGATAATACAAATTATGGTCTTCAAGTTTATTAACCTTTTCTTCTACAAGTTCTAACCTATTTGTAATTCCAACCAGTATGTTTTTCACTTCATGTATTGTAATTCTTCATGTGGAGAATTTTCTTTCCGACTTTTTCGTATCTTCTCTATTTTCACATGTTTTATCTGTCTTCTTGAAAGTACAATAACTTTCATTTCTTGTCTACCAATTTTATCATTCATTTTATTTTTGGTTGAATTGGTTGACTAATTTTTCTCAGTGTGGTTTTTTTTCCCTGATTCTTTGTATACTTTTTAGTTTTTTATTTGTTACCAGATATTATGAATTTTATCTGTTGGGTGCTTTAGAATTTTATAGTCTGAAAACTATATAGGCATTTGTCCTGGAAGTTAGTTATATTTCTAGGAAACAAATCTCTTTTGCAGTGCATTTTTTCATTGTCTGTTAAACAAGACTAAAGAATTCAACCTAAAATGAATTTTCTCCACTACTGTGATAATACCTCTGTGGTTCTCTCTGTCTGATGTCCTTTCAAACTGGCTGTTCAACTTTGGAAACCACTTAATTCTTTGTCATGGTTCTTTCCCTGGCTCAGATAGTTTTCTTCCACGCATGCCTGAGAAAGTTCTGGATCAAACACTTGAGGTGGAGTTTCTCCGAAGCTTTCTCTATATGCAACACCCTGCTATCCCTTCAAACTGTGTCCTGCAAGCTCCACCCCACTCACTCATCTTTCCTCAACCGGCAGAGCAATCTCCAACACAGAGAATAACTGGATCCACCTTGGCTGACCTTTCTTTTACTGCAGACTGGAAACCAGAGAGTTGGGTGACTGAAGGGATTACAGGTCTTCTTCCATTCCCAACATGTCCAATATCATGAGAGCTATAATTTTATATAGTTTATCTTTTTAAAATCTTTTAAGATAGGAGGGTAAACAAGGTTCCTGTTTATCTATTTTAGACCAAAGTAAAGCTTCTTGGACTAATATTCTAAATTAGTTTTCTATAGTCTTTGTCACTGTTCTTCAGGTTTTTAGGAACAGAATGAAAGCTTGCATTTTATAATATTTCCAGTTGTGAGAAGTCACTAAGTTGATATTTTATTTTACTAAGTTGATATTTTCTTAACATAGGAGAATAGATAGCATTTTCTATATCCATGGTCCCTTCTACAAATTAGACTTGTCACGTTTTCCCCTACCCCAAATATATTGATGTTTTTCTCCACATATACTCTTTCCTGTGTATTACTTTCAAGAAGATAACTAATATTTCCTGTACTGAGTTTATTTATCTGTAATTCTCTGTTTATACCATGTATATTTACATCTGTTTCCAATATGCTCCAGAGACTCCACTATAGCCAAAAAGAAAAAGTCTGGGGCTGTATTTGAACAGTGCACAACTAATTTCCCCTTTCTGAAAATATTCTTTACCATCCTGAAAAATTCCCAATACCAGAATGTGTAAAGAAATAAAACTTCAAAATATTTGGATACCAAGTTAGCTAAATATAGTACAATCATAGAAGTTTGCTAACACATTCCACAGAAATCAAGTCCTAAAATTAAATCAGTCATATGATCTGGCATTCTACAGGCTTTTGATTTCTCTTTCCTTTTCTTTCATTTTTCTTTATATTAAACCTTTGCCTGCATTCCATTCTTTCTAATAACAAAATCAGCTTTTAGGATCTTCATTATTTCATGATGCTATTTTGGACATAGTCTCACATACGCAGTCAAAGGAATTAAATTCATCTACTTTATATGCAAATTGCCCAATTAACCAGAAGATAGTAACACTGTAAGCTATATTGTGAAACTTAATCATTCCTTTCCTAAAAGTATCTGACAAGCCCTCAAGTAAAAGAAATAGATAAATATATAATTTTGATTGGAATTGTCCAATTATGGTCCCAGTCTGGTCACAAAGAATTCAAACATCCCCGAAGTTGAGATTACATAGTTCATTAGATCTTTTGTGTTACAAGAAAATGTAAAAGAAGAGGAGAAGATAGATAAAAAGGAGGCAAAATTAAGCAAGTAGGTTATTATCTAATATTTTCTTGGGTACTAACTTTTCCAATTAAAACTGCCATAAATTTTTTCCAATGTCAAATTGCCTTAAATATTCTGACAGTAAAAACTAGTTAGAAATGAAAAATTGCTAGACTTTTAACTTTGAATCAAAAACACTTCATATATAATTTTTAAAATACTGTGGTTTTACTGATCTTGATGAAATTGTTTAGAAGATTAACCTTTTAAAATAGTTACTCATTCCTCGTAGACAGAATGAAAAGAGTCTACGTTTAGTTGAATAAGTAAATTATGAGTAAATCATATTCTAGAGCAAGACATAGTGGCTGATGCCTATAATCCCAGCACTTGGGAGGCTGAGGCAGGAGGATTGTTGAGAATTTGAGACCAGCCTGGGCTACAAAGTGAGCTCTAGCCAACCTCAACTGCATAGTGAGACCCTATCTCAAAAAGACAAAAAAAAATTAATAAATCATATGTTACATTGTATAGCAGCATATTATAATGTTATGAAATTTTGCTATTTTTGGCAGAGGTATATTATCTGCACATACTATTAAAAATCAATTAACTGTTTGCAATAAAATTAAAAAACTAGGTCATGAAAGATATTAGAATACGTACCATTACAAAGTATTTTTATACTATTACTGAAAATTTTAATTTATTAAATATATTTTAATTCAGAAAGTTTCAAAAATTGCTACAGGTTTTCTTATATGTACATCAATATATCAAACATTGTGTTCTCCTGGATGAGACATTGATATCCTTTCAGTTAAAATACTGTTACCCAAATGCATACTTTTGCAAATAGCACTTTTTCTGAAAATCAAAATCATTTGTTTTGATAGTTAACTTGCTCTCATTGAACATATTAACTTCTTTACTAAATATAGCTAAAGTAAAATATAATCAAGACATCAAATATCAGACTATCTCAAAAGTAACATATTGGAGAACACAGCTGCTGACTACATTATACCAGCTTGTAAGCCTGTACAGCTGAATGCACCAGGTTCTGAAGATTAGACCTCTTTGCTAATGGCAGACCTCCTAAGGTGCAGTCTTTGGAAGAAAGTCTTATTTAAAATGGTCACTTATGAAAGAGATGTGCTTTATAGAGACTTTAAAATATGAAAAGATTTCGAGCAAGTTACTACAGAATTCTCTATAATAGTAACTTCTATTTGCTATATTAAAGAAAGCCAGCCCCCGACACCGTGTGCTGTACCTGCCCACAGCTGCAATCTCACTGCCTCTCTCTAGTAACACCTCACACTCTGATCCAGCTACATTGATCATCTTGCAGAAAGCCAAAGCTTCCATGAACTCGCTTTTCCTCAGTGTCTTTACTCATTATTTCCTCAACTAAGAATACTCTTCCCAAGGGGTGTCTGCTCAAGTGTCATGCTCTTTCTATGCCATCCCTACCTACCCCATTTAATTAGCACCCTCCTCACTCCCAGGTACTCTCTAGCCCTTGCCTGCTCTGTGTTTCTACATGTCTATATTCATTTATCTAGTCATTTATTATTTCCTCTCACTAGGATGAAAGCTTCAGTAGAGCATAGATTTGTCTTGTTTACTGCTGAAACCTTAAATTCTTGCAGTCCCTGGTTTTTATGGCACATTTGTTAATTGGGTCATAAATTAACAAATATGAGAAAGAATGAGAAAGAAAGAAAGAAAGAAAGAAAGAAAGAAAGAAAGAAAGAAAGAAAGAAAGAAAGAAAGAAAGAAAAGAAAAGAAAAGAAAGAAGAAAAAAAGAAAGAAAAATTTGCTATCTATTATACAACAAATCCTAAACTAAGAGTAGATACACAAAAACTCCAGTAAGTCTAGGAATGTGAAACTTACATAATTCAAGCAGTGTGCTTAATTGTAAGATTTACAATATGAACAAAATGATAAATATCATTACCTAAGAACTGTTATGACAGCAACCACTTTTTGGAGGAAATCTTTGGTCTTTTTGTTACTTCCTTTAACCTTGTTTGATTACCTGTCTCTGAGATCCCCTGTCTCTGCTTCTCTCCACAGCTTGACTGTAGGTTCCTCTCATTGCTTCTCTCAAATACTAACAATAGTAAAATATCATGAGTATAAAATATTGTATAAAGAAATTATTTTGTAACATTTTCACTTTAATAGGGAATTCTTACAAATTAAAAAACTAACTCAAGGAACTTAATTTGATTGTGGATCAATTAATTGGAGAAAAAAGATGAATCAAAGAAGACAATAACTAGTCTAAAGATACTTTTCAAGTGTTATGTGTAGTTGTAACCTTTCCTGAATGTAGACACATCATCCCTGAGAAATCCCACCTCTTTTTACTTCTTCAGCTGAGTGTTATGTTAGCACCCTAATAAGCAAGCACCAATATTCGTGGATTAAATATGGAAAGATCATATTGGATGAAGAGCCCTTATGAGGGAAACTGAGGTAGAGAAACTGAAGGCTAGACATGCAAACTGATCCCAGGTGAAAGACAGAATAAGTAGATTGGGTAGAGTGTTCCAGATTGCAAAATTCCAGATTCCAGATTGAAAAGATCCCAGAGGCATAGAGGAGTCACAGTGACAATGTTGGCAGGAATTTTTTCCATATTTTGAACACAGTCACTTGTTGGCCACACATATACTGCAGAGAATGGGCACAAGATAACCACATTGTACACTGCAAAAGGCATTAGCTGAGGATTGCTGCTATCATGTTCTCCATAACTGGAGGTCAAAAACATATGTTCTTATGGACACAAAATGCTCTTCTGCTATCAACTAATTCATATTTTGATTTCTTATTTTGGGCTTTGCATTTCTTTAGACTGTGATCCAGTCCCACTCGTTGTATCTATAGAAGTCAGTTCATGTTAGATCAAATATTTTCTAACTGAATATTTATGTCTACAATCAGCACGCTACTATCTTTGACTGAATGAAAGCTATGGGAGCCAAAATGTTAATTCATTATAATCGGAGCATAAAAAATGTATCTACTCTCATTATGTAGTTTAGCATCTTACGGAAATAAAGCAGCAAAAGGAAGAAAACAGGTGCAGCTACAGTGAGAACATGATTTGACCAAGCAGAGAGCTCATTAAAAATATCACACCAACGCCAAGTTGATGTGGGTACCACTTCAATTTTTCATGTCTATAATTTTATTTTAAATAACATAAACCCATTATACATCTTAGTAAACTAATGTTTACCAACACTATTCTCTATCTTTGGTTGCGAAGGTGAAGTCACATCCATGTACCATTTTTTCTTCCTTTCACGTCTTGTAGGAAATTGATCCCCTCTTCAATGGGTCACATTTTGAAGCCTCTGTCTCCCTCTGTCACCACTCGTACTGGCCACTGTTCAGCATTGGTACGTTTCATAGCTTTGCAGTTTTTCAAATATAATAACCCCAAAACATAAACATAAATGTAACCAGCAGACATCTTTTCTGCTGCTGCCTCAAACTTTTCACCATCATTGCTCATCTACTAGGAACCATTTTATATACACATTTAGTATTAACCACAACTCTGTGGAGTTCATCATATTAATCATATTATCTCATCTTTATCATTTATTGATTGAGGATCTTTTGCTTCTTTAGACTATATATGGTTTTTATATGGTTTCATATAAAACAAATAAGCCATATAAAATGCATGATAAAGACAGAAAAGAACTAAAAATCTGCAAACTCTTTCAGCCATATTTTAAAATAATAGATTTACTATCAAGATAATTCCTTTTAAAACTTACAAGTATGTTTAAATAATTTTCTAATACTTTGATACAATAGATATTTTACTTCCTTATAAAATATCATATACCATTGCTATGTTAGGATAACATGATTCAGATAATGGCCAACCTCACGTATGACTGCATCTAGTATCCAGGTATAATAGACATACTTAGTCTGTTTTTCATTATAGTCAGATTTTTCATTTAAGAAAAACAAAGCAAATGAGTGAATGGCAAGTCTATCTCAAAAGTCAGTCTAATAATTTTCATCTATAGAATAATATAAACAAGAAATTAAATATTTAATGTAATTTTATTCTTTGAATCTCTTTTCAGGGATATTCTTAGGACTAAAATAATCAAATCAAGATCTAGTAAAAGAAAATAGAAAATTGAGAGAAATTTTCAGATTCATGGAGCACATATAAATTTTAAGATCAAAAAGGAACATCAAGGGAAAAAGAAAGAAATGCAAGAAGCTCATAGTCATTTCAAAATAAAAAGGGAAAGTTAGCTAATCAATGAGGTGAGAAGAAAACAAACAGTGCTTTGAAGAGACAAATTTAATTTGAAAGCAAGACAAAATTGGAGAGCTTCTTTTGGACTCTATATGAATAAACTTTTTCTCTAATACGTTTACATCAAAGAAATTTATCCCAGTTTAATCAGTGACCCTGAAACCTTTCCAATCCTATAGTAGGCATGTCAGTATTGACGTGGGTGCCATATTCTTAAAAAAGTAAAACAACACAAGATGATTCTGAGGTTTTGGTGTGAATAAGTTTGACGGATTGCAAGGAATGACTGGCATTGATTTACTAGTCTCTGTGCAAAGAAAAGAAGCAAAGTTTTAGGACTGTTGAAGATAGGAGTTTTGTGTTAAAACATTCACAGCAAACAATTTCTCCAAAGATAGTAAAAAATACTTTTTAGAGTATATTTTACTTTCTTCCATTTTGATATGTAATGTGTTTATAAATTAATAAATAATAAAAGAATTGAAGGTTAAGCAAGGAAAAAAATCTTCCTCACATTTTTTTATTATAGTTCTCCAGTTATACTATCTACCCAATGGCAATTAATAAAGTCTTCTGGTAAACCACTCAGTGCATCTATATTCTGTGTATGTGTAATGATGGGTGCTCTCATTTGGTTAGGTTTGTGTACTTCCTTTGAAAGTGATTTAAATCAGATGAATCTGAGTAAGCTAGTGCTATTAAAAATAAGTCCTGGTCTCATGATGCTTGTCTAGTGCTTATCAATCTCCAGTTTTTATTTTTTTCTCTACTTAGATAGATGGTAATAAATATATTTTCTCCAAGTCTATTTTATAGACTCCTACTTATGACAAATTTATATCCTACTCTATAATAGTTTTTGCATGACTACACAGAACAGATATTTTTAAATATTTTAAATGCTACACCATTTGCTTGCTGATAAAAATGGAACAGTAGAAAGAGGAGAGATGATTTGGGAGAGAGCATATACAGACTGGAGAGGGGTCTTCAGAAGCAGAGAACCAATGCATAGACAGAACATTTGTCTTAGGAGAGAATAACATTTCTCTGTAGTAAAATATGGGAAACAGAAGAGAATAGGTATTGATCACTAAGATGAGATTCAAACATGCAAACAGCGTAAGAAATGAGGAAATGCAGAAGTAGTTGAAAACATATAGGAGAAAGCAGTAATCGGTGAGATTAAGCGTTATGGTAGAATAATTTTGTGAAACAATAGAAATGTAACTTGTCAAAAAGAGGCTGTGGGCATTAAGATTTTTAACTTAGTTATTTGATTTGGGGGACAATTTTTAATGATCCTAAGGGTATGAAAGGAAGAGGGAAAAGTTTATTTGGACAACGGTCATTACAAATTATGACAAAGTAAAGAAAAAACAGGATGTGAGAAAAATTTTGAAAATAATATTTAGAGTGAAAACAAATCCTATGGAATTGAATGCCGTGATTCATTTATGTGCATTTTATAAAGGTGGTGGAGTTAACAGGAAGTTAGCAATCTTTTTAATGACACAATAAAGAAAAGAAAGACATGGGCTTTCAGAGAAGTAGTCTTTATTTTTGAATCTAAAAAGAATGGGGAAGTGATCTTAGTAGGAAGACTTTAGCCTTGTACAGAGACATAAAAGAAGAAAATAACTTCAGCTTTAAAGGGTACATGAAAAGTGATTATGTTAGAGTCTAGTCAGGACTAGAAGGTAAAATATACCTTCAGAAGCATTTAGAAGCATTGGAGAATTTGCTTACAATAAAGCAGATATTTTACTGGAAAAAGGTCATTAGAAGAACTGCAGACCAAAGGGTTTTGTAACAAATATAAACCCATACCAAGAAAATATAACAGACTTTTAATACATCTTTGTGTTTATCTTCTCTTAGAGGAGAATGGCTTTGTTTCTTAGATTATTATATGCAAATAACATGAATTACTTTTCAAAATAGAAAACTTCAATAAATCTAACCAATAATGATGTAAAAGAATACTTCAAATTAGCTTCACTAAAAGCAAACTGTATCATTGCAGGTAGAAGTCCACAAACACTTAAATTATTAAGCTTTTCATTAGTACATCTTTATCATCAAGATAGTTCATTCTGTGCTTAAAATAAATATTTTTTTAGCTGACCTGAAAAGACATTCAGGAAGAATTAAATTCTATTTGAACAATACTTCAAACAATTACAACTCTATCTCACAAATTGTACTGGAGGTTTTGAAGAATTAATTCACTGACTACTTACAAGGCTATAGAAAGTTAAGAACTTGTACAAGGTCCATATCCAGTAAATGACAGAGCTGAAATCTATCTATGAGTTCCCATCCCTTTATACCTACATGTCACTGATGTGGAACTTCATTTTGGAATTACTAGGCTAAAGTCAAAACATTAAAAAAATGGATGTTTTGCTTTTTGAAGAGAATCAAATTAGAATCGATAATGTTCATCAATTACCAGTTACTGAGAAAGTGAAGAAGCCAATGATAATGGTCAAACATAGGGTCCTCATAGGGTACACAGCCTTGTAACTTAATAGGTTAAGCTGGATATTTTAACTTTTCCATGTTCATTTTCTTAAATAATGATAGTAAAAAAAAAGGATGAATTCACATGAATCTGAATCTTGTTGTGAGGATTACACTGCTTAACATACATAAAGCAATCAGAGTTGTACCTGACGTGCAATAAGTGCTCATATGTTAGTAATTATTACTGGAGATTGTTTAGAATATTAATTTGAAGAATGTGATAACACATCCAAAATTTTTTGTACCTTGGCAATAAAAATTATAATGGTTACAATCCCAAAAGAGTCTCTCTCTCAGAATTTGAAAAACTAATGTTTTTCATTTACAACCAGCCCAATTGTAAATTTACAAAGGTGAACTCTTTAAAAATGTAGCATCTTCGTTCAGAAAGAAAGCAAAGACTGGAAAGCGTTTTTGTACTTAAACCCAGAAGTGATTTTGATAGTAGAACAGTGTCATCTAGTGAGAGCTTTAGGTGAGAAAATTCCCTGCTCCAAATTACAATGCCTAAACTGTTCTATCTGCAGGGTTTTACCCACCACTCTGTTGAAATGCTACAGACTAGAGAGAGAGATCTAAGGTTGGAAAGCAGTAATGCTCCTTTTGGAAAGGGGGTGGGTTTTGGAAATAGATGCTGAATGAGCTATTAAAGCTTTATTTTTCCTGTCTAAATATTTTCTCAGCAACTGAGGCTGCCTCTGCCTCAGGTGAAGCCACTTACCTTGCAGAAATAACTTTTGACTTTTAGTCATATTCCTGATCCAGGACTGTCAGTATGTTTTCCACAACTTAGGTTAAAACAAATGATGGAAGAAAGCATTCCTCATAACTTTTGAAACTGTTTCAGGTAAAACTGTAACACAGTAATTAGAAATTCACAAGAAAGAACAGCTAATAATTTTATGGACAAATGGCTCATTGTTAGCAGTAAGTGTATGATGCTTGTGTGAGGACCAATCAGCTTCTTGTTGTCAGAATTCTATTTCTTCCATCTGCTAATGGTTAAGCGGCAGCCTTTTTGTGTCAGGTGTAAGAGAGCCCCCCACATTCCTTTGAGATATTAGCATTGTTCATTTGCATAATGTGACTCAGATCACAATATGAGCTCTCTCCTAATGTGGACTAGAATCACAAACATTCATCGAATAGCACAGCATTATTATAGCTAAATAAAATGAAGCCAAAAAAGTGAAAAATTGTAGATTCTATAAATAAATGAAAATAATCACTAAAGCTCCAAATACTACACCGGCCTATGAATAATTCAATGGAGCATATTAATGAAGTCACTTAATAGCACGTTACTTAGACTCAAAGCAGAATGGTTTGAAATTAGCTTAAAGGTTTAAATTAAAGATTTATTAAAGTTTATTGTTCTTCTAATTTGGATCTTTATCTAATGCCAAATGTAGTAAATTTCAGTTCTTAGTTGGAAATCTCTAGGTGGTTTGTTTTTAATGAAGCTTAAGTACATTGTTTTTCAATTTAGAACTGATTCACAGCATTTGTTATTCATGAGCATTTGTGTGTAATTTATGCTTTCATTGCAATTAAATTTTATCCTGTCATTTTCTCACTTGCCACTAACAAAAATTTAATTCTGTATTGTGTCTGCTTTTAAAAACAAATACCACGAAGGCATCATATTTCAACTATTTGCTGAAAGTGTGCACACCGAGCATTTTGCCTCTGTCCAGCTCACCATCAAGAGCTCAAAACTCCCCAGCCATACTTACATCTGGGCTCTCAAATGCATCAGTTTTGTGTATTCCCCGCTTCACCCCATTTCACATCTCTAACATCTCCCACTTACACAAGTTGTTTACCAACACACCCCTTTCATCATCCTGGCCCTCCTCCAGATTGTTCTCACCTTCTCATTGGAGCTGTCCTGCTGGGAGACACCGTATCTCCTAGAACTCCTACACTTGATGGATTTTTTGTTTCTGTGACCCCACACTGTGTCTTATTCACAGCCAAGGAGTCCTGAGGTAGTCAGGCGAGATTGCTGAGGATGAAAGAAAATACTCAGAGGCTTGGGAGAGATAAAGCTTATTGAAGTATAAAGAGGAATGGATAGGATTAATTGAGACAATAGCAGAAGAGAAGGGGCTCAGTGGTGGCAAGGTGGACAGGACAGTCCCCAGAAAACCAAGGGCAGTGAGCCAGACAGGACCCACAATCACTAGATAGAACCGGAAGTGTCCAGTGATGGCCAGCTAGACTAGAGCATCAACAGAGCTCTGTTTTATACCCAGTTGTTGCAGGAAGCTGTTCTCATAGAGTGAACTACATAGCACTGATCTCATTCATGGTTTTTGTTCTTGTGTATGAGCAGTATTCCAAAGAACAGCTGATTTAGCATGCTGGCAGTTATTCTCAGCTCCCCAGTCCCTCAGATAATTCTTACACAGATATTTGAATCCATATCTGGCTACAGAGCCTTCCTTGACTAGGCAGAAGTGTTGGAAATGCAAAAAGGGTGTTTCAGAGACACTGTCAAATGCCCTGGCTTTTCTCTGGGATGATACATGCCGTTAACTTGGAAATGTGGTCTTCTCTGGATTCATTTGTGTATGGAGGTGAGAGGTACATTGAACCACGTACCTCTGCAGTGAGCTACATCTCTAGCTCCTTTTTATTTTGAAACAGCATTTTGCTAAATTGCTAAGTTGTCCAGACTGTACTCAAACTCGTAATCCTTCTACTTCTGGCTGCCAGGCTGCTGGGATTACAGACATGTATAATCCCCCCTGGCCTGGCTTTATTTTTATTACTCCAGGCTATTTTCCAATCCTCCTGATAAGATCAGTTTTTAAGGCTTTGAATTTTGCTATCATCTCTCTTGAGGATCTTAATACCCATAAAAGTGATCTAAATTTTTAGTCTCAGTCATCTTCATTTATAGTCATGTATAAAATCATTACCAGTAATTGCAACTCCCATAAATTAGCAGTTTTTTTACATACCAATATCTTTTTTCCTCCAGTCATAATCTCTGTTCCCCAAACTGTAATAGTTTTAATCCAGTCAGATCTGCAATTCATTAATCCTTCCATTATTTTACTGCATCTCCATCTCCTCACATCATCTACTTTGAGATTAGATACTACTGGTGATACATTACCATCCATTTATAGCTCTTTTATGAACTATAGGATTCTGGATATTGTCTTTCTTTATCATATGAAACCTGAAAGAATCAGCTTTTTCTGTTTTTTTTTTTTTTTCTTTCATCCCAATCTCATCCCAAGACATGCCTGCCAAAAATTCTTACCACATTTTTAGCCATAATATTCTCCTACATAATGATTTTGGTTCCATTCTTTTAAGCATCCAGTATCAGATGTTGATGTAGCTGTTTATCTTGATGTTTATTTCACTTATCAATAAAATCTGCAGAAGAATTGACCACAAGCTCCTAGCACCAAATCTAAGCACACATTATCTTGTAATGTAAACTGGATTTATCAATATTGTAACAAAATCCAATTCTCTCCTCTACTCAAATTCATCATTCCAATAATTTTCTATACTAAATCACTTTCTTTAGCATGAAATTATTGTGTAATAAGTCTAACTTATAATAATTTTTTGTAACAAAGATTGAACTCATGACCTCCTGCATATCAGGAGGTCTTGAGCCACTGAGCTAAACTCCCAGCCCACCAACGTTACTGTCTGTTCAGCTACCTTGTTTCTTTGTTTTCACTCTCAGAAAACCTCATGAAGGGGCTGGGGATTTGGCTCAGTGGCATAAGCGCCTGCCTTGCAAGCAGGCAGTTGTGAGTTCAATCCCCGGTACTGATTAAAAAAGGAAAAAGACAAAAAAAAAAAAAAAAAACTTCATGAAGAAGTTATCTATACTTAAGTTTATATTCTATAATTTTTTCACTACAATCTATTCAGGTTATTCTTGCCACTTCACTTACACATCTTTTACCCAGGTCGTCTGTTATTCCTGACATATCAATCCCACAATTGATTAGTCCTTTCCTTAACTTCTCTCAATTTTTACAACCAAGACAGAAATGTAGGGATCAATAAAAACAACTTTTGAAGAAAAATAACAAGAATGACTAATATTACCTTACTGGACTTCAAAGAGCATTATGAGATGGTAATAAAGAAGATACTAGAGTCCAAACTATGATGCAATTACATAGACTAATGGGGAAGAAAAGAAGTTGATAAAGAGACTCACACACTTGAGGAGATGACGTGACATTGTGGATCAAAGAAAGAAATGGGAAACATTGTTTAATAAGTATCCCTTGGATACTAGACATGCATAATCAGTAACTCATTTAAACCCTTCACAAAAATTGCTATCAGTTAAAAGGGAAATTTAAAAAAACAGCCAATGAATTTGAAGATAATGTTTCATATTTAAAGAATATGCATACAGACACAAGAAGATAAGTGTATCTGCATTAAAATTAAATAATTGTATTCACTAAAAGAAACCATATAGAGTGAAATGAAGGCAGAAACATGAAAAATAAAATTATCATATATTTAAGTAAGAAAGAAGTAATGCTATGCTATGGTTTAAATGTCTGTGCATCTCAAGTACACTCAAAGCAGTAATATTAATACATGGGACATCTTTTTCCTCAGTCAGATTTTATTGATACATTTTAGATATACAGAGTGAACACATTCATTATAGAGAATTTGTACCTATGCATGATATATCTTGATTCCTTTTTTCCATTCCCCTAACCTCTCTTCAACCTCTCCTCCCCTCTGCATTTATAAAATCTTTGTTTCCATTTTTTTCACTTTTTTAACTTTTCCTTTCTTTCCTTTCATCCGTCCTCATTTGTACATCTTCTTCTGTTTCACAATACCTAGTACACATTTTAGTCCTCATTTACACTCTCAGTTTTTCATGCCAGAGAGACAATGCAGTTGTTATGTGTGTCCATTTCATTTAAGACATGGGGCTTTGAAGAGTTGATAAGTTTGTAAATGGGATTGCTGCACTTATAAAAGAGACCCTCAAAAAATGGTTCTCCCTTCCACTGTGTGAAGACACGGCCAGAAGGAACCATCTTTGAAGTATAAGAGAATCCTCATCAGACACAAAATCTAGTGTTGCCATGATCTTGGGACTTCTTGTTCTCCAGAACCATATGGATTTCTGGTTTTTATAAATCATCTACTCTAGCATATTCTACTGTAGCAGCCTCATGGGCTGAACAGGCATTGTTTAGAATACATAATCCTACACATCTTCAAGAGAAAGACAAATGTTCCTACAGAAAAATAGTCAAGTGACATTAATACATTTTCCTTAGGAAAGAAATCACTTTACTTACTATAGCAAATCAATCATTGATTATATACCAGATCTAATAGTCAGAAATATACAAATTAAAATGACAACAAATACCACTTCTAACATACTTGATTAGAAAACTTAAATTTTTAATTTACATTCTTTACTTAGTAATTTGTACATACATTGTTATATTTGTGTATGTTATACTTCTTATAAAGTGGTCTTGTGGAATAAATCTATCCTCTGGGTATTTACACTGTGGGAGTATTGATATGATAGTCTGAATGACTATCATACCTTATTTCTTTGAATGATCACAAGAATTTGGAGATCCATGTAGTTAAATCCTTATTTCAGAGTAGAAGAAAGTTTTCATGTTGTTATTAGAAGCATATTTTTCATATTGTCAGCAAAGTGTCAATACAGGGAAAAGTGAATATTTGTTACACAGTCATATATCTAGTTTCAACATATGCTATCTTATAAGATTATTGCAATAATTTTATACAATGAGTGTGGCTGCTACTGTACAGTCAGGGGAATAAGATCAGAAACTTAAGTCACTTAATTACTTTCTATTCTCTGTTAAGTGCTCTATGTTTTCTGGATGCTGTAGTTAGCGTCTATTAAATGGGAAAGTACTTAGATACCCGCTGTCTTAGGAGCATTGCTACTGTGTTAATGCACAGCCTTTCTACACCGAGAGCAATTCATGGCAGCTGTGTGTGGTTTCTCAGCAATCTTTCCTTATTTTGGATTACATTCAGTAATGACGTCAATATTAATCTGAGACAGTATTTGAAATTAAGGCTTTAGAAAGGAAATTCATATGCATTTACAAATTTTCTAGAGATATTTCATGTTTTCAATTCTATCTATTCTTTTGAATACTTTCTTCCTGGTTCACAATATCTATTTTGCATTTTAGATCTTACTGCTCGTTTGGTTTTTCACACTAGTGAGAGAATATGATATTTACACATATGGGTCTGATTTATTTCACTTATGAGTATAGTCTCAGATTGTATCCATTTACCTATAAAAGTCTCAGGTTTATCTTTCTTTGTGACTGAGTAGCATTCCACTGTGTATCCTGTAATCTGAATAACTACTGTGAAGACAATAATATGCAATGTATTAATTATTGTAACTGTTCTACTAACCTGTTTTGAAAATCTATTTCATTGCTACTTTTATCTTTTTTCTGTTTAAAATAGTGAAGAAAAGGAATTGTAAGATTTTTTGTAGTTTTTCCGTAGTATAATTTTCCTTTCTGTCTTTTAATTCACTACTAATGATACACATTTCCTTGTCTAGACTATTATATTATCTGCCCAACAGTAATAGTCTATTAGTAACTTTTGTTTACTTAGAATTTATAACTATTAATTGGCTGTTAAGAAAACACTCACCAGTTTCTCTTGATTATCTCTTCACTTCAAATAGTATTTTAAACGTATCAAAACTAAGTTTATTATTTTTTATTTCTCTAGGTTTCTCTGATTCTCAATAGAAGAAAATAATGACAATGGCCTTTCTTGGAACTTTTTCAGATAACAAATATTTGTTATAATTTACATAATTTTATCTTCTAATACAAAAATCTTTCTCTCAATTAACTCTTTTTATCAGTGTGTATTAAAATATGTGTGATTCATCTAGGAAAACAAAGTCCATTATTTTCTTCATCTTGTTTATGCAAAAATTGGCCATTAGGAAAATAGAATTCAACCATTAAATATTTTAACAGGAAATCACTCAACATGTAAGAAAGCACCAATACAACCTGCACTTATAGTAATGGAACAGTTGTATAATTTATTTTTGACTAATGGATGTGTAATTACCCATAATTTATGTTCTCATAACACAATTTAACTGTTTACAATTTGCTGTTTCTTGCTTCTTCACCCATTATGGGTCTATCTGAATGTCCTGTGTTCATAGGTGGGGCTCTGTGGAGTGGAATGGCTGGTGGGGAGATATGCATCAGTGGGTTGGTCCGCTATGAGTTTATAGTTAATGTGATATTGGAAGTTAAATGCTAGGGGCAGGTGAGTGCCTGTGGGCGTGGCCTGGAAGGATCTGTCTCCGCCCGCTCCTCCCTTAACTTCTCTCTGCTGCCATCTGCTTTGCCCTGAGCTGCTTCTCCTCTATCCTGCTGCCCTGCCTTGGGCCAATGGAGACTGTGGACCGAGGTCACTACAAACTGAGACCCAAAATAAAGCTTTCCTCTTTAAATTGTGAGTGTTAGGTGTTGTGTCTTAGCAAGAAGAAAGTAACTAAGACATCAGCTAAGGGACTTTTGAAGACAGCATATCTTAGTTTTGTGTCTTTCCATCACCAACAAATGGGACTGTACCAAGCATGTAATAAATGAATACATAAAATGTTTTTTAAGAAATTATTAAATAAGCAACATTAATGTCTTGATTTTTCACTTTGCATTCTTTTAAATTTTTAATTATACCTTTTGTTGCTTTTTTATTGTATATATTTAAGGATTTTACTCAATGACCACAGATATGTGTACGCTATATGATCATGTCAATCTAGTTGATTAACAGACCCATCACATAGTTGTTGTGCGGGTGGGGTGTGTATGGTAAGAACTTTTAGAGTTCACATTCTGAGCAAATGTCTGTATATATACTATAGTACAGTGACCTCTAGTCCCAGATTATATATTATGCCTTCATATCTTATTCACTTCACATTCCTGAAACTTTTTATTCCTGGACCATATTTTACTTTTTAATGCCAAAACACACTCAACATCTGTGGGTGAGATAAGTTAATTGAGCCCCATGTCCATTTTGATGAAAATTTAAGGTCCTTTTAGTGTAATACTTGAAAAATTGTTTTAATGTGGCATCTACCTGCAATATTCTAACTGATACTTTTATTATGATCTTCACAGTTTGCATTTTTTCAAAAATATATTCAGTTAATAGTGGTTTAATATAGAATTTCATAAATGAGTATGCTATGAATACAAATTGTGCCTGAGCATATTACTGGCTCCATTTGACACAGCACACAAAGGCACTTTAGTGCTTTGGCTTTCTATTCCATTTTACTTTTTTAAAATTATTTTAATTGACATATAATTATACACATATATAAAGTACTTTATGATAATTTAATACATGTATAAAATGTGAGATGATCAAATCAATATAATTAATGTTTTCATCTCTAAATTGTTGTCATTTTTTGTGCTTGTAGCACATGAATTCGTCTTTTTTGATTCTTAATAAAATGCAGTATAATTGTTTACAACCATACTTCCCTACTCTGCTATACAACATAGAACTTATTTTTCTTGTATAATCGTATTTTGGTATTCACATTCACTCTGTCTCTTCTCCCCTAACTATTCTACTCTGTAATTCTACAAGACCACCACATATGAGCTAGAACAAGTGATATTTGTCTTTCTTTACCTGACTTGTTTTATTATTTAATGTAATGCTTTACTTAATGTAATCCAATTTTATCCATGTTTCCGCAAATGACAGAATTTTTTGTAGCTGAATGATATGCCACTGCATATTGATAAATCATTTACTTTGCTTAATTATCCATTAATGAATACTTGGGTTGATTCTATCTATAGCTTGGTTGCTCTGAATAGTGCTGAATAAATATAGCAGTGCATTTCTCTGAAATGCTAAGCTCGTATCATTTCAATCCATATTCAGAAGTCTGATATCGAGTTATATTTCAACTTTATTGTTCTGAGATAACTCCACAGTTCTTTATAATAGTGTACGAGTGTGCATTCCAAAGGGACTGTATTGGTTCCCTTTTTTCCACATCCTCCCAAGCACTTTTTTGTTTCTGTTTATGTATTTCATGATTGTCATTCTGCCTGAAAGGAAGGAAGGTGGTGGTATAGAATCTGACAGCTTGTACAGTCTCTCTAGGACTTGGACTCATGACACATGGAAAACAACAACTAACAAAGAGAAAAGGAAGAAAAGCTCTGTGGAGTAAGCAAGAAAACTATAAATCACAGAAAACATGAGAATCTGAAGACAGCACAGGGAAAGTCAGGAAACAGGCTGGAATGCTAACTAAGGCTCCAGGGGTGCCTGGAGGGGGCTTCTCCATGAACTCAATGTAAGACCAGAGAGGGTCAGCGGCCTCAGAGAGAAACAGACCTGCCTGACAGTGCTGTAGCCAGAAGAAAGGCCCACAGATACTTTAAGTTGCAAAAACTGTTTCTTTTTTTACTCTGTATGTAACTCCTTCCATGTAGCAGGCTAGTGTTGGAGAAGAAATCCATTGCAATACTGGCTGTATGTGAGAGAGATGAACCAAAAGCTATTTGGGAATAGGATTAACTGGTTAATACTAATTAAGGCTGAATTATTCCAGGAATGGGGAGCCACAAAACAACTACATGTCTATGTTGCCGGGGTCACCCAACCACAGTGACTGAATAGGAGATGGCCAAGAGAGTCACTCATGGAGAAAGTGCAGGGTACACACTGATTCCCCTCCAAGAAATTTAAATTTGGGACAGGACGGGCACAGAGATCTGTCCTTGTGGTGAGAAGCAAGCCCTGCCGGGTGTGACTTCTGAGACGGTTTTGTCTGAAAGTGCTGGTATTAAATCCAGCAGACTGCATGACACCCAGACTTTATTTTGTCATCCAGCAAGTAGTCTGTGGACTTTTCCCGTCTGTGAACACAATCAAGAAAACAAATCTCAGACAGTTGTCCAAAGATAGCGGAACATCTGGAGCCAGGGAGGCACTCCAGAAATCTAAAGGTGGAGGAGAAAACAGTGGTGGGTTCATAGAACACAGAAACTGGAAGCAGCGGGAGTGAAAGACACAGTAAGACAGACACTACTGACCAACCACGCCCACCCGGAAGGTTAGAGCAGGACTCAACATTCACACACATGCAACAAAGCAAACAAACCAGGCTCACTATGCCTTCCCTGTATCTGATCTTTCGCACACCGCGGACCATTCCTTCAAACACACAAAATAAGTTTTTTTTTGCCTCAGTTCTCTTTGTTAGTTTTTGGGGTGTTTCAGTATTTTTTTTTTCTATTTTTATTTTGGCATGTCTTTTGCTCTGGTTTTCTTTTTTCTTCTTGTATTGTGTTCTTTTCTGTCCCTTTATCTAATTCTATAATCTCAATTTTTTCCCTCCTCATCTTTTTCCACATTTTCCAAATTTTACACATTTTTTTCTCATTTCCCCATCTTGCCGCCTCCATTTTATTAGTGTTATTATTAAGTTTTATTAATTTCTGGATGTTTAGCTGATTCTATGATATTATAGAATTCTTGTTGATTGTTAATGGTGGTATAATTGTTGCATTTAGTAGATAGTTACTGTATGTTGCTATTTGGTCGTTCTTTGTGTCTGTATTATTGTTATAGATCCCTTTTCTATGTTAAGGGTGGTACAGTGATTAGCTTTTATGCTACTTATGCTAAAATTTGATTTGTTGAAATTATTATTGGTGACGATTTATTTTCTCTTTTTTTATTTTTATTTTTTTTTTATCGGTACCAGAGATCGAACTCACAACCGCCTGCTTGCAAGGCAGGTCTTATGCCGCTGAGCTAAATCCCCAGCCCCAATGATTTATTTTCTATTGTCAGTGATAGCATAGTTGCTAATTTTAACTGGTTTTTTTCTGTGTGCCAATATCTTCATTGGCTTTCTGTTATAACACTATTGCAGTCTAACTACTGGAACCTAAATGTTACACTAGTTACAGTGCACACTCTCCTACCCAGTTAATAGAAGTGATCAGGTCTTTGGACAGATGCAGCGGCCTATTGATAACAAATACCAGAACATGCCTGAATGCTCTAATTAAAGTTTTGAGTATTTTATTGGATAAGAGTGGTGAACATTTTTGTCTTGTTCCTGATTTTAAAGGAAGTGCTTTCAGCTTTTCCTCATTTATGTGATGTTGGCTATAGGCGTGTCATAAATGGCATTTATCAAATTAAGACAAGGTCCTTCTGTACTGACTTATTTAGGGACTTCATTATGAATAGGGATTAGAATTTGTCTAAGGCTTTTTCTATGTCTGTTGTGATTATGTGATATTTTTTCCTCCTTATGTTGACATGATGTATTACATTTATTGATTTTTGTATTGAACCATCATTGCATCCCTGCAATGAAGTCTACGTGACATTTTTAATAATGATTTGTGGCATTCTTTCTGCCAGTAACTTATGATAATGAGACTGGTCTGTAGGTTTCTTTTTTTGTTCACTCTTTATCTGGTTTGGGAATCAAAGTAATGCCAAACCTCAGAAATAATTTTGGCAGTTCTCCTTTCTTTTTAATTAAATTAAAGAGTTTGCAAAATATTTGCATTAGATCTTTGCTAAATTTCTTACAGAATTCCGTGGTAAGCCCACTAGGTTCTGGGGTTTTCTGGCTTAATAGGATTTATTACTTCCTCTGTTTCATTGCCTGTGATTGGAACATTTAGGGTTTTTATGTCTCTTTGATTCAGTTTTGGTAATGTATATGTATCTAGTCTATTTCTTCTGATTTTCCAATTTGTTAAAATACAGAGTTTCTACATAGTTACTAATAATCTTCTGAATTTTTTTGGTGTCCACTAATTATATTTAAGATCTAATAATATTTATATAGGCTTTTGCCTTCCATCTCTTGATAACACTGGCTAAAAGGTTTTTTTTAATATTTTGGAGAAGCAACTGTTAATTTTATTCTTTGTATTGTTTTAGTCTCTATGCCATTAAATTCTGCTTTGACGTTTATAATTTTCTTCCTGCACTAACTTTGCATCTGTGTAGTTTCAGATCTAACATTTAGGTTGATCCTTTGTTTCATTTTGGATATGCTAAAAGATAAGCTTCTAATTTTCTTCTTCCGTATATAGACATACAGTTTTCACTGCACTATTTAGTGAAGAGGCTGTTTCTTTTTTCAGTGAACTTTGTCCAAAATCAGTCTGAGTTGATTAAGGCGTGGATTGCTTTCTGAGTTCTCTATTCTAGTCTGTTTTCATGTGTCTGCCTTTGTGCTAGTATTGTACTCTTCCTTTTCTTTCTTCATACTCTTT
The DNA here is from genome assembly GCF_034190915.1 of Cavia porcellus. Taxonomy (NCBI): domain Eukaryota; kingdom Metazoa; phylum Chordata; class Mammalia; order Rodentia; family Caviidae; genus Cavia; species Cavia porcellus. Next base: position 32,026,707 of record NW_026947507.1, read on the forward strand.
TGATTACTACACTTTTGTGGTATATTTTTGAGATGAAATATTGTGATATCTCTAGCTTTGTTCTTTTTGCTCAAAGGAGCTTTGGATTGTTTAGGTCTTTGGGGTTCTAATAAATTTTATAATCATATTTCTATTTCTATGAAAAATATCATGTGGTATTTTAAAGGGAATTGCATTGAATCTATAGCTAATTTAGGGTGACATGTCTATTACAACCATATTAATTTTTCCAATCCATGAACTTGAGTGTCTTCTCATGTTTTTATATCTGTTTTCTTAAATTTCTTTCATCAACGTTTTATAATTTTCATCATAGACAGCATTAACTTCTTTGGTTAAATTCATTACTACATATTTTAATATTTTTCTGTAGCTACCAAAACTGGAATTGCTTTTCTTGATTTTAATTTTTTTTATTTTAAAAAGCAAAACAGAACGAAGGATAGAAATGACACAGAATTTCAAAAAAAAAAAGTAGGCAATTAACACTATTTAATATATTATATATTGTTGTTTTACAAGTGGTTGTTCAAGTTACAAGATTTTGGTATTACAAAATGATCAAACAATCAAACAATGAAAGAACAAATTGTTCTTTTTGAATATTTCAGCAATTTTATAACTGGTATATGAAAATGCTACTTATTTTTGATATTGATTTTTGTGTCCTACAACTTTACAGAGAACATTCAGTGTCAGTTGTAAAAAGTTTGGTGGAATCAAGTTTTTGAATACATAAAACAATTTTGTTTGCAAACAGGGATAATTGCTACAGTTTTATTTCTTACACTTGTCTAATGGCTTTAAGACTTCCAGTCCTTAATGAATAAGAGTTGTGAATGAAAACATGTTTATCTTGTTTACATTTCACTCCAATACAATGTTGCTTATGATTTTGTCACATATACTTTATATGATGAGATATACACTTCCCACTCCTAATATTCTGAGGACATTTTTTAATCATAAAAAGATACAGAAGTTTATCAAATGCTTTTTCTTCATCTATTGATATAGCATCTATTGATATAGGTTTCTGTACTTCATTCTTTTAATGCAATGCAACATATTTACTGATTTGTACGTGTTGAACCATTCTTGCATCCCAGGGACAAATTCCATTGTAACATGATGAATAACCGTTGATATGTGGTTAGATTTGACTTGCTAGTATTTGTTGACAATTTTTTTCATCTCTATTCATCAGGTATGTATCTGTCCTTGGGTTTCTTGTTGTAATGTGATCTGTTTTTAGCTGGGGTAATGTTGGCTTCATAGAATAAGTTTGTAATAGTTGTCTTTCTTTAAATTTTTTATGTAGTTTAAGAATAGTTTGTATTCTTTAAATATTTGGTGAAATTGAGAAGTAAAACCATCTCCTTCTGAAATTTACCTTGTTTAGAAACATTTTTCTCTTACTCAGTATCCTTATTCATTTTGGGAGTGTTTAGATTCTCTGTGTCTTTTGGTGGAATTTTGGAAGGTTATATGCATCCAGAAATTTACTCTTTTCTTCTAGGCTTTCTGATTTTTTGCTGTGTTACAGTTCTTCCTACTCCCTAGTAAACCTTTGTGTTTATGTGGCAACAGATGTAACATCACCCTTTTATCCATAATTTTATTTATTTTTCTTCTCTCTTTTTTGTTAATATAGCTAAAAGTTTGTCAGTTAAAGTCAGCCTTTCAATTTATTAACGTGTAATTTTAGTCTTTTTTCTTTTATTTCTATTCTGATCCTTTACTATTTTTTTGTACTGATCTAGGGTTCGATTCATTCTTGTTTTTGCACATTCTTGACATGTACCTTTAGGATATTTTTAATATTTTTTTCTTAACATTTTTCTTTTTCTAACTTCTTTTTTTTATGAAGACCATTGTTGCTATAAACTTTCCTGCTCCCTTTGCTGCATATTATAAATTTAGATATGTTATGTTTACATTTTCATTTGGTTCAATAAGTTTTGAATTTATTGAATCATTTTTCCAGTATTCTGGAGCATGGCGCTTAATTTCCATACATTTGTTGACTTTTTAAAATTCTTCTGGTTGACTTTTATTTTTATTCTACTTGCTTACATTTGTTAAGACTTGTTTTAGTGTGTGCTAAAGGTTGTTCCCTGTGCTGATAAAAATGTATATTCTGTTGTAGCTGTTGGGTGACATTCTTTAAATGTCAAATGGGTCTATTTTATCTAGGGTAGAGTTTAACTCCTTTGATTTTTTGTTGCTTTTTGGTCTGAATGATCATTATATTAATGAAACTAGGTTGCTGAGATCTCCAAATATTACTGAACAGTATTTCATATCTAATTGTTAGATACATTATTAATCTAATAACAATCATTTTTTATAATGGGTAGCTTTGATATTGGATAAAATATTCTCACAATTTTTAGCTGTTTTTGTTGATCTGTTGATTATTATATAATTTGAAATGTATTTTCCTATCATTTCACTTTTAAATCTGGGTGTGTCTTTACCAGTACCACCAATTTCTGCAGGTGGTCTATCTTTAGATCGTTTAAAAAATCAATTCTACTACTTTAAATATTTTAATTGAGGAATTTAGTCTATTTATATTGAAGGTTATTATTGATAGCTAACAACGTAGTCCTCTGATTTTGTTCATTTAATTCTGGTTGTTTATCATATGCTTTTTTCTTCTATTTTCTATTATTGTCAATATTTGTTTGCTTTATATTGATAACATTTTATTCTTTTATCTTTATCTGCTTAACTCCTACAGTTATCCTTTTGTGTGTTTTCACGATGGTAGTTACCTTTTTTTCTCTTGTAGATGTGGAGCTCCCATAAGCATTTTTTGCAAGGCTAGTCTGGTGATGAAGAATTCCTTCATATTTTGCTTAACATTGGAAAGTCATTATGTCCTCTACATGCCTGAATTATAACTTTCTTGTTACAACATTCCTAGTTGTCATTTTTGTTGTTTTGTGTGGGTTTGTGTGTTGCGTTTGTTTTTTCTTTCAGAAAAAACAGTTTCAGTTTGTTTGTTTTTTATAGTGCCATGCCATCCTCTCCTGACCCATAGAGCAACTCCTGTGAAATCTGCTGTTTGTCTAATGAAAGACTGAATGTGATTTCGCACTTTTCCTTTGATTTTTTTTTTTTTTTTACAAAGCTCTCTTTGCAGTTTAAACTCAGAGAGGGCGAATTTCTAGGGTTTTAAACTTACAGTCCTTATTGAATGTTGAGTTCTACCATTTAAGTTACAATTTTGACTTCTCCATACTGAACACAATACAATAGTAGGGCCTCTGTATCTGGAAAATACAGGAGTTTGATGTTAAAAAACATCTACTTGAGACACAAAATTGTAGCTTATGATAAAAATTGAAGCTCAGGAGGACAGGCCCATGTTGTTCTTAAAAAGTGAACAGCATGTCAGCAGGCAGTCGTGAATTTGATCCCTGGTACGGATAAAAAGGAAAAAGACCAAAAAAAAAGTGAACAGCAAAATTTAAATAGTCTACACTTAAATAATTGTGTAATAGTAAAAGTTAAAACCAAATATTTCATCTTGTGTTTATATAGATCAAGTAGAAATAATTTACTAAAAACACAGGATCAGTGTAAACAGCACCAGAATGCAAAGTAATGCACACACACACATGTTGGGAAGAAATTCTCAGTCTTTTATTGCATGTCTACATATCTTATAAAAGTGAGGTCACTGACTGCTTTTACACTAGATTACACTTTAATAATTTATTAAAGTGTATAAATTTCTACAAGTAACTTTTTCTTCTGAAGTAGAAAAAAAGATTATCTTGATTGTCTTAAACAAATATAAATATAAATATGATGGCTTCTTCTTTGGCAAAGTTTTTACAAACTTCCTTATAAGATTTGGTGGTTTATAATCTGGTTCCCTGCTATGACACAAACTATCTGTTTGTAAAACATTTATTTGTGCCACTTTGAATCATAGTCATGAAGTTCGCATTTTTTGAAAAGTATAATATTGAATATTCGATGAAATCTGTAGCATAAAGTGTTATTAAAATAAAAAGATCTTAGAAAACCTAGGTCCTATGGAAAATAAGTTAATAGTACTTTCTCCTGTTTTCAATAGAAAGTCTTGACTTTAAAGTACAATCCTATATCAACATTGCATCTGTGAGTATAATCCCATACTATAAACAATTTTGAAATTTAAAACTAATTTTTTAAAAAATTTTATGTAAGGAGAAAAAGAAAAAAAACAGAAAAAGGGTACAAGTTATAGAGAATTTCAAAAAATAAACAATAGGAAATCACTAATTAATAGATTATATATTGTCATCTTAGAAATAGTTGTTCAAGTTACAAAATTAAAGCACATAAAGTGGACGTTCAAACAGTGAGACTGCAAAAGGTTCTGTTCAATGATCCATCAAAAACTCAGTAATATAGTTATCTATCGTATATGCTGTAATGTACATGCAGTTAATATCCTTTACAGCAGTTTCTTTTCCTCTCTTTTTTACAATGACAATTACACATTTTGGGTTTTATTACTCCCACAGTTCTTATTACTTTTTTTTTGAAGAGTATAAAACCATAAAACCAAATGTGACATAACAAAACAGTCAGTCAAATCAAAAGGACGGACATAGTATATAATGTAAAGATAGAATACAAGGTGATGAACAATAGTTACCATAATGCCTCTTGCTATCTTAAAAAGAATTGCCTATATAATCGTTGTAATAAAATTGAACAAAACAGTAAAAACAAAACCAATAAAACCAAAACATGGAGACATTACAGGACTTCAAAAGAAGATAATAGTCAAACCAGAATGGGCATTATAGTAAATCTTATTGTCTTCACAGTTGTTGCCTAAACTCTCAAACTTGGTACTATCAAGCAAAACAGAATAGAGTAAAATCAGTCAAAACAAGATGGTGAGAGGAATACAGGGTTTCAAATCAAGTTAATAGGAAATCAAAGTGGGTTACTATAATATATCCTGCTATTTTTTGTTTATTTTTTCCCTTAATTGAAAAGATAAAAATAAATAATAAATAATAAATAAAGAGATTAAGATAAAAGAGGACATAACAACAAAACAGCACAGGTCAGAACATAGCCATTTAAGTAAAATAGTGTTTCACTACAAGATATCCCAATCTAAAAGTAGTTACCATAATGTCTCTTTCCTTGTATTCTTTGAATGTAAGTTCATATACTGTAGCATCAAACATATCAAGACAATGTAAAACCACTCAAGAGAATGACAGTATTTCAGGGTATTTAGAACCAACTAACAGAAAATGAACAATGATTTGTATATAATCTCCTTGTCTATAAAAGTGTTTGTTTTATTATCACATATAATATAAGATACAACCTTTTAAGACCAATGGAGACAGAAGAACAAAAGCTTGATAGGACTTCAAAACAAGATATTAAATCAGCACTAGCTATTATGATATCTTGTTTTTCCAAAATAGCTGTTCATACCATCCAACCTCCTCTGCCTCATTTCTGTTGAGCTCTTTTTCTGTCATTAGTTATCAGTTTGTCTTCTTCATTTTGCTTTCTGCACCATTCATTGTGGCCTCTCTGCCACTGTTTCTGGAATCTTGGTACTTTTTTTTTTTTTTTTTAGAATATCCTGCAGTATTCTCTGTACAGTTGAATTGGTGGTTGCAAATCCTCCTAGTTCCTCTTTATCCTGGAAGCACCTTGTTTATCCATTAATTTCTAGGGACAGTTGTGCAGGATATATCAATCTTGGCTGGAGGTTACTGTCTTTCAAAGCTTGAATTATTTCGCCCCACGTTCTTCGTGATTTGATGGTTTGTGCCGAGAAGTCTGCTGTAATTCTGATGGGTATTCCCTTGTAAGTGATCTGTTTCTTGTCTCTGATGGTTTTTAATATTCTGTTCTTATATTGGATTTCTGGAATTTTGATTATTATATGCCTAGGTGTAGTTCTGTTTGGGTTGTAGGTGACTGGGGTCCTGTATGCCTCATAGATCTGAGTATCTTTACCTTTTCCCATATTAGGGAAGTTCTCCTTGATTATTTCTGTGAATAGCCTTTGCAGTTCATTTGTTTGTATCCCTGATTCTTCTTTACATTCTTAATTCTTAATTTATACATCCTCTTATCATCTTCTAGCCTTTGTATTGTTACTGCTTGTTTCCTTGTTATTTTTAAGAAGTTTTTCCTTTCATGTTCTCACATTACAAATCTGTCCTCCAATTCAGATAATCTATCCTTAGTTTCTTTCAAGCTGTTATGCCAACTTTCAATAGAGTTTTTAATTTCCTGATTGTCTCTTTGAACCTGCTTCATGTATTCTACATTTTCTCTATTTTCTCCATCAAACAATTCTCTCCTTTTTTTCTGTTCTTCCATTCCACCGTCTGTTTTTTCTTGGGAGGTGCTTAGCATTTCTTTAACTATTCTACTTATATCTTGCTTTACTTGGTTAAATACCTCACTTTTGAACTCATTTATGATGTCCTGGAGATATCGCTTTATGTCTATTGGTGCCGTGCCTGGTATTGCATGTTTTCTGTCCTCATTCTCCTTTGCATTTACCTTTCCTGGATGAGTGTTCTCAGGATTGGGGACTGAGTACCCTTTCTTGTTACTCCCACTTCCCATACTTTTTTTTCCTTCCATAAAAGCATATATAGGCAGCCCAGTTTCTTTCTTTGTTGGTTACAGTTTGTTTGAATTGTGCCAGCTAGGTGTTCCCACCCACTGCAGTGTACTAAGGAGACACAGACCTGGGCAGCCTATGCTGGGCACATCCCTCCAGGTTCAACCTGCTGAAGGTATCAGTGCATTAGGGTGCACTGCCAGGTGCAGGGACCTGGTTTGGGCTAGCCTACTGGGTCTTAGTCTGTGGCATCTCCCAGGTTAAGTGCTCCCCACCAAACCTGCTTGAGAGGGGAATATGTGACTGAATTCACTGCAGCATCCTATTCCAGCTAGTCTGCCTGGTCCCAGAATGTCCTCTGTTGGGGCCTCCTAGTCTATGGAAGGGTCCCCATTCCTCTCACTCACTGCAGGTCAATGCAGCTCTGCTCTCAATTTGGTTTGCTGATTCCCACTCTCAGAGCTTTTGTGTCTCTATCCCTGCTGTGCGGATTCAGATGCAGCGGCGGTGGCAGGAAATACAAGCCGTGGTTTCCAGAGGCACAGGTTCCAGCTTTGGCACTGAGACTTTAGCTGTTCTAGTCATAGCACTGGGATTACATTTCCAGTTGGTTTCTCTCAGCTTAGTTCATTCCTGGGTCGGCAAGATATATTTCCCCTGCTTAGGACTTTCCACACTGCACCATTCCTGGAATCTAAACTGGCTCTCTCAGAGAGCCTCCATAGCTACTGTTATAAATCTACATTTTCTCCCGGAAGTACCGGGAGCAATGATCTTCACACAGTCTCCTGGGCTCTGAATGGGGAGCTGACTCATCCCAACAGCCTGCTGCGTTTCTGGGTTCCCGGTTCCAGAGAAGGTTGTCGGGCATGTCCTGGGCAGGCTTGAAACCTGCCAGACGAGTGCAGCCTAGTGTGGCTGGGCTCTGGGCAGGCCCTTGAGCTTTGGGAGCAATGATCTTTACACAGTCTCTTGGGGTCTGGATAGGGAGCTGACTCACCCCAGCCACCAGCTGAGTTTCCTGGTTCCAGGTTCCAGAGGTCAGTGGGTGTGTCCTGGGGAGGCCTGAAACCTGCCAGGTGAGCACAGCCTAGTATGGCTGGGCTTTGGTTGGGTCATGAGCTCTGGGAGCAATGATCTTAACTCAGTCTCCTGGGCTCTGGATAGGAAGCTAACTAACCCCAGCCACCAGCTGAGTTTAAAACTAACTTTTAAAGTAAAATATTAAAACATGGCAAGCTTTTCAAAAACTGAACATAAACAATACAATATTAATAATATTGTATTGTGGATGTGCAATCTATGATTTTAAAATGTTACCTATCAGACATCAAGCTGAAGAAGATAGTGGATCAATAAGCAGCAAAGTAAAAAACCTCTTTGAAAGAAACAGCCCAGATGCTGGAAAATAGCATTTTGGAGAAGACTAGAAGGAAGGAGATGGACCTTTTTGACCCAGGAAGAAAGTAAAGTGAAAAAGAAGAATTAAAAAAAGAAAGAAAGAGAAGAAAAACTTGGACAGAAGGCTTTAGCCAGATATGCTCTCAATGGAGCCAGTTCCAGTGTGTATGAAAAGCCACTGGAATCCAGAGATGCATGGTCACAGTGAAATTGGGGGTTGGCAAGCCCGAGGGCCTCAACAGGAGGATGTGATCATGGAGGGGAGCAGTGGACCAAAAAACTGCACTGGCTTGCAGTGAGTGTGGGGGACTCAGTCCTCCTGTAGGTGTCGGTGATTAGTCAGGCGCCATTTTGGATTCAGGCAAGATAAGCCGGGAACCAGAACTGCAGCCAGATTAATTCAGCCACTCCTAGTGCAGAGAAGATTAGTGAAAATTGATTGGACTGAGTCCTGTCCCTGTGCACAATCCAATAGCCAAGGCAGAGGTTTCCATAAGCTCGCCCTAATTGCCCCAACCATCAGTTACACACTAATGTGACTCCCAATGGTTAAACAGCTCAGAAGGGAGGGGCTGCCTGCCTCACTCCTGGTAATACTCCAGTAGTCACCAGCAGGTTGGGGAAAGCAGCAATCCCTAATCAGCACACTTCAGAGTAATTATAACCAAAACAGGAAGTGCTGGGGACCCCACTACCCACTTGTCTGGAAGAAACCAGGAACACACAAGAGAAAGAAACAAAAGGCAGTCTCCAGCCTCCAACCCAAGCAGTACTGGCCCAGGAGAAGTAAACACAGAATAGATCGGGAGTTGCACATCTACAATTTCTGAAGCAACAACATCTGACATGAAAAAACAACTTCATGAAAGATTAAAAGAACTTAAAACAGAAATATTAATACAAGTAAAGAAAGATATAAGGAAAATAATAAGAGAAATGCTAAGCAACTCTCAAGAAGACATAGATGGAAGAGTAGAGGAGGATAGGAAAAGGAGGGAAACCTTCAATTAAGAATGTTTTAAAAATTTAGAATACATGAAACAGATTCAAAGAGATTACCAGGAAATTAAAAACTCCATTGAAAGCTGGCAAAACTGCTCAAAAGAAACTAAAGATAGACTATCAATCCTTGAAGACAGTTTTGTAGCTTGCGATAATGAAAAATCTCTTTAAAATAACAATGAACCTGGAAACAACAATACAAAGGCTAGAAGATGACAAGAGGATCTATAACTTAAGAATTAAAAATATGAATGAAGAAGCAAGGGTAAACACAAATGAAATACAAAGGCTATTCACAGATATAATTAAAGAAAACTTCCCAAGCATAGGAAAAGGAAATGATATTCAGCTATATGAGGCATACAGAACTTCAGCCAGCTATAACCAAAATAGTTTTACACCCAGACATATAATAAAGTTCCCAGAAATTCAACACAAGAACAGAATATTAAAAGCTATCAGAGAAAAGAAACAGATCACCTATAAAGGAAAACCCATCAGAATCACAACAGACTTCCTGACAAAAGCATCAAATCAAGCAGAGCTTGGAGTGACATATTCCAATCCCTGAAAGAAAATATCCTCCATCTCAGATTGATGTACCCTGCAAAACTATTTTTCAAAATTAATGGAGAAACAAAATGCTTCCATGACAAAGAGGAACTGGGGGAGTTCATGATCACCCATCCAACCCTACAAAAAATATTGAAGGACATTCTAGAGAGAGAGACAAAATACCATGGTTTCTGGAACATCAACAGAGCGGGGTCACTGAATGGGGCAGACAGTGGAATGAAGGGGAAAAGTAGAAAACCAATGGCATAAAAATAGCATGGCAGAGATGAGGCAGAGAAGTTTGGTCATAATTGCTAACATGATGGCTTCGATACACTAATAAAAAGAAACACAGACACAGTGCATCAGGAGATAAGGTTCATCAAGATGCTCTGTATAAGAAATATAATTAAGCTGAAAGAGCTTTTATGGACTGAAATTCAAAGATGAGAAAATCATACTCTAACAAGGAACCAGAAAAAAAGGTGGGAATAGCTTGCCCATCAGCAGCAGATTGGTTGGAAAGATGTAACACTTTTATACAATTGAAAACTAATCAGCTATAAGGAAGGAAAACCTTGAGGCTCTTGTTGGTAAATGGCTACAACTTGAGATCATGCTCAGGGATAAAAAGATTCAGAATCACTTAGGTAAATAGCGGGTTGCCTCCCTAATCTAAAAACTAAAGGGATTTAAAAGTTTTTGCTTATACTATCGTACATAATAAAATCCAATAAGATACAACCTGTTTAGACCAATGGAGACAGAAGAACAAAAGTTTGAGACCTCAAAACAAAATGCTACTAAATCAGTATTACCTAGTAAGATGTCATTTTCTCCAAAATAGGTGTTCCTATCATCCAATCTTCTCTGCCTCATTTCTGTTGAGCTCTTTGATTTAACTGCATGTATGTTTAAGTGTATAAGATAGAAAATGATATCACTGAGTTTTATTGGATCATTGAACAGAACTGTTTGCAGTCTCACTGTTGGAATGTCCACTTTACAAGCTTTAATTTTGTGACTTGAACAATTATTTCTAAGATGACAATATGTAATCCATTAACTAGTGATTTCCTACTGTTTATTTTTTTCTGTAAATCTGTATAACTTGTAACCTTTCTCTGCTTTTTTTTCTCCTTAAATAAAATTAAAAAAAAAAAAACTAAAGGAATTAGTGAGATACGAAATGTACAGTGCACCCTGTGAAAGTGGAAGGGAAGGAACTGTCTAAAAAGGGAAGGCAGTGAGCACTGTTGATCCTGTATCATGATCTGAAGCCCATATTGTTTTCATCTTTCTGTGTAATTTGGTTATGTTGTGCTCCAGTTTGTCTACTTGTACTATATTTGATGGCACAGACAGCTATTCCAAAGATAGCAGGATATACTATGGTAACAATTTTTGATTTCCTATTAACTTAATTTGAAGCTCTGTATTGCTTTCATTATTTTGTTTTGACTGATTTTATTTGAATCTGTTTTGTTTGATTGCTGTCTTGTTTTGACTGATTTTATTCAAATCTGTTTTGTTTGATAGTATGAAGTCTGAAGGTATAGGCAACTACTCTGAAGGCAGTAAAATTCACTATGATACCTATTCTTCTTTGACTATTATCTGCTTTTGAAGTCCTATAATGTTTCCAAGGCTTTGTTTTTATTGATTTTGTTCTGTAATGCTATGTTCAATTTTATTGTGCCTGATGATATGGGCAATTCTACTGAAGAAAACAAGAGACATTTTGGTAGCCATTGTTGATCACCTTGTATTTTGGTTTCAAGTCATGTACTATATCCATCCTTTTGTTTTGACTGACCCAATTTTGTTTTGCCTCATCTGGTTTTATTCTCTTCTAAATAAATAAATAAATAAATAAATAAATAAAATAAGGGTACCTATCAGAAAGAAAAAACTTTTACTTTCTCATTACACTACTTCCCTGGGTAAGTTTTATAGCATTTCCAGAGATTGCAAAGTGTGATTACTTTCAGTTGTTTCACTAGATAAATCCCTGTCAAAGGAAAGGTAACTTTGATAAGATTACTATTCCATAGAGCACAGCAATCTGAAAGCCACATGACTGAAAGTCTTCTTGAGAAAGAAGAGGTTTTGATAGAAAATTATAAAATTTCCTTGTACCATAGCAGTGAAAAATGCTAATGAACTCTCATTAATTTTCAATAAATAAGTACTCTATTGCAATGAACAGTAGAATATAACATCGTTTCATGTAGAAATGATTAAATAGTGAAAATTTTTCTAGAGTCTTAGGTATGTGTTAATTTTTTAAATAAGTAAAATCTCATTGTATAACTTTGTACCTCTCAAGATAGATAGAAATAGAGTTCATACTTACCCTATATAAAAGCAAATTAGATAAAGAAAAACCACATGTATCATTTTAGGAGTCCATTGGAGGCATAGGAAAGCAAAAGCAATCCTTACGCCAAACTTCTGGAAATCAGTCAACCTTTTTTCAGAGAAAAAATAATATAGCTATATTTAGGACAGCTAAAATATCAGGTGGCCCAAGTCATTTGGGATGAAGATCTTGCTGTTTATTTTAGTTTTTATTCTATTCATGGTAGCTTTATTTTTTTTAATGACACTTTTTATCATCCAGAACACAAAGAGAAACAAATGGAGTAGATAAACAACTATCAGTTTAACTCTCTTGGTAAAAGCAGAAAAAAGGGCTGGGGATTTAGCTCAGCAGCATAAGTGGCTGTCTGGCACATGTGAAGTTCTGAGTTTGATACCTGGCATCAAAAAAAAGCAGAGAAAAACAGAGATTTCTGTTTTTATTAGTAGCATGCCTTGGACTCGACAGTTCTGTTTTTCTTATATGGCTGCTTAGAATTATAGCTCTCTGAAATAGTCAACTTAGAATTCAACATAATACATCATGGGGAGGCCCAAACAGAGGGAGATGAATTCTCTTGTGCCAAGAAGAAACTAAGGTGAGAAGAGTCAATCAAATATACAGTCCTGGTGCTACTATTGGAACAGCTGAAGGTTTAGTGTTCCCACTGTAGTGCCCGAATCTGAGCGATGGCAACTTACCAAGCCATCGGAAATCCCACTGCTTTGACTCACTGGAAATGCAGTCACACTGAGGTTGAGGTTCACTGAACTGAATGGAGAACTGAAATGGCAGGGAAGCTGCATCGACCTGTGGTGAGTGACAGGAATGAAACCATTCCACAGAGAAGGGGGCTCCAACAGATGACATTCTGGGACCGGGCTGGACTGGCAAGAACAAGGGGCAGCAGTCACTTCAGTCAGTTGTTCCCTTCCTGAAGGTGACTGGTGGAGTGAACTTGGCCTGGATCACGTGACCTGGCTGAGACCCAATAGGTTTTCTGAAATCAATTCTCTATGCAGCGGCGCACACTAATGCAGTGAAGGCCTCAGCAGGTTGACTGACCCAGCAGGGAGGGGCCAGCATACACTGCCCCTGTTTGCAACTCACTACCACACTGCAGTGGGAAAGGGCACCAAGCCAGCATGCTTCAGAAGAATTGTAACCAACAAAGAAAGAAACAGGGGCCTCCTGGAAGAAACAAAAAAGATGGAAAGAGGAAGCAACAACAAAAAGTCCCCAGGTCCTAACCCTGAGAATATTGACCCAGGATAGGTAAATACAAAAGAGAATGAGGACAGCAAAAGTGCAATATCAGACACAGCACCAGTGGACATAAAGAGATATCCTCGGGACCTCATAGAGGAGTTCAGAAAGGAAATATTTAGCCAAGTAAAGCAAGATATAAGAAGATTATTAAAACAAATGCTAAGCACTCCTCAAGAAGACACAGACAGCAGAATGGAGGAACTCAAACAAAGGAAAGAACCATTTGATGAAGAATATAAAGAAAATATAGAATACATGAAGCTGATTCAAAGAGATCACCAGAAAATTAAAAACTCTATGGAAAGATGGCAAATCAGCTTGAAAGAAACTAAGGATAGATTATCCAAACTGGAGGACAGGTTTGCAATGTGAGATTATGAAAGGAAAAACTTTAAAAAAATAACAAGGGAATAAGCAGTAACAATACAAAGGCTAGAAGATGACAAGAGGATCTGTAACTTGAGAATAAAGAATGTGAATGAAGAAGCAGGGGTACAAACAAAGGAACTACAAAGGCTATTCACTGAAATACTTAAGGAAAACTTCCCAAACATAGGAAAAGGAAATGATATGCAGATGTATGAGGCAACAGAACTCTAGCCACCCACAAACAAAACAGAGCCACACCCAGGCACATAATAATCAAGATCCTTGAAATTCAATATAAGAACAGAATATTAATAGCTGTTAGAGACAAGAAACAGATCACCTATAAAGGAAGGCCTTCAGAATCACAGCAGACTTCTCTACACAAACCATCAAGTCAAGAAGAGCCTGGAGTGAAATATTCCAAGCCCTGAAAGAAAATAACCTCCAGCCCAGATTGATATACCCTGAAAATCTGTCTCTAGAAATTAATGGAGAAACACGATGCTTCCAAGACAAAGAGGAACTTGGGAAATTTGAGACCACCAATCCAACTCTACAGAAAAATCTGCAGGGCATTCTAGAGAGAGAAAAAAGTACTAGGATTCCAGGAACAGTGGCAGAGCAGACTCCATGAATGGAGCAGAAAACAAAATGAAGAAGACAAGCAGACAACTGATGGCAAAAAAAGAGCATAACAGAAATGAGGCAGAGAAAGTTCGTTATAATCTCTAATATAGATGGCGTTGATGCACTAAATTTTAAAAAAAGAGACCACATGTACAGTAGATCAGGAGGTAGGGTCCACCGAGATGTTATTTTTAGGAAATATAGTTAACATGAAAAAGAGTACATGGACTGAAAATCAAATATGAAAAAACAATGCTCGATATGACAGAGAACCAGAGAATAATGGGGACAACTAACCGTATTTGTGGATAGGTTGGAAAGACAGGCTTTAATAGGTAAAGGAATACAATTAGAGATCAAGTCCAGGAGAGAGAAGGTTTGGAACCACTTAGAGAAATAGCAGGATGCCCCCCCAAAAAACCAAGGGTCTTGGGAAGACCCTAAAATGCACAGTGTACCCTGAAGAAATGAAAAGGGAGGGAGAGTCTTAAAAAAGATGGCAGAGATATTGTTAATAGGTATCAGGATTTAAAACCCACATTGCTTGCACCACTCTTCTTAGATAGATTTTATTCAGTCCCAGTTTGTCTACTTGCATTAGATTTGAGGGCACAGACAGCTATCCCAAAAACATCAGGATATAGCACAGTAATCATCTTTAATTCCCTATTAACTTAACCTGGAGCCTTGTATGACTTACAGTGTTTTATCATGAATGCTCTTAGTTAAATCTGGTTTGTTTGATTGTTGTTTGGTGTCAACAGATTTTATTCAAAACTGATATGATTAATAGTATCAGGTCTGAGAGTATAGGCAACTACACTGAAGATGACAAGACTCACTACGATACATATTCTGGTTTGATTAATGCCTGTTTTTGAAGTTTTATACTACATACAAAGTTCTGTTTTATTAATACTCTTATTTACTGATATATTCAATTATACTATGTCTGATGATATAGCCAATTCTATTGAAGATAACAAGAGACAACACAGGAACTATGATAGAATTCCTTGTACAATGGTCTTATATGTCTTTTTCATTTCATGTGTTTATAGGAATATGTTTTGTTTTGTCTTGCTTTGGTTTGTTTCTCCCTCTAATATAGAAAGGATAGAAATACATGTTAAGACTCATGCATGTGTAGAATCTATAAAGAGTTTATGAGAACTGATCTTATGACACATGATGAAATGAACAAATACTTTGAAGAAAAAGAGACAATAAAGTATCCAGTGCTGATCCTGGAGTGTCATAATGTGACACCCAGAAATAGTATTATTATTTTCTCATAGTGATATTAGCCTGCTTGGGTTTGTTCAATCTCAACATAATTGAAGATATGGATAACTGCATGTGTGTTTAAGTGTATAGGATTCATACATAAGTTTTTGTTGGATAGTTGAACAGAACTGGTTTCAGTCTCACTGTTTGAATTCCCTTTTTATATGCTCCACTTTAGTATCCTGAATAACTATTTGTAAGAAGATAATCTGTAATCCTCTAGTGATTTCTTACTGTTTAATTTTTTCTTGGAAAGAATGTATAATTTCTACCCATTTTCTGTTTTGTCTTTCTTTAAATAGAGTTAAAAAAATAAAATTTGAAAAGAAGTGTCCTTTACATAGGCAAAACTTCTTAAAGAATATTGAAGTCTTACTTTCTCACTGAATATGAAAAAAGACAAGCTGCATGCTACAGTTCTGAATGTAGTGTTTTATTTGTTGCAGTGGACAGTCATCTCAGATAAATAGGCAGAAAAGCTACCTTAGTGTTAAAAGTGTAATTCTGAATAACATTAAATTTTGTAATCAGTACTTTGAACTGGTAGATAAAAAATTATCTATTAGTCTTAATTTATTAGTCAATTTATTAGTCTTCTCTGTATTCTCTTTATTAGTCTTCTCTGTAAAAAGATTCTCCTAGTAATTTCTCTTATATAATATGATCCATCATCATATGACCTTATTTTATTTTTTATTCTTGTCGATATGTAAAAAGTGGTCTGACAACTAAAATTATACTTTATCTGAAATAAAGACAGATATTGAAAAGGGCCATCTTTGCTTTGTCTACTAAACACAACAATGGGATCTGTGGTATCTTTTAATGATGTGGTTTTTTCATTTCAGATACTATTTGTATCTTAGATAGTAGAAGTAGAAGAATAAATCAACTACTCTTTTTATCTCAACAGCTAATTTAGAGACCATTTCATAATAGTAAGACTACAAGTGGTTCATTACTTGTTTGAGAGGGAAAAATTATAAACCTTAAAAATAACGGAGATTAACAATTTATTTCCAAATATGTTTGGTGTATTCATTCTAATATGTATTCCCAAGACAGATATATACTCAAATCTTTTCCATATGTTGCTCATTGCAGCTTGGTCCATTTTACTGTACTATCTACAGCTGCATGTGGAATGGACTACATACTTGAGTCTCCAGGGAACAGATTACAGCTTACTATCTCTCTCATGCTTTACAACTAAAGGAAAAAACTAAGGAAAAACAAAATTTAAAGCATGATATGAATAATGATATCTTCTCAAAGCCTGCAAAATTCTGTAAAGTAATAATAGAAATTAATTAAGGTCATACTCAAAGTTATTTTATTTATAAGTTAAAATTTGTTTATATTTTAATAAAAGTAGTCTTTTTTCAAAGAAATATCTACTGTTTATGTAAAGGGAATACACAATACCACAACAGTTAATATGCTGCTATGTATAAGTTCAGATCTTTGTTATGCAGATATTTCAACACAGATGTGAGCACAAACTCACACACACCCTGTACAAACATATACTTGCATCTTATTTAACTTTAGGCTAATTTTCAGCACTAAATATATTTATTACACAATTTTGAACTATACAAGTTAAGAGAATTCCTTTGTAAATGCACCCTCTTGTCTTCTTCACCCTCTATTCCAATTATTTTTCCTCCTAACAAGAAATAATTATACCTAACATTTTACAGCCTTCTTGTCATTTTAATATTAAACAGATCCATAATATTTAAAGAACCTATCTTCTAAAATAAATAATATGATATACTATGATGATATGATATGATATATTATTGTATAAATTCCATTTAACAATGCATCTCAGATATTTTTCCTGTAAGAACATTCATTGCATCTCATTTTGTAAATTACTAGAGTATTTAGTTGTACTAGTCACCTTTTCTGAACTTTTAGTTTTTTTTTTTCCCTCTATTACAAAACATGACAATTAAAGCCACTATACATGTTACTTGATGGATCCAGTTCATTTATTAATAGTCTGTCCCAATGGTGGTTTAACTTTCCCACAGCTTCGGTCACTAAAATTTCTCAGTCTTGTCTGAGAAAGAATTATTTGTTACTAACCTCATGTGTGCTTCATTTCCAGGAAAGCAAAATATATTTTCAAACATTTTTCTTCTCCTAGTAATTTCTCTTATATAATATGATCCATCATCGTATGACCTTATTTTATTTTTTATTCTTGTCGACACGTAAGATTTCTTTTTCCAAATTAATATTGTGAGTACATATATTTTTCCTGTTTGTCATGTTGCAAATATTTATTTTTCAGTTGATATCTTGAATTAATATTTATTTAGTATTGTTTACATTTTATAAAGTCAGATCTTTCAGCATATTATTTCATGCATTATTATTAGTTGATGATTTCTAACAAGATTACTTCACCTTATAAACATATTTTCTCATTTTCATCTCATATATTTGTAACTTTGCTTTTCATGGTTGTTCAGTTTTTCTGAAATTTTATTTTGAGAATGATGAGAAAACAGATACTAACTTTATGCGGTCTGTAGCTAGTTATCAGTTATATATTTATCTTTCATTGAATAAACTCTTATCTGTTTAATCTGTTTTGTCTGTTTAATCTGTATTTTATGTTCACCTATTTATTTATATCACAACTAACAGACAATTGAAGTAACTGTGGCATTTTTGTGCATTAATGCATTTCTTCTGAGCACTTACAGACTTTGTGTAATATTGCTCTGCATTACCATTTCCAGCTTTTAAAGCATAAGATCGTGCTGAGAAGCATAGATGAAAAATATATAAATCACATATTGACTGAGTAGATTGAATTAAAGCTTTCAGCTGGCAAATATTTTGTTTTAAAAAATATTTTAATAATTGCACAACTTCCTTTCAGCTTCCTATTTTACTTCATGTGCACAGTATGTTTTCCTGAATGTCATATTTTTGTTGAACACTGAATTGAATAAAGTACTGTTTTGCTTTGTTTCTTGCCTATTTCCATCAGTAAAAAATTTCTTCTTTTTCAGTCTTCCCCTTTTATGTTTTTAGAATTATAAAACCTATAAAATTTTTTATTCTAAATTGCCATTATGTTCAACTTTTCAAAATCAATGCTCAGATATGTGCCTCAAATAAAATTCACTACCATGTAGCACATCTGTAGGTCTAAAGGCCAATAATTAGTATAAAGTTTGTGATTTTTATAATTCTTGCTACATTTTTATAAAGTTGAACATGCAACTAACTTATGATCCAAAAATTTTACCCCTGGGTTTCTCCCCTCCAAAATAAAAACATAATGAAAAATTTAGTTTATTTTCTAAAAAAAGAATCTGAGAAAACAAAATACCCATTTTGATGTCAAAGTAGACAAATTATGAAAAACTCATCAAATGAAATGCTACATAGCAATTAGGAAAAAAATCACTGACAATATGAAACAATATTGGAAATTTCAGAAACATTATTTTGACCAAAGAAGCCAGATGCAGAAGAAAGCACATTGTAGGACCTACATGCAACTCAAGAAAAGGAAAATTAGCCTGATTAACAGGAATCAACATGGTGTTTTTCTCCAGAAGGCGAGAGATTGATTAAAGAATGACATGAAAATGTTGTCTAGGATGAAGAAAATGTTCTACACGGTAAACAGCACTTGTAAAAACTAGTTAGTTAATAGAATGATCTCAATTAGATGCACTGTGGAAGGTACATATGATTGCATGCTATTCAGTGATTATAAAGAAATGAGTTGTCAATGAACTAATCTCCACACAACATTTGCACAGAGCATGAATTAATTTCCCATCTTTGCAGATTGTTTTTGCCTTAGAGTAATTCTTTCATGCCTATCCAGGTCATTTACAAATCTACATTAAGCGTTCAACTTCTGAGAATAGCGGCAGAAATTCTGAGTCCACTCAGGATTTTTTTCTAAGCATGGATCCTTCCCTGAGGGCAGGTGGCTTTCCCTTCCTTACATAAGGCAGGATTACCCCACATCATCTTGCAAGTCAATAACTCACCCCTCTCTTGTTTTCATTCTAGAACTCTGCCCATCTGTTGAGTTCTTTATCTCATTGCTTTTCATAAACAATATTCAGTTTATATTTTATGACTTTTCATGCCTTCTTCCTGCTTCAGTATTTTCCCTTATCTCTTTTAAGATATTGAAAATACTCATTTTAATTATTGTTTATTGCATCTCTTAATTCTGCCTCATTTGCTCCAGCTTCTCCTTCTCTCTCAGTTGCACATATATTTGTCTATTTTTCTGTGCGTTCTTTTGCATTTGGAACTATCTTCATGGCAGCTGATAATGTGCACAGCTGAGGAACAGCTAATGCCACATGATAGCCTGTGCCTGACTTAATGAAAGCAGTATAGATGCTAACAATACTATTACAGCTGTTCTTCTCTGAATGTCCTTCACCTTTGCCTTACAGTGTAACGTTTAACATCAAGACTGTTTTGTTTATTGTCACTTGCATGACATCATTTCAACATTTCACATTTTTCTGCTATTTCTTTCATTAGGATAACCTGCTTCTCAGAATACATGCAAACAGGGGAGAACTACAGCTGGACTAGGAATGTTTGATCAGGTTAGTTAGATACCCACATTATATTAGCCTGTAATATATATAATATAATATAATATAATATAATATAATAGCCTGGTAATATTGGCTTGGCCATTAGTTTTCTTCCTTTTTAAAGCTACAGAGTATCTAGGACAGTGAAGAAGAAAGAAAATGAGATACTTTTTTAAAAATTCTCTTATTTTTGTGACCAGACTCTTTTACTCAGGCTTATGTTTCTATTTCAGGCTTATACTCCAAAATGATTTTACAGAGTTTTCTCATATCTTGTATGTTAATGTGACATATCTTACAATCTGCATCTAGTTTCTGAGATGACTCCAAGATTGGATTAAGAGGAGGAAGCCAGCCAATTGTCATCTTCAGAAGAACATGAAGTGCCCCAGAAACATTATCTTACATAATAGCCTAAGATTCAAAAAAGGCATTCACTGAATAATATTACAGTAGCACTGATGTGTCAGAAATCTAAAAGACTATATGTGCAATTATGTACTTCATCTTATTTTGAAAATCAGACTCTTTCACTTATTTCCTGGTTTTCATTTTATTTTGCTTTATTGTTTTATGGTTTGTGCTTATGACAGGCAACTTTATGAGTCAGCTCGCCAAAGCTGAAGTCCCTAGTTTAGTCAAGCATTAGCCTGCACATTTTCATGAAGCTCTTTCAAAGATGTGACTGACATCTATAATTAATCACCATTAAGTCAAAGAGATTTCTTTCAGTAATATGGGTGGCTCTCATCCAACCACTTGAAGACGTTAGAGCAAATGTGAGGCTCCCAGAGAAGTAATTTTGCCTCAAAAGTGAACCATAGGAACATTGCCTGGCTTTCCATCCGGTGGTTAGAAGTTCAGAATCAAAACTGGTATATCAATTCTCACCTCACTGTCCAGCCTGCTACCCTTCCCTATGGAATTCAAACTTGCCAGTTCTTTTCTGGGCTCCAGAGGTTGGAGATTAAGCATGGCAAACAGGACAATCACTTCTGACCTGGCAATCACAGAGACCTGTCAAATCATGACCAGGATGCATGTACAGATCAGCTTCCAACCACCTAGATCTGATATCAGAAGAAGGCTGTAAAATGGGACAGTCACTGGTCCTCACACACTGTCCTCTTGGTCATGCCTCGCCTCTCTGCATGCAGAGTATATCATTTCTTCCAAGCATCTCTTTCTTTTGACCGCTTCTTATCACTCTCCTTTTCATTTCTTTACTTCTGTTGTCAGAAGTAAAGAATAAATAAATGTTGAACCTTAAATAAATAAATGTTGAACCTTAAATAAATGTTGAACCTTTAAACTGATTGGTTTTCATGTTCAGTACTTCAAATGGGGCAGCAAGAACCTGGAAGGCCCATCCACCCAGCGACACTCACACACCCCATCGAATCTATTTCTCAGAACCATGACTGGTAAGGAGCCCTAGGCAATTGTAAAAGACTGTATCATTTTAAATTGTTTAAAGCTATTTTCACAAAATCCTTTTTTAAATGCTTTAGCTTTCCATTTAATCTTAGTTGTGACAATCTGAGAATAGAGTGACACAGTATTTTTGTGACTCATTAGAGGATCTGAACATTTTCCCTTTTACAGAACAGAAAAATAAGAAGATTATTAAACAGTTAATTTAGTTTACAACAATGGACTTATTAAAGGAAAATAAGAAAATGTAAAACTTTGAGATTAAAGGTTAAGTGTTCGTTCAATTTTCAGGTAATTTATCTTTTATATAGAATGCTTTTTTTTTTCCCTTTCCAATGCAGAGGGACTATTTGTTTATTGTCACTTTTAGGTCTCCATTTTTTATTTCAGCACATTTACAAAGCTTCATTATTCCCTTTACTTCTCCGGCTTTTCTTACATGACACAAAGTGACCATGACTTTCTCATGCACATAACTCCTAATTTTCCACTTCCCCTTCAGATGCTGTCCATTTAAATGTGAGCCCTTCCACATCTCTGAATCACTGGCTTTTTATCTTGTTCTCAGTTCTTTCTGTCCAAGATATAAGGTTTTTAGACTATTTTTTATGTGTTGCACACTTTAGAATCATATTTTGCTTAAGATAAAGAAATAAAAAGGAATTGCGTTTGTGACAAAAGGGAATACTAGTGAAATGATCTTGAAAAAGTACCAATCAAAGCACTAGGAACTAAGAGAGCTGGTAGCTAGCAAAAAAGAAAGTTTTAGACAGACTTCAAGTAGACCCATCATAAAACGGAAAATAAATGGGCATGGTGGCATGCTTATGGTCCTAGGACTGTGGGAGGCTGGAGCTCAGACAACTTTGTGAGAGAAATTCTATTTCAAAAACAATATTGTAGCTGAATGCTAGAGTCTTAGGTCCAATTTTCAGTATTAAAAATAAACGATGGGAAAAAATTACACATTTAAAGAAGGGTAGGAATTTTCAAGAGATATGTATTTCTTTTCTGTATTGATTGTTTTAAAATTTATTTATATTTTATGAGTACACTTGCCATACATAACATACAAAGTACATGTGCTGACTCCCTATGATATTTGTACAAAAATTTTTAAATGTCGTGATTCTTTATGTAAGGACATCAATTTTTTATTTTAAAAAATGGTTTTTTGTTTAACTTGCAACTATAAATTTCAATAGAATATGAGAAATAATTTATCTTTTTAAAAGTTAAAAATTAATAAAGTTATCAAGCAGCATAATTTCAATTTAAAAATTGGTTAGACCTAAAATTTAGAGTATATGGAAGAATACATCTTATGAGCATTTTAACAAGTGAAAACTTTTAATTTTTACTCAAATTAATCAATTTGAATGATATTAAGCAAATTATAACACAAAAATACAGATGGCATTCAATTTAAATTGTAAGGAGAGAGAAATGTTAATTACCTTGATTTAATCATTATATATCTAAATTATTGAAATATCACACTGTGTCCCACAAATATTTACAATTAAGCGTTATTTAAAAAATTTTAAATGCTTAAGAAGATGGAAATATGGACTGCCTTGATTTGATAATTACCTACTATAAACATAAATTATCACATGATACCAAGTCCAGTAAATTTGTACAATGAAAATGATAATTTAAAAAATTTAAAAACTTGATATCAAGAGCCGTGTATATTTTTCTGTTTCAAAGAATTCAGAAACATTCCTTATAAAATATGTGATGATTTAATTTTTAAATATCAGGAGAAATTCAGACAGAAATTTGGAATTGGAAATATCAATCCATGCCAAGAATGGTAACACATGCCTGTAATTCCAGAACTCAGGAAGCTGAAGCAAGAGAATCTCTACAAGTTCCACAACAGCCTGTATACGCAGGCTGAGTTTAAGGGAGACCTGAACTACACATAGTGAGAAGTTATTCCCCTTACCAAAGCAAAAAAGAAAAGGAAAAGAAGAAAGAAAGAAGAAGGAAGGAAGGAAGGAAGGAAGGAAGGAAGGAAGGAAGGAAGGAAGGAAGAAAGAAAGAAAGAAAGAAAGAAGAAAAGAAATGCAAATGTGAGTCCCAGTTAATACATATGCAAGTGTGTGTACACACATATTTATTATCATCACAGGTTTGAGCTGAATAAGTCATATTTAATAAAACATTTTCCTCCTCATACTTTGCATACGGAAATCAACATATTATCACTGAATTGCTTTCAATACAAAATGTACTATTTTAATAGTATGATACTATAAAACAGCTATTTAATTTCAAAGATTTATGCATCTGACTTGATAGTACATTCTAAATTAAACAGATAACAAAATTTTTCTTCTTTGCTTCCAACATAAAAAGAGGCCAAAACATTTGCATATGAAATATATTATCTGTCATGAAATAGTTATCTTCACAGCCAGTTCTAGTAAACAATATTTATTCAATCATGCAGTGAGAATCTGAAAAGAAATTTAGTGACGATTTTATTTAAGAACATTGTCATCCTGATTCTGGAAAAACAGTTGGGACACTATTTCTGCCAAGGAGATTTAGGAAGTTCAGAGTTGCCAGTTATGCAAATTCATTCCAGGCTACCACTCTGGATATCACTCAAGGACACTATGTTTATGATGACTTTCTTTGACTGTGACTGGCTTTGCATTGTGTGTTTCAAAGGGAAAACTATTTTCAAGTCACTTAACACCAGGAAGATGATAATGAAATGCAGGGGTAATTGTTTTGATGATAACACTGGAATTGTTAAATATTTTGATAGAGAAACACTTTCCTACGTTGTGCACTTTACTTTTCTAAAAGTTGTGTTCCTCCTTCGGTATCTTGGCTAGCAGTAATCCTGTTTGATATCAGCAATATGTTATTATTGCATGACAAATGGAAGTGCTGTAGATTTTGTAATTTGTAAACAAACAACAAAGAATGTTTATTTTCTCTCATGAAATTAATTTAGATCTATAATGAGATGGAGAGTTGGAATTTATAACTAAGATTTAAAGTTTATCTTTATTATTAAGAAAGATGATTGAAGAATGTAATTTTATATCGTGAGAAGAGCATATTTTTCTCAAATATACTTTCTACTATTTCTCTTTATATTTGCTACTCCTTATTCCCTGACTCGAGCTCCCTAACTTACTGAGCAGCAGTTAGAAGAAACACATGGAATTGCCTTATAAGAACAGTCTTGTTCATACTTGTGAAATAAATCAGATTCACGTGTTGCAAACACCGAATTGTCTCCATGGAGTGAGAAACTGAAAAAGTAAATAAGCTCTAAAATGTGTAATAGAAATTGTGAAGTGGAAAAAAAGATTGTTCAAAAGGAAAAAGGGACAAAATTAGGGAAAAGGGGAAACGGAGGGAAAGCAAAAAAATGCAAGTCAATTATACTAGTAATGTCTCTTAATTCATTGAAAAGGAAGGTTTGTGCTAATAGCAACTAAAGAATTCTTTTATGCCAATATCTTGTACTCTGAGTAACTACTTAAGATAACAATGTGCAATGTATTAATTATTATTTTCCTATGAAATTTTATTTTACTTTTTTTCCCGTAAAATAAAAATTTAAAAAAGGTCTTCTATGTCTTGTGGTCACAAAGTCTCCCTGGAAACAAAAGATGGAACAGTATCTTCTTACCGGCTTCTTGCAAACTTCGTAGTTGCTAATTGCATTAGATTGCTATCACTGCATAAAAATCACCACAGCTTTAGCAGCTTAAATCAATAATGTATTATCTTGCATGCAGATCAGAAGTTCAGAGATTATTCTACTGCATCCTGTGCTCCTGATTTGGTATCGAACCATTGCTGAGACTAACGGTCCTCTTCCAAGCTCTTGCGATAGCTGGCAGAATTCATTTGCTACCAGCTGTAGAACAAAAGCAGCTTGCTTCTTCTTGTTTTTGGCTTTTAACAAAAGCCTAAGAAATATTTTAGGCGCTTGCCCATGAAGATCAAGAATTTCTCTCTTTTGAGTAATTCAGAATCTGGCTGAAATTCTGAAATTCAGAAAGTGGATTCACCTCCAAAACCCTTTGCCATATAATGTAACAGCATCACAAAAATGAATCTACCACCACGGTCAGAGATTCAGCCCACAATCAAGGCAATGAAAATGATGGAGTTGTTAAAATCAGCAGATGAGAGTCTTTGGGGCCACCTTAGAATTCTTCCTGCCACACTTACCAACCCTTAAACTCATCCTTTCCTTTGAGCAGTGAAGACAGAGAGAACACAGAAATTAACAGTTCACCAAAAGTCCATTTATCCACAGCGAAACACCTCACTAAGTAAAAGCTCATCACTAATGAGGGTCTTTGTTACATTTTATATCAGATGTTTATTGAGTCAAATCTTTGAAGAATATTCCAACATTGTTGATTACATATCCTAAATTTCCCAATTAACATTTGACTAAAGAGGGAAAAGTTGTATTTTAAAGCTGTTATCTACTGTGTTGTAGCTTCTACATGGTTTGTGCTGATAATGTGCAAACCTTAAATTTTAGAAAAGAAGAATTATTTTAAAGCTTTGTGCTTCAATTTTGTTTTACAGATTTCAGTTCTCAAGTTCTATTCTCTGTCTCTTCATCTGTTTTTGTCATCTCTTCCTCAACTTCCCCTAAAATATTGAACATTAAATATTTCAAAATCCTCCCATCCCAAAAGGAAAAGAACTTACTTTCAGGCAGGCATGGTGGTACATGCCTGAAATTCCAGCACTCTGGAGGCTGAGGCAAGAGAAATACCTTGAGTTTTAGGCCTGATTAAATGATACAGTGAGTTAAAAGATAAGGTACTTCATTGTATGGCGACAGTCTATCTCAACCAAAAAAATAAAAAAATAAATGTAAAATAAAAAGTCTGATCTTCATTAAAGAGGGTTTATTCTTTCATTTGCTTAGGAACTTTGGGCCAGCAATTGATGAACTGAATCTACTTCTATTGCTGGGTGTGGATGGACTAGAGTTTCAGTGATAATATTTTTAAACTGTTGTACATTCACTTCTCAAGCATGGCCCTCCAGGGGTTACAATCAAGGAACCTGAAATACCATTACAATTAGTTCCTCACTGTTTTCCAAGCTTCAGAGTCTGTTTTTTTCAGCACAGTGAGAATATGGAAATCTCTGCTCTGCTTTTCAGAAAGTTCTGGTTCACCTTAGCCTCTTATCTACACAACTGCATAATTTTGAAAATATTCTGAAAGAAAATCCTGTATTTATGGCTCACTTGTTTTGATCAGACGCTCAGTCATTCCTATCTCCAAATTTTGCATCTTCAGCTCCAGAACAAATTATTTGCTGGTTTGTCTGATATTTAACTCTAGCCCTCGTCTCAGGTCCTTTGCCCACATCCTCAGCCTCTTTTCGTGGACATAGGAATAGAAGGATCTTCCCCAAAAAGAAGCATTTCAAGGGAATCTGCTCTCTGCATTCCCCTGAGTAGAAGGTAGATCTTCTCCCATTTCCTCTGCCTTTACAGAAGTACCCATTTCTTTACAGAAGCAAACACAAAGAAATAAGTACCACGTAAATTTGTTAAGTTTTGCCAAGCTTTTCTCCATTATTTCCATGGGAAGAGTGTTTGTCTTAGCCAGAAGCAACAGTGTTCTGCTGACTCAGTTTTAGAGAAGCCTGAATTTTTGCTTTGGATTAACCAACAGTGAATTAAGGGTGTCATTCAACTATAGACTTAGGAAAATCTCTAAAGCTCAATTATAGGACTTTGTTTATAAATAATATAGAGATGAGGTTTTACTTGTAAGGGAATTCATTCAGAAGTCAGTCACCAAGGGATTCATATATTTTCTTTAGAAGAATAATTAGCAGCTTATCTGTGTTGGTAGTAAAGTTTACTTCTTAGCATTTTGTCTGGGCCTATTATTTTATGCTGTATGTACAAGAACCCACATATTAAATTAGAATATATATGCGTACACGGATAGGTACATAGATGCACTTTATACCAGGTGGTAAAAATATATCTCATTTTAACTATGTCATAAAATTTTTTATTTATGTCTATGTCACACTCTACATCTATTCCCTTTGTATATACTGACATTTCTGTTTCATTTTCTCCAGCAGCATAAAATCAGATCTAAGGCTGAAGATGAAGGGTCCTAATGCTGCTTTAGAATTAAGGAGTACTGTCACAGGTCTAACTCTTCACTGATTATTCTTAAACAAATATGTCTGAATGACTACATGATAATGTTCACTTCAATTGTTTAATGAGGACAAAAAGTCAATAAACAATTTCATCACGTATAATTCTATGTCATGACAGCAAATCTCCAGATAAATTTACAGATGGATAACTGATGAATACTACAGAAGAAAAGGGAGTAATATGTGTTTAAATCCCCTATCAGAAGAGCTTTTGCTCCTATTTTTCCTATCAGAATCTTCTTTGTCATATTGTTACATTTATGTTAATGTAACTATAAAGAACCACCTCTCATTTTTAAAATGTAACTCCTTTTAAAATCATAAATAAATATGAAGATCCTAAAATATGGTACAGACATTTATTTCACTGACATGTAGTAAATGTAGTGATCATCCTAGATGAATAGTGACCTATTTCTGGCAATGCTTGGTAAACACTGAATCAGATTTACATAAGGTAAAACTTTTTGAATTGTATTTCTCCAATTAACTGAACACTTTTCTAAATCAGAAACGCTCTACAATTTTATTCTCCATGATATTTTAAATAGATTCTGAGCATTTTGCATATGGGTCCTTTTGAAACATTTGGACAGACAATATCTATAAAACTGAAGAAATATAGTTTTAAATTTAAAATTGCATTCCCGTTGGACCTGGTGGCTCATGCCTATAACATCACCTACTCCGGTGGGTAAGGCAGAGGGATAACAAATTTGAGGCCAACCTGGGCAGTTAAGCAAGACCTGTTTCACAGAAAAGAAAGAAAGACTACATAACTCAGTGTAAAGCCTTCCTGGATTCAAAACCTACTACTGTAAAAACAAAACCAACATAGCTAACACCAAGAGCAATAAGAACAACAGCAACAGGGCTGGGGATTTAGCTCAGCGGCATAAGCACCTGCCTTGCAAGCAGGCAGTCATGAGTTTGATCCCTGGTACCGATAAAAATGAAAAAGACAAAAAAAAAAAAAAAAACCAGCAGCAACAAATGTGCTCTTCATTGTTTGCTTGGGTAATTGAATATCAAACTGAGAATCCAGTAATTAAGTCATTTTCCATGGTAACTTGCAGTGATTTCTGAGCATTGCACACTTGGGCTAAAAGCAATGTAAAGATATTATATAAAAACATAAGTCAGCCTTTTCCTTTGCTTTTGCTTTTTAATTTTTGTAGGTAGGGGGGGATCAAGCTCAGGACCTCTCATTTGCCAGGCAGGCAGCTCTTTCTTTTTAAGATGCTTTCTTATCTATTTTGCCTTGATATGAGCACTCAACCAAACTGGGAACTCTGTAATTAACTCCTACTCCACCCCATGGTGCTTCTAACAAGTCACTCTGTGTTGCATATACAAGCATTTTAGAACCAGTAGTGTTACAGATCTTGGAAATACGGATTAGAAACTCTTTCTTTGTGCACTTTTAATTTTTTAAAAAATTAGTACATGTTTGCAGTACATAATGGTTGTGTAACACATCTCAGGTTTTTTTTTTTTAAGCCCTAATCTCTCCTATCTAACCCTTCCTGCTCCTTCCAACTCTTGGTATCTTTCCCATTTGTAAAAGCCCTATTTCCATTTTGTCTGTCCATTCCTTTTCTTCCCCATCCTGTTTCCCTCCCATCCCTTCCCCCTTCTTCCTCTTTTGTCTCCCTTTCCATTTGAATAAGATTTGATTAAGATCACTACTTTCTATTATCTTTTATTTTGTTCTTTGCTTATATTTTGAGTGTCTCCAATAAGAGAAACTATGTGGTATTTAAACCCATACATATTTTTAAATGATTTTTACACTATGTTTTCCCCAGGAATTGAACACTTTTTGAACTCTTTACGAATGCCTTCTTCTGTGGTATTTTAAAACAATTTCCGAGCGTTGAGCCTATAGGCCCTTAGAGGTAGTGTACTTAGTGTTCATGGAAACAAATCAGAGCTTGATTATTTACTATCTCTGTACCTTAGTCTCCTCAGTTAAGAAATGTGTGCTATTAAATGAAATGTCTTTTAAGGATTATAAACTGCAATAGTCTACAACATGGTAAATTCTTAATAATTTTTTCCTTTTAAATAACATAACTGCAAATTTCTAAGAAAAAATAGGAAATATGCCCACTGTGTAAAATTAACTTATTATCAAATCAGTTATGGTATATTTGCCTTTTTATTCTAATTGCTATTGCATTAGTTCAGGTATCCTTTTTTCCTGACCTGTAGGAACAGCTTCTACTTGCCAATATTTTATATGATTTCTCAATGTAATATTTCTTTTACATGTCACTGAAGTTTTGAAGACTGCTAATAAAAAGTATTTTATTTTTAATAAATATAATCACCAACAATTCATCCTGGCACACAGAATGTCACAACCCTTGTTTGTATTCTAGGTCCTCATGACCTGACCATGTATCTTCATCCTCATTCTCAGATGCTTCCTACGATGCACTTAAGGTTTGCTTCAATCTCTGCTTCTGCTCATCCATTTTCAGTATCTGAAGTGCTCTTATCTTCCCTGCAAAATAAGAACTTTCCCTTTCTTTCAGGCCTAGATAAAATACAGCATCTTCTGAAAAGCTTTTGTTAAGGAGACTCGTATCACAGCAGTAATACATTTCTTTGTATACACTCATAAATCTTGTGACTAAAGAAAACTTTGTCTACATAAGCTTATACTTACACGTGTAAATATACAAGCCTTCCATTTAGTTTTTCACAAAATTATCACCTAGACCTAAGACTGTTGACTTCTTTGAGCAACAATATTTTGTTGTCACTTATGTATTTTGATAGCTTATCAAACCCTATTTCAAGACACATATTTACTCTGTGATTCCTCATTTAAATGTATAATATAATTCCCTTCTTTTAAGTGAAGCTTAACCACTATCATATCCCATGATGACATATTTACACTTAATCCACTATTTTTAGTAGACAGGTAATAGAGATAAGTTTCTAAGAACAGAAAGATCATTAAGAAGATGTGACAAGTTATCCCAAACTCCTTGAGGAGGGGTGGTAAGTTTCTGTGCACACATAGGATTTTTATTTTACAAAGACGAGAAGTAGAATACTTTAAAAATAGCTAAATTGTCCAGTTACTTAAAATAATCAATATACAAATGTATATTATTTCACACATTTAATTTTGTGTCTCTTGGTTTAATAGTGATAGCATAAGAACTTTTAGCAATTGATATTCTGCATCACTGAAATTCACTGAGAAAACATTGTGAAACTTGACTTTGGGGAAAATATTAAATTGACTAGAAAAACATGGTATACAATGCATCTTTTATGATGTATGTTTCGATTCAACATTGTTTTCTACAAGGTTGAATTCTCCTAAATATTTAAAGAACAACTAACATCAGTCATTCTCAGACTCTTCCAAATATTGAAAGGAAGGAATACTACCCAACTCACTCTATCTAATCAGTAATGCATGGATGATAAAGCCAGAAAAGGACACAAGAAATGAAAATTACAGACCAATGTTCCTGATGAACATTGATGAAAATTCTTCTGCAAAATGCCAGCATGCTGAATTCAATAGCACATTAAAATGATCAATTATCACGATGGAATTCATCTCTGGGGTGCAGACATAGTTCAATATATACAACTCAATAAGTGCGATACACCATATTAACAGAATAAGGACTAAGAACCACTTCAGTGAGTAAAGAAAAATATTTGATACAATTTAACATATTTTCATGGTAACAGCTGAAAACTTAGATATGAGAGAAATGTATGTCATCACAACAAAGTTTGCATATCACAAGGTCACAGCTAGCATACATACATCAGTTAAAACTTTAATGTTTTTTTTTTTTTCTTGTAAGACCAGAAACAAGACCAGTATGTCTATCATGGCAGTTTTTCATCAACATATAAATGTGCTGGAAGTCCAAGACAGAGCAATTAAGCTAGAAAAAATAATAGGCATCCAAAGTGAAATGGAAGAATTGGAATGACCTCCACTTAGCAGCATATACTCGCTTTCCTGTTGCTCGACAAAATACCCAACATCTGAAACTTTAAAGGAAAAGAGATTTAATTTGACCCAGTTTCGAGATTTCAGTCCATTGTTGGTTGGCTCGAAGGCAGCAACAATATGGCAGAAGGATGTGGCAGAACAGAGATGTTCGGATCATGACAGCACAGAAGCAGAGCAGGAGAGCAGCGCCGGAGAGGAGGACATCAAAAATGCATCCTGAAATTTGTATGGAACCACAAATGACTCCAACGGGGCAAGGAACTTTAAACATAGGGAAGAAAGCAGATGATAATGTATTGCTTGGGTTCAAAATATATTAAAAATCTGTGTTAATCAAAACAACGTATAGGAAGCAGGATGGATTTGGTGACTACAGTGCAGCATATGTAGCAAAGTGCTAAGATATATATAAAAGAAATTTTTAATAGTGCTACCTTTTCACAATTTTGAGAATAGTGTTATCCATGAATAAATGGGATAATCACACTGTAATGTGTATAATTTTTAAGACATATATACTAAAGAATTTCTTCAAAATTTTTGGCTTAGTTGTACTAGCATAAAGTCAGATACATTCATTATGTAAAAGTTTATAAAACAGAAATAAACATATTCCACAATTCATGCATATATCAAAATATCATATTCTAGGGGGCTGGGGATTTAGCTTAGCAGCATAAGCGCCTACCTTGCAAGTGTGCGGTAGTGAGTTTGATCCCTGGTACCGATAAAAACGAAAAAGACAAAAAAAATATCACATTCTATCTCCTCCCAATAAATACGATTATGGGCTAAGGATGTGGTTCAGTGATAGACTGCTTATCCATCAAGAACAAAGACCTAAGTTTGATTCTCACAACAAAAGAGAAAACAAAAGCTAATAAGTAGATATAGATAAAGATGTAGATTTAGATATATAGATATGAGATAGATCAATTGATAGATATAGATATATGTAAGCCATTATTTGTCAATTTAAAAAGATCATAAAATACTTAAAATGTACCTTACACACTGTTGAGAAGACTGTATTTCAGAGTAGGGATGTGATCTATCTAATGAAAATAATAAAATGTTAATAGGAAAAGTTTTTATTGCATTTGTTTGGATGTTCTCTATATTCTCTTTAAAGAAAAAATGTTACTGCACTAATTTACAGTCATGCACATGTCAGGAAACATTAATAACGTTGTCTATTGTATGTCAGGAAGCTTTAAAACTTTTTCTACTGTTATTTGTATATTTTGTGGGCTTAATTTCAATCTCAACCTATAACATGTGCAATGAAGTACTAAAATACACTTATAGTATAAGATGGTTTAGTAATACTACATCATAACATATTAAGAATAATGTTATTGCAAAGAATAGATTTGATAATCTCAATTTCCTGCATGTAGTAAAGTGCTTAATGGCATATATTTAAAATGTTTCTTAGAATGTTACTTACAAGCTTCATCAAGAACATGGTATTCCAGAGGCAAGACAGGATGTCCAAACTGGAATTCACATCGTGAAGCATTTAATGATATCAATTTTAGTGTTTCTTAAAAGACTACTTTTCCACCACGTTACAATAGTGTTATTACAATGAATGGTCATGTTTACAAAACTCTAATATACATAGTGAAGTGGTAAAGGTACATACATTAAAGAATTTCCAACAAGCTAGACTTGTTTGCTAAAAGGAGCACAGAGTTATTTCAGTAAACGGTTGTGTTGTCTGTACTAAATGCATGTGATGACATTTTCAAATGTGTATGCATAAAAGAAATTTCTCTGAGTGCTATCTCAGTTCTAAGTAGAGAACAGTTTTATTTCAGTGAATGACTGTGGGAAATTCTGTGATGTTCTTAGTAAAGCATTCGCATACATATGTATAAAACATCTTTGTAATA
The DNA here is from genome assembly GCF_034190915.1 of Cavia porcellus. Taxonomy (NCBI): domain Eukaryota; kingdom Metazoa; phylum Chordata; class Mammalia; order Rodentia; family Caviidae; genus Cavia; species Cavia porcellus. The sequence continues at coordinate 32,060,332 of NW_026947507.1, forward strand.
GCACTAACTATAAGAGTACCACTATCTTAATGACCGCATTAAGACAGCGATAATGCAGCGAATAGATGTGAGGTCCACTTAGTGTTGTGCTCAAACACATATGGACCAAGACCCTTGAGGGAACTACTTTCTCAGCACAGTGAGCCTAATCTTATTTCAGTGAGTGGCTATAGAGATTATTCTCTATGCACACACTGCTGTGCTTATACACCCACGTAGAAAGATCTTTATAATAGAGTTACATCAGCAATTTGAGAGAGCTAGAGTTGCAGACTTTATCTCTCCAAGGGAAAGGGGAAATATAGAGAGATGGCTTCATCAACAGAAACGGTCTTGGGAGGGCTCACTGAAGATTCTAGAATATGTGACAACAGAGTGGACAAAAAAGAGTTGATAGTATCTGCACAAAATATTATTGCTGTTATGGTCAGTTTACCTGGAAGTGGCCTGGAAGAAGAAGAAAGTAGGAAGTCACCGGTATTAGCCACTGTGGTCCCCAGGGGCCCTGTTGTGCAGGGGAAAGCACTGTCTGTTTTACTAAGAGTCAACAGCTACAGAATCCCAGAAGTAAAGAGGTGAAAAGCCACCCTTGAAGAAGCAATTATAGTTTACACTACAGGTTCAAACTTACCACACCTCCCAAACATGTACATGGTCCTTACCCAAAAGCCCCTGCTTCTCACACACTGCCCACACTCCAACCTCCAGCTGAATAGCTGTGCTGTCTTCTCATGCATCAGACACCAGGCCCATTGCATAGCCAGCTCCTCTATCGCTGGGCCTCAGAGCCATGATCTCTGTACATACACAAATGCTCCACAAGCTCAATCACCATAGAAACCTAGCTCACACACAAGACTCCAGCACTGCTCTGTCCCTGAGCACTTCTGTATAGAAGTGCTGGGCCCCAGTTTCCAGGTGGCTATATACATACCACATTTCACTCACAGAACCCACCATCCATCGTAATGATCTAATTTGTAGCCCAAATTCTTAGCTAAGGTGTCTCTTAACATCCCATACTCCAGATACAAGTTCTGCCACCTTAGAATTCTAGCTTTCACTCTGGACCTTGAAGCTCCTACATCTTTTTGTATAATTACTCTCTGGAGCCTAGCTCTGAGCCTGTGCTCCTTGCACCTGTACTAGAGACACTGAAGCCAGTTATAAAACAATTTGGATCATATACAACCCCCAAATTCAAAGTTTGTCTTGCAAAGGTTCATCCTCCAAAATGACACTGCAGCATCCACTGGGAACCAGCCCTTACCTGCAGTTCCTATAGCTCTGTGCACGCCTACTCTGTAAGACTTCACTGTGCTCCTCGGTACACCCACGCCTAAAACATTATTGTTATCACCATGGTGAATTATCACACATACCAGTCAACATGCATCCAGGTACATATTCACAGGGAGGCCTGTTCAAAGATTGAGTGAAGATCTATAAACATATCTGAAGCCTGATTTAATAATGGCTTTGCAATTTCATTTTAGATATCCTAAGCCAATGCTACTCCATTTTGATTTTTATCATTAAAGCATTTCTGCTTACGTCACTAGGTGAGCTGCCATAGACAGCTAGCTCATGCCCTGGATTCTGGAGACTGTAACTCCACACATAACCATGATTTGATCCCTGAGTTCCCTGACTGTTTCATAAGCATAACGTTGCACATGGTTAACTACATGGGGTTGGGAAGCCAGCAACCTAGGCACCAATGTCACTGAAAATATGGATCCAATAGTTATGTTCCCTCCATGTATTCTCATGCTTTAATGATAAAAATCAAAATCAAGAAGCATTGGTTTAAGAATGCTAAAATGGATTTGCAAAGCCATTGTTAAATCAAGCTACAGACACATAGATCTTCAGCTCAATCTTTGAAAAGGTGTCCCTGTGACTATGTACCTGGGGGCTTGTTGACTTATGGACTGGGCCAAACTGCAATTCTCTGGTCTTTGTCAACCATTTGTAAAACCACTTCCTACCCCTAAATTAGCTAGAAGTTGAGACAATACACAGTCTCTTTTGTAAAACAGCCTGATACTAATTCATTGACAAGCAAGTGATGGAACCACCACAACCCTTGAAATATGCTTTAAATATTTATTAAATAATTAATAAATTAAATTTAAGCTTTAAATATGACTACTATTTGGGGAAGCCTCAGCTCACATTTTCAAGAATATTTACATTTGTGTTTCTCTGACAGCAGTCCTAATTAGCCCCCAAATTAATCTATTTTTTTAATTTTTATTTTTGACTAGGTTGATTATATTCTTGGTTAACATTCATACTGTAAGTTGGCCGCCAGCGTTTCCCTAGAGTTTTGTGCTCTGCACTGGCCTGGACCTGTTCCTGGTCCTCCGCCACCTCCGTGTTATGCTGCTGCTGTGGAACTGTCTTCCTGGATGCAACCTCTTGGCTTCATCTTGGTCAAGGTCTGATACCTCTATTCCAAGGCTTCTTATCATTCTCGCTTTTAGTCTGCGAATTCCTTCTCTGCCATTGGGCCAAAGATTTGGGTTTTTGTTTAAATCCCACCTTCATCACCAAGCAGAAATTTCCAGTTTCTATTAAAATGCCATCTTTTCTTTTTTATTTTTTTTATTTTTTTTATTTAAGTAGAAAAGAAAAAAAAACAGTGAAAGGGTACAAGTTATACAGATTTACAGAAGAAAAAAAATGAACAGTAGGAAATCATTAGTTAATGGATTACGTATTGCCATCTTAGAAATAATTGTTCAAGTCAGAAAATTAAAGCTTGTAGAGTGGACATTCCAACTATGATACTGCAAACAATTCTGTTCAATGATCCAATAAAACTCTGTGATATCATTTTCTATCTTATACACTTAAATATACATGCAGTTATATGGTTTAGAGCACTTTCTTTTCCTCTCTTTTGTACAATGACTATTACACATTTTGGGTTTCATTGCTCCCACGGTTCTTATTGTTTTTTTGGTAGAGAGTAAAACCAAATGAGACATAACAGGACAGAATCGGTCAAGTCAAAAGGGTGGACATAATAGATAATATAAAAGCATGATACAAGGTGATCAACAATGGTTACCATAATGCCTCCCGCTATCTCTAATAGAATTGCCTATATCATTAGTTATAATACAATTGAACAAAATAGTAAAGAACAAAACCAACAAAACCAAAACACTGGAGACATTGTAGGTCTTCAAAAGTAGATAAAAGTCAACGAGAATGGGCGTTATAATGAATCTCATTATCTTCTCAGCTGATGCCTAAATTTTTGAACCTGATACTATCCAGCAAAACAGTATAGGGGAACATCAGTCAAAAACAAGATGGTGAGAGTAATACAGGGCTTCAAATCGAGATAATAGAAAGTCAAAGTGGGTTACTATATTATATCCTGCTATTTTTTCCCTTTAATTAAATGGATAAAAATAAAAAAGTAAATAATGGAGTGGAGATTGAGATAAAAGAGGGCATAACAGCAAAACAGCACAGATCAAAACATAACCATTTAAGCAGAATAGTGTTTCACCACCAGATAATTCCGACCCAAAAGTAGTTACCATATTGACTCTTTCCTTGAAGTCCTTGAGTACAACTTCGTATACTGTAGCATTAAGTATATCAAAACAATGTAAAACCATTTAAGAGAATGACAGCATTACAAAGTATTTAGAATCGACTAACAGAAAATGAACAATGGTTTCTGTATAATCTCCTTGTCTTTAAAAGGTTTTTGCTTGCAGCTATTTTGGAGAAAATGACATCTTAATAGGTAATACTGATTTAGTATCATCTTGTTTTGAAGTCTCATCTAGCTTTTGTTCTTCTGTCTCCAATGGTCTAAACAGGTTGTATCTTATTGGATTTTATTATGTATGATAGTATAAGTAAAATGCCATCTTTTCCAATAGTCAAAGATTTGGTGTCTCAGGTTTCTGTTCTCTTCTGGTATGCTGTTTTTGAACTATATAGCCAAGCTCACAGTGACATCTGGTGGACGTTTTGAGTTTTATAATTGGACTTTTCTTGACAAAATAGATTTTTTTATGAGTGCATTTATTCTAAAGAAATAAGGCATTTACTTGTTCCAGCCACTTCTAGGAAGACATAAAAATTTATAAGCCAAATGGGGAAATTTAAAAAAATTTTATTAGCACATCTTTATGGTACATAATAAGTACATTCATCCAGAGAAAGTGGTATGTGCTCATATCTCATCTTGATCCTTTGTACTTCTCTTTCTCCATATAGCTTATGTGCATGCATAAGAGGGAAAGACTGGTTTTAGAACCAGATAGGAATTGGAGATTTTTTTTTAGAATACTGAGAAGCTTCTCAGTGTAGCTCTATATCACTTCCCTCCAAGCAGCAAATCCGAAATTAGTAGATACATTTTCTAAACAAACAAACAAAAGACCTTCAGGCTCCTGAAACGGCTTCTTTATCAGTGCCTTCTGCTCTGTTTTGCCTGTCTCCTCACTTCCCTCCCCTCTATTTCGGATCCCTCTGCAGTCACCTTTTCTTTGTACCCCGACTCTGACATGCTTACTTTCCTAAGAGCTTCTCCCAAACCCTTTGCTGATAATCCAGTGGTTACTCTTGACCTTAACCATCTACCCATGCCAGTGATACATCCAGTACTTACTGAAGTGTCCCAATAGATTTGTACAATAAGCACACAGGCCAGGGAGTTCCCTGAATCACATATGCCCTTGGACTGTAGCTGAGTTAAAAGACATTGCTAATAAATTCCCTGGTGCTGTCAGCAACCCCATATAGTTTGCCAAGGGACTTATTTTAGTTATTAGAATTTATGAGGTTGCTCTGATCTTTACCCACTTGTAGACATACTTGTTGGAAATGGAAAACTTTTAGTGAGTTGTCGCTAAAGTTAAGTGAACACATCCTATGGAAAATTCCAGTGAAAAGACAACCAAGGACGAGGGAAAGACACAAAGCTTGTCTCAGGTCCTTCATCAGGCATTAATCCTCAAGTCGTGCTCTCAAATCTTTGAATGCATAAAGATTCAACAATATCCTCAAAAAACAGTCAAATCAGTTTTGGATGATTTTGAAAAGTTTTCACACACAAAAAAAAAAAACTTTAAAGAACTCTGGTATAGAAGACATAAATTTCAAAATGATCCCTTTTAATGTTAGTGTTTTAAGTGCATGAGATGAAAAGCTTGCAGCACTTGTAAAGTATCACTAACTGAATTGGGCCATTGTAAAACCATGCTCTTGCCAACGTGGCCTATCAACTTTCTAAATCCCTCAAACCAGAGCGCCTACTGATCAGGGCTCACAGTTAGTCTTTTTCCAGTTATAAATGTCTCTTCTGTTTCGACCTTACTTCAGTTATTTACCTTTTGTGTATCCCAATGTCTCAAAAGAACTACAAAAATTTTGAAAGTATTGCCCAACATCTAGAAAATATTAACCAAGCCATGCCCCCCAGACTTCTTGTTACCTCAGTGACTACAAACCATTTCTGATCCAAGGATACATTTGTATTTATATTTATGTCATTCATATTTATATTTCTTAGTGCATGACAAGAATTTGTTCCACAGTTTTGGAAAAGATGACCACATTTGTGTTTGTGCAGGAAAGATGGCCATAGCCATGTTTGTTACTCAATGTAGAGTTTGCAAGTATAAACAAAATTTTGCCAAACCCTTTTGTTTGGCAAACAAATTGCTCACAAACAAAAGCATTTGTGAACCAAAGTGTGTGTGTGTGTGTGTGTGTGTGTGTGTGTGTGTGTGTGTAAAATTTGGTCTGCTTCCCCATTTTAAAATTGTGGAGAAAATACATGTACATGTTTCTAAGACTTCTATAATTGTCTGAGTATTTGAGTTCAATGAACACTGGTCCACAGTTGCTAAAGATAAATTATTTGTAATTTTGTAAATAAAAATAAAGATAAGAAAAACTCTCTATGAGAGGAAAAAAGTGTTTAACAAAGGGTGTTACAGATTATCAGAATATGTTTTTGTCAAGAGAAAAAGCAAGTAAGTTCTTTTCCTAAATTAAAGTGACTGATTGATAAAAAGAAAGGAGAGAGGTATAGGATAAAATTTAGGATTTGGACAAGTTTGGGAAGGTTTGAGGGACTTACAAAAAGACTTAATAGAAAAAGAGTGGATTTTGTGAAAGATATTATGTGTTATCAACTAGGCAAAGAATTACATTTCTCTAGTTGTTGCTTATCTAAACCAAAGGTACACTGAAGTACACTTGGAATTCAATATCTTGTTTTACTCTGACAGAAATTTCCTGGAGCACCAATCTTCTATTAATAGGAAATTGTTAGTTTTTTAGTTTAAGCTAATTGGACTAGAAAACAAATGTTCTGCAATTTCTTGTGTTTTATGCATTTAAAATGGGAGAGAATATTTGTTGTTGTTAATCAAATGTGGCATAAAATACCCAAATTTGCTCCATCTTCGCTGCTAGCAAATACACATGCCATGCTAGGACAAACCCATCTCCACCATAAAAGATATGATTTCCTAAAAAGATCTATTCCAGCAAAGTAAGAGTTTTAATTCTTAGGTAACCTATTAGTGTCTTCCTAAGGAAAGATTTTTATCAAAAAGGAGAAATTTCCAGAAAAAAATATAGTTTCATTGGTTTGGAGCATTCAAAATGGAATTGGTAGAATATTATTAAATCAGATTTTAATTTATCTTCTGATTAATCTGTAAACTACTCTGTGTGCTCATACATATCTATAGACCTGCTGACTTCTGAACTAGATCAAACTGTAATTCTCTGGCTTTTGTTAACCATTTGCAAACCTACTGGGTTATAAAAAAAATTATTTATAGGTTTAGACAACAACACCCAAACCTTTTTTCACAAAACAGCTTGACTGTTGTCAATACCAATCACAATTCTCAACAAGTAAAAGAGATAATAGCCACTCTCTTGCAATTTAAAATTTTGAATATTTCTATTATTTTGTGAAACCTGGGAGCATATTTCAAGGTTGTTTGCATCAGTGCTTTCCCTGATTGCAATCCTAATTAATCCAAAGTCAAATTTCCTTTGTTTTCAACTGGAATGATTTCATTCTCGTGATCACTGTGTGGGTACCATACATCAGACAACTGTACCTGTCTGCTTAAAGTGGGTTCATAAACTAGACACTAAGAGGGATCCTCTCAGCCATGACTAGTTTATGGGAGAAAAGAAGCCATAACTTGGAATTATTACCAGTAAAGATCCCAACAGATCTAGCCACTGGTATACAAACACATAGCACAGACCACTGATATTCTAAAATGTTCTCCTCACTGATCTTGGTTAACAGAGCTGCCCAGAGATGAGGCTGCTTTCCTTTCACCAGATCCAGTACTGCTGTGTACCACTCAGTCTCATATTCCCCTTGACTTCCAATGCTTCTCCTAAGGCTTCTCCAAGACCCACCCAAAGGGAAGAGGGCACAAGACAGCTAACTGAGGAGCAATGCCTGGGCTGGAGCAGAGTAAGAAAGGGAAGAGCCTAAAGAGAGATGAGCTGGAAACTTGAGAGAGAAGAAGTGACTCTAAACGTTACAGAAGAGGGGCGCTCACAGTGCAGCAGCATCCTGGGGGCTGGAAGCTGAACGAAGAAAGGACAGCAGAGGTGACAGGCAGAGAGAGAAACCCCAGAGCAGGAGAAGGCAGTGCATATCCAGAGACAAAAAGAAGACTGACAAATAAGCTTGCACTCCTAAAGTAGAAAGGAGCTGGCAAGAACAAGAGAAGCATTTCCAGAGGGACGTGTAGGAACATCTGGAGAGAAAAAGCAACATAAGGAGACAATGAAAAGATCAAAAGGGAAGCCACAGAAGGGAGACCAGGTGGTCAGAGACCTGACACAGCCAAGGGAGCTTCCACTGGAAGAACAGAGGCTTCTATACTGCATTAGTCAGTTGCTCCACAAATGGAGAACATTTGCCACCACACCTGAGGTCACCTAACCTGTATCAAAAGTGACTACAGAAGTGATTCCCCATTTGTGAAAAGCATCCTACTAAAAACAGGGTATCTGTTCAGACTGAAAATTTTGAAAAGAATTATAACATTATCTATTGGATTCAAACCACTCACATTAAATGCCACCAATAGTAAGAGCCTAAAAATCCCTCTGGATCCTAAAACATCTGGAATGATGTTTTAGGTTGGACCTGGAATCCCAGAAAGGCTCATGTTTTGAGGGCTCAGTCCCAGGGTGTGGCTCTACTGAGAATGGTGAAAACTGCAGAGGTGACACCTAGCTGGGAGAAGCAGGCTGCTGGGTGTACACCTTTGCAGGCCTCTCTTCTGTTCCTTGACCGTCTGATTCCTCCATTTTGTCTCTCTCTCCTTCCCATTGATCAGCTTTCTTCCCTCGTGTGCCTCCACCATGACTGGCTGCTTCATCTTAAGCCCCAAAGCAAATGGGCCAAGAACCATGAAGGAAAATCTTTAAACTGTAAGCCAAAATAATACTTTTTGCTTGAAGTTGACTTCCTCATGTATTTTGTCCCATTCATGGAAAGCTGGATAACACAGACAAGGAGGGGAACCTTGGGGCCTGTCTCAGACGATTGTCAAACACGAAGACCACAGAAGTTGTATGAATATTTCTTCTGAGGAACCAAACTGGAAATTTAATAAGAATGTCAGTGATTAACAGAATTTCCTTCATGTTATGAAGGAAAAATCTCCATCCTCCAGTTTTCTAAAGGTTCCTGGATTGTTGTTTGAGAAAGGCTTCACTAAAGCCAACTAAAAACAATAGACTGAACAGCTTCTCTAATAAATTTTGCCAATATAAGAAATGCTTTTTCCTTTTTGTCCTAAGACAAGGTTTCACTGTGTAATACAGGCCGGTCTTGAATTCACTATATAGCACAGGCAGGCCTCAAACTTTTGCCTAGTTTTCCCAATTAGTGGTCCCATCAAAAGTTCTTTGTTCTTCAATATTTCAAAATGATCTCCTACTGTATGCTTCTTTTAAGCAAATCAATATTTTCCTGCACTCAAAAAGACAAGAATGTTTGGTTATAAAAGAAATGGGCTAACTAGCCATGAATTTTTCTCCTGAATAATTCAGATATAAAAGTTTAATATATAAAACGGACAAAAACCCACTTTCACACAATAATACTTGAAAACTAAGTACATATTTACAAGTAGAGTGAATAAATACGGGTGCTGTTTAAACTGAATCTATTTTTAAAAAATTATTGCAAAGAGCTCTATTTGTAAAGAGAAGTCACAGGTACATTACCGTATTTTTGGTAATACAACTTGTATGTGCACCCTCTTCAAATGCAATAACTGTATTCATTGTCCTGCTCCTCTTATGAAAAAGTTTTAAGTGTGAAAAAAGCAATATTTTTTCATAGCAGCAAAATTATTTACTTTCCTCTTCAATAATGTACTTTATTTATAAAATTTTTCCAATATGCTATTAAATTATTTTTGACAATTTCAAAATCCATTCAGTCGGTAATGACAGTCTTTTTTCAAGTGCTTCTGGGAAAATTGAATATCTACATTATTGGATAAGCTAAAATAAAGTTGAGCCTTACCTAATGCCATATACAAAAAATTAAAATAGATCAAAAGCCTAAACTTAGGCATAGAAATCACAAACATCTTAGGAAAAAAGGGCAAAAGTTTTCACAACACTGGATTAGCAGTGATGTCTTGGATATGACCCTAAAAGCACAAGCAGCAATAATAAAAAGACAATTTAGGGGTCAATGATATAACTGAGCTGCACAGCACCTGCCTGGCAAATGCAAAGTTGTGAGTTCAATTCCTGATACAAATAAATAAATAATTTGGACCAATAAACATTAACTTTTATGCTTTAAATGACTCTATAAACTGAATGAAAATGTAATCTCTAAAAGGAAGCAAAGCTTACAAATCATATATTTGATTATATCCAGAATGTGCAGAGAACTCTTAAAATGCAATAAAAACAACAAAGTGTAATTGAAAATGGGCAAAGGACTTGAATAGTCATTTCTGCAGATGATATATAAATCTCTGTCAAGGACATGAAAAGATGCCAAACACCATCACATTAGGGAAATTAAAATTACAAGATATAAGTTCATATTGGCTAATATAACAATATAAAAAATAACAGCATGTTAAGATATAGAGGAAAAATCATAACATTGTAACACTGGTGAAATGAAAAACAATGAAGTTTCTATGAAAAAAGGTAAAGCAGTCCCTTAAAATCTCACAAATATAATCTACACTTTATCCAGAAATTTTATTTCTGTATATGTGTTCAAAAGGCATAAAAGCAGGATCCTGAAGATGTATTTTATTTCATAATAGCATTACTCAAAACAACTAGGAGATGGAAGCAACTCATGTCTATCAGTAGATGAAAAGATAAACGAATCGAGTTATACTTTTTCTACATAATTTCTATGTGATACAACATAGATGAATCTTATTTTAAGCAAAATAATTTAGTGACAAAAGGAAAACTATAATACAGCTTCACTTACATGAGATTCCTAGAGTCTAATATATTAAGTAAATTAAATGATTAAATAACAATTAATGCTTAATTTGTAACCTTAGAAGGCCATATCCAGTTGAAAGGAGTTGGGAGCTGTACCTTTACCCAACACATCTTTTTCTCTCCATTTCTCTCTCTCTCTTTCTCTCTCTCTCTTTCTTAACTTGAATAGTTTTGCTCTGTCACAGTCTTCTGCTATGATGTATCTGTTTTCCCACAAAACAAAAAGCAATCGAATCTGTTGACCACCGGCTGAATCTCCTTAAAATAAAAGCAGAAAAATCTCTTTCCTTCCTTAAAATGATTACCTCAGGCATTTTGTCACAGTTATGGAAAACTAACTGAAACAATGTTAGTGGTTGCATAACAAAGTAAATTTTAAAGTAAATTCCTACTACCACTGACTGTACACTTCAAATTGTTAATTATTTATGTATATTTTACTGTGATAAAAAGTGCTAATAGAAGATAGTTGAAAAATATTTAGTTCTTTCTAAGGCCAAATAAGGGTAGAGAAAGGTGAAGCACTGTGCATATTTAAAAATTAAAAGCTTCAACAAGAAACAGAAAAAAAAATGTTCTGTTGATTATTATTTATGACTTTCAAGGTTTAAAAATTGGTTGTCCCCACTGAAATTCACATCAAAACTTAATTCCTCAGTGTGGCAGTCCTGGATGCTGAGATCTTGGGAGGTAATTAAATCATAGGGGCTCCATGCTTATGAAGGTGTTAATATAGTTTCTACAAGACTAGGTTAGTTTATCACAAAAGCAGTGTGTTGGGATCACCTTATAACATACTGCATTTGTGATAAACTAACCTAGTCTTGTAGAAACTACATTAATACCTTCAACTCACACACACATGCTCTCCTGCACATCCCCACTTGTGCTTCCACATTTCTGCTATGAGTTGATGCAGAACAGGACCCACACTAGAAGAGCAGATGCTAGTACCTAATTTTAAACTTCTCAACATCTTGAACTGTGAACTAAAATAGATCTCTTTTCTTTATAAGTTACCCAATCTCAGCTATTCCACCTTAACAATGGGAAACAAATCAATACAGTGACTTACTGCAAGTGTTAATTTCAACCAATAAAAATAACAGCTAGTATTTTTCTTCATTACTATTTTTCTTGATTTGTCACTCCTCAAATGATCCCATAGTTTACAAATTAGTGCTGTTGTGGGGCTAATTAACCCTCCTGTAACTTCTGGATAGTTCCACTGATTAGTTAATTAAGATTCAGAAGCAGGGAAGAGAAGCAAGAAACCAAGCTGTGCCTCCTATGAGCCACCTGCAGCCATGAGGGCAGGGAGGAAGACCAAGAAGCCAACTTGAGCCCTCCTGTGAGCCAGCCAGTGTGTGGGCTGGGGACAAGAAAAGTGGGCTCTAACCCCCTCCCTCCGCCCCTGCCCCGCTGATTTGGAGGAACACAGGCTGAGATGATGGCAAGTGAAGTAAAGAAACAACTGATGCTTGAATTGTTTGATTGACTTTGCAGGCCTAATACCAGTAGTCTAAGCATCCATTTAGCAGACAATAATATACCATATAGGAGCTATGGAAGATTTTCTTCTGTCTTTTTTTTGAAATCCAACATTGTTCTCACGCTTCTGTTTTATTATTTATTCCCTTTAAAACAAATTTTAAAAATAAAATAATTCATTAATTAATTGATTAATTAATACCATAGATTGTTATGTTTATTTTTCTTTTTATCCAGTGTTCTACATCTTCCCACCTCATGGGCACATGTGCACACAAAAATGCGCACACACACACACACACACACACACGCACACACGAAGCACATATAATTACAAAGTCATACAAATTTTGTCCATTTGCTTTCCTCCTACACTAAGAATCACCAGATTTATGTTACTGACTTTTTTATGGTCAATTTTCTTCCCAGAAGTTTTGGCAGTTGTCTTAAAAATAAGGAAGTATGCATTTGTTGCCAGGCAACGAGCATCTCTAGACTATGCCATGCTTTTCTTAGATGGAAGAGGGAGTGCTTAATTTTTTTCTTTTTGTTTTTTGTACTGGAGATCAAACTCATGACCTTATGTTTGCCAGACAGGCACTTAAGTTACTGAGCTAAATCCCTGGCCCACGAGTGCTTAATTTTTGCAACCTAGATTCAATTTAAATTCTTGAAAGGTTACTCAAATAATTCAGAGCAATAAAGAGTTGTTCACTGTGAACTATAAACCCAGTCTTTTCTTTAGTGCCCAGAATGAGAACCAGGAACTTTAAGCTAAATTCCCTCTGCTCAAGAATTCCCATTCTCACAAGGAGATATTTCTGTCTACAAATAGAAAAAGGCCTGGCAATTCTTCACAAAAACACAAGCTTTAATCTGAAGTAATACAATGAGATATTTTAGGGAGTTGTGCATCAGAGAAAACTAGTGACAGTAAAGCAATTTAAAAAGATATATTTTATAGGGAGAGAAGTTTTGTGGTAATTGCAATGGGTGAAAATATTGTTGCAGGATAAGAACAGAGCAATGCAGTCACAGGTCAACTATTCCATCTTACTTCATTGAGCCATAAATTACATTAGCTCAAATGCAAGTGACCAAGATTATTTCTTGTTTTTCATTTTTAAAAATTTTTCATCTTATTCTACAAAGAGGATGAATAAAATTTTCAGTCTAATAAAAGTGAGTAGAACGGTATTTACCAGATTTTGCATGGTTGGGAGGGAAGGTTAGAGATGTTGGTCAAAACCTACAAAATTAAGTTAGGAGGAGCAAATTCAACAGACTATTGTGGATGATATACTGTGATCTTGAAAAATGCAAAAAGAATGGCTTTTGAATGTTCTCACTACAAGATGATAACTGTAAGCTGCTGTTAATTAATCCAGACATGCCTCATTTCTTCATGAGAACATTTGGCTCACTCTAACTGGCAGAAGAATAAGTTGGTTAAAAGAAAATTAGACTCCCTAAGTAATTGGCAAATAAGTTAATTACAGTTGATTCATTTCTATATTAACCACAATGTTTAGCATATAAATGGGTATTCTGTTCTTGCATTACTTAGGAAGAGGAATCATAACCAAACAAATTTGTCAATAGAGATTGCAATGTTCTTATAGTATAGTGTGATATACAATGTCTGCAGTGGGAAAGTGCAGTTATGATTCAAAAATGTGTGAGAAGATATTCAACAGTCTCTCCTAAAAGAGATAGCATCATACTCAACAACTATTTTATTGCTTAGTGTGTCATTTTCCAATCCTTTGCAAATCAATAGCTTTTATGGAGTCAAAAAAGCAAGTAAGTAATTAATAAAAATGTGAGATTAACCAGAACATCTGAACTTAAAGCTCTATGGGGCTTCAGATGAAAGGAAAATAATACCACATTCAGTATATAATAACACTGACATACAAGTATCTTTTTTCTCATTGCTCATCAGGTTAAGTGCTACGTGCTCCAATTCCTTTCTCAGAATTTCTTTCTCTAAAATGTTCACTTTATAAATACAAATATTCTATTCACTCTAGTCCTTCCTTTAAATAGTAAAAAGTACCTGCCATTTAGTGACTTGTTGCCTAGCAATGCAGCAGTCAATCTTTTGAGTTGGAAAGCCTTTCCCATCCTTTGTTGAAACTGAAGCATTTCCATCTTTCTTTAAATCCATTTTCCTAGCATTCGATTTTTAAAGCTATTGCCAGATCAAGTAGAATAGTTAATAAATCCTGAATTTTTAAGCTCAAACAAAGAAAAGCTCTGGTCAAAGCCAGAGATCCACAACCGTAAAGATCTTGAAGCACAATCTAGACTCCATGCAGTAATTCTTCACTAGCCCTAGTTGTAGGAAAAGGAATGACATAGTTTGGGAGAAGGAACAATTTTTTAATCAGGCAGTGACTTCCAGGATGGTTCAAAGAAAGAAGGATAACTACACTGATCAAGAAACAGTAAGGCTTTTTTTTTTCTTTGCCCTTGGTTCTTTTTTAACTCATTTATTCCTTTTTTGATGGAAGTAAAGTTAGTACACATAACTGATAAAAATTAATGGAAATATTTTGTGAGAAATACTTAACAAAATTCTTTCTTGATGTAGTTTGTCAAGGTAAAACTTGAGTAGAATTGGCTCAGAATACTTAAACCAGTGCCGGGAAGCCATTGTTAGATCTCAGGTACACCTGCAGTTGGACATTTGAGCCACATTACCAACCAGAATGTATGTTGGCCTTTCAACTAAGTCAAACTGCAATTCACTATCTTCATTAATTATTTGTGGAAACTTGCAGTTCCGCTAATTTGCCTATAGTTGGAAACAACTTCCAATCCCTTTCATAGAAAATAGCTTAATTCTTGCCAGTAACAACCACAGTTCCTGAAAACAAATGATACAACCACCACTCTTGTAGTTTTAAGCTTTAAACATGGTCTCTACTTTGTAAAACTTAGGATCATATTTTTAGAATTGCTTGAATCTGTGTTTTCCTGCATTTCAACCCTAACTAACCCCAATATATATAATTGTCTTTATTCTTGCAGAGATTGATTTTATTCTTTGTCAACAACTTTAAAAAATTGCTAATTAGGGCTGTTAAATGCTTTCAAACAAAAAGTCATGAAGAAGCCAAACGCATTCAATATGTGACTGTAGAAAAACCCAATAAATGATGGAAAACCAATTAGTCTGAACTCACAGAGAATATACTAATTAGTAGTAAGCTGACAAGGAAATATAAAATCTCAGAAGCATAAAGTGTTGTATAGACTTCAGCTAGCCATAACATCCATTCAAATATTCTCTTTTGCCTTATATTCAGAAGAGATGTAACAGATTGCTTCCATTCTTGGGTTCCTGGGTGGTAAACAGGCAGCATGGCACTGCAGAAAGTGTAAGAGGTTGGGCATTGTCTTAAACCTGGGTTTTTCATCAGCCAGATCTACTAATCAAAAGATTTCTTTCTTCTGTTCTAAGTTTCTTATACTGATATGGATGTTATCAGCCATGAATTCTGGAAAAGTTATAACTTTTCTGAGTTTTATGCTTCCACCAGTGGAGAGAGGATCATAGGTACTAGAAGCCATGATTTTAAATTCTTTCCAATTCTTTTTTCAATAATTCCTTTTCTTTTTGGTACTGGCCCCTTAGGTCTGTGTGTGCACCACTGACCAAAATGAAGGGTACCGTTCAATTTTGGTGCAAAGGAAAAAAGCTTTATTCAAAGATAGCTCTCAGAAGATGGAAGGGCCTCAATTGTCACAAATCACCATCTTGGCATGTAGTAGGAACTTTGCACCGTGTGTTAGGGTCTTTATCCTAAGGAATGGAAGAGAGAAAATACAATGAGATGTTACACTTGTTGAGGCTTTTTTTTTTTTTTTTAAATCACTGCTAGCCACTACCACTCCCTCCTTTCCTTGTGGAAT
Source organism: Cavia porcellus (assembly GCF_034190915.1). Lineage (NCBI taxonomy): Eukaryota > Metazoa > Chordata > Mammalia > Rodentia > Caviidae > Cavia > Cavia porcellus. The sequence continues at coordinate 32,076,274 of NW_026947507.1, forward strand.
CAATGTGCCCAGCCTCCAGGTGTCAACATCTGTACATCTGCGCTGAGAAAAATTATTTATGCATCCAGCAAGAGGAAGTTTGCAGAAATGGCTTATCCCTAAGAGAAAAAGAAGTCTAACTTCTAGAAGTTCTATTCGGTTCTGCTGGTTACATCTTTACTTGGGGAATAGAAAAAGTACTAGTATATGGAAAAACAAGACTACATATATTAAAAAGACCTGTGGAAAACATGGACAGGATGTACTGCCAGAGATCATTAGACTCCAGAAAACTAAATATTTTCAGAAAGAAATTCCTCTTGTGAGCAAATCAAGCCAAAGCACAGTACCACTTATTCCTCTAACGCTTTCTGTCCAGTGTTATTTACAAAAAAGAAAAAGGCAACAGAATAATGTTACCTCTAACTTTGTCCAGAAATCTCAGTGTTGGAAACTGAAACTTACAGTGACATTCCATGGATAATCGTCTATACCTAGATCTCCAATGGGGATTTTGCGGAGCAGGTATGTGCAAACAACTCAACACAACACTAGATGTCAGTAGATATAGTCAAAAGAAGAAGTTCACCTAATCATTTGAAAATCAGGGAAAGAAATTCCCACAAATAGCACAACTTATTTCTGCAATTCTTTTGGACCTATTATTCTAATTTTCAGTAACAATAAGTCTTTTTAACCCAAATGTCATTTAATTGGAAATCATGGCTTCTAATAGATTGGGGGGGGCAGTACTGGGGATTGAACCCGGAGCCTTGTGTATGCAAAGCAATAGCTCTACCACTGAGTAACGTCTCCAGCTCTAGTAGACCTTTGAATGATGCTTATTGGGGTCATCCTGATGACTTGCAGATGACAATAATTTTTAAAATATTTTTATGTTGGGTCCTTGGGTCCTAAAGCACCCTCATCCATTATTTGTTCTTGCTTATCTTATCTTTTGAATACTGTATAATGTATTTATCCATCTATGCAGAGCTATTTATGTAAACATGCAAATAATTACAGGTAAGCAACACAGTTGCTATAGCAAGTCAAACACAAGACTAATTCAATACACAAGTTAGAAATATTCAATGCTGCTCATACCACTCCATCATTAGGTGCCTTGGTTCTTATAAATGGAAAACTAAGAAGTGTCAAAAGTCATTTTTGCACTAACATTTCCTAACTCTATTATTATTTTTAAGAACAATTTTAAACCACTGTACTCAGACTATATCTTCATACAACAGACATCAGAAATATCCTAATGATGTAATTTTTTGATAACTTCAGGAAGACAGAACTTGAAAGTAAATTGACAAGGACTGGATCAGAATTTTATTTAAGTTTTTGCATATCTTTCTAGCAATTATAATTTTGTCAGTATAATGTTGCTTGTTACTGGGATTAAAATGCAACAATTACACAAAATGCCTTGATGTAAAACCTGAGGAATGTCTTTTCCTGGTGTCTGTGGCCATTCTGTAAGAGGCATTCAACCAGGACATGTATGAAGAGCCAGGCAGTGAAGAAAAATCACACACAAATGCTTGCAAATACTAGTGTGATATTAAAGAGTATCAGTTTATGTGAAGTGTTTTTCCTTACCTGTGGATAAACAAAACACTTTAGAATAGTAAGTGCTTTTTCAGGTTAAAAGCACCTAACTGTGGGCCATTTACATTTGAGGCAAGAAAAGAGAGGAGCACTGAGGGTACTTGTTTAGATATCAAGAAGTAATCACCTTTCAGTTTTCCCTACACCTGTTAGAAAATTTTATCAAAATATTTCTACAATTTCTTGCATTGCTCACATAGCCAGAATGTCTAGCATTGCGTCCACCCCTTACCTCCATTTCGTTACTGTTGTTTTCACAATGTGAGTGTCCCCACGAAGGTGTCATAGGAAAGCTGATATCTACAAGCTCTCACATTGCTTTATGATGTCAGCTTTTTTCTCTAGCATCTATTATACTGAAGACCTTGGAAACAGAATTTGTGAGTGGTATAAGGTAAATATGGTGTTCTGTGGAACCCTAGATAAAAATCTTTTCTCTCCTCTTTTACAGAACTGCTTGCAACAGCCTACTGGGTTTGTACACACTCCAAAAAAAACAACTTTTATAGCCAAATATCCCTTTGTCAATGTCCGTCTTAAGATATGTTTCAAAAAATTAACATGACTCAATCATCACATAATGGCAGAGATCACAGGTTGCTATATGCAGGCACCAGGACCCTAATAGAAGAAAAGCTAACATTGAATTTCACCTTGGGTTTACCTTGTCTACTCCAACTATAACCAAATTCAGTAGTTTACCCCCACAGTGAGAGCAAAGTTAATAAGCACAACCCCTACATAAAAGAGTACAGAGAGGCTTACTGCTTGCAACAGGTAAGGAGAACACTGGCAACATTTCTTGAAGTTAGACTCTCCAAACAAAGAAAGCAACAGTTGTTTTGTTTTGTTTTTTAACTGGGAAATTTACACCTATTTATACATAAACCAAGCACTCATGTGTTGAAGTAGGTACATACTGGGCATGCTCGTTGCAAGGTCATTCATCAGTGATAGGCATATCTCTGGGCAGAGAATTTAATATAAAAATGACCAAAGTTTACCCTAGGTCAATTAAAATGAATGAATCAGATGGCTCCATGACTTTGGATGGCTTCCTGTAAGTTTCTCTGGAGGACTTGATTTGGGGGAAAATAATCTTCCAAGGATGCCAACAGTCACTAAAAGCATAATTATCCCTACTGGCCAACAAATCAGATGTTTATCTTTGACCATCTATATCGAACCTGCTTATTCAAACAGGGAAATAATTTGTTTGCACTATAATTTTAGAGTTCACCCTAAAAACTGTGCTTCGACATGACATGCCAACATGTTTCAAAACTGTCTCATATTCATGGTACCTCTAATTTTATCTTTCTTCTCCCCTACTCTCCAGCATAGAAAGAAGCTCTCTCTGGAATTTGCATATGTGAATTAAGAACTTACCACAAAAGTGACTACCCCACCCCACCTTGAAATGAAATTATTTATGGCAGAAAAGAAAATTAAAGAATATAATCTGGGCAAATTTGTTGCATGATGCTGCTGTCTCTGTAGGCTAGTTTAAATTCCAGAAAGAATCATTTAACAGGCTACTTTCTGTTTTGGGGGGATCCATTGACTCCCCTAATAGTCCTCTGTAAGACCTTAAAATTGTCTACATTACTCATTATCCCCTAAAGAAAAAGAATAGATGAGCTTTACAATCATTTGAGCTGGTAGGTAATTACACAATGCAATTGCCTTCATATTTTAAAATTGATAGGAAGGTTTGGGTACAAGGCAAGAGTACAAAAAAATAAGGGTTAGCAAAGATCATATCTTTGAAGGATTCACTCAGGTCCCAGAACACTCAGTATCACTGCTGCTGGAATATATTCCCCTCCCCTCCCCTGATACTCTTCCACATTATAGGACCTGGATCTACCAACTCTGGAAGGGACTTCTGTCTGTGTATCACTCATGATGACTGAAGTTCACATTGGCACATCAGATTGGGTGAGTCTACATGTCTAGTCTTAGTTATCCTCAACATGAACATTGGCCCCATCTTTAACTTGCAGTGTTGAATGTTAAACCAGCTTTCACCTTCTGGGATTCTCTATAGTTGAAGTGTAACTGGATTCTGAGAAGCCTGAAGCAACTGTCTAATGCTTTAACACAACTGACCTAAGGATTTGGAGGCAAAGCTGTGTTTAAGATAGATCATGTTTTCTCTAATTTCATGATACAATGTGTAGTTCTGCATTATTTCACTCCTGTAGAAATCAGGATACTGCATATACTTATCCAAAAACAAAGAACTTGAACAATTTGGGGAGACCTGTTTCCAATATGTTAAGATTCAACTTCTATCCTTGTTTTCTAAAGTTTGGGACTCATACTCAAACAGGGTTACCCAATATTAGTTATATTCTTTTCATTTTTTTGAGAAACAAATTTTATCCAAGTCCACAAATTTTTAAGAGATGAGAAGCCAGGGAGAAAAACTTGAACCACATTTCCTTAAATCTGAATCATGAACAAACTGACTAATTCTCTGGGTTAACTGAAACCCCAATCCTATAGCTCCCCGGAATGGAATGTAGGTGGAATGTAGCTTCCCTTGTGCACACTCCTAATCTGTTGGAGTGAGTGACAGCCCTAATTTCTGTCTCTTTATTTTCAGCGACCTTTTAGGGAAGGTCAATTCAAGTATGCTTGAGTTTGTAGTCATAGACAGCTTGAAGAAAAATAAAGATACTGTGGGAACTAGCATCAAACGAACAAAGATGATTTCAACTAGACAGACTTGTGAAATCTTCTCTAATTTATTACTGTAATTATAGTGAAGTAATAAATTTTGAAATATGTCCTTTTTTCTCCTCCTGAGTCCATTAGAGATTTGCCTCTTCAACTCCCAGCAATTCTTGGCCACTAAAACTAGAGCATAAAATCAAGGCCCTGGGAAAGGAAAAGAAAAATATTCTCTAAGGAAGAAAAGAATTAAATAGAAAAAGCTAAAGAGATTTGGTTGACAAATAATTTTAGAACAACACTATTAGCACTCCATCTCCTTTTATTCTGTTTTTCATTTGTTTTGTTTTTGTGGTGCTGGGGATTGAATCCAGTGCCCTTTCACAGAGCTACACTCCCACGCCACCTCCATTTTCCTCATCTATATCACTGTGACTCAGCATGGTGTTAGGAAAGCCACAGTTCTGACAGAGACATCCATTTGTGTGGGCTAAGAGATAGAGTCTTATGGCTTTGCCATCAAGCACAGAGCAGATAGAGATGAAAGTTTACCACCAGCAGGATGGCAGTAGAAACACTGAAAATGCCTTTGACTGGGAGATGCCTGGTGTTGGGCTACCAAGGCTGCAAAGTAAAGCAACCTTGGGACTGCAGGTACTAGCAAGGCCCAAAAGCATCATCAGCAGATGTCTACATCATGGCAAAAACACCAGGTAGAAGAACCTTTCTTATAGGATTTGGTGGCACAGAACGTCCAAACACAATTTGGATGCTGAAGTGTGTGCTCAGAGATTTATCAAGGTCAAACTTCAAAGCAAATATTGACAGCAGTGCACACACAAACTAGACATTCTCCCTGATCTCCTATGGCAAATGTATGCATTCACTACTGAATGTTCTCTAGTGAGGAACAGAAAAAGAAAAAAGAATAACCCAAAGGAGAGTTAGCTTTTCAAATTAACCTAGTCAATTGGTTGTAAAGCTGTCTAAAAATCAACATGAATGAGATAAAATTTTAAGTCAGATTGAAACAACTATCTTAAAAGAAAATCAATGTCAGTAGAAACAGCAATTTGTGCAACCATACAGAAAACAATATAGAGTTTCATCAATAAACTAAAACTATAACTGCTGTATTATGTAGCACTTTCTTTACTGGGTAGACATCCAAAGGTAATAAATAAAAATGGCATATCTGTATACATATGTTTATTATACCTCTATGGGAACAAAGGGCAAAATATGGAATCTATTTAGATGTTCATGGACAGACAGATGTATAAAGATAATGTGGTTTATATATACAATGGAATACTATCTGGCCATAAAAATGAAATCCTATCATTTGCAGCAACATGGATAAAAGAACAGTATATTATGCTAAGTGAAGTAAGGGAACAAAAAACACACCCTGCCTGTACTCATTTATGAAAGGAAACTAAAAGGTTGATCTCAGAAATGTAGAGAGTGAACTGCTGGCTACCAGATCCTGGGAAGCACATGGGAGCAGAGACTAGTTAACAGGCACAGAGGTACATTTGGGCAGGCAGGATAACTTCTAATGCTCTATAACACAGCAGAATGATTATGGTTAACAACAATTAATTGTGTTCTTCAAAGGAACTCATAAAGATGACTTGGAATATTCACAGTACAAAAATATTTTAAATGTGTAAAGGGATGCATATGCCAATTACTCTGTGATCATTACACATTGTGTACACATAATGAAAGATCACACTGTACCCAAGAAATATACAATTACTATAAGTCAATTAAATTTTTTAATGTTAAAAAATCCAGCTTTTTTAGAATGTCATAAGTTTAAAGTGCTTAGTAAATGTACAATGAGATTTTTGTGCCAGGATTGAAATCAACGATCATTTGTTTTCCTGTCTGCGTTTCATTTACCTGTGTGTCTAAGTCTAACTGGGGAAAGCTATGGGATATATCTCTCTCAGACTTCAGAGTTTCTCCTAAGTTTGCTCATAAGCAATTATGAACCAAGGATAACTTGTAGTGTCAGATGTCATAAATCATGGGTTTTGCACCTTCATGAGCACACAGGACAAGAGTTTAAAACATGGAAACGGTTATGTAGATTAGGAATAGATGCGCCTTTGGTAACAAAAGTTCAGGTTTTAGCACTGAAATTCCTATTGTCTTGGAAATCCCTTAGTCTCAAGCAATCTGAAATGTTTGGATGCCCAACCCCAATTTCTCAAGAGCTGGAAGGCCAATCTCCAGATCCTATGATATTTCAACACAAGAAAGTCTCAAAACCTAAAACTAGCTAATGCAGGCTTAGAGACCCAGTGAACCAATGCATCTGTATCTTCTCCAGGCAGGAACTTCAGATGCGCTAGGTCAGTACTTCTCAAATTTAAAATGCACACAGATCATCTGGGGAGCTTGTTAAGATACAGATTCTGATTACCTAGGTCCAAAATGAGGCCTCAGAATCAGTGTTTCTAGTCCACAGAGCACATACTTAGGCCAGGAGACTAGTACATATGTGATAGTACATTTGTAGTTTCTTCATACTTTTCTTTTTTCTACTACATTAGTACAAAGAAAACTACAGAGAGAGAGAGAGACAGAGACAATCAGAGGTAAGTAGTAAAGTCAGGCAGAGCAAAAAGATGAGATTGCTGGCTAAGTGACCATTGACGCAGTATTGCTTCAACTGCTTTATTTTAATAAGAGTTGTGCATGTTTGATAATTATTTTACCTTTTCAGAGTCCCATAACTATTTTCCTGAACACAAAAAAAGTAGCATAATGCAGAAGAAGAGCTGACTGACTGCTCAGAATGTCAGTTCTAAAAAGTGTCACCTAATGTTCCTCTCAGTTGCCCAAAGCCCAGTTTTGCAGCTCCTGCCTAGTTTTGCATTACAGATTCCGACAGAGATAAATGGAAAATACTCTGACCACCCTACCACCTACAAGAGAACACATGGAAATGCTTCCTGTTCCATAATTCATTAAGAACAGAGGCTCCAGGTTGTGTTCTCCAGTTTTGGCTGAAATAGCCTCATTTTTTTTTTTTTTTCCAAAATACCACCCGCACTGTGCTTAGTCATATTTCCTTGTGCAAAACCAAGTAATTCCTGTGTACCAGATGAAATTATTCTCCAAATACCTTCCTTCTTTCTGATTTGTCATCTTATCTTACACTATCAGAAATCTTGTTTGGATTAGAACTGATCAGTCCAACTGCTATCTCACGTGGCTTAAACAGTTCAGCATTCTGGTTCTGAGTTCAAGGTCTAAATGCCATCAAGGAACATACAACTCCCTATAGCTCCTCTAAGTCTCATGATAGAAATGATTTCTTTAATTTCCAAATATGTATAGATTTTATTGTCTGTATTACTCACCAGGAAAATTTACATTTTCAGCCTTCTATTACTATATACCTATGTCTTATCTTTCTGACTAGACTAAGTAAGAATCACAGTTGATATTTATTTTTGGGTTTGTTGTTGTTGTTGTTTTGAGTTTTTCCTTTTTATCGGTCCCGGGGATCGAACTCACAACTGCCTGCTTGCAAGGCAGGCCCTTATGCCACTGAGCTAAACCCCCAACCCCAATATTTATTTTTGTATAGCACCTACTCATTGCACACCCTTTATCAATAGGTGTTAGCTACTGTTGGGTTGCATAGCTCATATATTAAAAGTCTTGTGAAATAGTTTCTCTAAAATGTAAGGTCCTCTCTCTGTTCCAGTGACGATTCCAGCAATGTTTAATGTTCCAGGATCTTTACTTTGACTCATTTGTTAAGTCTTATTTCCATCTTCATCTCTCCAAAGTTGTCGCAGCCCAGTCCTGTCATCATTGAGCTTACAATTTTTTATCGTAAGACTCAGTCTGTAGCATTTAAAATGCTTTGCTTTGTAGTTTTCTTCATTCTTTTGTTCTTTCTACTACATTGTACTAGCAATGCCTAGCACTATTACAGCATTCATGCTATAAGAGAAAATTGTCTAGGGATAAACCAACGCTCTTCTACTAAAAGCAAAGTCTCTGGAGGGGAAATTTTGATGCTCCAATGTAGAACAAAGTTGTACTTCTTTAGTTTTTTGGCTTACCCCCTACTGCTGAGAAACTTCGCTTGTAAAAATGAGGAATAAAGATTCAAAAGTTGAGCTTATTTTATCAGTAAATGAAGGAAAAGTATAAAGTGATTCTGGAAATAGTAGTGTTGTATTAGTGTTATTTGGTCAGGATTCTTAGTTTTTTTTCTGAGTAATGTTACATTCTCAATTGATTCCAGGAAGAAAAGTTTCTTCTCTTCTTAAAGCAACTTGTCCAATTTTCAGACATTTCTATTTCTCTTGTTATAAAGAGATGAAACTCTTGGGAGATACAAGAATACATTCTGCCTGTAGGAAGGATATAAACACTATTGGCTAGAATGGGCCTAGGGTAGGCAGCCCTCTAAAGTGTCTTTCAATGATCCCCACCTCCCAGTATCAATGCTTTTGTATGCCTCTGGTATTGATAGCTTTATATAATCTTCTCTTTTTGAATATAAGATGGATCTAGTTTACTTATTTTAATAAATACAATACCAGAAGAGTAGTGACTCCCAACATTGGATTAGGAGACTGCTGATTTTTCACTGTCACCACTTTGGCTCTTGTTTATTTTGGTGAAACCTGCTGCCATGTTGTGTGATTTCTTGTACACAGGCCTACACAAGAAGGAACAAGCTATCAGTCAAATGAAACGAGAGCCTGAGGCCCTCATTCTAGTACCCTGTAAAACAGCTGCATACAGAAGGTGGGGAGTCAGCTTCCCCACTTGAGTGATCAGATAACTATAGCCTCAGACAGCCCACTGGTTACATGATTACAGCCCAGGGAAGAGAATAGAAAAGAACACAGTTAACACGCACCTTAATTTTTGACTTACAGAATCTTCAAGATAATTAACGCTGTTATTTTAAACCACTAAGTTTTGGAGCAATTTATTACATAGCAAAAGATAGCTAATAAACTGATAGAGAGCCTTGTCTCTCCAATGCTCAGAATTTCAGTAGGATGCTTCTATTTTGCTACAATCTAATATTTTCACATTAATTTTAAGTAGTTTTTTTATAAGTAAAAAACCATTGTTTAAACATATTTCCAAGGCCTTTCCATAACTCATAAGCAGCCTTAAATTGAAATGCAGGACTACAGTTTCCCTCCTTGAATTCCCTGATTAAATCTTTCAAAGACTGTCTACTCATAAAAGGACCAATGGTGCCTACACTACAAAGCATGTTTTTATCCTGGAAACATGAATGGTACACAGTAAAAAAAAAACTCAATTATGTTAAGGACCTCAAATGAATATATCATTGTGTGAGTGTTTCTGAATGTGCATGCATGTATCTGTGTGTATCAAAAGTGAGACACAGAAAACACACTACAACAAATATCTATGTAGCAATAAATACCCATGTGAATTCCAATGGAAGGCAAGGAAATCTAAGGGTAATAAAAAGAAACATATATATATTTTTTTGACAGAAAGTACAATAGTTGAGCATGGTGCCACCTGCTTATAACCCTCACAATCTGGAGGCTAAGAGAAAGAGAAGGCTAACATGGCTACAGAATGAACTCAAGGCCAACCTGAATTACATAGTGAAACACTTCCTCAAAAAAACAACAAAAACTGTAAAAGATAAACAAAAAGAAGCATATGGACCATGAGAGAGGAGATACAAACTGATAAGCTACTCATCAGACCAGTTCTGAAATAGTCTCAGTTATTAATAAACTCATCTCTAAGTCTGCTTTACTCAATCTGCTGCTTGTAGTTGGAAGAATCTTGGTTAGTATAGGTAGCTGCCCATATGTGGCAATGCTCATACTCTTTGGAATTTTAATCTCCATTAAAATGCACAAACATTAAATAAAGTTAAATTCCAATTAAAATGGACATGAAATGAGTCAAATAAATAGAATTAAAATTTAGGATATGCTTCCAATATTAAAGATTTACAGTAAACTATTATGATATTGAAAGAATGATGGGTTAAGACCAATGAACATCAGAATTCTTTTGTGCCATTCATGTATTGTTTCTCTAGCAAAATAACAAGGAAGTTCTGTATAAAGAGTAATACATGAATAGGAACAAAAATATCTTTCTCTCTCTAGATCTTTTTACTCTCTCTTTTCTTTTTGGTGCCTGTATTAAACTCAAGGCTTCATGCATGGTAAGCACATGTTCTTACCACTGAGCTACACAACCAGTGAAATCTTTCCCATTAATAGTTAGACAAGGGCCAGTATTCTAACAATGTTCTGGCAAAAGTGCACAAGCACAACTCTACCTCAAAATCTAACAAAGATATTCTTCTCCCAAAGACTATAGATTATGGAATTAACATAAACAAGACTCTTCAGAAAAGGAAGAGAGAGAGAGAGAGAGAGAGAGAGAAATGTTGAGAGCACTAGAGAATCCATATGCACCAAGCTGCTCACAGAAGAAGAGAAAGAAATTATGCAAGTGTCCAAGCTAGCAAGTCTGGCCCTACTTTGACTATACTATGTGATACCATGTGGATCTACAGGTCCAAATATAACAGGCTTGGTTCCAGGCTGGCACTGTTGGGACTTTAAGAAATGGAGTCCCATGGGAAGTTTTAAAGCATTGGACAAAGTGACATTATTGTAGTCAGGGGTTGCAAGGAGAACAATTATATACAGGACACAAAATTTATAGCATTATTTTATGATGGTCACACAGAGTTAAATAGAAGAAAGTGCAGGAAATCTTTCCATAACAGTAAAGACCCAAGAAAATTTAGCCAAGGGCCTGGAATTTCACAGCAATGTCCTGCATGAGTGCAGGTGAAGGCCCAGAGCCCATGACAGTGTTTCCCATGAGTCCAGCTAGAAGCCTAGAGCCATGGCAATAACACATGCCGGTCCACTTTATGGATCTGTGCTGGGAAAACCCAAAGGCCAGTGGTGGAAGCTAAAATTGTATGCCAGCAGAGTGAAGGATCTGTGCCAGTAAATTGAGGGTTCTACACTGGAGCCCAGAAGTGAGCCCAGGAGCTCAAAATAAGAGCTCCCCTGAAAAGTACCACAGTTATTCTCAGCAACAATGAGGTCCCAAACTCCTCCTCCTCTGATGAAAACAGCCTCAGGAAGCAAGAGTGACAAACCTTTCCTGGAATTAAATAGCACATATCTTCCCCCTCAGAGCTAGGAAGCAATGCTCAGCATTAGGACCTCAGCTCCCCCAAAGTAAAACACAGCCAGCTTCAGTGCCAAGGTCCCGAGCTCCTCCAGCTGATTTCATATCAGTGGAGGCAGCATGACAAGCTCTTCCAGGAGCTTAGGAGAACCCACAGTGCCACTTTATTCCTCTTCATGTTTCCCTTTGTGCTGGTGAGATAGCTCAGACCTTGGAATAAAATCCAAGGAAGCAAGAAATTACGAAAATTCAGAGCAAAGGCTTTATTCAAGGCCTGGCGACACAGCCCTCTTTGCATCAGCCCAGAGATTGCACGCCTAACAGACTAAGGGAGGGATATTTAAAGCTAAAAAACCACAAAGCTATAAAACTGTCCACTTAGTTGACTTAGTTCTGATAACATCTGGAGCTCTTGGTGCATTCCGCTACTCCCATCCTGTGGTTAAACATTACCTCAGAATAGCACACCTGCAATAACATGTGGAAAGGGGTAAGGAGTTACAAGAAGCTGAAACTTAAGTTTTTACAAGGATTAGAAACTTAACCCTATTGAGATGGCACATACAGAACAAGACGGAGGTGCATTGCTTAAAGTTAAGCCATAACACTGGCAACTTTCCTCAGGTGGGCCATCTACACTCAGTACCATGCTGACTTAATTCAGCTGGTGTTAAATTGACCATCAGTTTTTAATCCATAACAGACATCAAAGGGGGTGTGGGTCCATCTTATCTTTCTCTTGGTCTTTTCCATGTTTCAGCCACGAGGTGGCAAATTGCCACACTCTCCTGGCCATGGTGTGTGCTTCATTGTAGACCCAAAGCGATGCACCAACTCACCCAGATTAGAACTCCTGAAACTGTGAACCAAAATAAGACCTCCCCCTTTTTAAATTGATTAAATTCAAGCATTTTTTTATAACACACAACTGAGTAACAGAAAATTGGTACCAAGAAGTGGGGTCATTTCTGTGACTATCTTGACAATGTGGTTCAGAGCCTTTAAAATTGGTATTTAGGATGTTAGGAAACTTTTGGAGAAGCAGGCTAGAAAAGAAAACTAAACTATGTAAACAATTTAACAGGTGATTGTGATGAAGGCTCAGAATATGAGAATGCTAATAGGAATGCAGACAATAAAGATTGCTCTAATGAGGTTTCATGTGAAAATGAGGGCTGTATTGCCAGTGTCACCAGAGGTCACCTTTCTGACAATTGATAAAGAATTTAGATGCATTGTATTCCTGCTCCAGGATCATAGGGCATGGAGATTAAAAGTGTGGGATTATTTTTTCTGGTAAAGAAAATTTCATGTCAGCAAAGGTTTAGGTGGGAGCGTGAGGATTACTAGGTACCTTTCACCAAATTTTCAGTGCAAATTAGCAGTAAAAAGGAGCAGAGTGAAGACATTTGAAAAACTCATTTTGGTAAGAAAATGAGTATGAAAAAGGTATAGCCGAGGAGGCTACCGTGGCCGATTGAGATTAGTCGTTAAAAAGAAGCCAAGCACTTTGCTTCAGGACAACAGAAAACATGTCTGAAAATAATCCCGGAAGTTAGCAAACAACAGTCATCACAGTCCCAAAGGGGTACAAATATAAATTTGTTTCAGGGACTTTCCATGTGAGGAAAACATGGAAACATGTCTCAAACATGTTTTGAGAACAGAATACTATAAGAAACCTGCTCACCCAGTACCTCATAAGCTATCATAGCAATCTGAGGCCACTGCAGCTATGACTTAAGTGAGATCATTTATAGCTTGTATTAATGGAAGACTTTGGTTTTGACCATGCGAAATTGTGATGGTTTGATCTGAAATGTCCCTGCAAGGTGTATGCTGAATGAGTGGTCTCCAATGCAGCAGAGCTAAAAATGACCCTTCAGAAAAATAATTGGATGGTGAAACTCTAATCTCCTAAGTAGATTAACCCATTAGATAGATTTGTAATTTGATGATGTACTGGAAAGTGTTGGAAACTTCAGAATCTGGGGCCTTGTTGTAGAAAGTAGATCACTGGGCAAGCCCTGGAAGGAAGTATATCTTGTTCCTGACCTTGATTTTTCTTTCTGCTTCCTGGATACAATGAGGTGAGCAGTTTTGCTCTGCCACCCACCTTCAACCTTTATTCTCTGCTTCACCAAATGACCACAGCAAGGACCCTACTGACCATGAACTGAACCCTGTGATATCATGAGCCAAATAAACCCTTCCTCCTTAAAGGTATTTTCTCAGATAATTTGTCACAGAAACAGAAAGCTGACTACATAGACATTAGTTTGTCAGGCATGGAGATGAGAAGAGTCATAGGGACAGAGGCTTCCACTAAGATTTTAAAGAAAAATCCACAGGGATAGGAAATGTATACCTGGATTAGAGCGTCTGAAAGTAGCTGCTTGTATGATAATGCGTAAAACTTTGAGAGTTAAGCTAAAGTTGCAAAAGAGACCCTATAAAGTTAGAGACCCCAGAAACATGAAATGCCTGCCAAACATGGAATCATATCAGCCACATGCAAAACCTCACAGGTTATGTGGGCTGCAGCCAGCAAAGGTACAGAGAACGGCTTTCTAAACCCTTGGGTGTCCACATTCCACCACTGTGCTCCAGATCCCAGGCAGGAAAATATGTGACTTGAAGTTTCCCTGACTGGTTTTTGGTCTTTCTTTGATTTGATCTCTCCTTGCTAATTTCTTCTTCTGCCTTTTAAAATAATGTTTTATCCTGCGTCACTTTATGTTGGGGGTATGTAATCTCTATTTGACCTTTACAGAGAGTCACAGATGAGTTTGCTTTCGAAGTCTTGGAAGACACCAACTTAGACTTTTGAGTATTGCTAGAAGATTGAACAATGGAGATTCTTGGAGACAGACTGAATGAACTTTGAATTGTGGGAGGGACATGAGGCTTTGAGGCTAAGAGAAGAATGAAATACTAGAGATCCCGAAGGTCATCCAAAGCCCTATATGTTAAAAGTTTGGTTCTCAGGTTAGTGCTATTGGGAAGTGATGGAAAATTTAACAGGTGGAGTTTAAAGGGATGGTTTAAGGCACTGGGGGGATTTTCTCAAAATGGGTTGTGAAAGTCTCTTTCCCTTTCTCTCCTTTATTTTCTGACCCAGAAGTGAAGAATTTTTGCCATATCCTCCCTGTCATGAAGTGCTATCTTGCTACAAGCCAAAAAGCAATGGGAGAAGCCAACCATAGACCAAATCCTCCAAAACACTCTAGACCTTTTCTCCATATAAGTTGATTATCTCAGATGCTTATTACAATAACAGAAAAGTGAAACAGTACAGGAATAAATGGAAAGGTGGGTTGTAAATAGAATTGTACAGCACAGCGCAAAGCCCCCAAGCCAACTACCTTGGTTCAGATCTTAGCTCTGCCATTAATAAGTTTCAGGAGAATTAAACAAACCCTCTGAGTTGCCTCCTATCCTGAAAAACTTGAGCAAATAATAGCATCTCATTACAGATTGTTAAGGTTGATACATTATATCACCTTGAGAAGTCTAGAAGCATAACAAAGTGACTCAGTCTACATCATAAGGTGTAGAGGACATGCCCTTACCACACAAGGTTGCTGTTCATTGTGTCAACTGGAGAAGTTTAGAAGTTTAACTAAGTGACTCATCAGGGCGCCAAGGTCTTCACTTCGTAAATATTCTTAGCCTGTGCCAGAGGAAGGCAGGTAGATGGTGTGAGTGCTACCCACAACCAAAGTCAGATACCTTGCTTACAATATAAGGCAGGAAAAGAAGATTGTCCCCACTTTTGCTATTGTTTTTGATATCTTTCACTGCCTTGAAGTCTTGCCTCTGTGCCATGGCACTTTGCATTGGAGCCAATGCAATGATTATGGACTGAAACCTCTAAAAACTGTGAGCTAAATAAACCCCTTCCTCTTTTAACTTTGGGTGTCAGGTATTTTGTCTCAGCAACAAGAGAAAAGTAACTAACACAGGGGTACTGAGAAGTTTAAATGAATTAAATATGTAAAATTTTTAACTGAACACACAGCAAGTTCTTGATAATTTTTTACTGTTTGAATAGATCACCTGAGACAAATATTTTTTTCTGCAAAGTGACTCCATTCACTAGCAAAATTTTGTTGATTTTAAAGGAAGTTTTTATTTTGAAGGAATTAGGAAAATTGTGGAAAGATGTGAGCCTGAAAGGCAGGAATATTATGACCTTGGAAGGCTGACACAGTCTAGTGCTCTGGGTGCTGAAGGCATTGAGTGGCAGGAGGGAAGGAAAAGTTAGAATACCAGACACAACAGATGGTTTGCTTGTTTATTTCTTTGTTTGTTTTTATGGCACAATCATTAAATCCAGAGCTGCTGACACATGCTATACCACTGAGCTATATTCCCAACCCTCAAAGGGAATTGAAAATGTAGTATACCTTTATCCAGAACACTTACTCGCTATCCTGAACAAATCTCAAAAGACTGTGATCTCTTTTCTTGTTGATGAAAAGAAAACAAGACTGCTGGAAACTCAAAGGAATGTTCTGAAGCACAAATAACATTTTAGGAATTTTAGACATATCTTGCCTCTAAACATAACCTTTTTTATAAATAACAATTGTCCTTTGAAAAGCATTATTTCCATTTAAATAGCATGCACACTAAAGAGAACACAACTTTCCCAAGTGAACATGTGTCTCATCCCCCTACATTTCTCTTATTTAGGAATGAGTGGGCAGCTCTATGTTGAAAAAAATAAAATAAAATAATAACACAAACATACCCACTTCCTTTCTCAAATAAATACCTTTCTACCAAAATAGGTACAATTCAATAGTTTTGATTTTACTATACTCTTGTGACTTGTTACACATATTAATCAAGAATTAAATAAAAGAAAATGTTAGAATCTTATATTCCATTACACAAAAATATAGCACAGTGCCAACAGCTATGATGAAATTTCTGAGTCCAGAAATCAAGATGTATTTTAATGTTTTCTTTTGAAATTCCCATGTTGAATAGCTATATGTTTCATTGAATATGGCTCCAACCATGAGGTAGGTGCATTTATGTTTGAGTATGTGTATGCATGTATGTCCGTTTTTTACAGCTTGATCTACCTGTTCCTTAGAGTACTCCAGTCTGAAATGCCACAGAATCATACTACTAAATTTTTATAAGAACACAGGAATAATTTGAGGTTCAGAACAGTATTTTCTAATACATGATGTTATAAGCTGTTTTGACTGATTGTTTGCCATTGTTTCCCAAAACAGTTGGATTTAGTAAGGTCAGGAAGCCAAACTTCTAAAGTCCTAATGAAATCTAAAAGGTATACCTTTTTAAATCCCAGTATGTGTGTTATGTATATTAATATTTTTACCCAAACTCCTCTTGCAGAGCAATTCAGCATTGGAAAGGGTAACTTAATAATCCAGAAGACTACAAAGGGTGTTATACTTTGTGTCTAGGTGTTCTCCCAAACCTGTAGTCATGGAGGTGGCTGAATCTAACATTTTTCATTAGTTCATTGTCTAGTGCTGGGATTAGTGATGTGGATGCTGCACCTGCCCAGGGGTGGGTCACCAGCATACAATATAAAGGAGACCAAGAGGTATGTATCTAACTTTTTGCCTTTTTGTTCTTATAGCTTGTGGCTTCCATGAACAATTGCCCTTTAGCCATACCACCCTGCCTTGGAACGGGAGGAGTATGGACTGAAACCTCCATAAACTGTAGGGTTAACTTGTCCTTCCCTCATTTTGGGTGTCAAGTATTTTGTCTCAACAATGAGAGAAAATTAACTAAGACAGAGGGTAAGTGCTGAAAGGCCCAAAGGAAACACTTCCCAGAGAGTGGTCTAGATAATTCAAGGGCTTTTTGTTATACTAGACAGAATGTAAATTGGGAGCCAGATCTACACTATTGCTGGTACAGTGGTTGCTTATGGAAGAAACTGAGACTTCCTGTACACCTTTTTTCCCAGTGTTCCTAAAGTTTTATCTTCTAATAAATATCAATTAACACAAAACAAGGATAAGATCAAGACCAACCTGTGCAACCTGTGCAACTTAGTAAAACTCTGTTTCGTAATAAAAAAAGGGGGGGGGGGTGAAGCTATAACTTTGTGCAAAGGCTCTGGATTCAATCAAAAAAAGTATTAAATGTTTGAAAAAGTTCCAAATTATTAAAAACATCAGTCTATGTATTTCCCATAGTAGTTTGGGGAAAACCAAGATATTCATAGCATTTGACAAACACTATCAGTCTTTGTGGAAGTAAATTGAATGGATATGAAAGTCATCCTTTTAAACTTAACAAAATACATAAGTTTCTGCCTCTAATATTATGTTTTCTAAATCAATTATATCTCTCTTCAATCACAATGACAGGGTGACATTAGAAAAATGGTGAAATAGGATAACTCAGCCTCTGACTTCAATGAAACATCAACTTGAACAATTATCCACATGTGAA
The DNA here is from genome assembly GCF_034190915.1 of Cavia porcellus. Lineage (NCBI taxonomy): Eukaryota > Metazoa > Chordata > Mammalia > Rodentia > Caviidae > Cavia > Cavia porcellus. Next base: position 32,094,211 of record NW_026947507.1, read on the forward strand.
AATACCTTGACAGATGCTCCAAAATTCAGACAAGAGATTACAGTGCACAGGGGTAACACAGAAATAAGAAGACACATTGAAGAGGGTAGAAAGGACACTTCCACTTCCTGCATGTCACTTCTCCTACCTTCATACCAGGTCTATACCTGTGAAATCTGGCACCTGTGGGTTTCCTTGGCCTCATATTCCAAACCAGCCTGATGACTCTGAGCTCCAGCCCTTCTTCGGGCATTAGACCAGAACCAGCATCAAGCGAGTCCTCAAAGGCTCTATGGCAAGCCCAATTATTGCAGGCCCTAAAAATAGCTCCAGTGGCCACAGAATTTAGGTCCAACCATCACACTGACCTTATACTGACCACACAGACTCAGGCTTTATGCTCATCCTCAGCTCTAGATTTCCCCCAGCTCCAGGCTAGTTTCAATAGCTTCAAATTCCAGATCAACACCTAAAGTCCTACCATCAAGGATATCAATGGATATCAATTCCAGCAAAACCCTGATTGTCCCAAGCACTAGGACTACCCATAAATACAAACTCAGCAGACACAACTCCAGGACCACCTAATAACAGGTTACCCCCTCTGGCTTCAAGCTCCAGATTGGCTTCTATGGCCCTATACTCTTGTAGACAAAGGCTTCACACCTGCCTTCATATTACACTAGGCCAAAGCTTTTGGCTGGTACCCACAGTACCAGGTTCTTATTGATCCAAGGTCCAGGCCCATAATAATGTGCTCTGGCACTGAACTGGCTCCAATGAAACTATGATACAAGCCTAATACTACAGAACAACTCACACCAGGACCAGGCAAGCTCACACAGACTCGTGCTCTAGGACTGTCCTATGGATTTGAGTACTAGCTGATTCCAGGCCAAGGTCATCCTCCATGACTGTTGTAGTCCAGGTGTATAAGGATTTAACACAGGACACATAATTTATAGGATTGTTTTATAATATTCACTCAAAGAGTCAAATGAGCAAGAGTCTAGGATATTTGTCCACACATTAAAGACTCAAAGAATCCATCTGAGGATCTGGATCCCATGGCAACGTATTCCACAAGTCCAGTTGGAGACCTAGCACTCACAATAATGTCTCACGCAAGTCCGTATCCGGATTCTGTCCTGGGAAAGCCCAAAGGTCAGTGGTGGAAGCTAGAAAGTCTGCACCAGTGGAATGAAGGATCTGTGCCAGCAGACTGAGGATTCTGCACTAGAGCCAGAAAGTGACAGTTAAAGTAAGGGCCACAGCTCCCCCAAAGAGAACCACAGCTATTCTCTTTGACAGTAAGGACCTGAGCTCTCCAGACAATGAGAACAGCTAACTTCACACCAAGACAACCAGCATGACAAGCTTCTTTAGGAGAATCAGCAGAGCACCATCTTCCACTCCAATTCTTCTTTTTATGTTGTTGGTGACAATCCTCAGGTGGGCTTTCTACACCCAGAACCACACTGGCTCATTTCAGCTTGGTGTTATAAGTTGACCATTAGTTAACCTACCACAATGACTAAGGCTAAACGCTCACTCCAGTGATAGGTCAGGACCTATGGATTCAGACTTCAGCTTGACCCCTATGGAAATAGTCTCTAGGATTACCTCCGTGGATATAGGACACAGGCCCACCCCAGTGAAGACCAGATTGGAACCTGTGAACATACAATACAGACATATTATAGTAGACCCAAACTCCAGCCCTGTTCCAGAAGATAGAAGTTCAAAATTGGTTCCTGTGAGAACCTGTGAGCTTACCAATGGGCCATGCTACAAAAATTGCCCCAAATCATGGCAAAGGCAGACTGCTGCCTTTTTTTTCCTTCTGAATGCAGTCCCCAAAGACTGCAATAGGTGCTTATTTTTAAAATGCATAGACACCAATAGATAGTTAAAATAGCACAATTAGTCATGGAAATTTGATAGTGCCAAAGGAAAAAGTAAATAAAATAGTAGTTGACCCTAAAGAATTAGAGATATTCAAAGTGCCTAAAAAATATCTAAAAGTAATTATCTTTAAAATCTCACTGAACCACAAGAGAAGGCAACTCAATCAGAAAAACAATACATGACAAAATATAACTTCAGCAAAGATCTACAAATTGTAATAAAGAACTGAACAAATTTCAGAATTGGAAAACACAATGACCAACATGGAAAATTCCATAGAGAACTTCAGTGGAAAACTCTATTAAATGGAAGAAAAAAAAAATCAATGAACCTGAAGCTAGGTCATTTGAAATTGCCCAATCATGAAAACAAAAAGACAAAAGAAATTTTAAAAGATTTAAAGAGACCAACAGGAATTAATTAGATAACATCAAATGAACTATGTATTATGACAGTCCAGAGGAGCAGAGAAAAAGAAAGTGACAGAGAGCTTATTTTTAAAAAATGATAATAGAGGGGCCAGGGATTTAGCTCAGTGGTATAAGCACCTTACTGGCAAGTGCAAGGTCATGAGTGCAATCTCTGGTACCAAAAAAAGAAACAAAATAGAAGATGTTCCAAATATGAAGAGTAATCAGAACATCTGTATATACAAAGCCCTAGGAAATATAAGCAGATTACACACAAAAAAGCCCAAAAATATACATTGTAATCAAATTTACAAAAATTAAAGATAAAAACCTTTTGAAAGCAACAATTTATCATATACAAGAGAACTCCCATAAGAGTACCAGTAGATACTCAATGGAAAAATTAAAGGCCCAGAAAAGAATGAGATGAAATATTCAAACTGTTGGGACAACCTTTGCCAACCTAAATAATATACTTGGCAAGACTATCATTCATAAATTAAGGAGTATTGAGGAGTTTCTTAGACAAACAAATGCCGCAGGAGTTCATTTGTACATTTGACTGTCAGGAAGTGCTAAATGAAGTTATTCAATTGAAAAGATGCTGACTAGCAACATGAAAATAAGTGGAAGTATAGTGTGCACTACTCAGGAAAAAGTATGTGTATTCCAATTTAGATTACATTAGTGCACTGATAATTGTGAAAATGCATTTTTAACTCTAGTATAAATTGTTTTAAAAGCATGAAAAATGTCCAGAGCTACATTAGTATGATGATTAAACATATATACACAGTGAAACATTAATGACACAAATATAGAGGAAATTAAGTGAGGATGGGTTTTCATATGGGTTGGAAGCTTTATTATGTGCTTTAATAAACTATTATTATACCATATTTATGCAAGCCCTAAGGTAAATATACAGAAAAAAACATGTAGTAATTAAACAAAAGATTAAAACTAATAAACCAAAGATACCATAAGAGAAAAGTCACTTAATCCTAAAGGAAGACAAAGAAAGGAGGAACAGAACAACAGTCCTAAGACAATTATTAAAATGGCAGTAGTCCTCTGTTTCAGTAATTGTCTTAAGTGAAAATAGTTTTAATTCTTAGAATCAACATTTTTGAGTAGTGACATGGATTTTTAAAACAGAACTAACTATGTGTTGCATACAGAGACTCATTTCACCTTTAGGGAACAAATGCAGGGTAAATGTGAAGCAGTGGAAAAAAGATATTCCACACAAATGGACTGAAAGCAGGATAGAGGTTTGCTATGCTCATCAGACCAAATACACTATGAGTCAAAAACAGTAAAATGAGTAAAAAAAATAGTGAACTCATCAAGTGAATACAATTGTATATATATATATATATATATATATATATATATATATACACAATATGAGAACACTGCAATATATAATACAAGTGTCACTACAACTGAAAGTATGAATCAACAGTAGAAAATATCAGGAAATTTAATATCCTAGTTTCAAAAATAGACAGATTATACAGACAGAAAATCATAAAGGACAACAATACTATAGACCAAATCAATGTAACAGACACATACAAAACATTTCATCCAACAGCAACAGAATTCATGCTCTTTTCAGGCACTTATGGAAAACTCTTTAGAACGATCAGAAACTACAATACTAGTTTTAACAACTTTAAAAAGATGAAATTATGCTAAGTATTTTTTACCAATATGCTATGAAACTACAAATAATAAATGGATGAATTATCAAAGAATATATATAGTGTATGTGTGTGTGTGTGTGTGTGTGTGTGTGTGTGTGTAACAGAATACTATTGAGTCCTAAAAGAAGGAAATTCTGCCATTTGAAACAACATGAATGACCCTAAAGGACATTATGCAAAAATAAAGTAAGGAACAATTCTACATGATCTGACTTACATGTGGAATCTAAAAATAATTGTCTTACGACTGTTGTTCTGTTCTTGGTTAAAGGACGCAAAGTGACCAAATGAATCATATTGTACATCTATTGTACATCTTGGTGGCTATAGTTAATGATAACATATTGGATACTTAAAAATTACTAAGGATATAAAGGATCTCAACACAAAAAAATTGTATGAAAAGATAATCATCTTAATTAGCTTGATCTAATTATTTCACAACATATATATTTACATATTTATATTACATATACATAATTTTCCATCACACTGCATGCTGCAAATATATACTACTTTTAGTTCTTAATTTTATCATAATAAAGATGTGGAGGGGGACAAAAGCAATGTAATGTTCTTACACACACACACACACACACACACAGAGCATAGAATGTCAGCATTTCAAGCAGTTTTCCAAGAACTTGACCATGAATTGATGCTCAGAGAGCTCTTACCGAAGGTTTGCCTGAGACATTTGATATTTGAGGGAGACAGTTAACAGATATGTTATCCACTCATCACTAAATGCTAACCTTTTCCTTTGTTGTCAAGATATCAGGAATCAATGAAGCAGACCAAAATTTTTCAACCCTTTGTGCAAATATTTTTAATAAAGTTTAACTTCTTTCTCTTAGTTTCTTATCCCTTTTTCTTGCCCAAGTCTCCATACCAAAGATGAGCTTTTTCCTACCTATAGAATCTATATCAGTTTCATCTTATCCAATTTGCAGTTTCTTTAGGGTAATTAATCCCAACTGAATGCTCCTCTGTCCTGTGAAGTTGAAGCTGAGAACACGGCCTCATCAGTCACTTGATGTCTTTTATAGATAGTATTTGTACTAGATCCATCCTTACATTCAGTTTCAAAAAAACGATCCATAAATAAAACTGCTTGCTTTCAAGAGGTGAAAACTATGCAATCCATTGTGCCTTAACTTTTGTGTTTCTATTAGGAGTAAAGAGTTAAAATCAATGCATATTTTCAGTAAGTAGTTTATTTCCCCTGTACTAAGGAAGATCACAGATTTGGTGCCATGGGAAATTCATGATTTTCAAGCTCACCTCTTTCCTTAATCACCTGTTTCGATTCTATAAAACTACAATCACCTTTCTCAACCTATCTAACCCAACATCAACTCCATGCTTGCAAACTTCTAGTCCTTAGAAATAAAATAGTATCAACTCTCTCAAACTCATTCTATACCCTTTCCACTTACAACTTTTCCATTTTTCTTCCAGTTTCTCTATTTTTACAACAGAAAAAAGGTTCCTCCGCAAGCTTTTGGCTATCCCCTCACTAGGGCCAACACTAGCATCACTTATTGATAGTAAATGTCACTTACTGAATTTCAGTGCAAGTATTTTTTATTATGATCTGTACTTCAGATATTCTGATCAGTACTCACATTATTATACTTGAATATTTACTACTTCATCGAAATGCTTTATTTCAAAGATGAATAAATTTTTGTCTTTAAACCCAATGGGTATTTTGTCAAGTTTCCTCTCACTTGATTTCTCTAGAGCTTTTGACATTTATATTCACTCATCTTGAAACTTTCTCTTTCTTAGACTTTCGTGCTCAAATAGGTTCCTGACATCTGTTAGCTCCCAAGATCCAGCTTTCACCCTTCCTACCCAGCTCCTGACAGCTGGTGCTACAGGCTGTGCTACATGGAGCTTATTAACAGGTTCCCTTATCCTGTTGTTTACAGTCAAGTTCAGTCAATGAGATGTTCAGGCAGGGCAAATAAAAATTAAAAATTGAAGGCTTTATTTTCCCAGATGAAAACAAAAGAGATTTCTCTTATCATTTCTTAGAATATTTACTTCAGAAAATGTGTAACTGTAACTTCTTTTTTGTCTTTGAAATTTGGGTAAGTCTTTCTTGGGAGCTAAAAAGCCTCTTGCCAGATTTTTTGCTCCAGTAATGCTTTTCACAAAAACCTGGGAGCCATCTCTTTGAAATGTAAACAAGAAAAATATCACTACTTTTTCCCAGTTGCTGTAGGAAAGTAGGAATCTAACTTCAGTAATGCCAAGCACATAGTATGTTTTTAATATGGCAGCTATTATTAATATTATGTGCTACTGTATAGTAAGCACAAGTGGATTTTTAGGTTATTTTTTCTACATCTCAGAATCAGCGATCTATAAAATGTTACCAAATGTGATGCTTCTTAATCCTTTCTATCCTTTCTGTCATATTTTACTATATCCAACTTTTGGTCTTTCTTCTAAGATTTTCAACCAGTCAAAAACTAGTATGCATGAGTTTCAATCAGTTAAATCAATACTATGAATCATTTACATACAAACCATATGTGAATTTTATAGATTTTGAAAGGTCCTTTAGTAGAAGGTCACGATTCTAGAATTTTTATGAATACACAGCCCAATTCATTCTGAACAGGTGAAAGCAAGGCTCAGATTAAATGCCTTATTCAATATTGAAAAGCTATTACATTTCTTATTTATTAGATAATTTTTATATTACATTTATCTTTAATTATGCAAGTAAAGGATATTTAGAATGAATAAGAATTTTAACATGAAAATTTTTTCTCAGAAACCCCCAATGGTGGCCCAACATGTTTTCCATTAATGCAGAGAAATAGACAGGAAAACAGTAAAAGGGACATTTATCAAATGCAGCATCCAGAATTTTAGAATCCATTTTATCTTTGCAAAACTTTAGTTATTAATTAGATCTTCAAGAAAACTTTGCATGCTTTTGAGGTCCTTTTATTCCTCTTCCTGAGAACAAACAAGAGCTCTGAGTTTCTTCCTGTGGTGTTCAGGAACATCTTTATCAAAGAAGCAGTTAAATCAACACCCAAAGGAACAAAACACCAAAAGATAACTGGCATAAGCCATGAAAACTTTGCTTGTTTTTCTATCAGGTCATGTGAATTACATCTCACTAGAAATAACAGTGTTGTTAAAGCTCTGAAATAGCTCTGAAATATATTCATGAATTTGACAAGAGTTGTTAATTCCTGGATCCTAAACTAAACTTCAGAATTTGGTTGTAAGTGTCAATTTATTTTGTTAGAGGTGTTTACTTAAGCAGCTATCCATTGACTGTCTGTTCAGCCTGTTCACCGTCACAACTTGTCCCCTATTTGGTGTCTTCTCTTTTGTGAAATTACAAGTCTGTTTGTTCTGTTTTTCTTAATTTCACTAATCTACATACCTTCCTAAATAGTAAAATGTAGAATATTTCTCACTAAAAGGCTGGGAAAAAGAAATATTGACAATGTTCATTTTCAAAAGCATTTTCCCAGATATTTGCTCCTGAGATGCAAATGTATTATTCACTAACAATATGCAAAAAGATATTTAGAGTTTTATCACTGTGACACAATGCCTGAGTTAATCAGTTTACAAAAGGTTTATTTTTGTTCAGAATTTTGGAAATCTCTAGTCCATGATCAGTTGGCTCCGTAACTTTGGGCCTTCTGTGAGACACATCACAGCAGGAGAGCACAGCAAAACAAAACTGCCCACCTCATCACCAGGAAACAAAAGACAGAAAGCAAGGTCCCACTGAAACAGGGGAATGAAACTCTCAACCTCCTATATGTCAAGTATGAGTTTGTGTCTTCTAAAATTGAAGAATGAATTTTAGGAACAATGGAGGTTAAGAGCAGAATATATTTATTGAGAGAAAGAAAACTTTAGTTTGAAAGAAAAGAAACCAGGCAGGTTGCCAAAGACTCTGTCTTTTGCAGAGACATTCATACAGCAAAACCACAAGGTGAGACAGGTCCAAGGTGAGGAAAACCTGGGAAATGGCAAGGTGGGCATAAGGTGGGGCAGAGCTATGGTTAACCAATAAGATTAATTTCTCAGGCAAAACTGATTGAATCGGGAACAAAGGAGAAAGCAAGTCACATAGCAAACAGCATGCTTAAAGCAGTGACTTTTCCCCTAAGGGGTTGGAACCCTAACTCCTGGCTTTCTCAGGGTGACAGAGACCTATTTAGAATATCAGCCCCTCAGAAGTGGGTGCATTTGTTTGATCTTTGAGGCCTGGCTCACAGCAAGTGGTGTATGTCTCCCCCACAGTTGCAAGGCCTCTGGGCTTCTGCACTGGCTCCTTTGAAGACCTCGCTCTGTCTCACTGCCTACAATATTTCTAACTCAGCTGCCTGTAACACCACTATCACCTTCAAGGGCATGCAAAATTCTGCACATGAAGTTTTGAGGAACCTCAAGAGCCAAACTACTATTTCGTCTCACACATCACACACAGTGTAAAAGGTCTTTGATTTGCTCTTAGCATTAATAAGGTGGAATAGAAGACGTCTGCCTCCCACAGAAACACTAAGCAAATGCCTACTAGAATCTGATAGAGGGAGCCGGAGATTCAGCTCAGCAGCATGGCACCAGCCTTACAAGTGCAAGGCCTTGGGTTCAATTCCCTGCTGAAAGAAAGAAAGAAAAGATAACAAACGAAGAAAAGAAAAGACAAAAAAAAAAGAAAAAAGAAAAAACTTAGAATCTGATAGAAAGACTCCTACTCACCAGATTACTAAGAAAATATCCACATCAAAACATAGGAAAAGGGGAGACACATTCATGCACTAAGAATACCCTGAGATATTTCTTTGTAGCCAGGGATAAATCAAAAGTCCCAGTTTCTTCCTAGGAAGGGATTTGTAACATATACATATTTGATTTCTTCCTAGAGGACCTGCCTCTCAAATGGTCTTGCTTAAGGAACAGTGGTGATAATATATCAGAGGATTTGTCTCATGAACACAATACAAAGTAGGACTCTGAACTACTCCTGGTAACCCATGGAGTCAAACCACCTTCTAACTTCTCCTAGGAGGTTTCCATACATTCCTTCCAACAACTCACTGTGATTCTGGCCTCAAAGAAAATGGGATAAATAATAATCATTCACTGGAAAAAACTTTGAAACTTCTTGTTTCTTCTTCCCTGGCTTTGCACCACTGATAATTCCAGATGAACTTTTCCTCATGCAAGAAGACTGTGAGACTTCTACTTGTTTAAACAAGAAAGTGAGTACTCAATATATCTTCTCTGTTGCTTCATCCCATGAATCCACTCCTGAAATCTCTCCCTGAAAGGGTTGGCATCTTATTCCAGCAAGAATGGGAGCTATAACACTCTCTGTGCCTTCTTCTCAAACTTGCCTCACCAGTATTTCTGAATTACCTCATTGGAAGGAGTCTGGGGAACCTGTCCATGCTACTGGGGGGAAGCAGTAAATCCAGAATAGAATCCTCCCTGTGAACTGTCAGAAATGAGACATCTCCTTGCCTAAAAAGAGTGGAAATTTCCGTACCTTCTTCACCAGTTTATTTAAGCAATAATACCAAATTTATAATCTATCCCTGAAAAAAAGAATCTGACAGCAAGGAACTTCTCTATGCTTTATTGTGTGGCTCATTCCAACAAGAAATTCAGATCAGTAGCCTTTCTGCAAGTTGTTTCAACATACACCAAATTTATAACCAACATACAAGGAACATATTCCTCCAACACTATCTCTGAGAGTTGACAAGGTTGTGCATTCCTGAATCTCTTGGGTCACAAAGATGGAAGAAGTATTTTTTAAAAAAAATTTCAGGTATTCAGTAGCAATATCCTCAGGTCAAAAGTGAGCAGTCTGAACAAGAGAAGCAAACAGTGCAGGCTCCTTGATGTAGGTTTAAATGAACGTGAGCAAGGCATAACCTCAGGCTGTCCACTGCTTTGGTAAAACAAGAAACCCTGGAACACAAATCAAATGCATTGACCACTCCAACTACTTTTGGAGACACTGGAGTCTATCCTACTGTCTCAGAACAATGGTCTGACTTGGTACTCATTAATCTTACAGGAGTTGTGGCAGGCAGCCGAGTTAGTCAGAAATATTATAGGCATTATTATAGACAGGGCTAGGTCCTCAAAGAGCCTGTGCAGAGACCCGGATAGTTTGCAGCTGTGGGGGAGACAGACATCTCATGCAGTGGTCCAGGCCTCAAGACAACAGATCAAACAAATGCATCTACATCCTAAAGACTGATATTCTAATTAGTTCCCTATCACCCTGGAGTCACCATCCCATCCCCCTAGGGGAAAGGTCACAGCTCCAAGAATGTCTGCTTCCTCCATGACTTGCTTCCCCATTTGTCCCTAATGTAATCAATTTTACCTGAACTATTTATCTTATTGGTTAATCATGTTTCTGTTCTACCTTATGCCCATCTGCCTTGTGAGTTCCCAGTTTTCCCTCCTTAAACCCATCTCACTCCCATGATTTTACTCTAAAAAGTCCCTGAAAAAGACAGAGTCTTTGAGAATACCCTCGGGACCCCTTCTGTCTCTCTCAGACAAAAGCTTTCTCTCAATAAATATGTTCTACTCTTAACCTCTATTGTTTCTAAAATTCCTTCTTCAGTTTTAGAGAACAGGGACTTGTACTGGACATAGTAGGTTGGGAATTTCATTCCCCTGTATCACTACTTGATGGAGTTCTCAAAAAACCATAAAATAAGTAACGTAATAACAGGGAATTTCTGTACTGCCATGATTCATTATAGCTGAATCTTAGATGCAGACTAAAGAAAATAAGGTATTTACACAGTAGAGTACCACTTCTTCCATAAAGGATAATCTTGAATCATTTTTAGAAAAACGGATGTACCTTGAGGCCATAATATTAAGTGAAATAAATCAGACATGCGATTTTAAGTATCACATAGTTTCTCTTAAATAAAAAACCTAGGGCTGGGGATTTAGCTCAGTGGCATAAGAGCTTCCCTAGCAAGCACGAGGTCATGAGTTTGATCCCTGTTACAAAAAAAAAAAGCAATTTAATATAAGAAACCTAAATGTAAAGTGAAAAACACAAGATTCCTCACGATAATGGGAATCAAAATTGAACAGGGGTAGCTATACTTTACATAAAATAAGAGAGACTTTAATTCAAAAACTGTAAAAATAAAAGAATGATAAGATGAACAATAGAATCAGTTTATCACAATTCATAACAATTATAAACACTTCAGCATTAGAACATCAATATGTACTTTGAAAATAGTAAAAATCTCAAAGGAGAGATGAAGGGTGATACAGTAAAGGTGTAGGAAATAAATACCCACTTTCAATGTTGGTCAGATTATCTAACCAGAAAATCAATAAATAAACCTTTGACCTTGAACTACATATAAAACCAAATTGATCTAACAGATTTTTACAGAATAGTCTAATGAACAGTAGCAGAGTACACATTCTCTCAAATAGGAAAAAAAACTAAAACAAAACAAAATAAAGCATCTTAGAGTCAATCTCTCCTTTTAGGTCTATTAATATTTGCTTTATATATTTGGATGTTGTGAAATATTATATACAATATTATAATATAAAATATAATATTAATTATTTACTCATCTGTATGTTATTCATTAATATTAATAAACTATGTTTATATGTAACATTAATATCTATGTTACTTATTAATGTGATTACTTTTATTAATATTAATAGATTATGTAATATTGAATACATTAAATATATTATAATATAGTTAATATAGTTATGTCCTTTTGTTAGATTTACTCCTTACTCCTTATGTAATAACTTTCTATTTCTTTTTGATGCTTTTGATTTAAATTATTTTTTATCTCATTTAATTATAGGTACTCCTGCTTTCTGGTAGATTCAACTATCATATAATACCTTATTTCATTTCTTTTCATTTTGTCCATTGGTGTTTCAGAGATTAAATGAGTTTCTTGTAGGCAACATAGTGTTGAGTCTTATCTTTTTATCCAGTCAGTTCACTCTCCATCATTTCATTGGATAATTTACTCCATTTAAGTTGAAAGTAATTATTGATAGGTAAGGCCTTACTACTACCATTTTGTTATTTATTCCATAGTTTTATTATAGTTACATTCTCCCCATCTTTCTTCTAGTCTTTTTTTGTGCTTAAATGATTTTAAATAAAATTTTAAAATAATCTTCATACTGAGGTTATGACTAGTTAAAATACTGTATTTATATATTAGAATATTCTGAATGAGTCTAAATAGTTACTCTTTCCAGTGAATTTTATACCTTCTGATATTTTCTTCTAAGTCATTAGTATTTCTTTTATTTGAAAAATTCTTTTTAGCATTTCTTGTAATATACACGTAGTAGTAAATTCTCTCAACTAATATTTATCTGGGAATTTCATTATCTTGTTTGTCTTCATTTCTAGAAGAAGGCTTTCTGGGCTACATTATTACTGGTTAGCAAGTTTGCACCTTTCCTTTAAATTTCCACTGGCAAATTTTCCATCAGGACAGTTGCAAAATATTTATGTGATACTTGCATATTTTCAGTGTCTTTGAATATCCTTTATTCACTTTCAATTTTTGAAGATTAGACTCTAATATGTCTTAGTGTAAATTTGGTGTGTTGAATCTGTTTAATGACCTTTAATGTTCCTCTCCTTAGATATGTGGATCCTTCTTTAGATTGAGGATATATACTGTTTTATCTCTTTGAACAATTTCCCTACTCATTAGGGAACCTCTCTTAAACCTCATCAAGTTAAATATTTGCTCTTTTAATACAGTCCCAAAGCTCTTGGAGTCTTTCTTCATTTCTCTTCTGTTGGTGGTATTTTCAAGTAGTCACTAATTCTACTATTTGATTTGTGCATCTATTGATGTCTGTACCAGGTTTTTAATTTTGTTTCTGTACTTTTCCGATCAAGGATTTCCCATTGATTTTTTAATTACTTCAGTCATTTTTGTTTCTCTGTTAGAGTATCAAATTATTTCTTTTGTGTGGTGTTGAAGTTCACTGAGTTTCCCTAAAACTTGAATTATCCATTCAAGTTTGAAAATATTAGTTTTCTTATGGTCAATTTCTGGATTTTTTTTTCCATTATATAAAGTCATGGGTTCTGTGAAAGTTCTAAATGTTTGTTGGTATACAATGATATTGTGTGTTGAAGAATTAAGTATTCATTACAGTTTTTATAGTGTAATATTGTTCCTGACTAGAAATTCAAGCAGTCTGTTTCTTTTCTGTGAATTTGTGGACAGGTTCAATATTTTGCATTGCATGATGCCTAATCCATGACGGCAGTAGTCCATTGTTGGTGTGCTTTACTGTTTCAATACTAATTGTTCATCAAAATCCACAGTTAAAGTTTTAATAGAATGAGCCGAAGGGTGTCATCCATTCTTCAATCCCTTCATTTTGTACTTTGCCTCATTTAGTCACCAGCCTGTGGTCAGCCACTTCAGAATTTTCCCAAACTTGGCCTTCACCATTGAGGAAGCAGGCCTAGGCTCTTATATAATTACTTAGCACATATCTCCTTTTCTTCCAATGAGTAGACACTCTGTTGATTTGCCTGGGGTTTAGGAATAAATGGGTTGGTAGGTTCATGGTGATTTCAATTGTGGGTCACACCTAGAAGTCTCAGCCAGCTAAAGCTAGAGTAACACACAAGCAGGCCCAAGGCCTATACTTCTATAGGCTGCCTGCTTCAGGAGTGGACTCATGCTGAAATGTGCTGTAACTCACCAGAAAAGATGCTGTTTGAAATAGAAGTCTGACTGACTGAAGTTATAGGTCTCCACATGTCACCAAAGTTAAAAAGGGTTCTCATTCTAGGGACTGTTTTAGGGAAGGATCTGTCCAGAGTTAGGTTTCACCAGCCCAGCATTATGTGCTAAAACAAAGCAACTTTACACTTTTCTCTCTTACTCTTAGTAGGAAGAGTCTTATTCCTTGCTACATTGCCCAGAATACTAAAGGATATCTCAGGGTGATAGTAAACCAGCTCACACTTGAGTCTCCTTTCCTAGAGAGTTTCTGATGAAAAGACCGGTGTCAGAACAAGTAGGACACAATTATGTGTTCCTTGTTTCTTTTTTCTTGCTGTTTTTATAATCCTCTCTTTATCTTTGTCCTTTGAGAGCTTGGTTACAAAATGTCTTGGAGTAGATTTAGTTAACTATAATCTTATGATGGCCGTTGGCATTTGTATGTATGATTATTTGTAACATTCTTAGGTTTTGAAAGTTTTCTGCAATTATCTTTGAAAAAAAATTTTACCCCTTCATATTTACAATATCTAATGAACTCCAATAACCTGAATATTTGCTCTTAAAATGCTATCCCAAAATTCCTCGATGATTTCTTTGTTCATCTCTTTTCCCTTCATACCATTTACTGTTTATTTTCAAATAGTATGTCTTCAAGGTCAATGATTTTTCTTTTTGATTGATTCTACCATTAATGCCTTCTATCACATATATCATTTTTATTTATTATATATATATATATATCAGTATCAAGACTTCTTTTATATTCTTAAACTATTTTTATCTGTTTAGTTCATCTGATGAATTACTAAATAGTTTTCCTATATTTTCTTAAATACTCTGAGTTTTCTTAGACTAGTTACTTTGCATTATCTGACCAGTTTATCACACATAAGCATGATTTATAATTGGTTTCTGCTACCTTGTTCTGTCTGTTAGGTGTTTCCATTCTTGTGGGCATACTCTATAATTTGGATGCAAAGTGTCCCATAGAGATGAATATGTAAAAAGTTTGATCTCCAATCTGTGGTAGTATTGAAAGATGATAGAAGTTTTAAAAAGTGGAACCTAATGGAAGATATTAGCTGTTTTGGATGGGTGTCCTTGAAGGAACTGTGGGACCTTTGGCTGTTTTTCTTTCTTTTTCATATCCCAGCCATGACATCAATAATTTTTCCATACCACATATTTACATCATGAAACAGTGTACTGCCACAGGCCCAAACACAACAGGACCAACCAACTATGGATAAAAACCTCCAAAACTGATCCAAAATAAATCTTTACTCATTGTCAATTGTTTATCTTAGTTGTTTTATTACATCACTAGAAAACTGACTAACAATGTACAGATGTTTGTATATTGAAAGATTAACTATTTGTCCCAGTATTCACAACCTGGCTTCCAATCCTTCTAGAAATTCTATGCAGGCTATGATACTGTCTGAGACTGTAGTTACTGTTACTATTTCAGCACTTAATGGTATCCTCCATCAGTTATGCCACAAAACCAGGGGTTTTGTATTGTTGCTGTCTCAGTACTAGAGGCCATTCCAAGCCCACATTTGTCCTCAAGCTGCAATTAGTGTGTAATGTAAGATGGGTTTGGAACTAATACTCTCCTACAACCAGATCAACATACAGACAATTTTGAGGCACATACTACTACAAACTGCCTGTAGATACAGTCTATTCATTGCCCATAAATATCATAACTGGCCAGAACTGATGTAGGCCAAAAGTCCATCTCTTTGGGGCTTCCCATCAAGTGCCACAGCAGGTCTAGAGGTTCCATTTTGTAGTCTGTCTTTATTTTCTTATTCTACCATCTAGCTGATGGAGTTATCTCTTCACATTCTGCAGCATGAGATAGGGCGAAGAATGGCACCCTGATACTAAGTCTGATAGTAAGTTAGGTCACACTTAAAATTGAAGGCCCAGAGACTGGCTGAGTCTCATGTGCACACTTCATGCCCACATCAGGGACAATGTGGGATTGCAGATGAGAATATAAATGCATCTGAATATGCCTGTGCATTTCTGTCTAGCTCCAAGGACAAGTATAGAGGTTTCATCCTTATATACCGATCTGGACACAAGAGCCATATGGTTATGCACAGTACTGAGTCTCATCATAGTGGATGTGATACTGAATTCCATATCCATAGCCTTCACTTCATTATTGTTCCTTACCCATGCTGTAAGTATCTCTATGCAATGCTGTTTACAGTTGAGGCAAGGTGATATATAGAACTCTTCCCTTCTTCAATGCATCTGTTCTTACCAATATGCTAAAACAAGGTATTTTAATCTCTCATATGGTTTCCATAGTTTATGTGAAGAAGCAACAGATGAGAAATGGCCCAACTCTTCCCTGTTTGGGGGACAACCACAAAGGGAGGTAGCTCAATCAATAATTATAATGCCCTTCCTTGTGTTTCCCTTCACTTACTCAATCCCCTAAGAATAAACTGGGGCAACTTGTCCCAGTGTCCTCTCACCACCTCTCCAATTACTTCACAGCCACTCTCTCTTGACTGCAATGATAGGAGGTGCTCCTCTTGCATACCCATCACTTCAGGTATAGCTGCCACTTTGCTAAGGAAATGACCAAGTAACAACTATCTCCTCATAGGGCACAGACCAGAGTGGTATCTAGACCATGTTAAAAATCCTCAAACTCCAGTAAGCCCTGGTTGACATGATTAGCTAGCCCTCCTGGAAATTTTCCAAAAGTGACAGAGATTACAATTTTAGGCCCACTATTTTTGGGTCGTCAAGCAGCTGCGTCTTAGGATATTCCACTTAACTACTATTATGGTGGCTTAAGCTCTACTGGACATCCCATACTTGCTCCAGGAGATGTCTGCCCAATGACAGAAAGCTTAAATTTGAACCAAGCAACAAAATTGAATTTGAATTGATCAGTAGGCTTAAATCAGCAGGCTTGAATTCAGAACAATCACAGGGTTGATGATGCAATATAGGCAGAGTTCCTCTCACACGCCTTGAATTAGTTTGCATGTGTAGAGTAAGGCATCCTTCAACTGTACTAATGTCTTGTGCTACAGCACAGGTACTGTTCAAAATATTCCATTGTGATGGTCCTATAAATGTGTTTGCGATTTATTTCTCATGTGTTATGAGCTCAGAAAATACTTTGAATCTACTCAGGATTTTTATACTAAGAATTGTGGATACAGCACAGATCTATAAGCACCAGAGATCAACAACAGAAGCTGGTAACCAAAAGAGATCGGTACCAAAGATGAGCAGCAACCAGGAGTGGCAACTGGCATAGCAGGCACCACCTGGCATCAGTCAGTGGCATTGTCTAGCAGAGGAAGAAATCAGCAGCTACTGCCAATGTAAATCAGTGTCTACTGGCAGCAGCATCTGGCACAGGAGAGACCACTAGAGTGACAAGTATCAGCAACTGATGCTAAGTGATGATTAACAACAGACAAGAGGAATCAAGCAGAAGCTGCTAAGATCCCCTACTAGCTCCCCAGAACTTGCCTCCTTTGCTAAGGAGCTAACAGGGTTGGCCTAAGGCCCACAGCTAGCCATTCAGAGCCATTGGCGCTCAAACTGGAGCTGATATTAGAACAACATTTTGCTACTGCGCAATTTGTGTCTGAGTCAAGCCAAAGAATCCACTATTGTGTAGCAACAAAGATAGTTCAGATTGATATTTTAGGGTGCACATTCCCTATGATGAATATGCTCATGATGAATATTTAAAATGTGCAACACACTTAATTAATAATAAAAAAGAACAAATTGGTGTTTCTATCAGGTGGCAACTCCTGGAATGTTGTTCTTCACTACTTTGTTTTGGCTCCTCTCATGAATAAAAATACTCTTAGTTATTTTGAATTCTTTGTCTGACTTCAGAATCCTTACATTTCTGAATTTGATTCATGTATTTGCGTTGTCTCTTCAGACTTTTTCTCTTGTGCTTTAGAATATCTTATTACATGTTAGAAGTTGCATATTATATGTTGAGGTATAGAGGCTTATGTGTTTCTGTTTATTGGTTTAGAAATTATGTTTGCTGCTTCCTGTAGCTGTAAGTTTCTGAGAAGTGTTTCCTTTAGTGTCTTTGGTTTTGTCTCCACTGTTGTCTGTGGGTTTCTTGAGAAAATCCTTTGCAGATTCTGAAATCTGGAGTTTTTCTGCTGTAATTCTGTTTTATAAAACAGCCCTCTTGAGGTAGTGTCAAGATATGGGTAGAAGAGAAGCATTCTATAGTCTTCTACTATTGACTCTAATCTTTAGCGAATCCATGCCCTAGGCTAGGACATTAAAAAGTACTTCTCAGCTTTTCTCCCCTTAGGTGAAGCAGAAATGCTGGAGGGGATTAGAGTTAAATATTTCTTTCCCATCTCTTCAGTTAGGCTCCTGCAAAGTAATTTCCCTTGGGAGAAGAGGGAGAACAGAATTTTCTGGCCTTTTACCTCAGGAATAAAGCACTAAGGCTTTATTCTTGAGTTTTTTGCAGTGAGAATGTGACTGGTTCATAGAAGTAAAACTCATGAAAATATAGAGAACCTCTTACACCCAGACTGACCACACCCAGGAGATTTTAATTCTCGGATTTGTCTACAATGACACTAATCAATTATAATTTTAAGAGGCGCAATTACAATGGCTTCATCTGTAGTCTTCTGAAGTTAAGCTTCAGTTACCAAGAACGACAATATTCTATGATTTCCTATGTTCATCTATCTCTTCATTTTTCAGGGCAGCAGGTTTCTTGGTGTCCTCCATTTTCTTACAGCTCTTTGAAGAGCTACTGGTACTTTATTCAGTTTTTTCCTTGATAAAATGGGAAGAATAAGGCTGTAAATTTCGCTCTTGCAGTGGAAACTTGAAATCTTAGTAAACAAATTTTAAAGTTTATTAAACAAATACATTTTCAACATAGAAATAATATTCTTATAAAACCCTTCTTCAGGGAAGATTAGAAAAGGAAAAGCTTTTATACCTCTCCTCCTACCTTTGTACAAGATTTTACTCCTTAGAAAAAAGAACCAGTTAGCCCAATTTTATAATTCTAAAATAAAAGCAAGATAGCATATGTTAGAATCTTTAAACTAGATGTACTAATTCTAATACTTTAAGTGTTTTACAACCATCATACATGTGACACAATGAATGGAAGCTGTTCTTCATGTTATTAACACTTACCCACCTCTGTGTTTCTTTTATGACAAGAAGGGTCCTCAGAGACAGTTCAGCCACTTATTCTCCTCTCCTCTCACATATATAATTTTGACCATCTCAGATAGTGGCTTGTTTGGATGACCATTTCACAGGAGGCTCCAGAGTCTTCCCATGTCTAATGGTATCCCCACCTTACAGCTTCAAATGTTCTTGCCCTGACCTTCCTCTTCCTTAGCAACAGGCTTTTGATCTGATCGTTTTACAAGACAGTTCTTGAACATTGTCGAAGTCCTCTTTCACTTTGGCAATATTCCTAAACACCATCTCAGAATTATAATCTGCTAATCTTAATTGCAACATTTCAATTCGAATTATGAAGTGTGTAGAGTCAAGAAATAATAGCCAAAGTCTATTTCTTTCTCATACTCTGCCAAAAATGTTCAGGACTCCAATACCACATTTGGAGAATTTTAGCTCACTGCCCACCACTACCCTTCACTATACAAATTTTTTTGCGGGGGGGGGATACATTTTATAATTTGTCCCTTGTCACTACTGTGTCCTCTCTAATTCTCAATTCACAAGTGGGAAGCAAAAAGGTCAAAAGTAAGATAAGAGCTACTCAGATTCACGAGTAATCAGAGAAGTGAAAAGCAGAAGATCATTGAGCTATCATCTTAGATTTACAAGACTGGCAGATATTTGCAAATTGCCAGCACTGACTGTCAGTCAGGATATGTAGAAAATAAGAATCTTCTGCAGGAGATCAGAAAGCCAGTGGTGCTGAGTGAACATAAATTTATGCATATTCTACCACTCAGCAGATGACATCCCTGATATCTATCCCAGAAAAATTTTCATGCTAATCTTTAGGAAATGTATAGAAAAGTATGCATCACATTTGTGTGTATAGCAACTGGGATATGGGGTAAGCCATGTGTCCTTAACCAGCGTTCCTGGTAAGTTAAGTACTTTTAGGTCGGGTTTCATAAAACAAGAGCTTGAGATAATAGTTAGCAATAAGTAATTTATTTGGGATGTGATTTAAGGAAGTACCAGTGGAGGAGGAGAATAGTGAACCAAGATCATTTTGACAATCAGCAACAGGTGTATTACTGGCAAGTTGCCTGTGAACAAAAGAATTGTAATTATTCTGAATGGGAAGAGGTAGTGGTGGACGTGCCTCAGCATATTCCCAACTGAAAGAAAATGGGAACATTTTTCCTAGAGTTGCATCATTCTCACTTGAGTGTCTGTCTCAGGAATGTCAATTTATGGGTCATTCTAGCCTGGCCAAGCACAGCCCAAAAGGAAAGCTTCTAGTTTAAGACTCAGGATACATAGCAGAAAAGTAAAACTATGTACTAGAATATTAGATATCAAAGGCACAAGGCATCAATCATGTTATGAAAGCAGTTTTTTAAAAAACTTCACATATAGAAAACTACCTAAGAAATAAGTGTTATGGACAATGCTATTAATGTAGGCAGAAACACAAGCAGATATGCAATCACATGACACACACAGCAGTCATATCACATGCATGGAACAATTTCAGACACATCACATAGGAAGACTGTGTACAGAGGTAAACCTGCAGGTGGATGAGGGATGATGGAAAGAAACATGAAAACAGAGATGCCTTACAGAAACTGATCAAAAATACAGTCTTCTGAGCCTACAAATACCAGGCCCAGGTCTGCCTACCATAAGGCCCCAAATTCAGGGAACCAAACATTCTCCATGCAGAGGTGAAAAGGAGATTTTCTCCCCTAAGGCCTGTGAAAAAATACAAGTTACAGGCAGGCACTATACTACTCCCCCCCGCCCACACTTGCCATATTAAGTGTTATACACATAGCCAGTGTATACTGAATTAAAGGAAGTCATTTGGAAAATAAACAAAACAAAAAAACAGTAACTTCTCAAGAAAGGTGCTTTACAGAAATCCAGCCAGTGCTGTAGAAATTTCTCAAAGGCTGACTGTATAAGTCGCCTTATTCAAATTTAACCAGTAGTAAGTCTCATACAGATGCATTCACATCTGCTCAGTACTTGAAAGATAATAGTAAAATCATATAGAATGGTATCAAATTCTTATCCCTCAGTAATTTTCTTACCGGAAGAATAGGCATAATTTTGAGTATTAGCTTTAAAGGATGCTTCCTTTTGCATTCCATTTGAGGAAAAATGCAATTACTCTTTGCTTTAGGATGGCAAGATTTGGAAACAAAGGCCATCTCCCACTACTGCTGGGCTGTGTTGCCATAAAATCCGCACCCCATCTTTAGTGAGAGCTCAGAGACTTAAGAACTCTTCAGTTGGAAAAGTATAGATCAGGGATTCACTAATCTTGTTCTCAAGTTAAAAGCTAAATAATTTACATAAAAAGAATGAATTTATCCAACAGAACAGTAGAAGGAGGGAAGATCGTGGTCACTTATAATTGCAAGAATTTTTCAAGTAAAGAGAAAGCAGACATTCCCTGCATGACAAAAATGATTATATAGTGCTAAGAAGTGACTTAGCCTTTCTGTTCATTAATCCAATACCCTCCTTCCTTCTCTGTAAAATCCTCTTTGCCTACCTAAACTCTTTGAGGTAAACATTAAGGCAAGAATTTGACCATTTTCCTAATAAAGTTAATAATAAACCAAATTTTCTTCCTACTGTCTCTAGCCTCTAAATGTTGTCAGTTGTGTAGCAGGCAGAATTGGGCTTCGAAGGTAACATTAGGATTTAATATTTGCCCTTCCGGACTTCAGTCTCACTTTGGTCAGATTCCTCCTTTCATTACTCTAATTCTTCCTTTTGGAATAGAAATGCTTATCCTATGCAATTGTATCTTGCATTGTATCTGGACATACATAAATTTTTAACAGGTGCTCAAACTTGCATGTGCAAACATTGTATTGTCTCACTTGTTTGAGAAATGAACAAGTAAATAAGATCCAAAATGTACAATAGATATTGTGAATTGGGGAGAAATATTCGAAAGAAAATATAAGCTGTGATGGGGAAAGGGGAAAGGAAGGAAGGGAAAAGAAAAAATATATGTATACACAAGATAGTTAAAAGATACTTATACAGCTAATTTCTCATAGTTCATTGAAAAGAAAGATCTCTGCTAATATTGTTGGGACAAGATTTTATGCCTATATCATGTACTTTGAATAGCTACTATGAAGATAATAATATGCAATGTGTTAATTATTATTACTCTCCTACTAGCCAGTTTTGAAATTGTTTTATTGGGGTTTTTTTTTCTCTTTAAAATAAAAAAAAGACAGGTGCTCACAGCTTAAGAGTCTGTCTTGCGTTTTAGTGGAATCTGTGGACTGGAACACTGAGCAGTACTTAAACTTTTGGAAATCTTGGAGGTGGACTGAGTGGATTTTGTATTATGAGATGGATATAAGACTTTGAGGATAGAATGAAATCATTTGAATAAATGCCTTCCAAAGGCTCATGTGTTAAAAGTTTGGTTTCAGGCCGGTGATGTTTATTGGAAAGCGGTTAAACTTTTCACAGGTGGAGGCCATTGTGAGGCTTCCTAGAATTTGGAAGTTCACCCTTGGAGAAGATATTCGAATCCTAATCCCTTTTTTTCTCTCTGCTTCCCAGCTGCCATGACTTAAACTACTTCCTCTACCATGCTTTCCACCAAGATGTACTGTGCGTCCCAAGGCCACAAGGCCAATTAGTCATAGATGGAAAACTCCAAAACTGTGAGTTGAGATAACCTTTTCTCTTTCTTAGTTGATTGTTTATGGTATTTTTTATAGTATTGAATCATGCATAAGTTATTCACAAGCTACATCTATATAGTTTTGCTGTTTATTGTTAATTATATGTTAACTGTAGTTATATTTAGTTTTGAAGTTCTGAAATCTTTCTTTGTATAGACTATATTACTTTGTCACCTTATTTTTATCTGCTTGGTACTGAAGAGTTTACATTACCTACTACACGTGGTAGTTCTGTACTACCACGTGCTTGTAAGTAATATCTTCCTGTTTAGTTTATTTTTATCTTGAATTGGTTTTCTTATTTGACATAAAATTTTTGCATATTATATTTTCTCTTGCAATTGTAAATTCACAGCGTATTTATATTTTTGTTTTATTATCATATTACCCTACACAAGTTCTGTGTCCATCACTTATTAATTAAATCTATTGTTACTGGTGAGATGCATACTGGGATTGAGTTTGGACTCCTCAGTCTTTTCAGAGGAGATTAAAGAAGATGAATATGAAGCAGCTACATTAATGGGAGATTTTCCAAGATGTAATTGATACTCTTCCTTTGTAGTTGTATCCTACATTAAAGACATTACTTTGTTTCTCTAATTCAGTATCTCTAAATATAGCTGTCTACTTAAAAGAAGACCAGATGTTACCTCTACATGTGGGTTTTTTGGTATGCTCTGTATACATCTTGGTTTTGATGGAGGACGTGAAACAGTTCACTCCTCCTTCCAGTTGCCATGGTGATCATCTGGGTGGTTGCTCCTTTGCCCTTTCCTGCTGACTTTCAGATCCTCCATTCTCAGAGTCCACCATGTTGCTGCTGTCTCCCATGATAATCCTCTCCACATCCTTTTCTCAGCACTGACTTTGTCATGCAGTTTACTCCCTCTCTATGTGATGTTTCAATTCTTCATCATTTATGGTTCAGTAAACTCTTTTGTTTTTGAAAAAAGTCACATATGTCACATATTCTTTAAAACATTCTTTACACTACTTTTAGAGTTTGCAACAGGAAGATGAAACACCCTAAGACTTCTAAATTAATAATGATGATCAGCTATATTCTTCTTACTAAGACAGGTGCCAACCGCCTTTCTGATACTTCTCAATGAGCTGCCTGAATGCATTCACGCGAGTTTCTCTAAATTTTTTATACAGAAGCACACTCGAGAAACAAGTCTATCCCTGCATAAAGATGCTACAGATCAACATGAAAAGCTAATGCTATTTCAGACTCTTTCCCTGACAACTATTTTCCAAGTTTTTTCAGTATATCACTACATCTTCAGTATTACACAATTATTTTACATTTCATCATAGAATATACAAATATTATTTGATTATAACATGTTGCTAGTATTTTGGTCCTGAACCAAAAAAAAAATCTAACTTCATTTTAATAGGCCAGTGGTTATTAAATTTCAACCTGAAAAAAAGAAAGACAAAGACGAGAAAAGGGCACTTGTGTAAATTAAGGTGGAGTGTCAATTGGATTGGCTTTGAAATCCACCATGGAAAGGGTGAAGGACACTTCTGGGTTTTTCTGGGTGAGGCATGAACTTTGAGTATTACATGTAATCCCTGGCCTATTACCTGGACGGCACTATTACCCTGCTCTGTTTCTCAGTGGAAATGTACTACCCTGATGTACTACCATGATGTTTCTACTTGTAATAAGTTGACCATGGAATGAATCCATTTTAAACACAAGTTAAACTTCTCCTTTAAATTATGGGTTTCCAATATGCTGTTCAGCAATGACAACTAATATAGAAAATTCACACAGAAAAACTGAAGTTGTTGCTGTAATTATATATGACTCTGTGGTTAAGAGCATTTGGAACTAGTTTGTGAAAGAAGTTAAGAAAGATTTGGAAATGCAGGATGGAGAACACTTAAAATACTATAATCAGAGCCTGCTGGGTAATCATGACCAGAATTTAAAAAGACAAGAGTCTTGTTACAAATACAGAAAGTCCAGGCTTAGCAGGTTTCAGTTGGGAGCAAAGATTCCACTGGCAATTGAACTAGAGGCAATGTACAGAGGCAGTGTTACACTCTGGCAGAAAATTTGTCTAAACTTTTCCCATGGCCTAAGACTTTGCACAAGACAGAAATTATGGGTGGTAGACTAATATGGTGAAGGAAATTTCAAGACAGTCCAATTTTCAGATCCTGATATAGATATATATGGCTTCTTCTAGCATAATTTATAGTGAGAATCAAAGATCAAAAAAGAGCATAAAATTTTGAAAAATAAATTTAGGCCCAGAAGGAAATATGTGTGACTATTAAATTAAAAAAAATACAGGGTCATGAAGAAATATGTCTTAACAATATCTCATGAATTAACAAAATCTCACCCATTATGGGCTCATTTGTGAAAAGATGTTAACATTTTTCTTCAGAAGAGATCTTCTTGTCTCCTTGTTCAAAGGCCTCTAAACGAATTGGTCAACTGGAAATTTATTTAATAGTGCTGAGCTATCCTTGCACTCAGGTCACTGCTGCCACAGTGCAACTAGGCGTGTCTATTGCTCATGTTGTTGGTAGAGCTTAATTTAATCCATGTGATGATAGTTTTACTGGCAAGCGGAATGAAACAATTATAGGGTCAGGAAATCTTCCACCCACATTTCAAAAAAGAACCTGAGAAGCCACATGCCTGAAAGAGCATATGGAACTATCAGAACAAAGGCAAAGGTATGGTGGAGCCTCCGGGAAGTTGGAAATACGAAGATAGTGGAACATCTGCTGAACAATGGAGCAGACCACAGCCAAGAGGGAATTCAGCCCAAAAGAAAAAAGTTCATGTGAGCTGCAACTGGCAATGCCATATGTGCAGGGTCATCCAAGACCTTTGAGTTCATAGCCAGGTGTCCTGGATATAGCTATGGAGTTATAGCTTAATGTTTGCCCTGCTTGGCTTTGGTCTTATTTTAGTGCAATTATTTTCCATTTCTCTATTTCTCCCTTTTGTAAAGGGAATGTTTATCTTTGCCATTGTACTTTGGTACTGTGTAACTTCTTTTAATTTTTACATATGCTCACAGACAAGAGTTTGTCTTGAGTTTCAGGAAAGAATCAAACCTGGACTTTTGAAAAATGTTTGAACTTCTTGGACTTTTGGGGAGAGGAGATCACTGGATTTCAGTAATGTACAGGATAGCTATTGTATGTTTTGTGGAATTATGAACTTGCTATTGTTTTCATTTGGAGATTAAGCATGATGTGAGGTGTGTTTGGGTATGACATTGGCAAAGAGTGAGATATGGCACTTGGGGTAGTGTGTCAGCAAGACTGGCTTTCAAATCCACCTGGAGGATTAGTGTAGCACACTTGTGGGGGTATATCTCATGAGTCATGGGTGTGTGGCCTTGGGGTCTATGTCTGGTCACTGGTAGTGACCTCTCTGGTAGTCCTCCCCTCCTCTTCTTCACAGCTTCTAAAAACGAAGCAGCTTCAATTCACCATGCAACTCCACTAGGATTTTTCAGCTTTGAAGCCAGCTGATCACAGACTGAATTCCCATACAACATGACTTAAATTAGCCCTCCCTCTTTTAGGTTATGGGTATTGTGCATTGTGTCCAGCAATATGACAGATAATACAACACTGGATAATAAGCAGGGTGCAAGAAGATGACAAAGAAAGTATGTGAGACAGAGAGGTGTGGGGGTGGAAGAAACACTTAAAAATAAATTATAGTATTTAAAAGAAATACAAGTTCTTCGTAGAGGACATGGTTGTTTAAGCCATAATCAAATGACCAATCATGTAAGAACTACATTTTCCTCTTAGAGTCAAATATTTTTTTATATTCTTTGTATGCTTGGTGAGGGTGACAGCCGGGGTTTGGAGGAAATATATTGGTGCAAATGATGATGATAAAAAAGTCCAACTACTCTTATAGATTTTGGCAAATTGTTGCAGCCATCAAGAGCAGAGCAAGTTGGAAATACTGGAAATATGGGAAGGATACATAGGTTTCAAAAAGAGAAAAGTTAAATAAGGAAGAGTAACTCTTGGCAATATCACTATTCAAAGATAACATTAAACTTAACCAAAGTTTTTTTATCATCTGTGTTTCCTTGTTAATATTGTTCTTCATAAGTTCTCCCAATACATTTGAGTTGGTATCTTGTAAGTTTCAAGCCCTGTAGTGTAGTCCATTGATAGTACCTCATGGATCTGATTGTGCCACATGCAGACCAACAGCTAAGCATAAATACAATAGTGTCATTTTGAATTGGTCCTTCTTACTGCATGTGATCATCTAAAGCAATGAAAAGTATATTTGAAATGTTTTTGGAGAGAAAGTTTGTGCCCAGACATAGTATCTCATCTTTTACTACTTAGAATGAGTAAAATTAAATTTCACCATCACTATAGCTACTTATTTCTTATAAGAAAATTCAACTACATGCAAAAGTACAAATGATAGAATAATAATATTTTGAATATGTATTATCCAGTAAAAAATCCATGATCTATTTTCTGTGCCCACAGATATGTTGAAGATAATCCAAAGCATGATATTTAACTCATAAATATGTCAGTATACATGATTAAGAGACTTTTTAAAAAACAACCACACAATTTTTCAAAATCTATAATAGATGCGTTGCAGTGAATCACATAATTTGTATGAAAACCCTCCAACATTCATTTATTTATGAATTCAGATACTGTAATTTATAGTGGGAGTTGAGAAAACAGAAAACTGCTGCCATTAAATTCGTTCAACATATATCCAATTTTTATATTTTTACAAAATATAATCTGAAAAATTTAGGATTAAAATGCAACAAATAAAATTGAGACATATTATTACCAAATCACCTAATAGTCTTCAAAATATGGCTTAACCCCATTAATAGAAACATGTGACTAGATGCTAAGACAGTGACACAACTACTAATTTATAGAAATATTTCCATTGTCAGTTTTTCTAACCTTTTTTCTAAATATGGGAACATCAAATATTTAGAATTTTCAACTTTCAGAATGAAATTATTCATATCTAAAAGCAATAATCATTATGCATTATAAAACACGTATCTGGAAAGACTTATTGTCTATAAAGTATACTAAAGCATTATTAACTAGCATAATGTGAATCAAAATTTTTTCCTTTGGCTGCTATCTTAGTTGCTTTTCTTGTTGCAGAGACAAAATATATAATACCCAAATTTAAAGGAGGAGAGTTCACAGTCTATAGATGTTTCAGACCATAATCAGCTGACCTGAAGACAGGCTGGTGGGGCAAATAGGTATTGCAGAGGAGAAACAATTCATAGTAGGCAGAAGGTAGCAGAACTAGCAAGGGACCCTAACAGTGTCTTTCTGCCCTTTTACCTTATCCAGGCTATCCACCCTTAGGGCAGGTTGCACTCACACCTTTAATCCTAGTGCCCTTGACCCTAGCACTGACCTATGAGTCACACACTGTAGATCCAGCTACTTCTGGAAACCCCACCTATGGCTGCATGAAGCTTTGGGGAGACAGCTACACACAAGCCACCACAGCTGCATTAGGATATTATTAGGCTAGGTGGCTTCTGTAAGGGAGTATTGTCATCCCATGTCTTACCTTTTAGATAGATTCATTTGATTGTTTTCACATTTTGCTTTTTAAAAAACATGATGTTCTTTATTTATATATGAATTAAAATCCTGGGTTAATAACTAGATAAACCTATGGTGCTGATTCATCAAGGTAAAAATAATTTATACCCATGTATTCCAAGGAAGAACTACAGTTTTAAAAAGTTCAAACTAGGCCTGAGGATGTGACTCAGCAGTACAGTGCCTATATAGCAAAGAGAATTAGCATTTGATTTCTAGGAACAGGAAAATACACACACACGCACACAACGTATCAATCAGGGTTTAATAGAAAAACAGATACTGCAATGGTATGAAGAAACACCAGCATCATTCATGTAGATCAAAAACAGAAACAGAAATACAACAGCACAACACTTGGAACACATGCACCACATAGGAGGACAAATTTCAGACACATTATGCAGAAACTTTAGAAAGATAAATGAGAATGAAGATGAGAAAATGAAGAATGAAAAGTGAAAAGAGAAAGAGAGAGAACTTATAGGGGATGATGAGGAGAGTCTCATAAATTTAGAGCGTAAATAAAACCTATCTTCTGCATTTTAGGGGATTTGCTGTACTGTTTTAAAACTCTGAACTTCCACATCATATATAAACATTCTGGTCCGAGTCTCCCAAAGAGAAGCAAGTATGTGCAATATCTTTGCCCCTTACAGCCTGAGACATGAAATTAGGAAGTTAATATAAATCTCAACCCCTTTCCAATGAAAAACTCCCTGGGCTCCCCAGGAGCATCTTGGGGCCCTGCAACTACATTTCCCAGAGATCCATGGGCTGATTTTCACCAGACACCTGGGCGGAGACTTCAGAAAGCCAACTAAAAGCCTCTGCAGACTTTGGAGGAAGCAGGATTGAATTCAGTCTGTTACCTGGTTGCAGTGGCTGAGCACTGGGTAAGTGAAACTCCTTGACTGACTTGCCCTGTACTTTGTAACTGGAATGAAATCTGATCTCAACAGGAAGTCTAAGAGTACTTCCACTTTGGTTCTAAATTCCAAGTTCTAAAATTTGTTTGGAATATTTAGGTGAGATCTAATGCTGTAAATACTTTGGTATGGGGACACTTGGTTCCAACTGAGTTGAGAGTCATATCCCTTACCATATTCTAGGTGTGAGAATTTAAGGCAGTCCTTTAGCTTCTCTCAAACTCTGTCTCAAACGTACTTACTTATGTTCATTTATTGTGTGAGTGAGTAGGTATATTGAAAGATAGTTGTGTCTAAGGATTGGATTTTCCTCTTGAGTACTTTTATTAGTGATGTCCACTATCCTTGGTCTCTTAACAGAATGTCTTCTGCAGGGTTCAGTTAATCCTGCAAGGAGCAGTCTCCTAACAATTCCTGCTTTTCTTGAATTAACTGATTAGAAATCTCATGGTTTCAAATATCCAGTGATGTTGAAGGATATGATCTGCAATGTCTAGAAGAGTATTGGGGAAGTTTTCTGTTCTGAAGGAAGCTTAGTTGGGAGGCCCTCTAAGAGCATTTTCTCTTCTTCCCATCACAATGCCATGAATTCTTTGCCTTTTGCCAGGCTCCTCTACCCTGCTTCCTGTCCTGGAACCAGCTGACTATGGACCGATACCTCTAAAACTCTGACCCAATACAGACCTCTCCTCTTTAATTTGTGGATTTGTATATTATGTCTCAGTGATGGGAAAGTATGATAGAATCTTCTTTCCTTTTTATTTATTTATTTATTTGTTTATTTTGGTACTGAGGATTGAACTCACAACCTTGCACTTTCCAGGCAGGTGCTTATGCCACTGAGCTAAATCTCCGGTCCTCCTTTCCATTTTTATTAGCTTCTGGTTGACTTTTGGAGTGGCTTAGATTTTCATAACCTTTTACTATGAATCTAAAGATTTTCTTACACTTACTGTGACATTATGTACATTTATACAGTACTTCTTTATCATTAGTTATGTATTATCTCTGTCTTTAAATAATTTTTTGTGCATAAACTAGATTATTTCTTCACCTGATTCTTTTTTTGTTAATAAGTCCATTTCACATGCTCTAATTTGCCATGTTCCTAAGAACTTCTTTTCATTCGTCTTTCTTCTTGTACTAATTGCATTTTTTTGGAATGTAAGTTTTAAATATTCATCTTTTCCTCCTCCCAGTGTCATACTATATTTTCATATGTTTTATCATCAGATTCCTATATATGTAGCTGGGTCTCCCCTGAGTTTTTTTAAAGACCATTTCTTTCTTCTTCTGTCCCTGTGTGCCCAGCTGTAGTTCTTTTGCCACCTAAATGAATCCACGAGTCTGCTGAATGTATCGTTGGCAATCAGGGCATGGAACATGCTTCAGTCCACCTTCCCGTTACCATAATAATCATCCAGGTGGCTGCTTCTGTGAAACCTTGTGGGGCTCCCAGAACCCCCAGTCTTACACCCTTCGGGGCTGCTTCCTTTACCTCCCAATCCTTGCCAGGGAAACTCAGTTGTTTACCATTTTGTCAACTCTGTCTGTTCTTGATGATTGCATATTCTTCATAAGCAGTTGTCTATAAAACTACTCTTTCATTTCTGAGAAAAAATATCTTATATATATTTTTGAAACTGTCTTCCTTACCATTTTTAGAATTTGTGCCCAGAAGAAGAAGTATTCCAAGACTTTGGAGTGGATACTGACAATCAGCTGAAACTCAACTTACCACAAACGGTACAAAAACTCCATCCTCTGGATTCTCAGTGGGCTCCCTGAGTGTGTACACACCGCTGTCTGTAAACCTCCTGTGTGGGTGGTCAGACTGAGACGATGCTGTGTCCCTGCACAGAGATGCTACCGTCCCATTTAGAAAGCAAATACTATTTTCAGTTAACTCTTTCCCCAGAAGCTACTTTCCAAGTGCCTTCTTGTTGCATCACATTTTTAACAGCACAGAATTTTTTACATTTATTTGCAAAACACCACTATTCGTGTACAACATGTTGCTAGTATTGAGGTTCCTTAGAAAATTCTGGTTTTATTTGGGGACCTGAAATTATTAAATTCCAACTCAACATTTTATCATTTTAAAAACAAAAGGTACCAAGGCACCAGAGAACAAAGGAGTGGGATTGAGTGTTGAAGGTTCACAGAGGAAAGAACAAAAATTTAAAAACAATTTAAAAGGAATAGTAAAGGAATGATCACTTAAGCAGCAAATGGCCTGCTGTGTGTGATACACCTTACTTCTCTAGATCAGTTTTCATCTCTCTTCCACATATATTCTTTATAGTTTCTGGTTAAAGAGCTAAATAGGTACTGGGGAAGTTTGGCCTTTCTTTTCTCTGACTCAGGTTGCTAGGGATTTCGTTTGTACAAATGTGAAGAGGTGTTGGTGTAATTAAGGTTGAAAAGAAATGGAAGGGATTTCATAGATTAATGAGAAATGTAAGCATAAGGAACATATTCTCGGAGGTAATTCACTCATTTTTCAAATTTTAATGAAGCTTTTCCCCCTGGCTTGGTGCTGTGGACTAGACTCAGTTGTAAAGGTCCAAACAGTACTTGATGAGTGAATAAATAAAAAAAATCAACCAATCAATGACTGAGTCAGTGTAAATCTTTAGTTGTAGAATGTTATGTTTTAGCTATTGAGTAATTTAAGTGAATCAGTTTCAATAAATACCATGTTCTCTACTGAGTAATTTACCTGGTCCTAAGTCGTTAAAAGCCTATTTTAATTTTATTTTATTTTATTTTATTTTATTTTATTTTATTTTATTTTTTGAGATAAGGTCTCTCTGTATTTCAGGCTATTCTTAAACTCACTATGTAGCCCCAGATTGTCTTGAACTCACAGTGATCCTCCTGCCTCAGCCTGCTGAGTGCTATGATTACAGACATGTACCATGCTCAGCTCAGAAGCCTATTTTAATAGATATCAATTGAAATATGTTTTTTCTTTTCTTTTGTTAATGAGAAAACCACATGTAATATGTTTTTCATTTGGTTCAGTATTTAATTGGATTTCTAATATCGGATACTGGAAAGTTGAAAGAAATTATAAAACATTTATTCTGGGGTCACTGAGAATATTTAGTGAAATTAAGAATGTAAGTTAATTCATATAAAATTATGGATATGTGTAAAAATTGTTTGTATTTACATACATAAATTGCATGATATCTGTAGTTAACTTACTCCTGAAAAATCCTAGTGTAAAAATAGTATTTCTTCTTGATTTCTTTTTCTTGTCTCAGGGACCATGGATATTGAAGCATATTTTGAAAGAATTGGTTATAAGAACTCTAGGAACAAATTGGACCTGGAAACATTAACAGACATTCTTCAGCACCAAATCCGAGCCGTTCCCTTCAAAAATCTTAACTTGCATTGTGGAGACTCCATGGAGTTAGACCTAAAGGCCAGTTTTAATCAAATTGTGAGAAAGAACCGGGGTGGGTGGTGTCTCCAGGTCAATCATATTCTATACTGGGCTCTGACCACCATGGGGTTTGAGGCCACATTGTTGGGAGGATGTGTTTATATCCCTGCAGCCAATAAATATAGCACTATGATTCACCTTCTAGTTCAGGTGACCATCAATGGCAGAAACTACATTGTTGATGCTGGCTTTGGATGCTCCTACCAGATCTGGGAGCCTCTGGAATTAATTTCTGGGAAGGATCAGCCTCAGGTGCCTGCCATTTTCCGGTTGACAGAAGAAAATGGAACCTGGTACCTGGACCAAATCAGAAGAGAGCAACTCATTCCTCACCAAGAATTTCTTAATTCAGATCTTCTAGAAATGGGAAAATACCGGAAAATCTATTCCTTTACTCTTGAACCTCGAACAATTGAAGATTTTGAGTCGGTAAATGTTTTCCTTCAGACATCCCCAGCACCTGTGTTTACAAGCACATCCTTTTGTTCCTTGCAGACACCTGAAGGGGTTCACTGTTTAGTGGGCTGGACCCTCACCCATAGGAAATTCAATTATGAGAACAATGTAGATCTGGTAGAGTTTAAGACTCTGAAGGAGGAAGAGGTAGATGAAGTATTAAAAACTATATTTGGTATTTCATTAGAGAAAAAACTTGTGCCCAAACATGGTGATCGATGTTTTACTATTTAGGGTAAGCAGCAGCAGTGGTTTTCCATGTACTATATATAGTTAAACTTTTATCATAAAAATTTCCAACACACAAATGTGATTGATGGGAAAATAAGCCTCTGTGTATTGTATATTCACATCACCAATGTTCAATAGGTGATTTATTATATCCTTACCACACTTTAGACATGGCACAACTGATCCATAAAATGTCAGCATACATAATGGAATCATGTTGGAGACCAGGCTGTGTTAAGGGTTAAGTTTATGAACAGAATCTCTCTGGATGTATTGGAAAGCATCTATGCACAGTGCTCTGCAGTCAGCTGTGGACTTGGGCTGCTGACACTCCCTATTTCAGAACAATAAAACTGTTGAACTCAGAGATCAGACCTGTCAGTTAATTGTCAAAATTTACTGCTTGAAGTCTTTGAACTAACTTCCCAAGGTCGTGCTCAGTTTCTGTCTTGTCTCAGTATCCCCTTCCTTTGTTTGAAAACCAAATATATATGGGATGTCCAGAGAAGCTGTTGTCTTTACTCCCAGAGAATTTTTACCTTTCTGAAGCCCCATACACCATATTCCATCATTTCTCTTTATTTAAGCCGTTCACTGTACACTCATTTTGAGAGATTGGGCTAGGCCAAGTCCCCAATAGAATGACTTTTTCAGAGGCACATAATCACACACCTTTACAAAATGCATTATGCTTGAAATGCTTTAGTGATAATATATTTAACTTGTGAACCATACTGATACATGCTAGAAAACTTCCTATTTTAGGAAATGTATTGATAAATCCATACTGGTAGTGAGTAAAGACAACAGAGAGAAAAATTGTTCCATTAAGCTCAACCAGTTACATTTAATAACTAGCATTTCTCTCAATATGAATCCCATCATTACGCAATACCCAGTGTGGTTTTCGTCTGTGATTGCTTGGCTCTGAGACAGAAACATCTTGATGAAGAGATTCTGTAAATAAAGATGTTTTTCTCCATGTGCTGGAAAGCAGAAAAGAGGAACAGTTTCACAGAGACAGAGATGAGGGAGTAGATACATTCAGCGTGCAACCTAGTGATATCCAAAAGTGTGCTTTACTAATCCTTTAGTAAAGGATTAGGATCCTTTGGTCTTATTGATATAGCACAGTTAACTGCTGAAGTACATTAAATGTTCACTTAAAATCACCAAGTTGGATCATTTTTTTATACAAGCATGGTTCAACAGGTGCAAATAATATGATTCAGCCATATGAACAGAATAAAGGACAAAATACATATAATCATTTCAGAATAAAATAAAAATGATAAAATTCCCATTTGTATTGATAAAAATTATAAACAATTTTTGTAAGAAGGAATTTTCCTCAAAATAAGAAAAGTCATATATGACAAAGTCACAGTGACCGCATACTCTAAAGAGTGAAAAGATTTTAAATATTTCACCAGCAAGAAATGCTAAATATTCAAGATATGGGGTACATTAATTAGCCTGATTTGATAATTGAACAATCTCTCCATGTATGAAATGACATTTTATCAGACAAATATACACAATGATTGTCAAACTTCAAAACTAAATAAATGAGCTCAATGGATTAATAAGTAGGAATCTAGTTGCTACCAACACTCCCTAAATAACTACCTTCATTAGTAGCTTGAAACAACCATTGTTTTCTGCTCACATTCTTACAGTCTGGAATTTCAAAGCACAGAATAAGCCTGCTCTCTTCCTCTCTCCAGTATACAGTCATAGTAAAGAGGATTCCTGTTGCTCGTAGTGATTTGTAGCTCATCCACAGCATTTTTGACAGCATAAGTGGCACTGAGATGGTGCTAGCATGGGAAATTCTCCACGTGGCCTCCATGTGGTGATGGCTCCCTCACAGCACAGGGGCCTCAGGGCAGTCATATTTTCTAACATGGAATCTGGATTCTACATCTGATTCTCTCAGCTTGCAATGGCAAACAAACACCAAAAACATCACCCAGAATGTGGAAGCAGATTTATTTAACATTGAATGAGCACTGACAAGGAACCAATCCTTATAAAAATGTCAGGCCCTGAAAGCTCAGGGAGTGAGATTTTTATGGGGGTTTGAAAGCAAAGTGCAGAGTACTTGGTTGTCTTTGATTGATTCTTACAATACAAGTCATAGTGACCAGCTGTGTATCACAGTGACCAGCCCTTTCCATGAAATGGAAGTAACAGGAACTGTCACCAGGCAACTAACAGAGACTGAAGTAGACTGACTAGGGAAGAGGGGCATTTTCTGCTACAAGCTTACAAGGTGGAAGCTGAGTCTTACTTATTTTGTTGATATGACATACTTCACATCACATGAAACTATTGTAAGTCCATAATTAACTGGTGTTTAGAACATTCTCAGTGTTATGTAACCACCATTTTTGTCCAGTTTTAAACAGTCTAGTTACCTCATTTAGCCCATTTAACCATTCCTTTCCCATTAAAAAGTTTCAATCTTTATAGTTTATAAAAGTTACATAACACTACTTCTGTCACATTCTTTTGACTGCATACAAACAAAAAGATGTTCTAGAGTCAAGAAGAGGGAATATGTCTATCGAGGACCTGGGCAAGATCTCCAATCTCCCAAACAAGTGTATGGCAAAGTCTTAAATAAGCCAAGGGGTATGATTTTAGGGATCCAGAAGGATCAAAACCCTGTAGCAGAGTTGGAAACTCTAAGGGCTAAGACAAGGAATGTCTCTGGGAAGCCCATATTTATTTAGTTTTTCAAACAAGGAAGGGGGTAGAGTGGAAAATGAGCAGGAAACTGAGAAGGATCTTGGGAGTGGTTCAAGGACTTTTCCAAGAAAAAGACTATGTTAATTTAGAAGAACTGTCTTATGTTAATTTAAGAGAAGCATCTTAGGAGAAAGTCTCCAGGTGGACTTTCACTACAGGAGTGAAATGTGTACAGCTACAATCTCTATCTTGTTAATTGGGGTTGGATCCAGGTGTTGTGGCCTTATCTTGCCCTTTGAGGCATCTATTTGTTTTGAGATTGTCCATGCCCTGGCCATGCCACAGCCCTGCACATGTGTTCAGTTTCCAACTTCAATGGCTCCCAACATGTCTTTATTTTTAATGTGGAACTACGTCTACATTATCTTAGACATAATATGTTTTTATGATCATCTTTGAAATAACCTGTGAAAGGAAATTCTCTACACAGAAAAATTTACATTTTTCAAATATGCAAAGTATACTTTCACCATTCCAAAATGCTCCCCAAATTCCCCCCTTTCTATAGCAGAAACTCAGTATTAAATGATGTTTCTGGGAGTCTCAAGCCCAGAGTGTGTGTGGGTTAAGACTCAGCACACAAGGAAACCTTGGAACATTGCTCCCAGGCCATAAAACTACACCCTGCATCTGAAATCACAGGAGGTCACATGGAGT
Source organism: Cavia porcellus (assembly GCF_034190915.1). Lineage (NCBI taxonomy): Eukaryota > Metazoa > Chordata > Mammalia > Rodentia > Caviidae > Cavia > Cavia porcellus. The sequence goes on from NW_026947507.1 coordinate 32,131,044, forward strand.
CTCAGTGAGCCAAAGTGACCGAAGCCCAGCAACTCAAAGAGACTAGTTGTTGCCTGCTGTCTTCCCCAGGAGCCAAAAGTGGGCCAGGTGATTCTCAGTGCACGGGGGAAGGCTTGAAACATTGCTTGAAATCTGGAAATACAGGAAAATGACAAAACAAAAGAGTAAAATGCAGTGTCAAACTCCCAGCCCAATCGAAGCAAACCTAGGAGACACGCACACAGAAAAAAATATAAGCCATACATCTGAAATGTCTGATATGATATCAACTGAAGTAAAGAAACAACTCTGGGAAGCTTTAAAATAACTCAAATTAGAAATAGTATCCTGGTAAAAGAGGAAAAGATAAATGTAATGAAAGAAATGCTGAACACGTCTAAAGAAGGCATACTTTAAAATTTAGAAAAACAATGCAAAAAGATGGAAACTCTGAGTGAAGAATATAAGAAACAAACAGAATGCATGAAGCAGATTCAAAGAGATATACAGGAAATCAAAAATTCCATCCAAAGCTGGCAAAACCACCTCAATGAAAGTGAACATGAAATTTCAGACCTTGAAGACATGATTACAGCTAGTGAATAGGAAAGCAAAGATATTTTAAAAATAACAAATAACCAGTAAATAACACATCAAAAACTGCAAGAAGAGTACAGGCCCAGACAGATTCACTGCAGAATTCTACAAGAAATACAAAGAAGATTTAATGCCATCACCCCTCAAACTCTTTAATGAAATTGAAAAAGAAACAATTCTCCCTAAATAATATTACTCTAATACCAAAACCTGAGAAAGACCCAAACAAAAAAGAGAACTACAAGCCAATCTTCCTAATCAATATAGATGCAAAAATTCTCAATAAAATTTTGGCAAACAGAATGCAGCAAATCATCAAGAAAGTTATACACCATGACCAAGTGGGATTCATCCCAGGAATTCAGGGATGGTTCAACATACACAGATCAATAAATGTAATCCACCATATCAATCAAGCCAAAAATAACAATCACATGATCATTTCTATAGATGTAAAAAAAAGCATTTGATAAGGTCCAACACTTATTCACGATAAAAAAACCTTACTGAAAGTTGGAATAGATGGTCTTTTCCGATTCCGGAAGAACATGGCAGATAGATAGCAGCAGCCTCTGAGGCTCTAGGAGAAACCGCACTTGAAATATAGGAATGGTGCTGGACAGGAAGTTTCAGGCAAGGGGGGATATTCTTTCCTGGCCCAGGAACAAACTAAATTAAGAGAAACCATCAGGAAATGCAATCCTGGTGAGACAGCAGGCACAGATAAGGTATCAGCACGGAAGCTGGACCCATGCCACTGGAAACTGTGATTTGAATTACCTGCAGCCGCTGTTGCATCGTGGTCGGCACAGCAGGGAGAGAGGCGCGAAAACTCGGAGAGTGGGAAGCGTTGAAAGGAATTGGGAGCAGGACTGACAGGGTGCCCTACATCGACCTGCGGTGAGTGAGCGAGCGAATCGTACCCTTACATAGAGAAGGAGGCTTCAGTGGAGGACATACTCAGACCAGGCAGACTTCCCAGAACGAGAAGCTGCAGTGACTTAAGTCACATATCCCCCTCTCAAGAAGGATTGGTGGGGAGTGCCTGGCCTGTGAGACGCCACTGGCTGAGACCCAATAGTCTAGCCCAACTCAGGTCCCAGAGCCTGAAGGTGCACCCTAGAGGTGAAGCCTTGGGGGTAGGATGACCTGGAGGGGCAGGCCCAGCAGAGGCTGCCCAGGTCTGTGTCTCCCTAGTATACTGCAGTGGGCAGGAACACCTAGCTGGCAATTCAAACAGACTGTGGCCGACAGGGAAGGGAGCTGGGCCTCCTATACATGCTTAAATATAAGGAACAAAGAATATGAGAAGAGGGAGCAACAAGAAGGGGTCCTCAGCCCCCAATCCTGAGAAACATGCAATAGTAGACATGGCCCCAATAGATATAAAGCACTATCTCCAGAGCCTCATAGACGAGTTCAGGAATGAAGCTATTAATGACCTGAAGCAAGACGTAAGCAGAACAGTTAGAGAAATGCTAAGCACCGCCCAAGAAAAAACAGATGGTGGAATGGAAGAACAGAAAAAAAGGGGAGAATAGTTTGATGAAGAAAATAGAGAAAACATAGAATACATGAAGCAGGTTCAAAGAGATTATCAGGACACTAAAAACTCTATCGAAAACTGGCATAACAGCTTGAAAGAAACTAAGGACAGATTATCTGAACTGGAGGGCAGATTTGTAATGTGGCAGCATGAAATGAAAAACTTCTTAAAAATAACAACAACAAAAAAAAATAAACAGCAACACTACAAAAACTAGAAGATGATAAGAGGATCTATAACTTAAGGATTAAGAACATAAGAGAAGTGGGGACACAAACAAATGGACTACAAAAGCTATTCACAGAAATAATCCAAGAGAATTTCCCTAATTTGGCAAATGGTAAAGATACTCAGATATATGAGGCATACCTACAACCCCAACAGAGCTACACCCAGGTATATAATAATCAAAATTCCAGAAATCCAATATAAGAACAGAATATTAAAAGCCATCAGAGACAAGAAACAGATCACTTACAAGGTAACACCCATCAGAATTACAGCAGACTTCTTGGCACAAACCATCAAGTCACAAAGACTGTGGGGGGAAATAATTCAAGCTTTGAAAGATAATAACCTCCAGCCAAGATTGATATATCCTGCAGAACTGTCCCTAGAAATTGATGGAAAAACAAGGTGCTTCCAGGATAAAGAGGAACTAGGGGAATTTGCAACCACCAATTCAACTCTACAGAGAATACTGCAGGATAGTCTAAAAAAAGAAATACCAAGATTCCAGAAATAGTGGCTGAGAGGCCACAATGAATGGAACAGAAAATGAAATGAAGAATGACAAACTGACAACAAACAACAGAAAAAGAGCTCAACAGAAATGGGGCAGAGAAGATCAGAAGGTAGGAACAGCAATTTTGGAGAAAACAAGACATCATAATAGCTAGTGCTGATTTAGTATCATCTTGTTTTGAAGTCCCATCAAACGTGTATTCTTCAGTCTCCATTGTTCTTAAAATGTTGTATCTTATTGGATTTTATTATATATGATAATATAAACAAAAACTTTTATAGACAAGGAGTTTATATAGAAACCATTGTTCATTTTCTGTCGATTGGTTCTAAATACCCTGTAATAATGTCATTCTCTTGAATGGTTTTATAATGTCGTGATATGTTTGGTGCTACAGTATAAGAAGTTATACTCAAAGATTTCAAGGAAAGAGACACTATGGTAACTATTTTTATGTCAGGATGTCTTGTGGTGAAACACTGGTTTGTTTAAATGGTTATGATTTGACCTGCGCTGTTCTGTTGTTATGCCCTCTTTTATCTCAATCCCCCCCTTTTTTAAATTATTTACTTTTTTCTTTTTATTTTTTTAATTAAGGGAAAAATAAAAAATAGCAGGATACATTATAGTAACCTACTTTGATTTCCTATTAACATGATTTGAAATCCTGTATTGCCCTCACCATCTTGTTTTGACTGATTTTCCTCTATTCTGCTTTGCTTGATAGTACCAAGATCAAAAGTATAGGCATAACTGTGAAGACAATAAGAATCATTATGACGCCCATTCCAATTCACTATTATTTTCTTTTAATATCCTGTTATGTCTCCAATGCTTTGGTTTTACTCTTTACTGTTTAGTTCAATTTTATTAGAACTGCCAATTCTTCTTAAAATAGCAAGAGGCAGTATGGTAACCATTGTTGATCACCTTATATTTTATTTTTACATTATCTATTATGTCCATCCTTTTGATTTGACTGACTCTGTTCTGATATGTCGCATTTGGTTTTAAGTTCAAACTAGGCCTGAGGATGTGGCTCAGCAGTATAGTGCCTATATAGCAAAGAGAATTAGCATTTGATTTCTAGGAACAGGAAAATACGCACACACGCACACAACGTATCAATCAGGGTTTAATAGAAAAACAGATACTACAATGGTACGAAGAAACACCAGCGTCATTCATGTAGATCAAAAACAGAAACAGAAATACAACAGCACAACACTTGGAACACATGCACCACATATGAGGACAAATTTCAGACACATTATGCAGAAACTTTAGAAAGATAAATGAGAATGAAGATGAGAAAACGAAGAATGAAAAGTGAAAAGAGAAAGAGAGAACTTATAGGGGATGATGAAGAGAGTCTCATAAATTTAGAGCGTAAATAAAACCTATCTTCTGCATTTTAGGGGATTTGCTGTACTGTTTTAAAACTCTGAACTTCCACATCACATATAAACATTCTGGTCCGAGTCTCCCAAAGAGAAGCAAGTATGTGCAATATCTTTGCCCCTTACAGCCTGAGACATGAAATGAGGAAGTTAATATAAATCTTAACTCCTTTCCAATGAAAAACTCCCTGGGCTCCACAGGAGCAGCTTGGGGCCCTGCAACTACATTTCCCAGAGATCCATGGGCTGATTCTGACCAGACACCTGGGTGGAGACTTCAGAAAACCAACTGAAAGCCTCTGCAGGAAGGAGGAAGCAGGATTGAGTTCAGTCTGTTTCCTGGTTGCAGTGGCTGAGCACTGGGTAAGTGAAGCTCCTTGACTGACTTGCCCTGTACTTTGTAACTGGAATGAAATCTGATCTCAACAGGAAGTCTAAGAGTGCTTCCACTTTGGTTCTAAATTCCAAGTTCTAAAATTTGTTTGGAATATTTAGATGAGATCTAATGCTGTAAATACTTTGGTATGGGGACACTTGGTTCCAACTGAGTTGAGAGTCATATCCCTTACCATATTCTAGGTGTGAGAATTTTTAAGGCAGTCCTTTAGCTTCTCTCAAACTCTGTCTCAAACGTACTTACTTATGTTCATTTATTGTGTGAGTGAATAGGTATATTAAAAGATAGTTGTGTCTAAGGATTGGATTTTCCTCTTGAGTACTTTTATTAGTGATGTCCACTATCCTTGGTCTCTTAACAGAATGTCTTCTGCAGGGTTCAGTTAATCCTGCAAGGAGCAGTCTCCTAACAATTCCTGCTTTTCTTGAATTAACTGATTAGAAATCTCATGGTTTCAAATATCCAGTGATGTTGAAGGATATGATCTGCAATGTCTAGAAGAGTATTGGGGAAGTTTTCTGTTCTGAAGGAAGCTTAGTTGGGAGGGCCTCTAAGAGCATTTTCATATTTACTCCCTCTAAGCACAAACCAGAAGACTACACAGCAGGAAAGAAACAGCCACAGGAGTTAGGAGCCTGGCAGACAGTGCTCTGTGCTTTGGCCTGAGGCTCACAGCTTCCCTGCACTTCTTACCTCCTTTCTGATACACTGTTCATTCCTTACCGAGGCCCCTCCTTTATTGTCTCAAACTCAAGCAGCTGACTGCGCCCTGACCTTCAGAAGGAACTTAACTTCAACCTCTAGCTACTTCCTGCTCTGAGAGCTACTTAGAGTAGTCTTCCCTGACTGCAGCTTGAGTTTCGGTTTCTCTTTCAGTTTGCCTGCATGATCTGCTGCTAATAGCACACAAGCTCTCTGGCTGCTGGGAGTCCTGGCAGAGATGCAGGTGTTCTGTACACCGAGGACAGTTGACGAGCACTCTCTCTTATGGAGAAGACAATTCTAGCAGGGCTGGAATCGTTCTATTCAGATACTCTAAGGGCTTGCTAGGAGTGCTGTCATTCCTAGGTAGTTCAAAAAAGAACAAAGAAAATGTAGAAAGAAGTGGAAAAAACACATGGAGGCAAAAGTGACTCACTACTTCTCCTTAAGAGTTTCTACTCAGTAATGACAGATGTCCATGCAGTAGGTGTAGGAAATTCCATCTCGAGCCCTACCTATCATGAGAGCTGCTTGTAACCTTAAACTATGACAGCAGCATCTTACGGAAGGTGTCCCTCTGGATCAGTCTCCTTTTAATTCCTTTGTACGTGGCTCTTTCTCACAACTCCATTTTGGAAAAATCAAGAGTTAGTTTTTATTTTTTAGCCAAAATTTGAAAACAACTGTTGTACATGAAAGATGCAGAGATGCTAGGAATGGGCATCAAACAATGAGTCCTGATGTCTTGCTACGATATGACAGTGTCTTGCAATGAAAGTGCTGTATCATTTAGGAATCAATCAGATCAGTTCATGTAACTATTGCACACTGACCATGGGACAAAATAACACTCATCAGATCTGCAGAAGTGAGTTAAATATTTACAGAGTGGCAAGGCCTGTAGAAGTTGCTTCATTTTGTGTGTCACAGCTTCCTGCTCCCCAAATGAACACTGAGGTGTTCAAACCAGACACTGGGACAATGATCAGTGTACCAGTGACCTAGGGAAATGCTGGGAGGAATTTAGCTGTGCCTGCGTGTTAATTAGGGACTCCAGGTTGGTCCAGCTCAGCACAGTAGTAAGCTCGTCTAACTCCAGCTGCTGGGGAGGCTGAGGTGAGAGGATCGCAAGTGGGAACTCAGCCCAAACACCGCAGTGTGACCTTATCTCTAAAAAGTAAAAAGGGCGCAGGCTGTAACTCAGTGATAAAGCATTTCTGTAGGCTATGTGAGAACCTGGGTTCAAAACCAATTACTGGAAAAAAAAATACCCCACTTAGTTCAGACTGAAGGCAAGGCAGCCATTTATTCCTAAGGAACTGGCACCAACAAGCTGGTGTCCCAGTGCTGTTCTGAAGGGGTATTAATCTCTGCACATCCGGAGTTCAGCAAAAGGGGACAAGGACAGTTCAGGAGCCCTAGGTCCTCCAAGGAGAACCTCATGGGCAGAGCCTTCAGGACAAGATACAGGCCAGGCCAGGGAAACAGGGAATGGTACGAGAAATACAGAGGATCGAGACATCTCAACAGAGAGCATTATCCCCACACTAACTTCAGACCTGAAGCCTCCTTGACCCGGTGGACCAGGGACCCTTTCTACATCTGCTAAACACATTTTCTCCCGTTTGCTTTTCACACTGTGATGGAGAGGAGGTCATAACGGCTCCACATGAGTCACAGTGTGTTTAAATTTTTTTCTTAAATTACTTTAGACAGGAAGTGTACTTTGCAATTCCTTTTTGGCTCTTTCTCTTTTTGATTTTTCCATCATGATTCTGCTTTATATTTCAATAATTTAACACAGATATGTTCTGTAAAAATATTTCAGTTGGCTAACCATCGGGCTAAACATTTCCAGTGCTTGTGTTACAAAGGTAAACCATAACAAGATACTCGAGACTTTTCCAGTCAGGAGCCACCAACTTACTTCTAAGAACTTCCACTTTACCAAGCACATTTGGTTTGTTGATTTCTATGAGTATGTTATAAAAGTCTCTCTTTCCCCTTCTCCCTTGTCCTCCCCTTGTCCATCCTCCTCCCTTCCCACCTCTAACATTGAATCATTTGGGATCTGGTGCTGTCTGATTCATGAATTGCAGTCTGCTCCAATAAGTTCTTTAGAATTTGGATCCCCAAGTTTGTCATTTAACAGTTCCATCATTGACAATACTGGATCAGATCTCCCCATTCTGGTCTTTCTTTGTCTTCAGATTTAATTTTCACATATTTCAAGTTCTGCAGAGCTGAGCTGGTTAGCATTAGGGTTAGGGTTTGAACAGTCTATGTATTCATCATCCAACACTCACAGCAATTCTTCATTGTGGCTTATTTCTTAGTTTTCCCTTTGATTTTTTTCTTTACTGGCCACTAAAGAGATAACATTTCATCAGAACAGCTTATGGCTTTTGTATTTCTCAAGTTACTTCATGGTTGAGATGGTCTTTGTATTTGTGTCTCCATTTCAATTCAAATAATCATAACAGTGGTACTTGAGCATTGAACTTTCCTGCAATGCTTTGTGGATATTACTCGTTTACCTCTTTTTTGAAATTTTGTGTAATATTCTGTTGCTTGCATGGTATCTTCTTCATCATGAAGTGTGTGCCTTCTCTGCCATGTTTCTGTAATTCTTTTTAATTTTAAATTTCAAGAGTTTAATGAGAATATATTTCATTGTCAAACATGTACAATCAGACTTTGCAGAATTATCTTGTCTTCTTTTCCTTCTGTTTCATTTCTAGAACATAATAAGGATATAGATTTTGATATAGATACAGATGTATCTTTTGTATGTTTTCTATTATACTTTCTGAGTTCCCCTCTCCAAGTGGATTTTCTTTGTAATTGTTTTGTCTAGGTGTCCCCCTAAAGCTTTGTGGAGAAGTGACTGAATCATAAGTGTCTTGTGTTCATCAGAGGATTAGTCCACTGATGAGGTTATAGCTAAGTGTGGTGTCATGAAGTGAAGCCATGTTGGAGGAGGTGGTTCAGTAGGAGCCTGGCCTGGAAAGGCCTCTCTCCCTTCTTCCTCCCTGATCTATCTCTCTTCTTCGCATCACAATGCCATGAATTCTTTGCCTTTTGCCAGGCTCCTCCACCCTGCTTCCCAGTCCTGGATCCAGCTGACTATGGACCGATACCACTAAAACTCTGACCCAATACAGACCTCTCCTCTTTAATTTGTGGATTTGTATATTATGTCTCAATGATGGGAAAGTATGACAGAGTCTTCTTTCCTTTTTATTTATTTATTTATTTATTTATTTTGGTACCGAGGATTGAACTCACAACCTTGCGCTTTCCAGGCAGGTGCTTATGCCACTGAGCTAAATCTCCGGCCCACCTTTCCATTTTTATTAGCTTCTGGTTGACTTTTGGAGTGGCTTAGATTTTCATAATCTTTTACTATGAATCTAAAGATTTTCTTATACTTACTGTGACATTATGTACATTTATACAGTGTTTCTTTATCATTAGTTATGTATTATCTCTGTCTTTAAATCATTTTTGTGCATAAACCAGATTATTTCTTCACCTGATTCTTTTTTTGTTAATAAGTCCATTTCACATGCTCTAATTTGCCATGTTCCTAAGAAGAACTTCTTTTCATTCGTCTTTCTTCTTGTACTAATTGCATTTTTTGGAATGTAAGTTTTACATGTTCATCTTTTCCTCCTCCCAGTGTCATACTATATTTTCATATGTTTTATCATCAGATTCCTGTATGTGTAGCTGGGTCTCCACTGAGTTTTTTTAAAGACCATTTCTTCCTTCTTCTGTCCCTGTGTCCCCAGCTGTAGTTCTTTTGCCACCTAAATGAATCCACGAATGTATCGTTGGCAATCAGGGCATGGAACATGCTTTAGTCCGCCTTCCCGTTACCATAATAATCATCCAGGTGGCTCCTTCTGTGAAACCTTGTGGGGCTCCCAGAACCCCCAGTCTTACACCCTTCGGGGCTGCTTCCTTTACCTCCCCATCCTTGCCAGGGAAACTCAGTTGTTTACCATTTTGTCAACTTTGTCTGTTCTAGATGATTGCATATTCTTCATAAGCAGTTGTCTATAAAACTACTCTTTCATTTCTGAGAAAAAATATCTTATATATATTTTTGAAACTGTCTTCCTTACCATTTTTAGAATTTGTGCCCAGAAGAAGAAATATTCCAAGACTTTGGAGTGGATACTGACAATCAGCTGAAACTCAGCTTACCAGAACCGGTACAAAAACGCCATCCTCTGGATTCTCAGTGGGCTCCCTGAGTGTGTACACACCGCTGTCTGTAAACCTCCTGTATGGGTGGTCAGACTGAGACGATGCTGTGTCCCTGCACAGAGATGCTACCATCCCATTTAGAAAGCAAATACTATTTTCAGTTAACTCTTTCCCCAGAAGCTACTTTCCAAGTACCTTCTTGTTGCATCACATTTTTAACAGCACAGAATTTTTTACATTTATTTGCAGAACACCATTATTCATGTACAACATGTTGCTAGTATTGAGGTTCCTTAGAAAATTCTGGTTTTATTTGGGGACCTGAAATTATTAAATTCCAACTCAACATTTTATCATTTTAAAAACAAAAGGTACCAAGGCACCAGAGAACAAAGGAGTGGGATTGAGTTTTGAAGGTTCACAGAGGAAAGAACAAAAATTTAAAAACAATTTAAAAGGAATAGTAAAGGAATGATCACTTAAGCAGCAAATGGCCTGCTGTGTGTGATACACCTTACTTCTCTAGATCAGTTTTCATCTCTCTTCCACATATATTCTTTACAGATTCTGGTTAAAGAGCTAAATAGGTACTGGGGAAGTTTGGCCTTTCTTTTCTCTGACTCAGGTTGCTAGGGATTTAGTTTGTACAAATGTGAAGAGGTGTTGGTGTAACTAAGGTTGAAAAGAAATGCAAGGGATCTCATAGATTAATGATAAATGTAAGCATAAGGAACATATTCTCAGAGGTAATTCACTCATTTTTCAAATTTTAATGAAGCTTTTCCCCCCGGCTTTGGTGCTGTGGACTAGACTCAGTTGTAAAGGTCCAAACAGTACTTGATGAGTGAATAAATAAAAAAATCAACCAATCAACGACTGAGTCGGTATAAATCTTTAGTTGTAGAATGTTATGTTTTAGCTATTGAGTAATTTAAGTGAATCAGTTTCATTAAATACCGTATTCTCTACTGAGTAATTTACCTGGTCCTCAGTCGTTAAAAGCCTATTTTACTTTTCTTTTCTTTTCTTTTCTTTTATTTTTGGAGATAAGGTCTCACTGTAGTTCAGGCTATTCTTAAACTCACTATGTAGCACCAGATTGTCTTGAACTCACAGTGATCCTCCTGCCTCAGCCTACTGAGTGCTATGATTATAGACGTGTACCATGCTCAGCTCAGAAGCCTATTTTAATAGATATCAATTGAAATATGTTTTTTCTTTTCTTTTGTCAATGATAAAACCACATGTAATATGTTTTTCATTTGGTTCAGTATTTAATTGGATTTCTAATATCGGATACTGGAAGGTTGAAAGAAATTATAAAACATTAGTTCTGGGGTCACTGAGAATAGTTAGTGAAATTAAGAATGTAAGTTAATTCATATAAAATTATGGATATGTGTAAAAATTGTTTGTATTTACATACATAAATTGCATGATATCTGTAGTTAACTTACTCCTGAAAAATCCTAGTGTAAAGATAGTATTTCTTCTTGATTTCTTTTTCTTGTCTCAGGGACCATGGATATTGAAGCATATTTTGAAAGAATTGGTTATAAGAACTCTAGGAACAAATTGGACCTGGAAACATTAACAGACATTCTTCAGCACCAAATCCGAGCCGTTCCCTTCGAAAATCTTAACTTGCATTGTGGAGACTCTATGGAGTTAGACCTAAAGGCCAGTTTTAATCAAATTGTGAGGAAGAACCGGGGTGGGTGGTGTCTCCAGGTCAATCATATTCTATACTGGGCTCTGACCACCATGGGGTTCAAGACCACATTGTTGGGAGGATATGTTTATAACCCTCCAGCCAATAAATATAGCACTGGTATGATTCACCTTCTAGTTCAGGTGACCATCAATGGCAGAAACTACATTGCTGATGCTGGCTTTGGACGCTCCTACCAGATCTGGGAGCCTCTGGAATTAATTTCCGGGAAGGATCAACCTCAGGTGCCTGCCATTTTCCGGTTGACAGAAGAAAATGGAACCTGGTACCTGGACCAAATCAGAAGAGAGCAACTCATTCCTCACCAAGAATTTCTTAATTCAGATCTTCTAGAAATGGGAAAATACCGGAAAATCTATTCCTTTACTCTTGAACCTCGAACAATTGAAGATTTTGAGTCGATAAATGTTTTCCTTCAGACATCCCCAGCATCTGTGTTTACAAGCAAATCCTTTTGTTCCTTGCAGACACCTGAAGGGGTTCACTGTTTAGTGGGCTGGACCCTCACCCATAGGAAATTTAGTTATGAGAACAATGTAGATCTGGTAGAGTTTAAGACTCTGAAGGAGGAAGAGGTAGATGAAGTATTAAAAACTATATTTGGTATTTCATTAGAGAAAAAACTTGTGCCCAAACATGGTGATCGATGTTTTACTATTTAGGGTAAGCAGCACCAGTGGTTTTCCATGTACTATATATAGTTAAACTTTTATCATAAAAATTTCCAACACACAAATGTGATTGATGGGAAAATAACCCGTTGTGTATTGTATATTCACATCACCAATGTTCAATAGGTGATTTATTATATCCTTCCCACCCTTTAGACATGGCACAACTTATCTGTAAAATGTCAGCATACGTAATGGAATGATGTTGGACACCAGGCTGTGTTAAGGGTTAAGTTTATGAACAGAGTCTCTCTGGATGTATTGGAAAGCATCTATGCACAGTGCTCTGCAGTCAGCTGTGGACTTGGGCTGCTGACACTCCCTATTTCAGAACAATAAAACTGTTGAACTCAGAGATCAGACCTGTCAGTTAATTGTCAAAATTTACTGCTTGAAGTCTTTCAACTAACTTCCCAAGGTCGTGCTCAGTTTCTGTCTTGTCTCAGTATCCCCTTCCTTTGTTTGAAAACCAAATATATATGGGATGTCCAGAGAAGCTGTTGTCTTTACTCCCAGAGAATTTTTACCTTTCTGAAGCACCATACACCATATGCCATCATTTCTCTTTATTTAAGCCATTCACTGTACACTCATTTTGAGAGATTGGGCTAGGCCAAGTCCCCAATAGAATGACTTTTTCAGAGGCACATAATCACACACCTTTACAAAATGCATTATGCTTGAAATGCTTTAGTGATAATATATTTAACTTGTGAACCATACTGATACATGCTAGAAAACTTCCTATTTTAGGAAATGTATTGATAAATCCATACTGGTAGTGAGTAAAGACAACAGTGAGAAAAATTGTTCCATTAAGCTCAACCAGTTACATTTAATAACTAGCATTTCTCTCAATATGAATCCCGTCATTACACAATACCCAGTGTGGTTTTCGTCTGTGATTGCTTGGCTCTGAGACAGAAACATCTTGATGAAGAGATTCTGTAAATAAAGATGTTTTTCTCCATGTGCTGGAAAGCAGAAAAGAGGAACAGTTTCACAGAGACAGAGATGAGGGAGTAGATACATTCAGCGTGCAACCTAGTGATATCCAAAAGTGTGCTTTACTAATCCTTTAGTAAAGGATTAGGATCCTTTGGTCTTATTGATATAGCACAGTTAACTGCTGAAGTACATTAAATGTTCACTTAAAATCACCAAGTTGGATCATTTTTTTATACAAGCATGGTTCAACAGGTGCAAATAATATGATTCAGCCATATGAACAGAATAAAGGACAAAATACATATAATCATTTCATAATAAAAGAAAAATGATAAAATTTACATTTGTATTGATAAATTATAAACAATTTTTGTAAGAAGGAATTTTCCTCAAAATAAGAAAAGTCATATATGACAAAGTCACAGTGACCGCATACTCTAAAGAGTGAAAAGATTTTAAATATTTCACCAGCAAGAAATGCTAAATATTCAAGATATGGGGTACATTAATTAGCCTGATTTGATAATAGAACAATATCTCCATGTATGAAATGACATTTTATCAGACAAATATACACAATGATTGTCAAACTTCAAAACTAAATAAATGAGCTCAATGGTTTAATAAGTAGGAATCTAGTTGCTACCAACACTCCCTCAATAACTACCTTCATTAGTAGCTTGAAACAACCATTGTTTTCAGCTCACATTCTTAGAGTCTGGAATTTAAAAGCACAGAATAAGCCTGCTCTCTTCCTCTCTCCAGTATACAGTCACAGTAAAGAGGATTCCTGTTGCTCGTAGTGATTTGTAGCTCATCCACAAGCATTTTTGACAGCATAAGTGGCACTGAGATGGTGCTAGCATGGGAAATTCTCCACGTGGCCTCCATGTGGGGACGGCTCCCTCACAGCACAGAGGCCTCAGGGCAGTCATATTTTCTACCATGGAATCTGGATTCTACCTCTGATTCTCTCAGCTTGCAATGGCAAACAAACACCAAAAACATCACCCAGAATGTGGAAGCAGATTTATTTAACATTGAATGAGCACTGACAAGGAACCAATCCTTATAAAAATGTCAGGCCCTGAAAGCTCAGGGAGTGAGATTTTTATGGGGGTTTGAAAGCAAAGTGCAGAGTACTTGGCTGTCTTTGATTGATTCTTACAATACAAGTCATAGTGACCAGCTGTGTATCACAGTGACCAGCCCTTTCCATGAAATGGAAGTAACAGGAACTGTCACCAGGCAGCTAACAGAGACTGAAGTAGACTGACTAGGGAAGAGGGGCATTTTCTGCTACAAGCTTACAAGGTGGAAGCTGAATCTTACTTATTTTTTTGATATGATATAATTCATATCACATGAAACTATTGTAAGTCAATAATTAACTGGTGTTTAGAACATTCTCAGTGTTATGTAATCACCATTTTTGTCCAGTTTTAAACAGTCTAGTTACCTCATTTAGCCCATTTAACCATTCCTTTCCCATTAAAAAGTTTGAATCCTCTTTTATAGTTTTATAAACGTTACATAACACTACTTCTGTCACATTCTTTTGACTGCATACAAACAAAAAGATGTTCTAGAGTCAAGAAGAGGGAATATGTCTATCGAGGACCTGGGCAAGATCTCCAATCTCCCAATCAAGTGTGTGGCAAAGTCTTAAATAAGCCAAGGGGTATGATTTTAGGGATCCAGAAGGATCAAAACCCTGTAGCAGAGTTTGAAACTCTAAGGGCTAAGACAAGGAATGCCTCTGGGAAGCCCATATTTATTTAGTTTTTCAAACAAGGAAGGGGGTAGAGTGGAAAATGAGCAGGAAACTGAGAAGGATCTTGGGAGTGGTTCAAGGACTTTTCCAAGTAAAAGACTATGTTAATTTAGAAGAACTGTCTTATGTTAATTTAGGAGAAGCATCTTAGGAGAAAGTCTCCAGGTGGACTTTCACTACAGGAGTGAAATGTGTACAGCTACAATCTCTATCTTGTTAATTGGGGTTGGATCCAGGTGTTGTGGCCTTATCTTGCCCTTTGAGGCATCTATTTGTTTTGAGATTGTCCATGCCCTGGCCATGCCACAGCCCTGCAAATGTGTTCAGTTTCCAACTTCAATGGCTCCCAACATGTCTTTATTTTTAATGTGGAACTATGTCTACATTATCTTATACATAATATGTTTTTATGATCATCTTTGAAATAACCTGTGAAAGGAAATTCTCTACACAGAAAAATTTACATTTTTCAAATATGCAAAGTATACTTTCACCATTCCAAAATGCTCCCAAAATTCCCCCCTTTCTATAGCAGAAACTCAGTATTAAATGATGTTTCTGGGAGTCTCAAGCCCAGAGTGTGTGTGGGTTAAGACTCAGCACACAAGGAAACCTTGGAACATTGCTCCCAGGCCATAAAACTACACCCTGCATCTGAAATCACAGGAGGTCACATGGAGTCTCAGTGAGCCAAAGTGACCGAAGCCCAGCAACTCAAAGAGACTAGTTGTTGCCTGCTGTCTTCCCCAGGTGCCAAAAGTGGGCCAGGTGAATCTCAGTGCACGGGAAAGGCTTGAAACATTACTTGAAATCTGGAAATACAGGAAAATGACAAAACAAAAGAGTAAACTGCAGTCTCAAATTCCCAGCCCAATCCAAGCAAACCTAGGAGACATGCACACAGAAAAAAATATAAGCCATACATCTGAAATGTTTGATATGATATCAACTGAAGTAAAGAAACAACTCTGGGAAGCTTTAAAACAACTCAAACTAGAAATTGTATCCTGGTAAAAGAAGAAAAGATAAATGTAATGAAAGAAATGCTGAACACGTCTAAAGAAGACATAGTTTAAAATTTAGAAAAACAATGCAAAAAGATGGAAACTCTGAATGAAGAATATAAGAAACAAACAGAATGCATGAAGCAGATTCAAAGAGATATACAGGAAATCAAAAATTCCATCCAAAGCTGGCAAAACCACCTCAATGAAAGTGAACATGAAATTTCAGACTTTGAAGACATGATTACAGCTAGTGAATAGGAAAGCAAAGATATTTTAAAAATAACAAATATCCAGTAAATAACACATCAAAAACTGCAAGATGATGGGAAAAAAACCCAACTTGATATTGATAGGTATAAATGAAAAGAAAAGTGACAAAACAAATGATATCAAGAGGCTATTTACAGAAGTAATAACTGAAAACTTCCCAAACATGAGAATGGAAACTGACATACAGATCAGTGAAGCCTATAGAACTCCAAATAACCATAGCCAAAATAAAACTACACCCAAACATATAATAATAAACATCCCAGAAATCCAACATAAGAACAGAATATTAAAAGATGCTAGAGAGAAGAGACAGATCACCTACAAAGGAAAGCCTATCAGAATCACAGCAGACTTCTCAACACAAGCAATGAAGTCAAGAAGATCATGGAGTGAAGTATTTCAGATCCTAAAGGAAAACAACTTCCAACCCAGATTGATGTACCCTGAAAACGCGTCCTTCAAAATGGATTGAGAAATAAGATACTTCCATGACAAAGAACAGTTGAAGAACATCTTGACCACCAAATCAACCCTGCAAAAAATGCTGAAAAACATTCTAGACAGACAAAGGAAAAAAGCCACCAAGTAAGGCAAACAATTACACAGAGGGGAAAGGTAAAAAATCAACAGCAAAAAGACTATATGTCAAAAGTAAAATGATATATATTAGTTTTAACTATTAATTTAAATGGTCTCAATTCACCAATTAAAAGAAGCAGACTGGCAGAATGGATCAAGAAACAACATCCAACCATATGCTGTATAAAGAAAACCTATATAACCCAAAAGGAGGCTCATAGACTGAAAGAAAAAACTCAAATTTATGTAATAGGAATGAAAAGAGTGAAACCAGTACAGACCTTGTAGAAATACAGAAGATCATCAATACCTATTTTGAAAATCTCTACTCTCGTTGGCTTAATAACACAGAAGAAATGGGCAGATTCCTAGAAACATATGAATTACCGAAGCTGGGTCAAGAAGGTGTAAAAGTGCTGAATAACCCAATTTCTATTAATGAAATTGAAAATGTAATTAAGTCCTTACTTACAAAGAAGAGCACAGGCCCAGACAGATTCACTTTTAGAATTCTACAAGAAATACAAAGAAGATTTAATGCCATCACCCCTCAAACTCTTTAACGAAATTGAAAAAGAAACAATTCTCCCTAATTCATTCCTTGAAGCAAATATTACTCTAATACCAAAACCTGAGAAAGACCCAAACAAAAAAGAGAACTACAAGCCAATCTTCCTAATCAATTTGGATGCAAAAATTCTCAATAAAATTTTGGCAAACAGAATGCAGCAAATCATCAAGAAAGTTATACACCATGACCAAGTGGGATTCATCCCAGGAATTCAGGGATGGTTCAACATACACAGATCAATAAATGTAATCCACCATATCAATCAAGCCAAAAATAACAATCACATGATCATTTCTATAGATGTAAAAAAAGCGTTTGATAAGGTCCAACACTTATTCACGATAAAAAACCTTACAGAAAGTTGGAATAGATGGTCTTTTCCGATTCCGGAAGAACATGGCAGATAGATAGCAGCAGCCTCTGAGGCTCTAGGAGAAACAACACTTGAAATATAGGAATGGTGCTGGACAGGAAGTTCCAGGCAAGGGGGGATATTCTTTGCTGGCCCAGGAACAAACTAAATTAAGAGAAACCATCAGGAAATGCAATCCTGGTGAGACAGCAGGCACAGATAAGGTATCAGCACGGAAGCTGGACCCGTGCCACTGGAAACTGTGATTTGAATTACCTGCAGCCGCTGTTGCATCGCGGTCAGCACAGCAGGGAGAGAGGTGCGAAAGCTCAGAGAGTGGGAAGCGTTGAAAGGAGTTGGGAGCAGGACTGACTGGGTGCCCTGCATTGACCTGCGGTGAGTGAGCGAGCGAATCGGACCCTTACATAGAGAAGGAGGATTCAGCAGAGGACATACTCAGACCAGGCAGACTTCCCAGAATGAGAAGCTGCAGTGACTTCAGTCACATATCCCCCTCTCAAGCGGGATTGGGGGGGAGTGCCTGGCCTGTGAGACGCCGCTGGCTGAGACCCAATAGGCTAGCCCAACTCAGGTCCCAGCGCCTGAAGGTGCACCCTAGAGGTGAAGCCTTGGGGGTAGGGTGACCTGGAGGTGCGGGCCCAGCAGAGGCTGCCCAGGTCTGTGTCTCCCTAGTATACTGCAGTGGGCAGGAACACCTAGCTGGCAATTCAAACAGACTGTGGCCAACAGGGAAGGAAGCTGGGCCTCCTATACATGCTTAAATATAAGGAACAAAGAATATGAAAAGAGGGAGCAACAAGACGGGGTCCTCAGCCCCCAATCCTAAGAAACACGCAATAGTAGACATGGCCCCAATAGATATAAAGTGCTATCTCCAGAGCCTCATAGACGAGTTCAGGAATGAAGTTATTAATGACCTGAAGCAAGATATAAGCAGAACAGTTAGAGAAATGCTAAGCACTGCCCAAGAAAAAACAGATGGTGGAATGGAAGAACAGAAAAAAAGGGGAGAATTATTTGATGAAGAAAATAGAGAAAACATAGAATACATGAAGCAGGTTCAAAGAGATTACCAGGAAACTAAAAACTCTATCGAAAACTGGCATAACAGCTTGAAAGAAACTAAGGACAGATTATCTGAACTGGAGGGCAGATTTGTAATATGGGAGTATGAAATGAAAAACTTCTTAAAAATAACAAAAAAAATAAACAGCAACACTAACAAAAACTAGAAGATGATAAGAGGATCTATAACTTAAGGATTAAAAACATAAGAGAAGAAGTGGGGACACAAACAAATGGACTACAAAAGCTATTCACAGAAATAATCCAAGAGAATTTCCCTAATTTGGCAAATGGTAAAGATATTCAGATATATGAGGCATACAGGATGCCAGCAACCTACAACCCCAACAGAGCTACACCCAGGTATATAATAATCAAAATTCCAGAAATCCAATATAAGAACAGAATATTAAAAGCCATCAGAGACAAGAAACAGATCACTTACAAGGTAACACCCATCAGAATTACAGCAGACTTCTCGGCACAAACCATCCAGTCACGAAGACTGTGGGGGGAAATAATTCAAGCTTTGAAAGATAATAACCTCCAGCCAAAATTGATATATCCTGCAGAACTGTCCCTAGAAATTGATGGAAAAACAAGGTGCTTCCAGGATAAAGAGGAACTAGGGGAATTTGCAACCACTAATTCAACTCTACAGAGAATACTGCAGGATAGTCTAAAAAAAGAAATACCAAGATTCCAGAAATAGTGGCTGAGAGGCCACAATGAATGGAACAGAAAACGAAATGAAGAATGACAACTGACAACAAACAACAGAAAAAGAGCTCAACAGAAATGGGGCAGAGAATATCAGAAGGTAGGAACAGCAATTTTGGAGAAAACAAGACATCATAATAGCTAGTGTTGATTTAGTATCATCTTGTTTTGAAGTCCCATCAAACGTGTATTCTTCAGTCTCCATTGTTCTTAAAATGTTGTATCTTATTGGATTTTATTATATATGATAATATAAACAGAAACTTTTATAGACAAGGAGTTTATATAGAAACCATTGTTCATTTTCTGTCGATTGGTTCTAAATACCCTGTAATAATGTCATTCTCTTGAATGGTTTTATAATGTTGTGATATGTTTGCTGCTACAGTATAAGAAGTTATACTCAAAGATTTCAAGGAAAGAGACACTATGGTAACTATTTTTATGTCAGGATGTCTTGTGGTGAAACACTGGTTTGCTTAAATGTTTATGATTTGACCTGCGCTGTTCTGTTGTTATGCCCTCTTTTATCTCAATCCCCCCCCTTTTTTAATTATTTACTTTTTTCTTTTTATTTTTTTAATTAAGGGAAAAATAAAAAATAGCAGGATACATTATAGTAACCTACTTTGATTTCCTATTAACATGATTTGAAATCCTGTATTGCCCTCACCATCTTGTTTTGACTGTATTTCCTCTATTCTGCTTTGCTTGATAGTACCAAGATCAAAAGTATAGGCATAACTGTGAAGACAATAAGAATCATTATGACGCCCATTCCAATTCACTATTATTTTCTTTTAATATCCTGTTATGTCTCCAATGTTTTGGTTTTACTCTTTACTGTTTAGTTCAATTTTATTAGAACTGCCAACATAAGATCAGAAATAATTTCTCAGATTAAAAAAAGATTATGATCATGATAAATGACTTGGCTAATTAATCTAGAGTAGACACAAATAAAATAAAACAAAACAAAAGAGCTTAGGAAAATGATAGAAACCTTGAATAAAACATAGGAAAGAAATGAAATCCATAAACAGATTCAAAGAGCTAATTTTAGGAAATTAAAAAATCCTATTGAAATTATACACAGCAGAAAGAATTAATGTGAGGACAGAATATGAGCCTATATAGATTTTGCTCTAGAGCTCTAGAAGATGGGATTACAGTGAGTGATCACAAAAAGAATAATTTCTTAAAAACAGCAAGCTACCATGAAAAATCAATCTAACAGCTGCAAGACGATGCAAAGAAGAATAACATAAGATTGATGAGAGTTGACAAAAGGCAAGAAGCTGCATAAATGACATTTTTTAAAAAATTAAATAACCTGTGTACAGAAGTAATGGCAGCATGGAAAAAGAATTTGATCTATAGATAAGTAAAGCATATGGAATCCAAGTAGCCATGACCAAAAAAAAAAAAAAAAAAAAAAATCTGCACCAACGCATATAATAGTCAAGATTCTAGAAAATAAGAACAAGAACAGAATATTAAAAGCTGTTAAAGAAGATAAATAAATCACCTATAAATGAAAGCCCATCAGAATCAAAATGGTCATCTCAACACAAACCCTTAAGTCAAGGGGAGCTTGTAGTGAAATATTTCAAGTCCTAAAAGAAATCAACTTCCAACCCAGATTGATGTACTCAACAAAACTGTTTTTCAAAATCAGTGGAGAAATAGGATACTTCCATGAAAATACCAGAAGAAATACATGAACACCAAACCAGCACAACAACATGTTCTGAAGGATATGCTAAAAAGAGATAAGAAAGACTATAATTCCATGAACACCATAGAAAGATTCCTACCTAAATGTGAACTGCTATCAAAGAAATAACAAAACAGGGACATTATTTTACCCACACTTGCGGCAATAATATTCCTTCTTAACCTGTACTTCTACATACAACTAGTCTGCTCAACATCCCTACATTATTTCCCTCAACAAACAATATAAAAATTAAATGATATTTTAAAATATCAAGAAAATTCCTTTATCTTATCAAGGGAAGCAAGCAATTAAAAAGAGGGGAAAGAACAATAGGAAAATAATATGATAAAAGATAAGCCAGAATTGCTTGCTGAAAGCAAATAAGAAAGATAAATATTTATTTATCTATTGATTCACTTTTTTTTTGACTGAGAGTTCCTCCTGAGGGGTTATCTCTCTTGCACTTTCAAAATGCATACGTGAATTAGTTCTTATGCATTTCTGCTGGAAAAGCTCCATGGCAGAAAGCAAATTTTGTCAATGTACACAGGAGGCACTGAGGCATTGCATTCCTATGTAGCTGAAATTGTGACTGGGCCAAAACAATAATGCTATAGAGATAGAGAGAGGAAGAAATTCTGTGAGGGAGACAGAGGTGCCCTGGTCATGCTAAGGTATCATTCAGCCTTGGGGAAAAGTTTAATCTCTTTTATGTTCTAGTTGTAAACATCATAAACAAACAGAAATAAGAAAGAAGCAAGTATCCAGAGGGCCTGTACAGCAGAAGACTAACTGTCATTCTAATGTCTGGAAGGTACATTTATTAACAACAACTTTCAAGAACCTCTCATACCTTCATATCTTAAAGATACAGAGAGTCTATATGCTGCTTTGTAACCTATAACAACAACCAGCAACTTTCCCTATCAAGAATTCTTGGTAATTATCTCTCAGGATGAAATAAATATATTATTAGAGCAAAATATATTTATTGAAGAATGAATCAGTCTATGAGAGAGACAGAATGGGTACCCAATGGATTTCTGAGACTCTTATCTTTTCTTGGAAATTTTGTAGAACAAAACCATAAGATAAGGTGAGGTGGGTCCAAGATGAAACAAAAATGGAAATCACAAGATGAGCATGAGGCAGGACAAAACTATGGCCAACCAAAAAGATTATGATCATAATTGCTAGGTAATATTGATTATATTGCTAGGTAATATTGAATTGGGATCAAATGGGAAGTAAAGTCACGTAACAAGGAGGATAAAGAAGATCAGAGCTTTTCATGGAGGTGGTGGTTCAGTGGATCTTCCTGGCTTTCCCAAGGTAATTCATAACTACTTAGAATATCAATCATTGTTGTTTATTCTTAGGGAAAATATGTGGGTGCATACTTTGGTTTTATCTTTTGTCTTGAGATCTGGCCCTCAGAGGATGTTTCTTGTCTCTTCCACAGTTGCAATGCATCCCATCTTCTCCACTGGATCCTTCAAAGGCCTAGCCCTGTCTGACAGCCTACAATTATCTGTCTATAACATCCCATCTATAACAACTAACTCATCTGTCTATAACACCCCTCTCTGAAGAACTACCCTGAACTGCTGAGAGAGAGCAATGTTCAATGGCTAACCTGGCTTCTTCAGGCTGAGGGAGGTCATGGTTGTGACTCACAGAGATACCCTGTAAAGAGGATCTATCTAAAGGCCCTTGATATATGACAGCAGTCTTTCTTGGGTAGACCTACAGTTTTAAGTCTGGAAG
Source organism: Cavia porcellus (assembly GCF_034190915.1). Taxonomy (NCBI): domain Eukaryota; kingdom Metazoa; phylum Chordata; class Mammalia; order Rodentia; family Caviidae; genus Cavia; species Cavia porcellus. Next base: position 32,153,825 of record NW_026947507.1, read on the forward strand.
AGATAAACCCAAAGAAACAAATATGCATGAACCAAATTATAAGATCAACAAGATAATTATGAATACACTCAAAGGTTTCCATGAGGAGGAGCTAGTAAGATCTTTGCATAAAAAGGATAAAGTCCAGGGAATTTCAGAATCTGACATTAATTTTCCATCTAACATCTTGAGTAGCTATTCAGATACTAGCAGAAGGATCAGGAATGTATACAATGCATTCAAATTTTATAGTTGCAAAAGTATCCCCTTGTGCTGCTGTTAGAAAATCTAATGCCATCTGATTTTGGAAGATGGCTTATCTTACTGATTTTACTCTTTTATTTAAGACAGAGGGAAAGAGTGCCTGTGGTGCCCTTTAAGTCCCACTTTGTACAGTAAGTTAAATCCTCAATGTGTCATGTAACCCTCTCCCAACAAGATCAATCTGGCAGATCCTGCTATGAGGAGTCTGACATATTTGTTACTGGTTTTGTAAGTATGATCACTTAGGGCTTGGTAGCCTCTAGGAAAGAAAAAACAAATTTTTGAGAAATTAAAATGCATATAATCAAAGCATGAGCATTAGAATGAACTGATACATTAGGGAAAGAGCCAAGTTTAGAGACTGTTCTTAAGGACAGGAATAGCATCTGTAAACACTGGCTCTGAGACCCCTCTACTGATGGGGTCTGATATTTTGTCACAAAATCTTCCACTTTTAAGTGTAATTATCTCTGAAATTTTGATGACTTGGAAATCAGATTATCATAACACATTATTTTGACCAATAAAAAACTCTCAAAATTAGTATACATAGACAATAATATGTATTGTATTTGTAAAATGGGTCTCAGTATCATTTTATTTAGCTGCAACCTGGGTATGTATGTTAAAATATTTACACAGGATGAAATATCTCTTCCCAAGATGGGAAATGGGATTTTAGGGATAATCAAAATTAACAGGTGAAGAGAAAGTCATCCCAGTTACAGTTCACTGGTGACTCTTTATTGAGAAATCACAGAAGGTCAGAATTGAAGAGAAGGACAGACACATGTGCCAGTGTCCAGCAAGAGGATGGGTTTTTTCCTATAGTCATGATTTACCAGGGCTCCTCCACGGAGATGACAAGTGCAGATAACAGTCCAGCCAGAGGGAGCAGGCAGAGTGTTCTGGGGCCCTTTAATCTTACAAGGCCAGCTTGTAAGATGGGTCTGAACTTTGGGGCCTTCACCTCAGAGGGCTGCCCACTTCCAGTAGTCACCTTTGCAATTAGGATATGGCATAGGGTTGTGTCTCATGGAAGTTCTTCTTTATGTTGGCATTGCATTTACTGGTGATAGCATGTGAATTTAGTCATTAAGCTCTTTTTGGAGCTCAGGAATCAAACTTAGGATCTATTTCTTTTAAAGCTGCAACAAAAGCAGCCAATTTCTCCCAGTTTCTTTGTCCCCCATCCCCTTTGTCCCCCTCCTAGTCACAATTGTGAAGTACTGAGTAGACAATTCTAACTTAAGTATCAAGTGAGCTGTTTAGAGCAAAAGCCATCTTCTGTAGCTTTCTTCTAATATCTGAGGCTGGCTGGATGATTAACTCATCTTTAAAAATAATCTGTCCCTCTACTGAGTCAGAAGCTGGGGATGTATGTATTATCAATGCCTCTTGTAAATGACTTAAGAAGGCAGAGGTGTACTCATTTTTGTCTTTGTAGTTGACAATTTAAAATGATTGAAGAGCTTAGTTCTCATACCTAGACCTTCAAGAATACATGTCTGGAGATGTCTCCTATTCCAACCTCCCATCTGCTATTAAAACATTAGGGATTTTGAGTAGGGACTGCTTGGCCTACAGTGGGAACTGGTTGTTCCCCTGGCTTTATTCTGGTCTTCTAAAATTAAAAATATAATATTCATCCCCAAATCTCATTAGAGGTCAATTTATGATTTAAAAGTAAATTGTATGTTTCCAGTTTAGCTCATAGGTCTGAATACACTGAGGTCCTCTAAATATCTCAAAGTACTTATCAGCATCACCTAAAATTTGTCCTAGATTTAGTTTGATCTGTTTTAGGTCACTGAGAGAAAAAGACACATGAAATCTGGAAGTTCCAAATTCCCCATTTATTTCCTGTAAAGGGTAATGTCCTTGAAAAACTTGAATAAACTCATAAGGATATGAATAGTTCCTTAGAGATTTGGATTATAGCTGGTCTAGAAGCCCCACCCTCAGGCCTGGAAGGGTAAGTAGGGAAAGCCTTAGACTCAGTAATAGTGGGTGAGGCTTTGATTATGGTGGTCTTGAAAACCTCTTAGGTTCCAAAAGTTGAGGAAAAGCAGCCTCAGGCTCAGAGATAGTGGATGCCTTAAGGACCTGGGGTGCCTGGTTTTCCTGTGGCTCACATTTACATTTTGAACATAAAGACAATTTCTTATTATGAAGGAAGTCTGAACTTAGGACAATTCTGACCATTTCCTCTCTTTTTCACAGTATGATTCTGCTTGTAAAATAACATCATAATTAATTCTTCCTTCTGCATTCCATTTTGGCTCTCGAGGATAGATAGGTCATGTGCATGTGCAGAAAAATATCAAATAGCTGTTTTTCAACATGCAAGCATCAAATTTCCCAGAGCTTCAAAATATACACCAAAGAAGTAAGAAACTTTGACACTGAGCTCTTTATGTCTGAAAGGCAAAAAGACAGAATTGGGCATCCCCTGTAAGTTCTATTTTTTTATACCTTCGCCAAGTCCCTCCAGTTGATTCCACTTCAGAGTAGGAGACCAGAAAACATAATTTACCTCCACCCTTACACTCATGCACAATTTCATCTTCTGAGGGAATTTGTGTACTTGCTCCTATAGGTACTTTTATAAGCACAAGTTACAATTGGTCTCAAATGTGACAAGTAATATTTAAAAAGGAAGCATTACTTTGTATTAAACCATTTTTGTTGTTTTTTGAAAGAGGGCACATACCAAAAAGTGAGTTGAAAGTAATTGGAGAACTTTTTAGGCTATAAAGAAGATCACTTGTAGAGACAGAAACAATAATTGACTTGAGGAAGTCCATCCTGGTCCCCAGGGCAAAGAAGTCTCCAAACACTTGTGTTAGCCATCTGACCACCTAGGCAACCTTTCTTAGCAGCAAGACAAAACTGCACTCTATTTCAACTTTTATATCTTTGACGCTCACAGGTTAACTGATATTTATTATCTAGAAACCACATTTTACATGTTAGCAGAGGCACATTTATACTCTTTTTTAGCATGCGTAACACACAAATGTAAATCATTCCTGATAGCTGCTATGGAAAGCAAACAGTTGCTGTAAGTTTTCTAGGCCTGATTTTTGGAGGCGGCAGTTTAAAGGCAAAGTAGTTCTAATATCAACTCAAAAGCTTAGGGAGAACTTCTAGTTAAGTAGGAGAAAGAGAGGAAATATAATAGATAAATGGAGATATTTTCTGCGAGCCAGTTTCCACTAACATTTTGGTATTTGCCAGAAAGCAGCAGCTTTTGCCATGACCTCTCAGTTGCTCTCAGTTTCTATTGGTCCATCCAACCAGAGGTCAGTCTCTAGAGAGGAACTCAGCTGTCTGTCTGACAACATTCCATGGGCCATTAGTTTCAATGAGGATTCATCAAAGGATGCTGGGGAAAGCTATCCTCTGCTTTAAGAGTAGCTGGTGCTGCAAAAGCGTTTCACTAGCTGGCAGAGTAACCATTGTTTGCCAGAGTTAGTGAAGATAGGAAAAAGCCTGAGCAAAATCATTACCTAGCACTTTATAAGTTTACAGTAAAGGCTTCAAAGTCCACAACCTATCAAAGTATTTTTCCTATACACATAAATGCTAATTAGACCTAGTGATATGAGAAATATAACTCCAACCTGCTCAATGTCTAAATACTGAGTTTGTGCTCTCTGAAATCCAGGAATGAATTCTAGGAACAATAGAAATTAAGAGTAGAAAAAAATTTATTGAAAGAGATAAAAAGCTTTTATCTAAGAAGGGCAGAAAGGAGCCCAGGAAGTGGATTGCTCACCAACCCTGTTTCTCAAGGGTGTTTTATCAAGTAAAGCTGCAAAGTAAGGCAGGTTTAAGGTGAGAAAGAACTGTAATCAATCAATAAGATTACATGCATGGTTGAGTAATAATATTGATCCAATAGATAATTATAGGATGAGTGTGAGGTGGAATAAAACTGTAGCCAGCCAATAACATTACAGCAAGCATAGTCCCTTAGATAATACTGATTAAATGGGGATCAAAGGATAAAGCAAGTCATGTAGCAACACATGGGACAGAAAGAACCTTCCAAGAAGGGGTGGGTTAAGGAGATCTGGTCTATTTAGAATATTAAACGCTGTTATTCAACCCTAGAGGATGTCTATGGATGCCTGACTACCTCTGACATTTCTATCTAACTTTGCTATCTATGATACTAGCAGGGGAGAGAGAAAGTTGGAGATTATCTCTTAGGCTAAATGTGTGTTGGTCCCCTAGTGTGACACTTTGGATATAGCTCATTCTAATTTCTCTCAGAAGTCTATTCTCTCCACTGTGTCTCAGGCTCAGCCTCCTAAGGAAGACTGTTGCCCAGAACACTAAGTTGGGACATGACTTGTATGTGTGTTCTCCTGGATGGGTGAAATTCCAACGTTTCATCTGACCCAGATTCCTCATCTCAGATGACTTCCCTTGGCTCAGCATGAGCAAACATTCATTTTCTATGTTCCTAATTTAGTTGTTGGATAGGAGGAAAATATTGAAACAGTTTAGAGCTCTTTTCTCTGTAAGTCTTACATGCCTCAAAAAAAAAAAAAAAGGAAAATACATAATGGCAGGGAAAGATCAGAAGTAAGGTCAGAGAAAGGAAGTCTTTTCTACTTACGCTCACAATGAGTTATTGAAACAACTTGCCAGTGAGTCATCATACTCAGTCTCCAAAGTCAACAGTGGGGAGTCTCAAGAGCTAAGATTGCCTTCACATCAGCGGGAGATCAGACCAGAAAGGAAACAAGAGGACAGGCTTGACATTTCCTCTACAGTGTAGAGGAGGATCAGAGCCAGTCTGTCTCAGTGAAACCTGTCCTCCACCTTAGGCACAGTCACCAATATAGCATCTTTTAACTGATGGAAGGAGCCCCATGGTTTATTATATAAGCATGTATATTTTCTAAGTATGAGCGAGATTTTGTTTTAAAAAACCCATTTTATAGAATTTTATATTAAAGTCTACTGAGGGGGCTCTAATGTTTTGCTTTCTACCTCTATTGTCTAAAATAAGGAACACCAGAAAATTCAGTCTCTTGTTCAAATTTAACATAAACAAAATAGGAAAAAATATCTTCCATTAAAAAAGCATCTTAATCTATAACTTTCCCATGATTTTAACTTAAAGTTCTCATCATTTTGACAAAACTATGTAAGAGACAGAACATTAGCAATTATAAACAATGGGCAAAGACGTAACAAAATTTGAAGCATAAAACGTTTGATTACCTAAATGAGTCCCAATCCAGAATCTGTGAAACAGCAGCAACTCTTAGCTCCATCCAACGATCTCAAAGAACGACCTTCAAGCGAGATAGAGCAAAGAAACTCCCAACCTGTTAGATGTCTGGGACAAGTCTGTCTTATCTAAAGTCAAAGAATGGATTCGAGGAACAACACAGTTTAAGAGCAGAAAATATTGAGGAAAAAAGCTGTCTGAGAGAGAAGCAGAAGGGGTCCCAAGTATATTGCCCTGTATTCTTATGTTTGATACTAAACCAATTGTATTATGGCTGGATACTTGATTTTGTGTTATGCAGCATATTTCAACCCATTTTGACAAATAATTTAAGGTAAATCAACACTGTATGGCATGTGGGGGATACTTTGAGAGGAGGATAGGTGAACTTCTTGAATGGGATATTAAATACGTTTTCCATCTCTCCTCAACCCATATTCTAAATTCTTCAATTGCACTGTTTTTTCCAGGGTTTTTGTCATCTTCTCTGGAATATGGGACAGTAACCAGAACCACTGAACTAGATTGCATAAAGGAAAGATTTTGAGTGTCTGTGTTACTCACAAAAATAGCTAAAGACCATAAAATGCCTATAGATAGTTATGAGATCACGATGTAAATGAGGAAATTCTGAGATGAAAATTGTGTTGCATGACATGCAACAAGCACAGGCATCTTCAAGCAGTTTTGTAAGTATCTAAAGGTGCACTGATAACTAGGAACTCTGGACAGAGACCTGGGAAGACTTTTAGGTAAAATTGAGTTTCCTTCCTGAAGAAGGCTTAAACTAAATTCACAGCAGACAGTGACTTTGCCTCATTTATATTTTATCCTCTAGGCACTGAGTAAACATTTGCAAAATAAATCAATGGATATCAACAGATTCCATCTAGTACAGTGTTTGACAAATAGTACTGTTCAACATTTGTTTGTTGAATGATGGCATGAGGAATAAATGCATACTTTACCATGGGAAGGAACTCTGTACATACTTAAGCTACTGGTGTCAACTCTTTGCCATGACTCACTCTCAACAAGTAGGCTTCTGTCCTGGTCATGATTTATAGTGTAAGATGCTTTCTGCAAGCAATCAGGCTGCCTGTCTCAAGTCTCTACCTATCAGGCAGAATTGGGGAAAGATTAAAACTCAGGAGTCTCTTGCTTTCTCAACTCCCGGAAATAAATCATAAAAGACTGTTATGCTAGTGTGGGACAGGTTTTGTTGCTTACTTTTTACTGACTGTTGTGATCTACAGCAAAGAAACATGGAAAATCAACTAATCTTCACTAAGAAATTAGAAAAGACTGCATCTCCACAAAAATATCACTTGGTTGGTGGTAAGAGTAAAAATATAACCAGGTAAAGGTTGTTGGTTCCTTGGTTCTTGCTGATGAAGCCTGAGGGAGCCTCTTGAAGGGCAATGCACTTGGCCAGAGGGATGCCAGGAGGTAGGAATCACAGCGCTCTCCCTGCAGTATTCCCAGTAGCACTGTCCTGGGAGCAACCTGCACTGTCCCCCTCAGAGTACCCAAGAGGTCACTTCTAGGACTCTTGCTCTCTTGCCTTCACATCACCCTCCACAGCTGAGCACTTAGCACACAGAGGCTTCTTGCTCATCAGGCCTCCACCACTAAACTTCAGATTCCTGTAGGAAAAAGAAGATCTAGGTGCTTAATAAGTGCAGCTCAGCAAATTAATAACTTTGGCACTAGATGCAAAAATAAACCTCAACTATGAGTATGTTGATTTTTCCTCCATGTTTGCTACATGGACCATCTCTAATGCTCTGGAAATGATCATTCTGGTCAAAGATGATTTTCAATAGCTAATGAGAAAGCCTGTTATTCAAAATTCTCTAAGAGAATTTCATTTTCAAGTGAAGTCCACCTGCTGTTGTCAATTTCCAATGGGATTTAACATATATTAACAAATCTCTCCCTTTTAAAAGTTTCAATTTTATTATTTTTTTCCACAGTTAGCAGGACTTTAGGCATAAACAGTTGTAGCCACTTGGCTATTGTTATTTTCTCTGTTACTGACTCTGGTTACCACCTCTATCTGTTTACCAATCTTCCCTGTGAAAAATCAGCTCAAAGTCAAAGAATCCACATATGTGCAGGGTGTGTCCTATGCTCAAGGGAAATCAGGAGCAGGCATCCAAACCTTGGCAGGTGGACATTCTTGAAATGGTTGCCTTCTCATGAGGAAAGTATTCCCCTTGCTCCATTAAAAACAAAAAATCCAAGTCATTTGGCAAAGTTAGATTTTAGAGGCAGTGGGCACTCCGTCTCTGATCCTCTCTCCCCCTAACAATGCAGTCCTTCAGACGTGTAGATACTCTTGTTTTTCCTTAAACTTTGGTAAGATTAAGCTTTGACAGAATTTCTGTTTCATTCCAGACAGTGAAGTTCACAGAAAACGTCCGCCTCTTTTCTTTATACATGCCAGCTCATCTTCTTTCTGTGAAGTTAGCATAATCAGAAAAACTTGATCAGCATCTCTAAATATGTGCTAAGTGTAGTTACCTGTGTTATCACTTATTCTTACAAACTGTAAAATATATTTATCTACATTTTCTAGGTAAAAACATTGAAATTCAGAAAGACTAATTAACCTACTCAAGGTAAAACAGCTACTAAATACCGATCAGTGTGTATCACTGAGAGCTCAGGATTGAGTTGTGTTTTCTCAAAATTCTTATGTTGAAGCCTGCCCCCCGCCCCCGCTAATGTGATAGTTTCTAAAGATGGGGCCTTCAAAGAGGTGAATGGCTTAATGTGAGGCCATTGAATGGGTGCTAATCCAGCATGACTATTCCTCTTTCAAGAAGAGAAATTTGTGAAACAAAATCAACACCGAGAATGTGCACACAGCAGAAAGACCATGTGAGAAGACAGCCGTCTGCAAGCCAAGGAGACAGGCCTCAGAGGAATCCAACTGCTGGCATCTTGATCTTGGGCTTTCAGCCTCTAGAAGTGTGACAAAATCAAATTCTGTTGTGTAAGTCACCCAGTCTGGTGTTATTTTGTTAGGGCAGCTGTAGCAAATTAAATCATATGGCTTGGGTTGGATTTAGGTGCTAGTAACATAAAACTATCAGCATTGGCTTAACCTAGGGCTTGAAAAACAGAAGTCCATGAGCAAAATATAGCCAGTGTCTCTTCTGATAAAAAAAAAAAAAAGTTTGTAAGAGCACTGTCATGCCCATTTGATTATGTGTTATCTATTGCTGTTTCATTCTGCAAACACAATTTAGTAGTTATAGCAAAACACATGACCCAAAAATCCTAAGTATTTTACATTGCTATTATACAATTATTCTACTAAATAATTTGTTATGGTCACTGGATAATACCTTATGGAAACAGTTGGTGACCATTTTTTAAAGCAAGTATGGGTTTACTATTTCACACAGAAGCCCAGAGACTGGAAATTTAGCAGATTGGTACAGCTACTCTCAAGGGGTCAGCATCAACACCCATTTGTCTGTTTCCTCTATTGTCCTTAGAAGACAGGTTGCATTTTGTATTATCAAAATACAACATGTCTACTAGACATCAACCATTGAATCTGAAATTTAAGAGGGAGAAGGGAAAGAGCAAGGCACAGAAAGAGTCTTCAAAAACAAATTACGTGTACTATTTCTATCAGTTCTAGCTTTTTAAATAGTTGGTAAAGTATACATGAGGGCCTGATATCAGATAGTCATAAAAGTTGTGGCAACCAGAAATATGAGAAAGATTATGGAGATAGAAATCAGTGCATTTGGGATGCAGGACAAAGCAGCACACAAGGTCTCTACAGTGTTCAACATCTCATTGTCCAGCCACTGAAGCTCCAGGACAGAGGAAAAGTTTGATGAGTCATGTGAAGCAAGCAATAGCTTGCCAGGAAAGGCCTCAGTTTATTTCTGGGGGAAAGAATAAAAATTCAAGTGAAGTGAGAGAATATGTATTATAAACACACAAGAAATACAAACAAACCAACTCCTCAGTCATAGACAGTGGGCTTGTTGTCCAGGGCAGCCTGCCCTAGCAGCCAATCTCTCAGAAAACTAGGGAAATAAAAGTAGCCTTAAAAACAGATCCCATTGGAAAGGTAAGAGTGTAAGTGGATGTCACTGAAAACAAGAGGTTCTGGACTACTCCTGTCCATTTTCAATCCCTAATTTCATTTCCAATCCTTATTTTCATCCAGCTCTGAGATCAGTGAAAAGAATTCCTGATTTTGTATTTCTTACTAAGATCCTAGGCTTTGTAGCTTCTGGACAATGGAACTCAGCTTGGGGGAAGGAATCAGAGGTCACAGTAGATTTGAAGGCCACCATGGAGAAAAACAAAACAAAACAAATTTCTTACATTCCATGGCTTTGGAAAATGGGACATAGATGATGGAGACCAGAAGAATGTACCCAGATGACACAAACTTGAAGCTACAGCGCTGGTGAATGTAGGGAACATCAAAAGAATTGACACCGAACCGATGAACTTAGACAAAGCAACTGTGAGGGACGCTGTGTGAAATGAGCATTTAAGACACAGTTTTGACCTCCTTCAGGTGAACCTGATAGGGAATTACCCAATGCTGCTCTGTGTTAAGACATGGCATTTGTATTGTTTATTGAAATGCATGTTTTATTTCACCTCCTGGCAAAGAGGAAGATGGATTAACTCTGACATATCTTTCAGAGACTCCTTCATAGGGAAGCGATATTTGAACTTTTAGGATTTTAACATTGTAAGATATTAAGGAGGTAATCAAATCTAGCCCAGTCTACTTCCATTCCTGATGTTAATTTGTGCTTTTGTGATCCCAAGAAGGCAGCATAGACCCAGATGACGATAAATAAGTTCAATGTCATTTTCATATTCCTGCAGAAATGTTCATTTTCGGTAAAACTTTTTCCAGACTCTAAGCCAGAAATAATGCAAGGCCTCCATCTTTTGTGTTTCATTTGCACTTAATATGCATGACTATGACAAAAGCATTCCTGGTGTGTGAATTATTTCTTGCTGTATTTAATCTCTGACTTATTTATGATTGATTCACAATTAGTCTTGGTAGTGAACCATATATCTAGCTCTCTGTTTAATTGAGATATAAAGATAAATATATTTTTGTTAAAGGAGTAAATAAACAAAAAATGTGTATTTATCAATAGAAAAGAATGGAGTATCCAAACCACACATGGATAAACTTCAAGAGAGTATTCTATGTAAAAGAATCTAAACACACTTAACACACTATATGATTCCATATATATAAACATCTAGAAAAGCTAAACCTACAGAGCTAAAATTATTTCAAGTAGCTAGTAAAAATAAAGCACCATTTTGCCAGATGGATATGGTCTAGAATTGTGATCACTGCACAGTTGCATAAATAATTTACCGTTATTGAAATATACACTAAAAAAATGGATAAGTATAGTCAAAACACCATTTAAAATTTTAAACAGTATAGGTTAGACAGATGATAGATCATAGATGGTACATAGATAGATAGATAGATCTAAATAGTTAGAGATGTTTGGGCATATGACTTATCTCAGTTTTTATATATAAACCAATTCTTTCCATGATGTTCCCTGGTTACTTCTTGGCCATTTAATTAAAGCACTAGGGAAATTTTAGTAGTGAAGGAAGGAAAAAACAAAGAAATCAGAGTTAATTATGCCCTAAATATTTTAACATTGCTTGCACCAAACATTAGGTGTATCTCTCCTGCGGTAAATGCAGGTAACCATATTGATGTATGCTTTAAAATTATGACCTGAAAGACTACACACAGGTAACTGTTTTGTCTGTGACAGGGAAGTTTGATATTTGAATGATCTAGTGCCAGATTAATCAATATCTAGGAATCTGAGCACTCATTTTAGGCTGAAACTTTCCCAGTCTAAGGCATCAAACAACAAAGCTCCTGGATTCTGAGGAAGCAATGCTAAAGAGAAAGTAGTGCACTCTCAGGTAGCTGTAAGGGCAAATAGCAAACAGGGACAAAAGACTTATATTCACCTTAAACATAAACTTCAAGACACTGTATGAAACTCTGAAATTCAGGGTACAAAACAAAAGAAATTAAGTATCAAAAGTCAATGGCCTTCATACACTACCTGGCAGGTTCAGTGTGATTGTAAGAGCAGAAGTCTACATTTGCAGAACAAGAAGATACAAAACTAATGCCATGTTTTAAAAGAGCTGGTTCTAAGCAGCCAATGTTAATTTACCTAGAAACTGTGAACTCTACCTAGAACAGAAAGCAGCTAGCCCTTGATCTATCTGCTCTGCCAGGGCTTCACTGGATCTAACTATAAACAGTTTCCCTACCCAATAAACTTGTTCTAAACTCATGTGATTTTTTGGCCACTGCCAATGAGAATGAGTCAAAACCTTATTCATACCTAGCATCATACTTCCCTTCCTACCTAGAAAAGTCCCTTTCTTCCTCCGGGGAAGCATTTGCAAACTCTTCATCCATGCAAGGCTCTTTATCTGCACAGTACATAAGCTCAGTGCATTTCTCTTTTTTGTCCTTGGATTTCATCTTCATGCAAAGTAAACAAATGGTAAATTCTTACCAATGGAAGTTCAGGTCTGCAGTTCATTGCATTCATGCACAGCCCATGCAGTCATCATGTGTGTCCTGCTATGGTGACCAAATTCCCGGCCCAAACCCAGATGCCAGGATATAGCAAACATCCACTGGAAGGAGCTGCTGTCAGTCCTAAGGCAAAGCCCTGGTTGGCTTTTTCCCATCCCTACCTAAATGCCGAGATTCAAACCTTGCTTGAGCCATCTTTATCCTTTGCTCTGAGAAAAAGCCTCCTACAGATGTTGGACATGATATGCAAGTGTGAGGTCAAGCTGTCTTCCAGAGAGGACAAATCTGAGCAAGAACAGCTCCCTGCTCAGAATGACTTTGGGATGACCATGTGGTGAGGGTCCTAGAGAGGCTCTAACACTCTCTTGGGAGGGGAGCCAGTATAAGAAGCTAATAGACTCTCTCCAAGAGTTCCTTGCACATCACAGATTGGGGATCCTAATGACTATGTGAGACCCTGACCCATGTTCTCTACCCTGGAGAACGTTTTCTGATGATCCATAACTAGAAGATATTTTAAATAGCTTCCTGTTATATTTTCTGATTCTATTAGTTTCTTAGAGCAAAATGTCCCATACTGAATGACTGACACAACAGGATTTTATTTTCACACAGTTCTGAAAGTTCAACTCAAGAGCAAGGTGTTAACAAATTTGACTTCTTCTGAGGCCTCTCTCCTTGACTTCCAGAGGTCACTTTCTCATGATTCCCTCATGTTACTCCTCTTGGCCTCTGTATTGTGTCCTAATCTCTTCCTCTAATGGTGAAGTCACTGTGATCTACTGATATCGCACAATTTTACCACATTTTTTTGTTTTAAAGTCTTATTTCCAAGTACAGCATATTCTGAGGTAGTATAGATTAGCACTTTGCCATATGCATTTGACAAGAGACAATTCAACACATCACTTCCTGCCTTCTGGTCCCAAATTCATAATCATTTTTACAAAATGAATCCCTCCCATTCCAACATCCACAAATGTCTTAACTTTTCCCACCATCAAATCTAAGTCCAAAAACCTCATCCAAATATCATCTAAATTAGGTATAAGTGAGACTGAAGGTATGATTCATTCTGAGGCAAAATTCTCTCTAGCTGTAAACCTGTTAAGCCAGAGAAGTTTTCAGCTTCCAATGCACATGGGAGACACACAGAATAGATACTCTTTCCCTGATAAAGGGAGAAATTACAAAGAAAGGAATCCCAAGAAACCTCAAGACAAAAGTAAATTCCTCTAGATTTTAAACCACAAAAAGATCTTCCTTATCCTTTTCCCTGTCCTTCAGGCTCACTACTATGGAATCACCAGACTTTTGGCCCAACAGAGCACTGACGTCCCCCTTGACGTGGAGGTACCAACTCACCCCTCTGATACCAAGGAGGTGATCTGGGACTAGGGAGTAGCCCACAGACTGGAACCATGATGAGGATCACTTTGCTCTCCTATCCTATGTCCTTAGGATCATAGAGGCTGTCACAGGTGTGACAATTTCTAAATCATCTCTGGGGATCTTCTTCTTTTCACTTGAAGAATAATGCAAGAATGAGGCGGACAACACTATCACTTCATCCCCTCGAAATCCAAGACACCACATTTTTTTCATTTCATTGTGTCCTTGAACCTGTCTGTCCAAGCTAGCAGTATTTCTGCTGAGATGTTTGGTTGGATCTATGAATCACACTTACATTTTCTTCATAAAATAATTGTGTAACCACATGGTGTTCTTTCCAGAGCAAAATTTCTTGTCTTTGTCAACATAGGCTGAGCACTGAACAACTCTTCTATCTCTGCTTCCTTTTTACTTCATTCTTCCATTCATCTCCTCTCATAGGAAAGAAAAGAAAAAACAGCCATCTTCCAAAACTTAGCTTGAAATATACATGGAAAAGTAATCGAGTTTATCACTTGCAACTTCACCTTTTACAAAACACTAGGCTACAATTAAGCTAAATTCTTTGCCACTGGAAGAGAAGGATTGCCTTTCCTCCACTTTCTAAGCCCTGGCCCAAGTCAACTTCGAGGCTCATATTTCCACCAACAAACTCTTCAGGGTATCTAGGCTTTTTCTTACATTCACGCTAAAATGCTTCCACCCTCTACTTATTACGAAGCTCCAAAGCTACTTCTTCATTTTGAGGTATTGGTGGTTAAGACATCAATGTACACGTGTAGAGAAGTTAAAATTCAGCCCTTAAAATTGGTCATTGATAAACTATAGGAAAATGGTGGGGATTTTGAGATTGATTTTAATTTAGCTACTTTAGTCAATTTATTTATATGTCTAATGGTTTTCAGTGAATTATAGATGTCCCAGGTGTATAACTCTGTCATATCTGCAGCATTTGTCTTCTGATTCATTCTTCTAACACTAATAAAATGTTCTCAATATTATTCTAAATACTTTATATATGTTAATACATTAACATCTCCCACTCCCCACCAAAAGAAAACCAAAACAGAGTTTCAGCAAAGTGTGAAGCCTTCGCCTAAAAACAGCTAAATTGTTAAAAATCTCTGAGGTGAATGCTATTATTTATTGTCTTTGCATACTGTATTTGAGAAAACAGAGCTACAAGAGGGTAAGCACCTTGACTAAGTCCCCATGAGGAGAGTAGTGACGGCATTCTAATTGGTTCACCTTGGAGTGTACACAATCCATGCATTTCTAATTCTTATTTCCATTTTTGCCTTTTCATGAACTGTACCATCTACCCATCAGTGAAAAATGTCTCTTGAATGATCCAAGAAATATTCACCAATCTACTAAGGAGCTATAACTGTGTAAAGGTAGCCCATAATATCCACACACAGGGAAAAAAAATTGTCCATAAATATGTTACAGAATCAATCAGCATCTCACATCTAGATAAGATGGTTAACATCTCAAAATAGTGCACATTCAAGGAAAATGGGTAGCGGTATTTTGTTATGCATAGCCTCCCTGGATTTTATCCTTGATAACTTGTTTGTGAGGTACCGCTGTAAATCCTCCCAAGAGGCTTAAGTCTGTTGTCTGATCCTGCCATTCTCTTAAGACAATGCACCCCTCCTGGTCCTTTCATCACAAAGATTGAAAGCCTCTCATAGTTTTTTTCATCTTTCAGGCAATAGCTCTCAGCCTTTTCAATTTAGCCTCCATGGGCTCTGGCTGTAGAAATTTTTGATTATTGCAATTCAGGCAGAGAAGGAAGTGTGACTGTCAACCAAAGACAGGAAGTCAGGGATGCTGCAAAATATTCTGTAAAGCATAGTTTAGACTCCAGCAATGAATTATCCAACCCAGAATGTCAACAATGCCAGTGTGGAGAAAGTGCTCGAACCAGACACCTGTTTTCAGCACCCAAAGAACGTCAGGCACTAGGAACTGAGGAGCAGGGTGATGGAGAGCCTGTGTACTCTACATCTTTCTGTTTCTCCAGTCAACACTTACAGATGAACATAGCCATGTACAAAATCATACCTACTTAGGTATTTTGCCTGGATACATGCCTTGGCTTCATTTTATTCCAAGTAAGCACTTTGTGGAAAGAACTTATCTGACTTTTTATAAAATCCCAATTTCTGGCATTGACTGAATTTTCCTTGTATATGCAACAGGAAAACATGTTTAATATTTCTAAAAATATCACTGCACCCTATAATTCCTACAGTTAATGTCATATTGTGAAAACAGTCTCACTTTGTGTGGCTATCTGGTAAAAAGTTAAGCAGGTAGAGTTCTAGTGGTGGCACAGCTGTTATTACTGTTTTAAAAGCCTCTGTGGATCAAGAGAAGAAAATTGTTTACTTCATTTTAACGTAAACAGTAAAACAAGAAGACCAGATGGCATAGTTCCATGCTGTAAAATCAGGCTTTAAGAGGATGCCCACCAGTTCTCTGAAATCACTGTCCCTTCAGACAGACCTGGAATGTCAGCATCTCAGTCTCCCAGACCTCAAACAATTGCTTTAAAGCGGGTGAACCTCAAATTCATATCTCAAGATTCTACCCATTCCTACTTTCAGATGCCGCATTTATGTCTGTCTTTCAGACATCCACACCTCGAGAATCTTGCCAAATGATTTGTAAAACCTAAATCTCTGACAACTTTCTCTAGGGCATTTTTCTTCCTATTTGATTCTGACTGTTGTTTAGTCATCCACAGCCAGGAAATCTTACAGGTGAGTTAAAACTCTACTTTGCCTCCTTTCATTCCTTTCAAATTCCTGTTCAGATTCTGACTCTTCAACCAGCACACTTTTCTGGCATGTTTTCTCTCCTTTAGATTTCGAGAGCCACCACCCTGCTACAATCCTGTTTCAATCCAAATGGAGTCAACAGAGACAAAAGCATTCACTTCTAGCAGACATTTCACCTCCATTTCTGTTTAGGTGGAATCTTTCCACATAAGTGTGTGAGATCTAACTTCTGTTCCATAGGAAGACAACTGTATGAGTATTTGTTACATGATGGGCAATAATGTCAGCGATGCTGTCAGTAAAATGTCAGCAGGAAGCCAGTTAATTTATAAGTAGGTAACGAGGGGAGGGTATAAGAGGAGCCAGACTGTCAGCTTAATGAAAGAACAGTGTGTACAGAGGCTGAAGGGTTAACCAGGCCACACTCATCACTAAGATAGAAATGTAAAATCATATATAGTGAAATGACAATGTAACTGTTCTCCCTAAGTAAGTTTCCTAACCCACCAGTGTATTTGATTGCTTCATATCCACTGTGCGCTCTGCTTCTCTGTAGACTATATCAGAGCATGGGAAATCCATGCTCAAATTCTATAGGCTAAGCCCTCCATGCTGTTTTAGGGCAGAGACCAGGCTACCTAGACATAAATACTCTAGACAAAGAGCCCACGTGGCAACATTTTCAGAACCGACCTGACAATTAGGAGCTCTCTGTTTTCATACATCCAATAAACACTCCTCTTACTGCCTGCTTTGCCTGAAATTTCACTCTTTGACTTTGTGAGATAGCAATCCAGTTTGCATAGTAACACGAGACCAGCATTTCATAAAAGTTCATTTTATCCATCTTATTTTATTTTCCTTAGTTTAAAATACTGATCTCACTGTTGTCTGCTTGCATCGTTCTTTTTTTTAATCCCAATTTTTACTTTTTATTGGTACGTTTGCCTTACATAATGATCACATTCCTTACATGAAGTTGATACATGTACACAATACATCTTAGCTTCTTTTTTTTCCTCTTCTCTCTTCCTTCCTTCCATCTTTGGATCCTCTCCTATTTAAACAAAATCTATCTCCCTACTTTCTATTACCTATCTTTCATTTTTATTTCTATTTATATCTTGAGTTTCTCCTATAAGAAAAGCTACGTGATTTTTAAGCTTTTGTGTCTAGTTTACTTCACTTCATATTAAGGTCTCAAGGTGCACTCATTTTCCTATAAATCACTCAAGTGTTTTATGCTTTATGGCAAAGTAATGCTCCATTTTATATAAATACCATTTCTTAAACCATTCATCTGTTGATGGACATACGAGTGCTTTCAAGATTTACTTATTGTAAGTCATGTTGCTATATTATTAGTGTGTATATACTATAATAATGTGATATCATTAACTCCTTAGGAAAGAAACCTGGATGGTTTCTATTTTTCTCAGAGTTTTTTAAAATTATGAATATTTGTAGAAGGTTTTTCTGTATCTATTGAGATGAGAATTTGACTTTTGTCCTTGTCTATGTTTATGAGACTTATTAGACTTAATTATTTGCAAATGCTGACCCATTTTGCATCTCTGGGATGAAGCCTACTTGATTATGACACATGAACTTTGTCATGATTTGTTTTGCTTGTTTGCCAGTACTGTGTTGAGTATTTCTGCACTGATGTTCGTTAGAGGGATTGGCCTGTAGTCCTCTTTTTTGTTTGGATCCTTGCTTATTTTGCAAATAGGGTCATGCTAATTTCCAGGAATGAATTTTAGCATGCTCCTTACCTTTCAATTTCCTTAATGATTTTGAGGAGTATTAATGTTACATCTTTCCTGAAGTTCTTGTAGAATGCAGCAGTGAATCCATCATAACCTAGGCCTTTTTTTTTTAATTTGGTAGGTTTTCTTTAACTGCTTTAATTGTCTGTTCTTGAATTATTTAGGTATTTTATATCTAGTTTTGGTAATTCATGTGCAGCCAGGATTCTATTCATCACAGGCTTAGTTGCTAAAATAGATTTTAATAAGCTTCTGGATTTTGGCAGCATTCCTTGTGATGTCACATTTTTTATTCTTAACTGCATTGATTTAGGTCTTTTCTTTCTTTCTTTCTGTCTTTTGATAAGATTAGCTAAGGGTTAACGGCCTTTGGTAACAATGTATATTTCATTGTTGTTGGGTTGGTATATTTTGTTCATTCTTTCCAAGAACCAGGTATTCAATATGTTGATTCTTTGAATGGTATTTTCAGTCTCCATTTCATTGATTTCTGCCTTCTTATTTCTCTAGGACCTTGAATTACATCACTAAGCTATTTATTTGGGATCACTCTTTTTCTGGTGTGGGTGTTTACATTATACTCTTTCTTCTTAGAATTTCTTTCATTGTGTCCCATAAATTTTGGTGTTGCACTGGCATTATCATTTAATTTTAGGAACTGTTTTATTTCCTGCTTAAGTTCTTCAGGTACCATTAATTATTCAAGAGGTTAATGTTTGATTTCCATGATTTGCACAATTTCTGTAGTTTCTTTGCCATTGAGTTCTGACTTCATTGCAAGATGATTTGATAATATGCATACTATAATTTCAATTCACTTATATTTATTTAGGAATGTTTTATGGGGTATGGTGTGATTCAGAGATAGTTCTATGAGCTTCTGGGAAAAATGTGCATTTTGTTGTTGTTGGATAAAAGATTCCTTAGGAATATAGTAAGTCTATTTGTTAGGTTTTGTTTAGCTCTGATATTTCTGTGGTGATTTTTATTCTAGTTGATCTCTCTATGTCATACTGTGGTATTGCAGTCCTCCACTATAACTGTGCTTACATTTATTTGACCTTTTATGTCCTCTAGTACTTGTTTTATGAAATTTGGTGCAACATAGGCATTTATATTTATTTATTTATATATACATATATATTAATGTATGTTTCTATTGAATTGTTCCTTAACCAATATATTTTCAATTTTATTTTAAAGAGAATGAAACCAAACAAAACGAAATAGAATAAATCCAATCAAAACAAAACAATGAAAGTGATACTGAACTTCAAAACAAGATAATAAGAAATCAGCAATGGTTACCTTAATACCTCTTTTTATCTTCAAAACAGCTGTGCATGCCATCAGACATAATAAAATCAAACAAAACAGAACAGTATAAAACCAATCAAAACAAAACAGAAAGAACAATACAGGATTTTAAAACAAGTTGATAGGAAATTAACAATGCTTACCACCATCCCTTTTTAGACATTTCCTCTCCTTTCACTTTTACAGTATCTATTGTACATTTTGGATCCCACTAACCTCTTCAGCTTTTTATACTAGAGAGACATGATGTTCTCCCATGTGAGTCTGAACAATTTCACCTATGAACAGGCTCTCAAATTACACTCATTTATCTACAAGAGCCTTGCAGTGAACTTCCTTTATAAGTCAGCACCTTTCCACGATATAAAAATACCTTATCTTTCTTGTCCATTTGGTGGTTGATGGGCAAGCTACCACTGCTGTGTTCTGGGTCCTTGTCACAGAGAGTATTGTCTTGTTTCCTCCAGCTTTCAGTCCATCAATTTTCTTTCAAGTCAAATGTGTTTCTTATATACAGATACTGATGGATCCTATCTCCCAATCCACTCTGCCCATGTTTCTTTTTCATTGGTGACTTGAGGTCACCTACAGTAATGGTTCATCTCTGCTGTGCTATCCTCCTGCAATTGGTCCCCCACTTTCCCCCTCCATTCAATTGCCTGGTCTTGTCAGTGATCCCCCTCTGCTATTGTTCTTGGAACTGTGGTCATCTTTATATCCCTCTAGGATACCCTTCAGCACTCTTTATAGGCTTGGTTTGGTGGTTATGAATTCCTTCAATTGTTCTTTACCGTGGAAGTATCTTATTTTTCCATTAATTTTGAAAGATAGTTTTGAAGGGTATATCAACCTGGGTTGGAAGTTGTTTTCTTTCAGGACTTAAAACACTTGATGGTTTGTGTTGAGAAGTCTGCTGTGATTCTGATGGATTTTCCTTTAGAGATGATCTGTTTCTTTTCTTTAATAGCCTTTAATATTCTTTTCTTGCGCTGAATTTCTGGGATCCTGATTATTATATATCTCAGTGTACATTCAGTTATGGCCAATTAGAGTTTGTTCTACATGCCTCACTTAACTGTATGTCATGTCCTTTCCCATGCTTGGGAAATCTTTTGCTATTACTTTTGTAAACAGTCTTTTTGTGTCATTTGTGTTGGCCCCTGTTTTTTTTGCTGACACCTATAAGTCTTAAATTAGTTTTCTTTGCATTGTGTTGGAGTTGTGGAATTGTTATTTCCTGGCCCCTTGTTACTTCTAAGAGATCTTTCCTTTTGGGATTGCTAACTGTAATCCTGTCTTCAAGGTCTGAAAGTCTATCTTCAGTTTCTTTCTAGCAAGATTGACAGTTTTCAGTGGAGTTTTCCAGCTAATTTCTTGAAAGTCTCTTTGACTATTTAATCCACTATAATCCTTTCCTATATTAATCATTCAAGGTTCCTATCATTGTCTTATGCTACTGTTTTTTGCCTGTTTTCTTGGAGATATGCTTAGCATTTCTTTTATTATTTTTGTCTTTGGCTCTTTTACCTGAGACATTATTTCTGATCTGATTACTTTTACAACCTCATGAAGTTGTTTCTTTACTTCAGTTGCTATACTTTCAGAAATTTCAGGTGTGAAACTTCCAATTTCTTCCATTTCTGTCTCCCAAATTTGTCCTGTGTGGGCTGGTGTCCTGAGATTGTCTTTTGCTCCTTCATCTTGACATTTTCCTGGGTTCCTCTGGATGGGCCAGTTACGGGTTCCCAGGCACTTTCCTCATTGGCTACCTATCCATGGTGTAGGAAAATGGGTCAGGCACCTGGATTTCTCCTAGCACACATTCCCAGAGAGATGGTGTGGTGCAGAGTGGGCTTCTCCAGACACACACAGTTACAATGGATCTCTGCTGATGGCAGCAGGCATGCAAAGATTGGCTAGCTGGTTCTCCCAGCCAGAGCAGGCTACCAGTCCCTGATGGTAGCTGGCAGGTTTCAGAGGTATTTATGCTCATTTTCTTCTTCTGTTGTTTACAGTTCTGTGGTAATGTCTATGTTGCATTTCAGAAATGTGCTGGATATGGAACTGATCTTGGCCTCTGGATGTGGAGGCTGGCACTGGTCTTCTGTTGGTGGAGTTCTCCAGACTCCTACTGCTGTTTCCTTGCTGATGCTTCAAATACTTGTATGTTACTAGCCTCACTGATTACTTTGCCCTCTAGAGGTGTGTGTGTGCATCTGCACACTGGGCTACTGTCCTGCGTCTTGCAGTCCTCCTCAGTCTTACACTCTCCCAGCTGGTGCCCCGCTCCAGGAAGCAATAGAGGAGCCCTAGATCACAAGCCTGCTGTATTCAGCCAGCCTGCCCTCTGGAATGTAATGCCCTTAACTAATATTTAGCAACATTCTCTGCCACTTCTAATCAGTTGTGGTTTAATTTCACTTTGCCTGAAATTAGGATAGTTACTCGTATTTATTTTCAGGATTCTATTGCATAAAATATTGTTTTCGATCATTTGACTTTTAATCTATGAATTTCTTTTTGGTTTTAACATGATGCTTGTATAGAGTATACATTGATTTATGTTTCTTGACCCATTGTGCTAATCTGTGTCTTTTTACTGGAGGTTTTAGACTATTAATGTTGAGAATTATTACTGAAAAGTATGGAATTATTCCCATCATTGCATAATTTTCCTGTTACTAATTTTCTTTCCTTTTCTTCTACTTCTCTGTTCACCTTACCTGGTGAGTTCATTCTATTGCAACTTTTGGTATGGTTTGTGTCTCAGTATCTGAATCTTATCCATCTCATTTACAACTTATATTTTTTATTGCAGTTTCTAGTATGAAGACCATAATTTAAAATGCAGACTCATGAATAATTACTCTTTCTCCTCACACTGAGACAACCATAAGAAAGTGAAGGGCAAAGCAAGAACTGGGATGGAGAATCATTTGGTATGAGTTATGCTTCAGCATGTGTGTTTTATCTAGCAGTGTAACAGGAAATGCTGGTGAGTGCCAATGTGCTGGGAAACATAGAGAAGAGACCCTGGTTGAATGAGAAAGATGAAAGTTATAAAAGTAGTAGAAGAATAAACAAAGGTCCCATATTGTCAGATCACCTATGAAAAACCAAGGTTATAGCAGACAACACTAAACAGTAAATTCCTCTGTTCCTTGTCTGAGTTGTTGACTTTAGCAGGTTTGAAGGTTTATCCAACGCATAACAAGCATAGGGGGAAAAAGAAGGCCTTCATGAAGACAGTCTCAGTTTATGGAGTAGGAGCCTGTAGCAACATACTGAAAATTAGGTGCCAAAAGAATAGCACTAAGCATGAACCTGGCTATGAAGACAGCTTTTAAAATATAGCATAGAGGGCATTGTCTGTGAAAAGAACCTTATAGACCAGTGTCATTAACATAGATGCAAAATAAACCAGAATAAAGCCATGTGACACATGACACACTCATACCATATGCTTGGACAGGGTAGGCAGCTAAACAGAAGTGAGGATGAAAGTATAACAGGCTGTTGCTCTTAATGATTCCATTTTATTTAATTTTTGTTCCCTATCTCATTCTGAGACTACTGATATCTTTCTGAATTCCTGTGATCATGCTTGTTTTTCTGAACTGATTCTTGGAACAAACTGATCAGAAATTGGAATGTCCTGTCCTCAAGATTAACAAAATACTGTCATAAGGACTTCACCGCCCAATGTGGGGCCAGACTATCTAGCTCAACCTCCTGGATATGTACTGATATCTGTACGTCATCCCACATCTGATTCTCAAACAACACTCCCCACTTTGACCCCAAAAAATGGAAAGGAGAACTTGAGACATTAGCCCACCTACTTCCAGATTGTTGGCACCCTCCCTACATATGTTTTTTTCCCTAAAATTCATCTCTTGGTTACTAGTCTTCTATAGAAAGAAAAGAGAGAAGGAAAAAAGAAGGAAAGAAAGAAAGCAAAAAAGGAAAAATACCATTGCACATGAAACGTGCAGAGATCCTAAGGACTAGAATTAAACAATACATTCTGTGTATCAATATCCTCTCTGAGGCATATCCAAATATGGTGACTTGTTGAATCATGTCACCTAGGAATAAATCACAACAATTGGTCTAACTCTTGCATATTGAACACAGCAAAAACAAGAAACCATCAAGTGATCTACAGAAAAAAAAAAGCAAAACTTTTTGTGGTGTTCAAGGCCCTCTGAAAGTTGTCTCAATAAATATTTTTTTATATTTCTTTTACACATTCCCAGAAAAAAGACCAAAGACTTAAGTGTAATCTCCTAATACCAGACACTGGGACAAGGTTCCTTGTGCTTATGACTTCATGAAGTGCTAGAAACCCATCTGCCACTGGCTGCAAATTCTAATTCCCAGGTTGTACAGACTCAAAACAAGGCAACTGTGTTCTCAGAATCTTGTACCAAAAGACTACTGACCTCAGGCTTTTGGGGGCAGTATATTTTTCTAGGATGTTCAGCTTTTGGCAAAATGGCAAGGAAGGGTCAGCAGCCTTTCGGTCTTCTAATAAAAATCTGGGGTGCAGGAACTTAAATATAAAGACACAAGCCACGCCAGAAACAGCCAAATGATAGACGAAAGTAAAGGGATCTAGTGACTGAACATAGAGCATTATCTCCACACTCACCCAGGGCCTAAACCCTCACCACCTCGTGTGCCTTCTTAATCCAGCTAAGCGTACTGCCTTCTTAATCCTTCTATACCTATGGTGGAGACCAATAAGGCCAATGGGCTCCTTGCGAATATGTGCTCTGTCTCTCCCTATTAGGCTACATCTAGATACTTTTTAACATTCTTTTTAGTAATTAAACCAGAACGTGATCTGTTACAAAATTTTTAAATGTAACTAAGTAACCATTGGGTAGACAGTTCTAAAAACTTCTTGTCCCCAAATTGAGCAATATAAATAAACAAGAGATTTACCAAGTTGAAGGCATCAACTGACTTCTAACTGAAGACATGCTAGAGAAATAAATATATTTTGTCTCACTTTGGTCATTGTCTCACAAAACTTCCTCTCTCATCATGATGTCATAGGATTGTGAATTATTTGGAGACTGATGATCTCAGATTTGTGAATTCATTATATCCAAATAAAATGTTCAAAACCTGAGTGAGTTTATTATTAGAATGTTTCAACATTGATACTGGATCAGATCTTTCTAGATCGGGTTTTTATTTTATCTTAAGATTTAAATTTTTACCTATTTCTATTTCTGTATAGAAAAATGCATTGTTCAGTAATCATCATACTCATCACCTTCACTCTTCTGTATGACAAAGAACTGATGCTCAGAGTGGTCCTCCAGTGGGGCCTATTTCATATCTTTCTTTTAATTTCCTTTTTCACTGACCACTGAAGAGCAAACACTTCATCAGGACAGCTCACGGTTGTTGCATTTCCCAAGTTCTTCCATGTTGGAGACTGTGTGTGTGTTTCTCTTGTGATTCTGTGAATAACGACAGAATAGTATTTGGGAGTTGAATTTCCCTGCAGTATTTTGTAGGCATAAGTCATTTGCCTCACTTTAGGATATTTTGTGGGATATTCTGTTGATATTTTCTTCTTTAGTCAGTGTGATTTTTTAAAATCTCTTCTGCAAGATGCTTTAGAAATTTTCTTTTTTTTTTTTTTTGAAAGTATACAATAGAACAAGTCAGAATAAAGCCAACTAAGATCGTACAGTGAAATTGGTATAGAACTTCACAGCAGGTTACCGGGATAACAGTAATAGGTATCATAGTATATTTTGTTATTTTTATAATAGTTGTTCTTTCAATCACGTATATCAAAATGAGATGAGATATAGAACACTATAGAACTTATCAAAACAGAATATTGAATAGAGTAGTACCATTAATCAGAAGAGCAAAACAGTAATAAAAATATTTACTTTCAAAGAAGGTAGAAGGTAGTCCCCCTTATTTGCTATGATCAACCTCCCAGGAGATACTGAGATTTCTGGTTTCCATTTGCTAATGGTGGGGGGAGAAGAAGGAGGATAGGGGAAGTGGGATATTTGACTCTAGGCCCTGCAGCAGTAGGTTCACTATTGCTAAGCAGGGAGGCAGGATGGTCATTTGCTTTCACAGCGTCCTCAGTTCCAACACGGCGTGGATTTCGGGAGACACTGCTGGTTCTCCCCCTGGAAGGACTGCAGTCTGCCACCCTGCCTCCGCTTACCAGGGAGGGGAGGTGCTTGCTTGGCTTCCCAGAGTCTTAACTTCCAACATGGCACAGATCTCAGGAGACACTGCTGGTTCTCCCCCTGGAAGGGCTGCAGTCTAGAAATTTTCTTTAATTTGAAATTTTAAATTTCAAAATTTAAACAGGAATATATTCCAATATAAAGCACATGAGATTAAACTTCCAAAAATCTTATCTTTCATGTTTTGCTGTTTTAATTTCTGCCTCATCACTCCCTTAATCTTATATACATTTTTGTCAGATTTTTAAAATTCTTTTCTTCACATACAACAAGTGGATTGTCTTTGTCTTTAGTCTATTCTCATTATCTTCTGGTTAATTTTTCTATGGCATTTTCTTCTCATTAGCCTTTACTTTGAATGGCAAGTTTTTCTTATCGTACTAAACATGGTACTATGATATATATTTTTCTCTGTCACTAATTGTATATTTCTTGTTTCATGAGTCACACTATTTTCTTACTGTATTCTTTAGCTCTTTGTTAGTGAGTTCATTTTACAAGCTCTATTCAGCCAAATTCCTATGAAGAACTTTCTATTCAATTTACTTTTCTTCGATACTGGTTGTTATTTTTGGAAAATAACTTTTGTGTGTTCCTTATTATTTTCTAATCCCAGTCTCATAGCATATGTTTCTGTGTTTTGTCATCATATTCATGTATGTGCAGCTGTGTCTCCACTGTTCTTTTTTTCTTGAACCTAGTGTTCCTGGTGAGATGCCTGCTTTGGCTGTGTCTTGGGCTCCTTGATCTCTACAACCGTGAGCTGTCCTGATGAAGTGTTTGCTCTTCAGTGGTCAGTGAAAAAGGAAATTAAAAGAAAGGTATGAAATAGGCCCCACTGGAGGACCACTCTGAGCATCAGTTCTTTGTCATACAGAAGAGTGAAGGTGATGAGTATGATCTGACAAAATTAAGATGACAGGAAAGAGACACTGTGATCATGGTTTCTTTGTGTGTAAATGATCACTCTTTCATCCTAGTGACATCGTATATGAAGAATATGGTTCTGTTTTTCTGTTTTACGCCCCCAGCTATAATTGTGCAAGATCAGGTGTTACCAGTATCTACTACACTTTGCTTTGTCACTTGTAAGTACTGGTAGCAATCACAAGTATCAAATACGCAGTACCCTCACTCTGTATGATCTACAGGGACTCTTCATAATCTGTGTTTTACTAAACTATTCTTTGCTTTCACGAAATGGGCTATATGTATTTTTACATTGTCTTTTCTGTTACTTTCAGCATTTGTGCTAAGAAGAAACATTCTAAGGTTTCTGAATTTAAATTGACAATCAAACTACATTCATCTAAGAGAGTTACAAAAAGCCTTTCTGAGCATCCCCAATGGGCTCCCAGAATGTTTTCCCTCTGTCTCCTTTCAGTTGTCGCTGACATTGATGATCAAGTTCAGGGAAAAGAGTTATTCCCATATAGAGTTGGCATAAGTAAACATGGGAAAATAGTAGTGTTTTCAGTTACCACTTTCTCTTGCAAATACTTTCCAAGTATTTTTGGCTTTTCACCTTGAATCACACATTTGATACTACTCAATTTCCCACATTTTTTTATAATCCAAGGGTTACTTGGCTCATAGCGTATTGCTTATAGCAAAGCCCCTAACAAAAAGTGTCTTTATAGTAGTTCATAGTTATTACATTGTATCTCAACAATATCTTTTTTAAAAAAAGGAAAAAAAATGGGGAAGATGCTGGGAGGAATGGACAGAGAATGACATACAGAATAGGAGATAATATAGAAACCATTGTTCGTTTTCTGTTAGCTGGTTCTAGACACCCTGTAATACTTTCATCTTCTTGAATGGTTTCACACTATCTTGATATGTTTGATGCCATACTATACAAATTTATACTCAAATATTTCAAGGAAAGAGACACTATGGTAACTACTATTAAGTTGGGTTATCTTGTGGTGAAGTACTAGGTTACTGAAATTGTTATGCTTTGACCTGTATTGTTATGTTGTTTTGTCCTCTTTTATCTCAACCTTTTTTAAAAAATTATTTTTTTATTATTTTAATTAAAGAAAAAAATAAAAAATAGCAGGATATATTATAGTAACGTTTTTGATTTCCTATTAACTTGATTCAAAGCCCTGTATTGCTCTCACTATCTTGTTTTGACTGATTTTACTCTGTTCTGTTCTTTTGGATAGTATCGAGTTTGAAGGTATAGGCAACTACTTTGAAGGCAATAAAATTCACCCTGATGCCCATTCTGGTTTGACTATTATCCTCTTTTGAAGTCCTGTAATGTCTCCAATGTTTAGGTTTTGTTGGTCTTGTTCTGTACTGTTTTGTTCAATTTTATTATACCTAATTATATAGGCAATTCTTTTTAAGGTAGCAAGAAGCATTATGGTAACCATTGTTGATTACCTTGTATTCTGTTTTTACATCATGTACTATGTCCATCCTTTGTTTTGACTGACTGCTTTGTTTTCTCATATTTGGTTTTATTCTCTTCCAAAAAAAAGTAATAAGAACTATGGGAGTAATAAAACCCAAAATGTGTAAATGCTGTTGTAAAAAAGAGAGGGGAAAAAAAAGTGCTCTAAAGGATACAACTGCAAATGTGTTTAGGTGTGTTAAGATAGATGACCATATTACTAAGTTTTTGTTGGATCATTGAACACAACTGTTTGCAGTCTCACTGTTTGAATGTCCACTTTGTATGCTTTTATCCTGTAACTTACACAACTATTTCTAAGATGACAATATGTAATCTATTAACTAGTGATTTCTTATTGGTTTTTTTTTTTGAAATTCTGTATTACTTGTACCCTTATACTGTTTTATTTATCCTTTAAATAAAATTTAAAAAAGAAAAGAGGATAAGGAAGTAAAGGGGAATCATTAAAACAACAGCATTTAAAAGACAGACAATTTCTTAATCTGGGTTTCTAATTTTGATACTTGAAAGACAAAAGAAATGATCAATTTCAGGTTCAAGGAGGTGATGATGTGAAATTATACATGTAAAAGCAATTTATAATGCCAATTAAAAGAATCACCATTATAGAAATTTAAAGCCAATCTTTGTATTTGTATATTTTAGCCACATGATAGTGTAACTTCCGTACTCTAGAAAGTGTAACTATAATTTAGTAAAGAGCTTTTTATCTGCCATTTTTAATTTTAGTTTATTGGTACGTGTGTGTAGTACATAATGCTTATGTTCCTCATGGGAATTTTGTATATGTACATAACGCATCTTAATCCATTTCTCTTCCCTGTACCACCTCCCTCCATTCATCTTTTGATCCTTGTACTTTTTTGTACATGTTTTAATACATACTATTTATATTCCTTGTATGGAGTTGGTACATGTATATAGCACATCTTAATTCCTTTTCTTAGCTCCTATACCTCTCTCCTCTCCCTCTATCTCATGATACATTTCCCCTTTAGATTAATATATCTCCCTACCTCCTACTAGCTATCTTTTGTTTTCATCTTTATTTTTACTTTCTCATATAAGAGAAGTCATGTGATACTTAAGCTTATGTGTCTGATACATGTCATTTAACATTGTGCTTTCAAGATACATCCACTTTCCTACAAATGATTCAAGTTCTCTATAGCAGAGATGCACCCCAATTTGTATAAATACCACATTTTCTTTATCCATTCATCTATTAATGGACATATGGGCTTCTCCCAAGATTTAAGTACTATAAATTATGTAGCTAGAAACACAGGAATGCATATATCACTGTAAAATGATGTCTATAACTCCTTTGGAAAGATAAATAGAAAGAGAATAAATGGGTCAAATAGTTTTTTGAGGACACTTGATACTAATTTTCAATATGGTTATACTGTTTCCATTCCCACCAACATATAGAAGGTTCCTTTCCCTCTGCAGCCTCCCCACCATTTGCTTTACAATATTTGGTGTATGACTTGCCATGTTTTCTGTAGCAGGATGGAACCTCAGTGTAATTTTACTTTGTATTTCTCTTATGATTAGGTATGTTGAGCATTTCTTCATGTGTTTATTGACCATTTGTTCTTCCCTTTATTGATTTGCTTACCTAGTTTTTTTAATCAGGTCTTTTAGTTTTGGGGGGGTCAAAGTTTTTTGAGTTTTTCACATATTCTCTGTTTGAGGAATTGCTTTAGTGCCTATTTTTTATTTAAAGAGAAAAAAGAAAGGAAATAAAAAACAAAGCAGTAACAGGGTACAAATAATACAGAATTTCAAGAAAAAAATATACAGTAAGAAATCACTAGTTAATAGGTCACACATTGTCATCCCAGAAACAGTTGTCCAAATTATAAAATTAAAGCATATAAAGTGGACATTCATACAGTGAGATTGTAGACAGTTCGGTTCAGGGATCCAACAAAAGCTCAGTAGTATGGTTTTCCATCCTATACACTCAAACATACATGTAATTATATCCCTTAGACCACCCTCCCTTCCTCTCTTTTTTACAATAACAATTACACTTTTTGGGTTTTATTTAAGAACTCTCCAAGAGTTCTTATTACTTTTTTTTTGAAGAGAATAAAACTAAACGTGACTAAACAAAACAGAGTCAGTTAGAACAGAAGGATGGGCATAGTACATGATGCAAAAATAGAATACCACGTGATCAAAAATGGTTACCATTGTGCCTCTAGCTATTTTTAAAAAGAGTTGCCTATATCATCAGGTATAATAGTGATAAAATAGTTATAATACTGATCAAAACAGTAAAGAACAAGACCAATGAAACCTACACTGGAGACCTTACAGGACTTCAAAAGAAGATAATAGTCAAACCATAATGGCCATCATAGTAATTCTTATTGCCTTCAAAGTGATTGCCTATATCCTCAAACTTGATACTATCAAACAAAAGAGAATATAGTAAAATCAGACAGAACAAGATGGGGAGACCAATACAGGGTTAATAGTAAAACAAAAAAGTTACTATAATATATCCTGCTATTTTTAAATTTAATTTTCCCTTAATTGAAAAAAATAAGAAAAAATAGATTAATTTTAAAAAAGGGTGGAGATTGAGATAAAAGAGGACATTGTAACACAACAACACAGGTCAGAACCGAACAATTTAAGCATCACTGTGTTTCACCCCCAGATAATCTAACATAATAGTAGTCACCATAGTGCCTCTTTCCTTGGATTATTTGAGTATAACTTTGTATGCTATAGCATCAAGCATATCAAGACAGTGTGAAGCCATTCCAGAGAATTAAAGAATTACAGGGTATTTAGAAACAGTTAACAGAAAACAAACAACAATTTCTATATTATCTCTTTGCCTATAAAAATTTTGTTTATACTATTGCATATAGTAAAATATAGTAAGATACAACATGTTAAAACCAGTGGAAACTGATGTACAACAGCTTGATGGGACTTCAAAACAAGATGATATTAAATCAGCACTAGCTTGTATGATGTGTTGTTTTCTTCAAAATAGCTATTTGTACTATCACCGATACTAAAATCAAACCACCCGGGTTAAAACCTTTGCAATTAATGAGTGAAAACATTATATGGCTTCAAACCAATATGATTGGGAATCATGGTTACCACATATTTTTTGTATTCTTATCATTTATTACACTAGGGAAACTATTCAATATTTATACATGTGAGTTTGATTTATTTCACTTATGAGTATGGTCTCAAGCTGTGTCCATTTATTTATAAATATCTCAATGTGATTATTCTTTATAGCTGAGTAGTGCTCCATTGTATAAAAATACCACAACTTTTTTATCCATTCCTCAGTTGATGGACACTTAGGTTATTTCCAAGATTTGGCTATTATAAATTGTGCTGCTATAAACATGGATGCACAAATATCACTGTGGTATGATGCTTTCAGTTCTTCTGGGAATATGCCTAAAAGTGGAATAGCTGGATCAAATGGGGCTTCCAGTCCTAGCTTTCTGAGAAATCTCCAGACTGACTTCCACAATGGTTGTACTAGTCTACAGTCCCACCAACAGTGCAGGAGAGTTCCTTTTTCCCCACAGCCTCTCCAGCATTTGTTTTTGGTGGTTTTCTTGATCTTGGTCATTCTTTCAGGAGTGAGATGAAATCTCAGTGTGGTTTTAATTTGCATTTCTCTAATGACCAATGATGATGGACATTTTTTCATGTATTTATTTGTCATTTGTATTTCTTCATCTGAAAATTGTTTATTCATCTCAGATGCCCATTTTTGGATTGGGTCTTTGAAATTTGGGGGTCTGATTTTTTTTAAATTCTTTATGTTTTAGACAGAAGTCCTTTGTCTGAGGGGCAGTTCACTAAGATTTTTTTTTCCCAGTTTGTGGGTTTTCTTTTCACTATGCTGGACATTTCTTTTGACGTGCAGAAACTTTTTAATAAGAGGCGATCCCAATTTTTGACTCTGGGAAGTATTTCCCGTGCGGTTTGAGTCCTGTTCATAAGTTCTCTACCTACTCCTATGTCTTCAAGGTTTTTACCCAATTTGTCTTCCAATAGATTTAGTGTTTCTGTTTTAATATTTAGACTTTGATCTATTTAGATTTTATTTTAGTACATGGTGATAGGCATGGGTCTAGTTTTAGTTTTCGGCATATGGAAAGCCAGTTTTTCCAATACTTATTAAAGAGACTGTCATTCTTCCAGTGAACATGTTTGGCCCTTTATCAAAGATAAGGTGGTTGAGTGTGTTCGTAGTTGTGGTTGTATCTTCTAATCTATTCCACTGATCTTCGGCTCTGTTTTGGTTCCAGTACCATGTTGATTTTACTACAGTTGCTTTGTAGTATAACTTCAAGTCAGGGATTGTGATACCTCTTGCCTCACCTTTGCTCCTTAGAATTGTCTTTGCTATTCTAGGTCTCTTCTCACTCCAGATGAATTTTAGGAGTGATTTCTTGAGTTCTATAAGGTATGTTGATGGTATTTTTGTCGGGATTACATTGAATCTGTATAAAAGTTTTGGGAGAATGGCCATTTTCACAATATTTATTCTTCCTATCCATGAGCAAGGGATGTCTTTCCATTTTCCAAGATCTTCAATTTCATTTTTCAGTATATTATAATTTTCCCTATATAGGTCTTTCACTTCTTTCGTGAGAGTAATTCCTAAATATTTCATTTATTTGAGTGCTAGTGTGAAGGGTATGGCCTCTCTTATTTCTCTCTCTGTGACTTTGTTGTTAGTGTATAGGAATGCTATTGATTTTTGAGTATTGATTCTGTATCCAGCTACATTACTGAATTTATTAATTATATCTAGGAGTCTTTCAATGGAGTTTTGGGGATCTTCTATATAGAGTATCATGTCATCTGCAAATAAGGATAGCTTAACTTCTTCTTTTCCTATCTTTACGCCTTTTATTTCTCTCTCTTGTCTAACTGCTCTGGCTAGTATTTCCAGACTATATTAAATAGGAGTGGTAATAGGGACATCCTTGTCTTGTACCTGATTTTAAAGTAAAGGCCTTCAATTTTGGCCATTTAGTATGATATTGTGCCTATGGCTTCTTGAGGTGTCCATTCTAGTCAAGGTGTATCCTTTCTCCTATTGCTAAATTAGGACACAATCAGTTTTCTGCTCTCTGCTGGATGTAGGCTGCAAAACTGTTGGACTTAACGTCCACAATTATGTGGTCTGGATGCTCCCTTCTCTCTCTGGGTCTTTGTTTAGAATTGGGTTTGTTGGTTAGTGCTTTCCTTTGCTTTTCCATGAGTTGCTTCCAAGGGATTTTCACATTGAAAAGTATGACTGTCACATGGAGGAGTACTGCTCCCAGTTGGCTGTCTAACCTCTAGCAAAACTTCTTGCTCACATGTGCACAGGGTGCACTCAAGGTTGTTGCTTTGGTTTGTGTCTGGATATCCCCCCACCAAAGCCTCATGCAGTCTGGGGGTGGGTATTTTGGAGGCAGCTAAATCTAAAATACGTGATTGGTTCATTGTCTAGTGCTGGAATTGGGAGTATAAGTGCTACACTCATCTTAGGTTGGGTAGCCTGCATACAATATAAGGGAGGAAAAGAGGCTTGATCCTCCCTTTTGCTCTAACTGTTTTTTCTATCTTCCACTGCCATGAACTTTTGCCCCTCTGCCATACCACCTTACCTTGGAGGCAGCTGGTTATGAACTAAAATCTCTACAAACTGTCAGCTAAATAAACTTTTCTCTCTTTAAATTTGGATGTCAGGTATTCTGTCTCAGCCAGGAAAGAAAAGTAACTAAGATAGAATTTGGTGCCAGAGAAGTGGGGTCATTGCTGTGGCCATACCTGACCATGTGGTTCAAAAGCCTTTAAGAATGGCTTGTGGTAAGAACTTAGGTTTGGAGACATCACCTGAAAGAGTAGAGCTGGAACACTTTAGATCATTCCATATGGAAGATTCTATTCAGAGCTCAGATCACAAAACCAGTAAAAACTAGGCTGCTGAGAAGAAAGATTGCTTGGCTACTGGACTCTAGAGGATGTATGCTACAGCTTGGCAGAAAATTTGCCTGCATGTTGCTCGTGTCGAGAGACTGTGCTTAGACTGAAGTTAAAAGAAGAACAATTTATCTTGTGGAAGAAATTTCAGGGCAGTAGAATATTAAGGCAGTGGCCTAGCCACTGTTGAGAACTTTTAGCTGGATTTATGTTAAGATTCTAGAGCAAGGAGCCCAGCTGAATAACTTAAAATGCTTTGAGTTTGGCCAGAAGGGAAGCCCTAGTGAAGCTGTGGACTAGAAAGATAGAATGGAGGAAATCTTGATTGCTGAGAAGGAACAGGAAAATAGAAAAGATAACCTGTGGGCATCACGAGAAACAGCAACTCTCTATCCTTTACATCCTCAAAACTGCAGAAGTGAAAGATTTTGAAAAGAAAGCTACAGATCACCATTTTCCAGAATGGTGGAGGCCTAGGAATTTTTTCCTCAGAATTGGATTCAGAGTGGCCAGTGATCCAGTCACTCGACCCACACCCAAGAGAGAGGAAAGCCTGGCTACTGTGCCAGCTGGCAGCAGAATTTGACATAATCCACATGACTTGTTTTAGGTATATGCAGAATGCTAGAGTTGTGGGGCTTCCACCTCAATTGCAGAAGGCCTAGGAGGCCAGGCAGTGACCCTGAGAGGACAGTGTGTGGAGCTGTGAGTGTGAAGCCAAAGGTGCAGTGGAAACTTCAGAAGCTTGGAAAAGCCAGGAACATGGATAATCTAAGACAGTGGCAAGGAAGGAGCAAAGGGGCCTAAGTGGGAAGCTGTGGGAGCCACTACCACTGGAAGTGCTGTAGGAGAGGAGCCACCCAAGTCCTTCTGAGTTCACATCTTACCACAGATTGCCTCAGTGCTACATATGGAAGTACAAGACTCAATATTTTCCCTGATAGGATATGGTCTTCCTTTGCTTCCAATCCTTTGTATCCCCGTTTGTAACTTTTAGAATGGAGATGCCTATCTTGTGCCATTGAATGTTAGAAGTGTCTAACTTTCATTTGTACAAGAGCTGACAGCTAAGAGTTTGCCTTATGTCTCAGTCTTGGATTTGTCAGCAATGCTGAAACTATTAAGACTTGGGTAACTCTTAGAGACAGACTAAATGCCTTTCGCATAAAGAGATGTTCATGAGTCTTTGGAGGGCCAGGGATGGAATATTATGTTTTGTGTCTGGATGCTCGTACCCAAAGCTTCATGTGATCATGGGACTGGACATATTGGAGGTGGCCGAATCTAGAGTTAGTGAGCGGTTCATTGTCTAGTCCTGGGATTGGGGGTGTATGTGCTACACACACCTTAGGGTGGATAACTTGCATACAATATAAAGGAGGAAAAGAGACTTGCTCTTCCTCTGTTTTTGCTTTTTTTGTCATCTGCCATCATAAATTGTTTCTCTTCTGACATGGGAACTTGCATTGTAGCCAGTGGATTATGGCCCGAAATCGCTACAAACTGAGCTAAATAAACTTTCCTCCATTAATTTGGGGACTTGTGTGTCTTGTCTCAATAACAAGAAAAGAGTAACTGTGACAGTTTTTATACTTTTTTTGTTTCCCTGCTTTAAGGAATAATGGGCATTGAAGTATAGTTTGAAAGAATGAACTAGGAAAAAATTGGACTTGAAAACAGTAATTGACATTCTTTTGTCAACATTCTTCTGGCAACAGTAATTAACAGATCTGAAAAGATCCTTTTGAGAACTTTAAAATGCATTGTGGAGATTCCATAGAGATGAATTCACAGGTCATTTTTAATCACATTGTGAGGTAAAACTGGGTTGAGTGTTGTCAATCAACTTGCACTAGGCTTTGACCACAATGGATTTTGAGATCAGTGTTGGGATGATATGTTTACATCATTCCTGCAAGCAAATGCAGCTTGCTGCAGTAACCAGTAAGATGGTTCACCCTGTAGTACAAGTGGTAATTGGTGGCAGGAACTACATTATTGATGCAGCGTATGTTGCTGTTGACTAGTTAGTGGGCTGGATCCTCGCCTGTGGGAAATTCAGTTACAAGGACAACATAAACCTGGTAGAGTCTGACTTTCAATGAGGCAGAAGCAGAAGTACCAAAGCTTGTACTAGGTATTGCATTGTAGAAAACGCTTGTCCCAAACACCGTGTTCAATCTTTTATCATTTTTAAGATAAGCAGAAAATTGCTTTTTGTTATCACTAAAGCTATCTAATCTTTATTATACATTTTTTTATTAATTTTATTTAAGGAGAAAAGGAAAAAAAAGCAGAGAAAGGGTACAAGTTATACAGATTTACAGAAAAAAATGAACAGTAGGAAATCACTAGTTAATGGATTACATATTGTCATCTTAGAAATAATTGTTCAAGTCACAAAATTAAAGCTTGTAAAGTGGACATTCCATCAACAATACTGCAAACAGTTTTGTTCAATGATCCAATAAAACTCTGTGATATCATTTTCTATCTTATACACTTAAATATACATGCAGTTAATTAAAGGGAAAAAAAAAGCAGGATATATTATAGTAACCCACTTTGACTTTCCATTACCTCGATTTAAAGCCCTGTATTACTCTCACCATCTGGTTTTTAACTGATGTTCCCCTATTCTGTTGTGCTGGATAGTATCAGGTTCGAAAGTTTAGGCATCAGCTGTGAAGATAATAAGATTCATTATAACTCCCATTCTCGTTGACTTTTATCTACTTTTGAAGACCTACAATGTCTCCAATGTTTTGGTTTTGTCGGTTTTATTCTTTACTGTTTTGTTCAATTGTATTATAACTAACGATATAGGCAATTCTATTAGAGATAGCGGGAGGCATTATGGTAACCATTGTTGATCACCTTGTATTATGTTTTTACATTATCTATTACGTTCACCCTTTTGACTTGACCGATTCTGTTCTGTTATGTCACATTTGGTTTTACTCTCTTCCAAAAAAGTAATAAGAACCGTGGGAGCAATGAAACCCAAAATGTGTAATAGTCATGGTATTATAAAAAATTTTAAGGACATGCAAAAGTACAGATGATAAAATAATAATCTTTTGTATACATTTCATCCAGCTTCATTATTTCAGTAATAAACTCATGATCTATCTATTCTCTATATTTCCAAATATATAGACATCATAGTATTTCATCCATAAAACTGTCAGCACACATAATTAAATTACTTTTGATTAGTACATGTTTGCAGTACATAATGAATACATTCATTGTGGTATGTGTAAGTGACACACTTTAATTCTGTCTATGACCCTTTCTCCCATTCTCTTCTATTTCTCGATTTTATACTGTATTTCCCATTTGCAAAATATTTATCTCCCTGTCTATTATTTTCTGTATTTTATTTTGCTATTCGATTTATTTATTTTGACATTCTCCTGTTAAGTGACTTTTTAAAGAAATATAACCACACATTTTTTTCTAAGCTACCATCTAAAGTGTTTCATTGATAACATTGTTACCTTTGGAACCCCATTAATTTGTGCTGGAAAACCCTCCAACCTGCTTTATTGCTGAATTCACAGATAATTTATGAAATTTAGTCAAGAGAACAGTGAGACAAACACTTCCTGGAAATTCAACCAGCATATATTCAATCTGAAATTTTTAGAAAATACAATCTGATTCAATTTAAGATTCAAATGCATAAAGGAATAATGAGATATGAGTTCCAAATAGACTAACAGTCTTCAAGACAAGACAATCTAATGGCAAGTTGTAGCTAGGTGCAAAGAGAGTGACACACCAGTAATTTTTTAGAATTCTTTTCTTTTAAATTTTATTTTTCTAATACTTGTGTGTAGTACCTAATGCTTATATCCTTTATGTGAAGTTGGTACATGTGCATAACTCTTATTAATTCTTTTTTTTATCCCCATTTGTTTTACTCTTTCCCCTGTCTAGCCATCTCTTGATCCACATGCTTTCTTAGGGTACACATAATGCCACAGCACTTTCTAAACTAGTTTTCAGCTATGGGAACACTGATATTTAGAAATTGAAGCTTTCAGAACTAATTTATTCATATCTAAAAATAGTAAACATTATGAATTATAAAATAGTCATCTGGAAATATTTGTTGTCTGTGAAGTATATTAAAGCATTATTGGCTAATACAATGAGAAACAATTTTGTTTTACTATGAGTTAGGTAGCTTCTGCAAGGCAGCCTTTTCATACTGTGTCTTCTCTCCCTGTTCTAGTCATTTGTTTTTTTCCACATTTTGCTTAAAATTGTAAGAAAACTGATGTTCTTTATATATATATATAAGTTCAGTTTCTGCGAATGCTGGGTTAATTATTGGATAAATCTGTGACTTGTCAAGACAAAAACAAATTTAATACTAATATGCAGGAGGAGAGCTAGAGCAAAAATCCCCCACACAGGTCTGGGCATGCAGTTCAGTGGTACAGTTTCCTTGCAAGGATGAGGCCCTGCGTGTGATTTCTAGCAACACACATACATACAAATACACAGGTAATATTACATCTATATATATATATATATATATATATATATATATATATACATGACTAAATAATTTCAGTAATAATTTCTAGGTCAGCATTTAATCAAAATTCTCCTACATCTTGCTTTATTTCCCTCTTTCTGATTGACCTGGGACACCTCAGCTGGAGACAGGAATGTGAGTTCAGCTCCCCACTTCTTCGATTGGCCTGGGTCTGTGGGCTAGTGAGAGAAGTCTGAGATCCGCCCCTCCCTGCCTCAGGAGGCTGGCAGGACTCGGGGCCCAGAGACCCATGGGAACACCAGTGACGTACTAGGACCACAGCGAAGGCACATACGATAGACAGCAGAACTAGAGGCGTGGAAATATCCCATGCCACATTAGCAACACAAGCCAACAGGCGGTCTCTACCCTGTCTTTTTATTTTTCTCTTTCTTTCCTGGTCCCATTGTCACATGCCTGCTTCTTCCTTGATGTAATATTGATACACATAGGATACCACAACCTAGACCATGACTTGTGCTTCTGAATCTGAATCTTTGCTTGACCAAAACTCTACTTTCAGCTTCTGGATTCTAGTATGACAGCTATAGTTTATACTATACTTATTTCAATATTATTCTCCCTCTTATCTTCTGACTGTAACTATAATATAAAGAGAAAAGTCAGGCCTGGGATGTGTAGCGAATAGGTTATTTTGCAACGTAAATATTTACATACCTATGTAATACTTGGAAAGTACTGATGAGAGGATCCATTCTAAGGACAGGTAGATGTAAGATGCTTTGGAAGGAAGAAAAGATAAATGAATGATGGTTTGAGAATCAGCAAAGCCTGCCTTCTTGGTAAGTAACCTAGAGACAAGGGTATCATAAAAACGATGAACAACATCAAGAATTACTGTTGTATAAGCAATCCCAACTGAGCAGACAAAAAGAACATTTATCTCCCAACTTCAGTTAGGCACAAGGGCAGCCTATCTCATGGGCTGATTCGTGCCAAGTACCTCCCCTGGGACGGGCACTCTGGAAAGCCAAGGGCTGCTTTTCTGCAGACCTTGGAACAAACAGAACAGCCCTCAGCCTTTCCTGGTGGCAGTGCCATAGCATGGGGTAAGTGGAACTCCTTCCTGCGTTTGCTTTGTACTTTGTCACTGCAGAAATCTGATCTCAGAGGGCTGTCTAGGAAACTAGATTCTATTCCATCCCTGAAGTTCAAACGGTGAAATTTGTTTAGAAAACAAGTTGTTTAGAAAACTGAGTTTGCATCTCCGTGGTATCTAACACTGTAACTGTTTTGCAGTGTAATAGTGACTACAGCAGATAGTGTTGGAGTGCCTTATCAAACTGGCTTGGTTTGCTATTCCACTTTCTAGCTGTGAAAATTTAAACAAGACATTCAAATTCTCTCGAACTCTGTTCCTGCATCAGTAAAATAAGAACAAATAATGGTGTTTACCTTGAAGACTTGTTGTGAGACAGGAAAAATATGCACTTTTAAAAATTGCTGTGTTTAAGGCACATTCCTGAACTAGATTTTCCTCTTGTATACCTTTAGCAATACCCTCTTTTCTCTGACCCCGGTGGAGTGTATCCAAGTTCGTAACTATTCCCACTGCTCCTAAAGCAGCCTGATAGAAACTTCCAAATAATCTCAAATGTCCAACAAATTGGATTAGTTTTATCAAAAATGACTAGAAGAGTTCCTAAGGGAAGTTTTGCCACATTGTTAGGAGACTTACTAGGGAGGGTCTCCAGGAGCTGTGATAACCAAATACATGGCCATATTTACATTAGGTCTGGTAAGAAGGCAACACCCAGAGCACGAATTGTAAGGCTCCACGGCAACAAGGAAAGAACTGCAGGCCTAGGAGCCTGGTAAGTGCTGCTCTGGACTCTGCTCTGTGCTCTGGCAGGATGCCCACAGCTACAGTACACTTGGTGGTTTCTTTCTCATACTTTCCGTATCAAGGCTCCTCCTTTAACTGTTTTAAATCCAAGGCTGCTGACTACATCCTGTCCCTCAGAAGAAACTTTTTAACTGTTTCATCTTCTAGCTACTTCCTACCCAGAGACCTACTTAGTGTAGTCTTCCTGGCCTCAGCTAAGATTTCCTTTTTAATCTGGCTGTTTGATCTTGCTGCTAATAGCACACAACACTTACCCAACTGTTAGGAGTCACAGTAGAAAAGCAAGTGTTCTGTACACTGAGGACAATTGACTAGTGCTCTTTCTATATGGCAAAGAGAGTTCCAGAAAAGCTGCAGCGTTTCCATCCAGATTCTCTGAGGGCTTGCTAGGTATACTGTCGTGGCTGAGAACTTCACAAAAGAACAAAGAAAATATAGAAGGAAGTGGAAAAAACATACATGGAGGCAAAAGTGACTCACCACTTCTTCGAGTTTCTGCTCAGAAATGACAGAAGTCCATGCAGTAGGTGTAGAGGATTCCATCTCAAGACCTACCTACCATGAAAGCTGCTTGTAGACTTAAAACATGACAGCAACATCTTATGGAAGGTGTCCCTCTGGATCAGTCTCCTTTTAATTCCTTTGTACTTGGGTCCTGCTCATAATTCCATTTTGGAAAAATCAAGAGTTCTTTTTCTTCTTTTAGCCAAAAACCTGAAAACCACTGTTGCACCTGACAGATGCTAGAATTGAGTATTGAACAAAGAGTTCTAGACATCAAGACTCTTTAACAGTGTCTTGCAATGAAAGTGTTGTATCATTCAGGGATGAATCAGATCAGTTCATGTAACACTGCATTTTGACCATGAGATAAAATAGCACTCATCAGATATGCAGAAGTGAGTCAAATATTTACAGAGTGGCAAGGCCTCTGAAGTTGCTTCATTTTGTGAGTGACAGCTTCCTGCTCCCCAAGTGAATACTGAGGTGTTCAGACACTGGGACAATGATCAGTGTACCAGTGACCTAGGGAAATGGGAGGAATTTAGCTGTGCCTGCGTGTTAATTAGGGACTCCAGGTTGGTCCAGCTCAGCACAGTAGTAAGCTCTTCTAACTCCAGCTGCTGGGGAGGCTGAGGTGAGAGGATCGCAAGTGGGAACTCAGCCCAAACACCTCAGAGTGACCTTATCTCTAAAAAGTAAAAAGGGCGCAGGCTGTAACTCAGTGATAAAGCAATTCTGTAGGCTATGTGAGAACCTGGGTTCAAAACCAATTACTGGAAAAAAAAATACCCCACTTAGTTCAGACTGAAGGCAAGGCAGCCATTTATTCCTAAGGAACTGGCACCAACAAGCTGGTGTCCCAGTGCTGTTCTGAAGGGGTATCAATCTCTGCACATCCGGAGTTCAGCAAAAGGGGACAAGGACAGTTCAGGAGCCCTAGGTCCTCCAAGGAGAACCTCATGGGCAGAGCCTTCAGGACAAGATACAGGCCAGGCCAGGGAAACAGGGAATGGTAAGATAAATACAGAGGATCGAGACATCTCAACAGAGAGCATTATCCCCACACTTACTTCAGGCCTTAAGCCTCCTTGACCCAGTGGACCAGGGACCCTTTCTACATCTGCTAAACACATTTTCTCCCATTTGCTTTTCACACTGTGATGGAGAGGAGGTCATAAGGGCTCCACATCAGTCGCAGTGTATTTAACTTCTTTTCTTAAATTACTTTAGATAGGAACTGTACTGTTTAGTTCCTTCTTGGTTCTATTTCTCTCTTTGATTATACCTATATGATTCTGCTTTATATTTCAATAATTTAACACACATATGTTCTGTAAAAATATTTTAGTTGGTTAACCATTGGGCCGAACTTTTCCAATACTTGTGTTACAAAACTAAACACTCACAGGATATTTGAGAGTTTTCCATTCTGGAGCCACCAACTAAGTTCTAACTAAGAACTTCCACTCTACTGAGTACGTATTGTCTGTTGATTTCCATGAGTGTCTTACAAAAGTCTCTTTCTGCCTTCTTCTCCCTTGTCCTTCTCTTGTCCACCCTCCTCCTCCCATCTCTAGCATCAAATTGGTTGGGATCTGGTGCTGTCTGACTCATGAACTGCAGTCTGCCCCAGTAAGTTCTTTAGAACTTGAATGTTCCCAAGTTTGTCTTTTAACAGTTCCAGCACTGACCATACTGATTCAGATATTCTCATTCTGCTCCTTTTTGGACTTCAAATTTAATTTTCACTTATTTCTGGTTTTTCAGAGTAAACTACCTTTTTCAATAGCCTACGTAATCATCATCCAGCGCTCACAGAAATTCTTCATTGTAGCTTATTTCCAGTTTTCCCTTTGATTTTTTTCCCCCCCACTGGCCACTAAAGTGCAAACACTTCATGATAATGGCTTATGGCTTTTGTATTTCTCAAGTTCTTCATGTTTGAGACTGGCTTTGTATTGTGTCTCCATTTTGATTCAAGTAATCCTAACATAATAATAATGGAAGATCTGACTTTCCTTCAGTACTTTGTAGACATAGCTCATTTACCTCATTTTAGAAATTTTGTAGAATATTCTCTTGTCTCCCTGATATTATCTTCATTATGGAGTAAATGCTTCCATAATTCATATGTTTCAATAATTCTTTTTTAAATTTCACAAATTTAACAAGAATACATCTGAGTGTCAAGTATGTACACTCAAACTGTCCAGAATCATCTTGTCTTTTTTCATTTTTTCCTTCTGTTTTATTTCAGAAAAAAATAAATGTTTGTTTGTATTGTGTATGTATAAAATGTCTTTTGACTAGTTTGTATTATACTTTTGAATTTTCCTCCCAGAAGCTCCAAGTGGATTTTCTTTGTGATTGTTTTCCCTAGATGTCCTCCTAAAGCTTTGTGGAGAAGTGACTGGATCATAGGTGTCTACTGTTCAGCAGAGAATTAGTCCACTGATGAGGTTATAGCTAAGTGTGATGGGAGATGAAGCCATGTTGGAAAAAGTGGTTCACTAGACTCTGGCCTGACAAGTCTATCTCCATTCTTCCTCCATTGATCTCTGTCTCTTTGTCTCTGTCTCTGTCTCTCTCTCTCTCTCTCTGTGTCTCTCTCTCTGTCTCTCTCTCTCTCTCTTTCTCTCTCTCTGTTTCTCACTCTCTTGTCCCCTGTCTGCTTCCAATTCCCATGCCACTGGCTCTCTCTCCTCTGCCAGAGCTCTCTGCCATGCTGCCCTGTGTTGGAGCCAGCTGACTTGATCAAAACATTTACAAACTCTGACCCACTATGAACTTTTCTTCCTGGAATTTTGGGCCTTGTGTATTATGTCTCAATATTCTGAAAAAGGAAGACAGTCTTCTCCCCATTTCTATTAGCTTTTAGTTAGCTTTTGGAATGGCTTTATCTTTTCTTAAAATTTTAATTATGAATGTAATTACTTTCTGAAAATTATTGTGATATTATATAGCATCTATACAGCTATCATTCATTAATTATGCATTACCTCTGTGTTCAATTCATTTTCTATGTTCTCAAATCTTTCTTTTCATACACTAGATTATTTCTTTAGTTTTTTTGTTAACGAGTTCATTTTACATGCTCTATCTTGCTGTGTTCCTAAGAAGAACTCCTTTCTATTAATTTTTTTCTTCTTGCATGGTTGTGTTTTTTGGCATGGAAGTTTTTCACGTTACATCTTTTTTTCTAATCACAGCATCGTATTATGTTCATGTGTTTTGTCATCATATTCATGTATGATTTTCCTTCTTTAAAACCACTTCTTCCTTGTTCTGTCCCTGTAGTTGTTTTGCCATCTAAATGAATCCTTGTGTTACCAGTACATACTGCTCTTTGCTGTCTGTACTGCATGTATTGGTGGTAATCAGGGACATGGAACATGCTTCAGTCCACCTTCCTGTTACCTTAATAATCATCTGGGTGGCTGCTTCTGTGAAACCTTGTGGGGCTCCCAGAACCCCCAGTCTTA
Source organism: Cavia porcellus (assembly GCF_034190915.1). NCBI lineage: Eukaryota > Metazoa > Chordata > Mammalia > Rodentia > Caviidae > Cavia > Cavia porcellus. The sequence continues at coordinate 32,198,244 of NW_026947507.1, forward strand.
CACCCTTCAGGGCTGCTTCCATTACCTCCCCATCCTTGCCAGGGAAACTTGGTTGTTTCACCATTTTGTCAACTCTGTCTGTTCCTGCTGATTGCATATTCTTCATAAGTAGTCATCTATAAAACTATCCTTTCATTTTTGAGAAAGATATCATATATTGTTTTGAAACTATCTTCCCTGTCATTTTTAGAATCTATGCCAGAAGAAGAAATGTTCCAAGACTTCTGAGTGAATACTGACAAACAACTGATACTCAGCTTACCAGAACAGGTACAAAATGCCTTCCTCTGGATTCTCAATGCGCTCCCTGAGCATGCGCACTCCGCTTTCTGTAAACCTCCTCTGTGGGGCATCAAACTGAAATGATGCTGTGGCCCTGCACAGAGATGCTACTGACCCATGTGGAAAGCAAATACTGTTTTCAGTCAACTCTTTCCCCGGAAGGTACTTTTCAAGTGCCTTCTTGTTGTATCACATTTCAGGAATACAAAATTTTTCAATTTATTTGCAGAATACCATTATTTACCTACATGTTGCTAATGTTGAGGTTCCTAACAAATATTAATTTCATTTCAAAGGACCTGAAATTATCAAATTCCAACTCAAAATTTTCATTTTAAAAACAAAAGGTGCTAAAGCACCAGAGTAAAAAATACTGGGATTGACTGTTGAAGGTTCCAGAGAAAAGAACAAAAATTTAAAAACATATTATAGAATTCAAAAAGAAAGATAGGAATTAATGGCACAAGCAACAAATCTCGCAGCATGCATAAAGCACCTAATCCTCCAGATCACTGCTTTTTTCCCCATACATACCCTGTGCAGATTCTTGGTTAGGAACCAGGAGGGCACTGGGGAAGGTTGGTCACATCAATTCATTCTTTATGAGCCTGAAAACTAGAGATTTAAAGCTTGTGCAAGTATGAGAATGTCCTCCTGAATATAAGGAACAGAAAGAATGCTAGCTTAATGGGATTGCTGTAAACATAGGGAGTGTATTCTTACAACACATTATTTTATATCCTTAAAGTTTTACTGACTCTTTTTATTGGTGCTGGGATTTGGACTGAGACCTTCATATCTACATCTGTTAAGCATATGATCTACTAACAAATACACACAAGCCCAGTGTACTAATTGTTGAATGAATAAACAAATGAATGAGTGAATACATGTGAATTTTTTAATGGAGAAATTTATATAAGTTTTGCCTAATTGTTAAATTCACTGAGTCAGTTGCCATAAATATGATCTACTCTATTGAATGGTTAACTTGTTTATATAAAGAAGTGGTTAAGAAGCTTACTTTAATGAAAATCAATTGGAATATGCTTTTTTTAATCACCAAGAAATCCATATCTAAGCTAGTTATCATTGGTCTCAGTACAACCTGGATTTACAATGTCTAGTCCTGGAAAATGAAAGAAATTATGTTTGTTATAAATTTGTACCAGGGTCACTGAGAATATTTAATGAATATGTGACACTTAATGAATTGTTAATGAATATGTGAACTATAAATCAGTTCACATATTTTATTAATGAGATTTATAAACAGTTTGTACTTACTCACCTAAAATGCATTCCAGCTGTAATTAGTCTACTGGTGAAAATCCAATAGCATATTCAGTAATATTTCTTTTTTGATTTGATTTCCTTGCCTCAGGAGACCATGGATATTGAAGAATATTTCAAAAGAATTGGTTATAAGAACTCTAGAAACAAATTGGACCTGGAAACATTAACTGATGTTTTTCAACACCACTTCCGAGCTATTCCTGTTGAGAATCTTAGCATGCATTGCGGAGAATCCATGGAGTTGGACTTAAAGGCTCTTTTTGATCTAATTGTGAGAAAGAACCGGGGTGGGTGGTGTCTCCAGGTCAATCATATTCTATACTGGGCTCTGTCCACCATGGGATTTAAGACCACAATGTTGGGAGGCTATGTTCACATCTCTTCAGTGGGCAATTATAGCAGTAACATGGTTCACTTGCTAGTACTGGTGACCATCAGTGACAGAAACTACATTGTTGATGCTGGGTTTGGTCGCTCCTACCAGTTCTGGGAGCCTCTGGAATTAATTTCTGGGAAGGATCAGCCTCAGGTGCCTGCCATTTTCCGACTGACAGAAGAAAACGGAACCTGGTACCTGGACCACATCAGAAGGGAACAACATATTTCAAACCCACAATTTCTTGACTCCGACATTCTAGAAATGAAGAAACATCGGAAAATTTATTCCTTTACTCTTGAACCTCGAACAATTGAAGATTTCGAGTCTATAAATGCATACCTTCAGACATCACCAACATCAGTGTTTAAAACCAAATCACTGTGTTCTCTGCAGACACCAGAAGGGTTTCACTGTTTAGTGGGCTGGACTTTCACCTACACGAGATTCAATTATAAGGAAAACACAGATCTTGTAGAGTTTAAAATGCTGAAGGATGAAGAAATAGATGAAGTACTGAAAACAATATTTGGTATTTCATTAGAGAAAAAACTTGTGCCTAAATATGGTGATCTAATCTATACTATTTAGATAAATCAGCAGAAATAATCTTCAATATACTGTAGTTAATTAAACATTTTATCATAAAAATTTCTTTTTTATTTAAAGAAAAAACAGATAAAAAGGGTAGAAACAATACAGAATTTCAAAAAAATAAACAGTAAGAAATCACCAGTCAATAAGTTACATACCATCATCTTAGAAGTTGCTCAAGTTACAAAATTAAAGCATACAAAGTGATATTCAAACAATGACACTGCAAACAGTTATGCTCAATGATCCAACAAGAACTTAGTAATATGGCTATCAGTCCTACACACTTGTTTTTTTATTTAAAGAAAAAAAACAGATAAAAAGGGTAGAAACAATACAGAATTTCAGAAAAATAAACAGTAAGAAAAAAATTTCAATTATCCATGAAGTATGATTAAAGGAAGGAAAGCAGTTGTACACTGGGCATTCAGATCACCAATAATTAACTGACGATTAATTAATTAATTAATTAATTAACTGATGATTTATTGCACCCCTTTCACCCTTTCATCTTAATACCATTTCACCCATAAAAAGTAGCAGAATATAAGCTAAAGGACTTTTTAAAGGAATATAACCACAACACTTTGCAAATTTAATCATCCTTGACGTGTTCTAATGATGGAGTGGTTATATTGTGAACCATAACGACTCATGCTAGCAACTTGCCAATATTGGATTATTTTTTGATCCCCACGGCCAATTTATATGGCAGTTGAGTAAAGAGTATAGTGAGACTCTTGCTTCCACTAAACTTGGCCAGTCTAAATTTAATGTCTAACTTTTAGAAAGTACCACTTGTATAATTTAGGATTCAAATACAACAAAGAATGAGACACAATAATTTAACTGTTCTTAAGACAATGCTTACAGCCATATCTAACACCATATTTTTAAGTGGTAAAAGAATGACACAGCTAATACTTTTTCCCAAGGTCCTTTTTATAGCTACCTTTCTTTATATACTGTTCTTATAAATGTAGGAACACTTATATCTATATTTTTGGCTCACAGATTGATGTGACTTATGTGTGAAATAATGATAACTACAAATATGAAATTCACTAGAAAGTTTATGTTCTAAAAAGCATATTAAAATATTTCTAGCTAATATAATGTGCATCAACATTTTTCTTTGAAGATATTATGGGGTAAAGTGTCTTCTGCAAGGAAGTCTTTTTATCTGTTTCTTTTTCATCAATTATATTTATTTACTTCCTTCCACATTTTGTCATAAAGGAAAACACATAGGTACTTTGTGAATCCTCAGTCTCCCAACTCTGGGAAACAGTGAATTATTCGTAAAATCCTCAGAAGTATAAGGAGTGTCACATAGAAACAGCACTATCAAACCTAGAGTAAACACTATATAAATATTTGCAATACAGCTGAATAATATCGGCAACTAAGTGGTGGTTTTGGTAGTAGGTAACCATTTAATAGAATTCTTCCATCTTGTTTTATGGCGTTCTGCATTTGTTCCTCTCTCGTTCACTGTTTGCCTCTAGCTTGAAAGTCCTGGCCCCACTATCACTTGCCTGGTTCATCCTTGACAAAATAACAATACATGAGATGCCCAACATCTGAGGGCATGGCTTATGCTTCCAAATCTGAATCTTTATTTTTCTAAAACTCACATTTTCTGACTCTGGATTCCAGTAGGAGGACCATAGTTTAGTGTAGATATATTAAAAATTCAACTAGTGATCATAATGATAAGATGATATCAGGTTTAGAAACTAGACTAGAGGACTATTCTCAAGGAGAATGGGTTTTATTGTAGCTTGATCATTTTATGTAGTCAAGTAACAGATGGGGGACAGTGAGGGAAGGATGTTTTAGGGAGGAGTAGACATAAAACCTAGCCTGAATGGGAAACCTGGCCTGAATGGGAAAGACAGATAAAAACATGTATCAATGTATGACAGTTTACCACTTTCCTTACCTTGCTGGATTGACTTTGCTCAGCTCTGCTTCAATTTTTGTCAGTCTGAGGTGTTTTCTAGTATACTGGAAGACACACTATTTTCTCACATTCTGACCAAGACCAAGCCAATAACAAGAAACATGGAAGAGATCATAAAGTGACTCAGGGAGAATGAAATGCTCTATAACACTGACAAGAAAAATACATCATATGATGAGTATGCTAAACTCAGTGTAATTGTTATTTCTTAATTACATCTACCACATAGAAGAAAAAATCCAAAGTATTTTGGAAGAGACTCAGAGGTATAAAATTAGGTTTCAGATTCAAGAGTCGAACCTTGACTGTAAAGTTAACTTTTATCAGACGAGTCCTAAAAGAATAAAGATGAATTTCATGAAGCTGTCTGACCAAGGTGCCTCTCCATTCTTTGTGCTTATTCAGTATGAATTCTACTTTTGATGGATCCCTGAATGTGCCATGTCCAATCAGGGCTTCAGAACCAGTAACATAAAAGCCAGAACTTCCAGATGTGTCTGGAAAAGGTGGCGTGTCGAAGGTGCATAGGTGTTTCTTCTATGTTTGTGGTGAAGCTAAGTGTATATGTTTATTTCTAATTCTGTCTACACTAAGCCAGAGGGAGCAACTGGGAGAAATTCCCAGCCTCACAGCAGGGTGGAACCTCCATTGGTACAAAGTTTCTGGAAGAAGATTCATTTTGTATTTAGATCTTTACTTTCTGTGGTCTAGGGCCATTGGGGAATGCAAAACCTCATTCAGCCAAGCTGTTCTAGGAACAAAGTCAATCGCAACTTTCTAGAAAAAAGATATAAAATAAACAACCTAATATTATACCACCTGGTATTGGAAAATAGGAACTAGGCCCAAAATTAACAGAAGGGAGAAAATAACAAAATCAGAGTAGAAACAAATTAATTAGACACTATTTAAACCACAGAAAAAGTAAATGACACTAAGAGTTTTTAAAGTTAATCAAAATCATTACTCTCAGGAAGACTTGAAAATAAGAAAGAAGTCTCAAAAATCATCATTGAAAGTATAGGTACTTCAACTGGTAATATTGGAATACAAAGAATCACAAGATACTGTTATGAACTACTGTGTCACAAGTTGTTTAACCTAGAAAAATTGGATAAATTTCTAGAAACATTTAGTCAACAAAAACTGAATCATAAACATAGGATATCACAGGAGACCAATAATGAGTAAGGGATACTGAATCATTAGTTAATTAATGGCCTCAATCAAAGATAAGCTTAGAACCAAATGATTTGATGCCTGGATTATTAGTCATTTACAGAAGAAATAATGCCAATCCTTCTCAAATGCTTCCGAAGTACTAGGAATACTCATCCCTTCATTTTCAAGGCAAGTATAACGTTCAGTACCAGTGCTATAACCAAGAACAGTGCTCACTGTCCACAACTTAGAGATTTAATTAGGCTCATGGTTTTAGGGGCATTAGTCTCAGCAACTGACCACCACTGCTATCTCATTTCAAATACTTCAGTTATCATATTAACTCCATTTAAACATCCTACTCCAATTAGGAACTTTAAATCACTTTTTATGACCTATTCTTGAAGTTTATAGCATCATATGTGCCACTTTCTGTTGGCTACCTACAAATGACAAGCCTTTCCAAAGTCAATAAGAGGGAATTTTCTTGTTTCTTAAGGCACAAATAAAAGATTTTAGATTACCATAGAAGTAGGGTGTTTTTATAGTTATCTTTGGAGTAATCTCTAAAGCTAATTGTCTACGTAGAAGAATTTACATTTCTTCCATATGCACACTACTGTGTATCTTCCCTGTGCCAAATTGTCCTGAGTGTTTGTACAAAACAGTATCCAAAGGACTAAGTCCAGGAAACTTGTGATCAAATTCAATAGCAAATGAGGTTTCTCCAATGCTGTTTTCTGGGCCTAACTCTTTAAGTATCATTACCCTTGATCACAGGCTTTGGGCACTATTTGAACAAATTACTTGACCCTACCTACACAAAATACAAGACTAAAATAAGCAGAAGATTACCACTATAGATACTTCTATTCAAAACAGCTGAACAATGTTCACCTAATAGTAATCAATCACCATAACTCTGTAATTGTTCTGAAGTCCAGTTTAGCCCATGTGACCAATTCACTTTTTAGAACACAGTAGTGTTTCCTGGAAATTGTTTCCATGGCTCTTGCCTCAATTCTCTGAGTTTCTGGGGTCTGTATATGTCCTCTGTCCTATTTTCATAGTGAATGCAACTAATAACAAAACTTATTGTCTAATAAGGATCTTAGAGTTTCTCTACTGATACTCTTCTATGGTGAGGGCAATTCTAGTTACAGGCCTCCTAAAAGACACCAAAATATCTTTGACAGAGAAGTAGAAACTTATGCAACAAAATATGCAAACCTAGGAATATAATGAGGCAATGTTTTCAGATTTACTGTCCTTGGTTTGGTGCCTATAATCAGAGCCATCTTTAGCTTGTCGCTACAACAACAAGGTTAAATGAAAAAGGGGGGCTATAAGTCTGTTAGCTAAGAAGATAAGATTACTTGGGGGTAGGAGAATTAGCTGTAGCACAAGGACACTCAGAGACAACTGGGCAGGTAGTTCATTTCAGACATGATACCAGTAAGCCAGGAAAGATATGGACAGGGAAAGTGAGACAGAAAATCACAAAAATTAACATGAAAGTTCATTAAGTTTGCTACTGTTAGAAAATGACCTCAGTGCCACTAGATCTTACAAAGGAGCATAAGTGAACGACATCCAGAATTGCCTACAGAAGAAAGGGAGAAGCATTGGTGCATTGAGTCCATTTACCCATTGCCTGTCTCAAGAAGACGGTTTCTCCAAAGAGGCAGAAATATCACAGTGAAGAATCCTTTGCTTTCTCAGCTTATGAAACTAAACATGGAAGACTGTTATGTCCATGTGAGACAGATTTTACTTAGGTTTTCTTCCATACTTTTTTATTTCTACCATGATCTAGAGAAATGTAGCCCTGCAAACCAAGTAACTCTCACTGAGACACTGGCAAAGCAACGCCAGCAGCAACGCCACTAGGTTGGTGCCACTACTAGAAAAGGAAAAGAGACAAGACTATTGGCATGGGTTACGTGATTCCAGGTAAGAAGCTAGGAAAGGAGCATCTAGTAGGGCAATGCATTTGGCAGGAATTGCCAGCTGATCTGTCCTGGGAGAGACTTGCACTGTCGTCCCAGAGTACTGAGCCATCCACACCATGACTCTTGTTCCAGTGCTCTCATGTCACCCTGCTTGTCAGTGCAGCCACAATGTACAAGGCTTCCCAAGAACTTCCTTTGTCTACACCACTAAAATGTGTGTTCCTGTAGGAAACAAATATCTAGATGCTTAATGACTGCATCTATTTGGCACTAGATCCACAAATGAAACTCTAATTCTAGGTGTGGTAATTCTCTATCTCAGCTTACTATATAAGCCTATTCCTGACTTCTGGAATTGGCTACTGTGGTCAGAGATAAATTTCAGTTTTACTAAGCAAGTCTATTATCAAACACTCTCTACAAAGGAAAGGATATTGTACAGCCTCAGATGGTACCAGAAGAAATAACCTCTCTCCAGCCATGTCACCAAATTCTCATGTCGAATTTCATTTACAAGTAAAGTCAAGCCTCGGTGTTGCCTTTTCAATGTGATTTAGAATATGGTAACAAAGATCGGCTTTTTTAAAAATTTGATTTCTTATTTTTTTGTTACTCAGCCAGACAGGACTTTAGGCATGAACAGGTGTGGATACTTGGCTATTGTAATTTTCTGTATAGAAATACAGACTGATTCTGTCTCTAGTTTCCTCTTCTCAACTCATGGAGGAGAAGCCACATGCATGCCAGATGTGTTGTTAGTCTTTTCTCACACTCAAGGGGAATCAGGGACAGGTATTGAAACCATAATTGGAAACCACATGTCCACCATGTGTGGACATTCGGGAGACTTGTCTATCACAAGGAAAGTACTCACTTTCTAACAAAACCTCAAGCGATTTGGCTCAGAGAACCACTAACCCACATGGACTTTGGATGCAGTGAGCATTTCACTTTTGATGCTATTTCTTTTTATCAGTGCATTTTTCTAGAGATATGTTCACTCTTCTTCCTCCTGAATCTTCAATAAGCATAAACTTGATAGCATTTCTCTGCTTCCCTCCTGCAAGTTCTCATAAAACCTTATCATTTCATGTCTCTCTACACCATGAACGCCCACTCATCTTTCTGTCATGGGTTTACATAGTCAGAAAAAATTGATTGGGTCTCTAACAATGGGTTAAGTGAAATTATGTACATTACTACAATTTCTATGATGAATCACAAAGTATGTTTCTTTATTCACAATGTGCAAATAAGAATCCTGAGACTCAGAGAGGCTAAGTGACTTTCCTAAAGAAAAAGAGCTAGTAAATATCATGGTCAGTTAACATTAGTAAGTGGTTTGGTCCAAATTGGGTCTTCCAAAAATTGTGTCTCTGTGGAGATGGTATCTTCAAAAACGTGAAGAAGTTAAGCGAGGTTATTAGGTGGGGCTTTAATTCAAAGTAACTATTGCTCTTTTAACAAGAGAAAATTGGGAAACAAAATTGACACCAGGGATGTGCATGGATGCTGGAAAGACCATGTTGGAAGACAGCCAAGGAGACAGGCCTCCGAGGAATCCAATCAAGATCCTTGATCTTGAACTTTAGCCTGTAAAAGTGTGATAATATAAATTTCTGTTCTGTAAATCACCCATTTGCTATTATTTTGTGAGGACAACTATAGCAAACTGAACTACATAATTGGCAAAAAACAAATAAACCAGGCCAGGTATGGTGATATACAACTGTGGTCCCAGCATTTAAAGCCTGAAACAAGAGGATTGCTGTGATTTCAAGGCTAGCCTGGGCTACGTAGCAAGTCCCTGTCTCAAAAAGCAAAACAAAGCAAAGCAAAAATCAAGACAACATAAAACGAAAATATTTAGGTTAGTGTGGAAGCTTATACTTGTGGTCCCTGCATTTGGAGGACCAGGCAGGAAGATTATTGCCATGAACTGAAGGTTGGTGTGGGTTGCATGGTGAGTTCAAAGCCAGTGGAAGCTACAAAATGAATCTCTGTCTCAAAAAAAATCCCTAATAAACAGACAAAACAATATTTTCAGTGTTTTCTCCAGTTTTGATTTTTTGCAAGCTTCTGCATAATCTGCACTCTATTTGGACAATTTTTATCCCACAGTCTGATCTTCTTATCTTTGTGTCTGCAGTTATTTGATATGTGATACCAATAAGTGCACATCTTGTTGAACAGTATGACAATTTTTATTGTTTGTCTACTTTGTAATACATTTTAATATCAGATGTTTTATTCAGTTAGCTGAGGTTACAGGTATGTGCCACTGTGCTAGAAACTTAGCTGCTTTTTGGGGGACTCAGGGGAGGTGCCACAGTCACTCTGTGTGGTTCAGGCTGACCTTAAAACTCACTACGTAGCCCAAGCCTCGAATTCACAGTGACCCTTCTGTCTAAGCCTCTCAAATGCTAGTACTGCAAATGTGTGCCACCACGCCCAGCTCTAGAACTTAGTTTTGATATAAAAGAGAAGTCTTGGTCCTGTGATATTTGAGACTTTGATTTTTCAAAACTGTATCTTTGGAGTTTTTCAAATAGGATAGAATGATGGTTTTATAAAGGGCTAGTTTGTGTGGTCAAGAGAAGAAGTGATATAATAAGGCACTAATTATAAAAAGAATGGAACATGCTATACTAATGCCGTCTGGACTGCTTATACCATCAAATTCTACATCATTAGTATCACCCCAATATCATTTGTAACAGGATTTTTTCCATTACTGTGACTACTACTACTAGTGGTGGTGGTAATAATATCGCTGTATATGTGTCTGTCTGTATCATGAAAATATAAGATCTGAAATGTTAGCCATGGTTATCTCTGTGTGATAATGTTATAGCTACATTTTTTGATTCTTATTTGCTTCTTTTCTGTGCAAGAATATACTTTGCTCTTTGTGCAATTGAAAAATCAGCACATGACTAAAGTTGTGAATTCGTAAAAATTATATACTTGGAAAAAACTACATAGTTGGGGGTTGGGTTTAGCTGCTATCAACAGTACCTTAAACTAGTGATGGCAGTACCCTATGGGCCAAATTGAAATAGTGTCTCTTTTGGAAAAAAAAAAAAAAAACCTATAATATCACTGCCATGCTCAGTTGATTATGTGTTAGTTATCCAAGGATGCTTTTGTTCTGTATGCAGAATTTAGCAATTTGTAAATACCATATGGCTCCAAAAGCCTAAGCTATTTTCTATATCGCTATTCAAAAACAATTATATTAAGGAATTTACTCTATTTACTATGTGGTTCCTTACATAAACAGTTGCTGACTCATATTTCAAACAAATAGAGATTTATGGTTTCACATACAAGTCCAGAATCTGAAACTTTGGCATTGGTAGGGCTCCTTTACTAGCGATCAGCACCTAAACTCTGGGCTTCTTCTATTTGTTTGTCCCAAGATCCTTTGAAAACGCGGTATGTCTTGTATTATCAAGATGCAACAGATCTACTAGATCTCTGCCCATCCATCGGAGGGGAAGGAAAAGAGCAAGGCACTGAAAGAAACTCTTCCTAGATGAATCACATCTACACTTCCAGCTTTCTAAACATCCAGCAAAGAAGACTTGAATACATGTCTGTGACATGTATCGGATAGTCACAGAAAGCTTATAGGGAAGGGAAATATGACACAAAGATTATGGAGGCAAAAACCCAGTGTGTGGGACACAAGAGGGCAAATAAGCACCAAAGTCTCCAAAGGTTTCAGTGTCTCATTATTCTTCCACTGAGGGCTATGAGAGAGGGAAATTTGGATGACTCCAAGTGAGACAGTTTGCCAGGAAAGGGACTCATTTTAGTTCTAGGCAAAGATCAAAAAGGCAAGTGCAATAAAAGCATAGGTATTATAAACATAATTAATTGAAACAAATCAGCTTCATGGTGAGTGAATGTTGGCTGCTGGCCATCAGCAACCTGTCCTAGCATGTAGTTTCCCAGATGGCTTGGGAAATTAAAGCAACTCAAAAGCTAAAACCCACTGACAGAGAGAGGACCAACGCAAGTGGAGGTCACTGAAACCCATGTTCATGTCCATTTCTAGCCTCTCTTCCTCCTTAGTCACAGTGAACCCTGACAGAAATGAAGAGAACCACTTGTCTATGGAGCCTCTAGCAAGTTTCTAAGTTCCTGGTGGATGTAAATCACTTGGGGAAAGAACCAGAGTCACACCAGAAATAAAGTAATTTCCTGCATGATTTTAGCTTCTTAGCAATAATAAAATGGAGTTTCCTCTACAGACAGTCCCGCTACAGGAAGACCTAACAATGAATATTCTTATTATTTCAAGCATATTTTCTCTTTTTGTATCTTAGTTGTATTCATATGACAAATGATACAGTGTACAAAGGGGAAGGCTTATAGACATAATTGGCCCAAATGTACACATTTTGCAAATTAAGAAAGAGATACTATGTTCTAGAATCACCAAATCACATCTACACCACAGATACTGTTTGTTGGACATTTTCATTTTGTTCCTTCCCTTGGTCAAAGTCATAGCCAGGAAATAGATTTTATCCCTGAGCTTTGGGAGAATAAATTAATTGTGTGATAGGGCCAATATGCACAGTGTGGTTCCCAAGATACCTAGTTGGGAAACATATGCCAAAGATTAGGGACAACCAGCCCAAGCAGCAGATATTGAGTTCCCAGATGAAGAGCTTCCAGAATCTCCTGTACGGTAAGCAAAGCCAACTCACCTCAGAGTTCTGACCTCACAGAAGAAATAGCTGTTAGAACACCTACAGATTGTGGTGGCCACAAATTTTTAACATATAGGAGCAAAGAATCCGACCAAGTGGACCAAGCTTGTAGTTTGTGGTGCAAACAACCCTGCAGAAGACAGGAAAAAAGACAGAAATATGTGAGGCATTTGAATTACTCTTCTCCCACTTCTGTCACAGAAACTTATTATCTTCTAGACAACAGGTAGATGAACAGGATTAAAACAATGTATCTAGATGACACAAAGTCAGAAGTTAGATGTGGTACATGTAAGGAACATCAAAAGAACTGCTTCTGAAACTCATCCCTCATCTTAGTTTCTTTTCTCATTGCTGAGACAAAACAAGTAATGCGCAAAGTTAAGGGAAGAAAAAGCTTATTTAGCTCACAGTTTGTAGAGGTTTCACTCCATAATCGGCAATTCATGGCAGTTGAAGACAGCAAAAGAGACAAGAGCAAAAACAGGGAGACAACCTCTTTCTGCCCCTTTTGTCTTATCCAGACTGCTGGGATTAGAGTGACATCAATCCAATCAGTGGACTGTTCCATCAATCACCTACCCTTAATCTTAGCACCTCAATCCTAGGATTGAACCAAGAATCAATCACAAACTATAGATTCAGCTACCTCTGAAAAAGCCCCAGAGAAAAGCACATGACATTTTGGGGGGACATCTGGACACAAACCATAGCATCCCGCAATAGAATACTAATTCCTAGCAATCATTCTGCAGACTATAAATATATACAAAGCTCCAACATTAGAATACTGTGTAAGAAGAGAGTATAAGACACTGCCTTGACTTCTTTTTCCTAGGAGGAGTCTGCTATAGAAATATCCAACTTTGAACTATCTCAAAACACAGTGCTCTTGCTGTAGTACATAATTTATTCCATCTCCTGGCAAAGAGGAAAATGGATTGATTCTGATTGATCCTTCAAGCGTCACCTTTACAGGGAGGTGATTTTGAGCTCTTAGGATTTCCACAGTCTAAAATGTCTGAAAGGGGTCAGCAAATCTGCCCCATCCTACTGCTATGTTCTGTTTCTCCTCACTTGTGTGAAGACTAACTCCCAACTACAGCCCACCATCCTCCTCTCTGGTCACTCCAGATATTTTTTTCCATTGCTAATGCTAATTTGTCCTTTTGAGATCCCCAAAAAAAAGACAGCATAGACCTAGAAGAATATAAATACATTCAAAACTATTTTCATATTTTGGTAAAAGTGCTCCTTTGTTGTGAAACCTTTTCCAAGTCTCTTAGAAGAAATAATGTTTCCTTCCTTTGTGTTTCATTTGCACTTAATATGCACAGCTACATAAAAAGCTGTCCTGGTGTGTGAATTATTTCCTTGATTTAAATAATATCCAATTTGTTTATTAATGGTTCAGTTGATCAGCATTAAGTGTTATTTACTATCTAACACTATTCTCCAATGGCAGACATAAAGATGAACACATTTTTTTGTTAAATGGATACATAATCAACCATGGTATAATTACACAATGGTCTATTTGTTAAAAAAAAATGAACAGGATATCCTAGCTACATAACGAATTTCAAAACAGTGCACTAAGCAAAATAAAATAAATACACAAAAAAATCACATACTATGCAATTTCCTAGATATTAACTCTCTAGTAATGCTAAATCTGCAGAGACTTAAGGTGGTTCCATATGGTTGAGGTAAGAAAGGAGAGTGTCCTTAGAGCAGATGAAAGCAGTCTACAATTGGATTGTTGTGATGGCTGCACAATTTTGAAAGGATTATTGTTATCAAATTGTACAATTAAAACAGTTGAAAAATTATGAAAACAGCATTTTCCCCAACAAAGATAGATGATAGATAGATAGAGGACAGACAAATGAATAGCTAAACAGACAGATCTAAATAGATACAAATTCACTTAGTTTTGAATATTTGACAAGACATTCATACATAAAGGATTTTCACAGTAACAAATTCTTTCCAAAGTGTTACCTGGTTACTTACTGGTCATTTCACTGAAGGACCAGTAAGATTCTAGTATTTAAAAAAAAGCAAAATAACAACTAAAAAAATCACAGAATCAATTATATCTTACATATTTTAGCATTGCTTATACCAAACATAAAGTGTATCTGATAAGTAAAGGGAACCATACTGATGAAACAGTGTGATCTGAAAGATTTCACACAGAAGGATTCTTATGTCTGAGACAGGAAATTGTGATATTTGAATCACATAACTGGCAAGCAGATCAATATCTAGAAACCTTGAGCCCTCTCCTTATGCTGTAACCTCTCTGGGACTAAGTCATGAAATAGAAGAACTTCTTAATTCTGAAAAAACAGTGCCAAAAGAAAAAGTAAATGCCACTTTTGGATAGCTACAAGTGTAAGCACCCAGCAGAGACAAGGGATTATCCCTACCTCGAACACGGACCTTGACACTCTGTAAAACTCTGAAGTTGAGGCACAAAAAGAGAAGAAATGAAGTACAAAGAATTATTGGCCTTTTTATGCTCCTAGGCAGGCTCAAAGTAATTTTAAGAGCAAAAGTTTGCACTTACTGTAACAATTGCAGATAAGATATTAAAACTAATGCTGTTTTTAAAGAACTGGTTTTAAACAGCCAATGTTGATGTAAGAAAAAAACCTGTGAACTCTAAAACATAAAACAACTAAGCCCCTGGCTCTGCCTGTTCTGCCAGCTCCTCACTGGACCTAATTAAACAGTCTCCCTCACCAACAAACACCAGAACTCGTCCTAAATTTGTGTGATTGTTTGACCCTTGCCAGCTAAAATGAATCAAAACCTTATCCATAGTTAGCTCTACACTCCCCTCCCTACCTAGAAAAGTTCCTTTGTTTCTCCAGGGAATGATTTGTAAACTCTTCATCTATGTAAGTCCCTTTGTATGAACAGTGCATAAACTTGGCACATTTTTCTTTTTCTGTCCTTGGATTTTGTCCTCATGCAAAGTAAAGAAATGGGACATTTTTACCAATGGGAGTGTGGGTCTGAGATTCATGGCATTCACGCACAGCCCACCCAGCCGTCACGCATCTCCTGCTATGATGACCCAATGCCTGGCTCAAACCCAGATGCCAAGATGCAGCAAACATCCAATGATGGGAGGAGCTGCTGTCAGTCGGAAGGCAAAGCCCTGGCTGGCTTTCCCCCCATCCCCACCATCTCCCTAAATGCTGAGATTCAGATATTTCTTGGGACAGCTTTATCCTTTGCTCTGATAAAAAGGCTCATATGGACCCTGTACATGATGTGCAAGTGTGAGGCCAAGCTGTCTTCCAGAGAGGAGAGAACAGGGCAAGGGCAGCATCTTGAGCAGAGTGACTCTGCGATGGCCATGTGATTGTGGGGCTCTGACACTCTCTTGTGTGAGAAGCAAACATCAAAAGCTCATGGAATTTTCCACAAATGCTTCAGATATCACAGTGCCTTTGGGGCCCAAGCAACCACAGGAGGCCTTGAATGGAGGACCAGCTCTCTGCCCTCAGGAACATTGCTCTGATAATGTAGAACTGGAGACTACTGTAAATGACAGGCTCTTTTTCCCTGTTTTCTAACTGGTTCTATTAGTTTGCTAATGTGTCAACTACAGGACTTAATTGTCACACCATTCTGGAGGTTAGAAACTCAACAACAAGTTGTTAGCGGGTTTGACTTCTCCTGAGGCCTCTCCTTGGCTTCCAGAGGTTCCTCGTGTTAATTCTCTTGGTTTTTGTGTTGTGTCCCAATCTCTTCTTCTAATGAAGCAAGTTATATTGAATTATGACCTACTGATATTTCACAATTTTGTTTTAGTTATCTGTGTCAAGAAAGGCCTTATCCCCCAGTAAAGTTGTATACTGAGGTAATACACATGAAGCGTTCGCCATATGAATTTGACAGGACACAATTCAGTCCATAACCTTCTGCCTTCTGGTCCCCAAATTCATGTTCTTTTATGTAAAATGCATTCACTTTATTCTAACATCCACAAAAGTCTTAACATATGCTAGCATCAAATCTGAGCCCAAAATCTCCTCTAAATATCATCTAAATTAGGTATAAGTGAGACTGGAGGTATGATTCATACTGAGGCAAAATTTCTCTCCAGCTGTAAACCTGTAAAGGCAGACAAGTTGTCAGCTTCTGATACGTATTCCTGAGAGAGGCATAGAATAGACATTCCCATCGCAAAAGGGAGAATCCATGAAGAAGCAGTTATGACACAATAGTAAACTCCACTAGCTTTTAAGTTCAAGAATGACCATCTTTGGCTCCATTCTCTGCCTTGCAGGCCATCTAGGATGGTATCCTCTGACTCTTGGCTCAACAGAGCAATGGTTCCACTACCTTTAGTTGCAGGCAGCAATTTGGCCCACTGACACCAAGGAGGTAGCTCTGGAACCGAGGAGAGAATTTCACACTCTGGAACCATGGAGAAGTAACTCCCAGCCAGTGACCCTTGGTGCTCTCTCATCATGACCCTCCCTGGTCGCCTTGCCAATCTTTGTGTCAGTTCAGGCGCTATTCCATGCTTCACTTGAAGGGTGTATATCATCAGATAACATATCGGCCCCTCAGCCAAAATCCGAAAGGTCAGTCAGACTTCTTTCATTCTGTCTCATTCTTGACTTGATCAGTCCACACTGGCAGCCTTTCTGCTGGGACAGTCGACTGGATCTATGAGCCTTGCTCATAAATTCTTTGTCAAATGATAGAGTCACACCCTTAGTGCTCTTACAGGAAGACATTTTCTCTTATTTTGCAACAGAGATAGGCTGAGAACTTTTCAAGTCTTTCACAATTCTTCTCCCATTTATCTCCTTTCACATTATACTGTAAATAGAACAACAGACCTATATTCAACATTTAGTTTGAAATATACTCAAAAGAATATTAATGTTCATCATACACAAGTTTTACCTTCTATAAAACACTAAAATATATTTTACCTGATTTCTTTTCCAGTACATTAAAGGGATTATTTTTCCTCTATTTTCTAAGATTTTCCCCAAATATCTTCTTAACCTGTATTTCTACCAACAATCTCTTTCAACTCTTGCAATGACTGCTCACTAGTCAGGCCCAAATCCACTTCACCATTTTAAACCATTAGGACATCAATATACAAGGACAGAAAAGACTGGATTCAGCCCGTAACCATGGCTATTGCTAAATTGTACGAAATTAGCTCATGTCTTGAGATTAGTTTTAACAAGTACTGTAATAAATACTTAAGTACACTAACTACTTCAAATGTTTTCAGTGAATTACAGCTATTCTAGGAGTATAAGTCATATCTTCACCATGTGGCATTGTTTTGATCCTCTATTCCAGTAGTCCTAATGTGTTCTTAGCATTTTTCTAAGTACCTTACACATATTAGCTCCTTAATACTCCTCCCCCAAAGCTACTGGAATTTCAATAATGTGTGGTACCTGGTGTGAAGATAATTAAATTTTTAAAAACTATGAGATAAATGCTAGTATTACCTTTACATGTTATATATAAGGAAGTCAATACCCAGAGGGTAAGTACCTCAACTAAGCTCACAGTGAGGAGGGTGCAGGTGGGGTTCCAACACACTCACTCTGGTGCACACAGTCCATCCATCCCTACTTCTTATTTCCACTTTTGCCTTTTGGTGAACTGCACCATCCTCGCCTCAGTGAAAACTGTCTCCCTAATGAGGCAAGAAATTCCCACCAGTCTGCTCAGAGCAAGCCAAGGCTTTGTAAAGGTATAACATCCACACACAGGAAACAGCACTGTCTATAAATACACCACAGGAAGCGTCAGTCAGCATCACATATCTGTAAGGTGGTGAACATCCCAAAATAATACATATTCTTGGCAAATGGGTGCACTTTCTTGCTCTCCACCACCTTCCTGGATCTCCCGCCTCAGCACCTTGTATGTGAGGTGCTGCTATAAACTCCCGCAAGGTGCCTGTGTCTGCTGCTCAGCCACAAAGACTGATGACCACTCACAGCCTTTTCCATTTTCAGGCAGTTGTTCTCAACCCAGGAAGGTTAGTAAAATTACGGAAAGTGAGGATGGAAAGCAATACATTTAAAATTTCCCTGCTCTGTCATCCTCCCTTTCTCTTCCAGTATCTTATCACTCCTTCCTACAGTGGAGTTCTTCATGTTCATGTGAGTTTGAAGGCTGTGGGTACTGGTGTTTTACGGACACATCTAAGACTGTGATTGTTCAAAGTTAAGACAAGGAATAGCTACATAATTCAGTAGCAGACTCAGAATAAAATCTTCACACAACATTTAATA
Source organism: Cavia porcellus (assembly GCF_034190915.1). Classification (NCBI taxonomy): domain Eukaryota; kingdom Metazoa; phylum Chordata; class Mammalia; order Rodentia; family Caviidae; genus Cavia; species Cavia porcellus. The sequence continues at coordinate 32,216,897 of NW_026947507.1, forward strand.
TATGAACAAATAATCATGTCAGTAATGTTTTTCATGGTAGGTTAGTATTTAATGAAAGTTCTTTTTATACATCTTGCTTTACTTTTCCTCTAGCTTAAAATCCTGTGCCTACTCCTGTCATGATGAAATATTAATAAGATATCAAATGCCCAAGATCTAAGTGCGTGGCTTTTGCTTCAGACTCTGAAACTTTATTTACCTACAACTCATTTTTAAATTGTAGTTTCTAGTATGTAGGCTATAGTTTAAAGCGCAGGCTTCTTAATAAAAATTATTCTTCTCCAATCTGTTAACACTATTAGAACGGAAAAGCACATACTGGGGTGGAGGCATGAGAATAATCAGGTAACACAAACCCTCATTTGTTCAATGAAAATATTTTTAAAAAAGAGATCCAGTTCACGGCCATATAACGGCCAGAGATGTCTAGGTTGATTCTAATCAGAATAGTAGAGTAAGGAAGCATCCAAACCCTATTATATGAGCACTATTTCTGCAGAACTACAGAAGGGGCAGAACTACATTCTACGATTACCTGGTGATTGGATAGAACTCTAGGACCGACTAGCAATACACTTTGAAATTGCGGTTAAATCTGATTTGAAAAAGGACGTAAGGGTTGGATTTTACTTGAGTCTTAAATTTGAAGTTCTAAAGTTTGTTCAAAAGATGGGTGGTCCATATGTAGGATGTAATGCTGTAAATATCTGCAGCATCATGGTGGCTACAGCAGTCCCTTGGTTCGAACTTTCTTGGTGCGAGTCATGTTCTAGCTGTCAGAACATAAGGAATCATTTAGTTTCTCCATCAGTAACATGAGAGCTAATAATGAGGCTTATTTAAAAGGCTTTTTGTGAGGATTACATAGGTGTATTAGCACAAAGCTGTGTTGAGAGAAATCCTTCAACCAGATTTTCCTCTTTCATTCTTTTTATTGTGATGCCCGCCATCCTTGGTCTCTGAGTGTGTTCCAAAGGCCTTTGTTAATCCTGCAAGAAGCAAACTTATAACAGTTTCTATCCTCCTGTAGCCAGCTCTCCTTTGTGTCCTTGTTCTGAGGCAACACGGAAAGAGGTGACATGGCAGCAGGCAGTGGGGAATGGCCCAGTATGCAGCTTATTAGAAAGAAGGTAGGAAACCCTCACTAGATGGGGCGGTGGTGGCAAGAGGGTGCCAGGAAGTGCCCACATCTAAACTCTTTATATACAGCTTTTGACGCTGAGGATGTGAACTTCTGCAGTTTGCCTCTGGTTGCTGCTGCTTTGCTCAGCTTTCCAGCATATTCTATTAGTTGTCTCTCTTTCTTTAATAGCTGTAGCCATGGAGGCTTATCTCACTTTGCTTTGTTGGTTTACTTAGTTTTGCTCAAGTCTTTGCCCTTTGTCCCTTTCTTTTCAGGTCTCACTGATTTGAAACTCTCTACAGACCTTAAATATCCTTCACAGTTGGTTGATATTATTTGCAATGACTAGAGGACTTCTCGGGGGCAGTTTTGGTACACTGGAAGGAGGTTAATGGGAAGGATTTTTCAAGAACCGTCAATGACAGAAGAAATAACTTTCTTCACTGTCGCTAAGACTGGGGCATCATTCCTGAGCACAGGCTACAGAATTCCCAGGAGGAAAAAGCCTGCTCAGGCAAGAGCCCCAGGGGCTAGGTGTCCAAAGAGGCTTCTCTAGACTTCACTCTGTGTTCTACCAGGATGCCCACAGCAATGGGCCACTTGCTGGCCCTTACTGGAAACTGCTCCTCCATTCTTGGTCCCTCTCTTTAGTACCTTGGACCTAGGTTAGCTAAGTACAAGCTGTCCCCGAATAGGAATTTTTAATTAATGATCCTCTGTTCACACCCTCTTTGGAAACTTATTTTGTTTGGTTTTCAGCATGTGCACCTGTAGCCAGTTCTTTTTTTTAGATTTGCTTTCCTGATCTGTTCCCACACCCAACAGCCCTTCCTGGCACTGGACTCACTCACTTGGAGACACAGGTGAGATGTGGGTCTTATGTATGTTAAGTACTGCAGAATAATTGTCTTTGTATACGAACAGCTCAGCGATACCTTTTCCATAGTCCAAGGGCTGGCTGGAGTACATTGTCACTGTGGAGGATGTCATGTATGAATGTCACTGTGGAAGAGGCCAAGAAAGTATAGGAGATGCTCAGGAAATGAAAACCAACCTAGGGAAAAAAGAGCAATTCGAAAGCTCTCCTTACAGTTTCTCTACGGTTTTCCTGCACAATTGGGTTTGTGCTGCTGGTAGTTTCAAGGTATGAAGCCAGCATCTCTCTAAACCAATTTGTTTTTAATTCTGCAATGTTGGGCTCTTGCTCATAATTTTATTTGGGGAATAATTAAGGTTTCTTTAGCATAAAAGAAGAAGAAAAAGATGCTCAGGAGCAGTAAAAAGAAGAGGAAAGAAAAGAAAAACACTTTTACATAAAACATGCAGAGATCCTAAGGGCTAGAACTGAACAAATTCTGTGTATCAACTTGCTGTCAGTAATACATGAATATGGTGACTTGTGATTAAGGCACCGTGTCACTTAAGGATAAATCACAACAATTGGTCCAACTATCAGATACTGGCCATGCATCAAAAATAACCAACATTCATCTGAACTTTAGGGGAAAAAATGTAAGAATTTTTGTGGAACGCAAGTCTCTGGAGACATTTTTCAATCTGTGTTTACTACATTTCTTTTACAAAGTTCAGCAAAAGGTGAGCTGTCTGGTTCCCTCAAATCAACCACTGGGACAAGGACCGAGGTGCAACTAACTGAGTGAAATGCTTGGAGAAATCCAGCTGTGCCTGGTTGCAAATTCTAAATCCAAGTTTGTGCAGACTCAAGGAAAAGCATCTGAGTTCTTAAGACCTTGCAGCAAAAGGCAATTGATTTAGGACCGTTCTGCCACAATATCTGCCCTGGCTCTTCCAGCTTTGGAACAGGGAAGGAAGGACCAACAACCCTCAGTTCTCCAAAAAAAATCTAGGGTACAGAACCTCAAATGTGAGGGCGCAGGCCAAGCTAGGCAAGAAACTTTGAGGGATCTAAGTTGGGCGATGTAATAGCATTAGCCTCACACTTACCTGGGCTCTGAATCCTCACCAACCCCATGTGCCCTCTCCAAGTACTCTAAGCACGTTCTGTTTTTTACCCTTAACTGTGCCTATTGTGGAAATCAATGTCAGAGCATCCCCTCCAATTCCTTTTCAGCTCTATCTCTCCCTATTTCCTTATACCTAGGTACTTCCTAATTTACAGTAAATCAATATACAGTCTGTTACCAAATTTATAATCATAACTAGGTAACCATTGGATAGATGTTACAGTTCTTTTGGTTACCAGGTTAAAGAGTAAATAGAGATCAATTTACCAGTCAGAATCTATCAACTAATGAAGGACATGCTACAGAATTAATTATATCTTATCTTGCTTCTGTCAGTGACTTATAAATTTCCTCTCTCGCCCTAACACCATAGCAATATGAATTGCTTGGAGTCTGGAACTGCCTGGTTCATGAATTGCTGTCTCATCAAATAAACTCATCAAAATTTGAATGACCATAAATTTAATTAGTTGTTAAAATGTTCTGCCTTTTGCTCTGAAGAACCACTGGTTACAGAAGTCCTTCACTGTGATGTGTTTTATGCTTTTTCTCGATTTCCTTCTTCACTGGCCGTTGAAATGCAAACACTTCCTCAAGACAGCTCATATTGTTAGAAAATCTTCAACACTGTTGAATTTGCAAGAAGTTTTATACTCCAGTAGTTTATGAGCATAGGGAAGAAATAATCTCCATCTAAATGAACCTAGTATATAGTACCTATCTCATTTTTATAAAACATCAATATATTTTAGGATAAAATGCAGCAAAGGAGAAAGAGATATGACAAGAACATTAGTTGAGAGAAGAGGTTATGTCTCTGTGTGTATATTTTAAAGTAACAGTTTGTTTTAGTTGATACATTGTGTCAACTTGAGCAGTTTAGGAGCTTAAGAGACTCAGCAGGGAGCCAGGATCCTTACTTTGTAACTGTTCTCATCCTGTGTAAGAGGAAGGCACAGAGGTTTTGTGAGTGCTACATCTGCCCTGGGAGGCCAGAGTAGCAGTGGGCAGGGGTGCTAGCCTGCTTATAATACAAGGGAGGAAAAGAGACTTGCTTTCCCAGCTCCCTTTTGTTCTGGCTGCTGCCTTGAAGTGTTTCCCCAGTGCCTTACCACCCTGCCTTGGAGCCAGCTGATTATAGACAGAAACCTCCACAAACAGCGAGCTAAAAAAATCTTTCCTTCATTCATTTTGGATGTTGGGTGTTTTGTCCCAGAAAAAGGAGAGAAATAATCAAGACACAGTTGGAGGATAATGGTATGCCCTAAAGAGAGGTGGACATAAGATCTGTCCTAAATGAGAAGTAAAGAAGAATGGTATTTTTCAGTATTGGCTATTTTGCTATGTCCCTTACTTTATGCCTTGATCTTATTTAGTTGTGCTACACTCTTTGGCTGTGTCAGGTAGTATTCTTGAAGGGAAAGTATTTTCTACATTCTGAAAAAGGCCAGGTCCTTAACAAGAAACTCTAGACAGATCAGAGAGACTGAAACTCAAGCCTCAAGGAGAATGAAGGAGAATAAAGCACTGTGTAGCAACAGCTTGAGAAAGTTACTTCATACAACCATTATCTTAAACCCAGTGATTTTCTTTAACTGTACAAAATGGCAGGGGCATGTTGAAAAACAGTGGAAAGCATAAAATTTAGCTTTCAGGTTGAAGTGTTGAGCCTTTCCGGTAAAGTTTTTGTTTGTTTGTTTGTTTGTTTTTTCTTTGTTTCTTCTTTTCTTTCGTATCTCTTTGAGATAGGATCTCACCCTGTAATTCAGGCTGGCCTTGAACTCACTGTGTAGCTTTGGGTGGCCTAGAACTCCCAATGATCCTCATCTTCCCAAGTGCTGAGATAAAATTTAATCAGAAAAGATAAATAGATAAAAGGAAGGGCTCTCCCAAATCTGTCCTGCCAGATTTAAGGTATCTCTCGATTATTATGTTTATTCAAAGTGCTGTCTCTCCTTTTGGTGGACCCTTGGAGTTTAGGATGTGTTACAACCTCTCCAAAGACAATCTCTAGAAAGGAGTTATGTTCAAGATATGTTTCAGTTCCTTCTGTTTTCATGGGAAAGCTGCATGTGGGTGCTTACTTCCCACTGGGTTAACACTAAGTCAGGGACGTGAACTGTGACTAATGCCTCTCTTTCATCAGGAGGGACCCTCTGATCCTTAGGACAGACCTGCAGGAAGAAGACTCAGGATATTTTTCCATCCAATTCAAAGATCCATAAACTCCCAGAGCTGGGTTGTTGAAGGCAGTCACTTGGGATGGGTACTAAAGAAGTCATAGCACTAGAAGACTAATCAAGTAGCATTATACTTGATAAAAGGAAAGAGGGTAACATGTTTTTGTTAAATAAATATATTATCAACTATGTAATGTTTACACCTAATGAGGGGTGTATCAACTAAAAAGGAATGGATTTGAAACTCTTAGCTAAGTGAAGGGAACTAAATAAAGGAATCATGCATTATATGACCCTATCTATAGGTGTGTAGAAAACTAAATCTTTATGGTTTTAAATTAGATTAGTGGTTTCAACTGGATGGAAGTGGTGATGGGGTGAACGTCTCGGGAGACAGAAATGTGCTAGAGTTATTGTGGTGATGATTATATAATTCTGTGAATGATTTACTGAAAATTATTAAATTGCATACTTGAAACAAGTGGTAAATACTTGTGAAAACAACCATCTTTCAATGTCTATTTCTAGTTGGCCAATGTGACAACTTGAATTCTAAACAGTGGAAAACCAACTAGGTCCTTTGATCCACATGCTATGCTAGTGCTTCCTTGGACCCAATTAATAACGAATTTTTTATCAAAACTCAACTGTAGAAGTTTATGATCAACAAATATAAACTCATGTTATTACTTGCTCTCAGCCTGCCATGAAGTAGCAAATACCTAATGCATAGTAGGCACCAGTCTACCCTTACTCTTGCCCTGAGCATCCTGATTTTTCCCATCAGGGAACCACTTAGTAAATCCTTCATCCATGATTTTCTTCGCTAGCTGCAAATGATCCCTGTGGATGCTTACTTCTTCAGCTTATTGTTCCTTTATATAAAATAAGGGAATATGTTGGGTTCTTGCAAACTAGAATTTGGGGGCTGAGATTAATTCCATTAATAGTGTAACACAGCTGAGCAGTGCCTGCCTAATACATGTCAAGATTAACAAACATCCATTGGTGGAATGAAATGCCCACTTTCCTAAAGAAAACTCTTAGATGGTTTCTCTCCCATTCCTACAATCTCCCTAATGCTGAGATTTAGACCTCCCTGGGGGCAGCTTTTCTTGTGCTCTGAGAAACAACCTCATTGTTATGCAGAAACCAGGAAAGTCCTCTTCCAGAGAGGCAAGCTTTGTGTAATAGCATTATCTGAGTAGAACAACTTTGGGATGACCATGAGATCATAGGGGAGCTCATAGGAGCTCTGACTCATTCTTAGGTGATGAGAAAAGGTAAAAAAAAACCTCATGCATTTTTCCATGAACACCTTGGACATTACAGTAGCTTCAGGACCAAGCGACCTATCCAATTAAGGACAACCTACACTCTCTGCCCTCAAGAGTGTTGCTCTGATAATCCAGAATTAGTGGCTGTTTTTAATGGTAGATTCCTGTTATATTTTATCCCTGGTTCTGTTAGTTTCTTAGGGCAAAAATGTCCCATACTGGATAACTAAAACAGTGGAAATTTGCTTTGACACAGTTCTGGAGGTTAAGTTCAAAAGCAAGGTGTTACTAGGTTTGATTTCCTCTGAGATCTCTCTCCTGAGATTACAAAAGCCACTTTGTCACAGTACCCCCATGCTATTCCTCTTGGTTTCTGTGTTGTTTGTGCCATAATTGTTTCTTGTAATGACACAAGTCATATCAGCTGATGGCCCACCAATAGAAAATCATTTGACTTTATTTTTCTAAGGGCCCTATTTCTAATTATTAACTCCAGTCACATTCAGAAGTAGTATGGATTAAAAGTTAAACATGAGGGTTTGATGGAGACACAGTTAAATCCATCATCTTCTGCATTCTGCCCTCACAAATTCATCTTCTGCTTGTTTGCAAAATTCTCACTATTCTAACAGTCATAATACTCTTAGCACATCCTAGCATCAAATGTAAGCCCAAAATCTGAAGTAAATGTCATCTAAACCAGGTAGGGATAAGATTTCAAATATGATTCTTTCTGAGGCCAATTTCTCTCCAGTTATAATTTTGTAAAACCAGACATTGTCTGTTCTCAACAAATGTTGGTGGGAAACACATGGGAGAAAGGATTCACAGCAAATCTAAAATGAAGGTAAATTCCATTCTCGTAGAATCCTCTCCAAGAACAGCCCTACTGTGTTACTCAAGGGGATTTCAATTTGCCCCAGAATTTAGGATTTAATGGAACCCAGGAACACTTTTATACTACTGTGAAAGGGATATGTTTTCTAGAAAGGAGTAATTCCTGATAATAGTACTTTCAGCCCCCTACTAGGTCCCAAGGGAAAATCTTGTGAATGAAATATCTTTATTTATTAGCTGTACCAACGTATGACTCTTACATTGGATTTTTAAAAACTTTGTCATCAAGGATATGTATTTGCACAAGAGCCTTTAAAATAACAGTATGGTTTTCTGTATTTGAAATAACGGAGTTTTTCTAAGTGTTGCTTCTTGAGAAAGTATCAATAACACAGAAGAAATCAGAATGTCTTTGTTTCTTAGGAAAAAGTTTTATGTGATGCATAAATAGAGGTAAGTTCAATTCAGCGAAGATACATCAGTCCTAAAAACTTTCTTTTTTTTACCCAGACATTTGTTTTCTTTCCTCCCAGAGGAAGCATCTCCCCTGTTGTCAAAGCCAAGATTTTCCAAACTGCTCCTGAGATTGTTCCAAGGAAAGTCGTTCACTTCCTATCTCGTCTAGTTAGTGCTCAAGTAGCTGAGTCAGTATCCTGATCATGAGTGACACATTTCATTAGGAACCCTGTGACCAATGACCTCAAGCCAAATGTTTACTATAGGACAGGCACTGTTCCAAATCAGGCCCAAATACTTACTATAGAGGAAGCACTGTACTAAATCAGAGTCTTCACAATTCCTCCTGAAGAAGGGGTCATGAATTTTAATGTCTGATGTCTCCAAATTTCATGTTGTAGCTCCAACATTTGCATTTTTTATTGGAACTAATTACCTCTAATTAAGGTTAAGTGATGTCCCATAGAGCGGATCTGATACCATACAATCAGCGACCTTCTCAGAGAGACATTTCTCTGCTTTCTCTGTCCATGTGTACACCAAGAAAAGGCCATGAAAGGTACAGCAAAAAAAGGCACCATCTACTGAGTGCTCAACAGAAACTGATACTGCAAGACCTCATCTGAGATTTCCAGCTTCCAGAACTTCAAGAAAATAAATTTCTGTTGTTGAAGCTACACAGCCCATGCTGCACTGTTACAACAGACTGAGCTCATTTTAGATAGGGCATGTAATTAGTTCTCCCATTTTACAGATGAGGGACACTGAGCACAAGAATGACACAGCTGAGTCAAGGCTGAGATTTGAAACCCAGCCAGTCAGTGCAGTTGTAGTGGTTGCAATGTCATCTGTTGAAATGTGCTACCAGCCACTGTTTAGTGAAAATTTCTCCCAAGTGAGACTCAAAATTATTACCAGTTCACCCAGAGCAAACTGAAACTGTGTAAAGGTAACCTAGAACACCCACTACACATGGTGTTGTCTAAAAGTGTCACAGGACGAGTCACCAGCCATATCTCTGTGAGTCGTCAGTGTCGCAATACAGCACATGTCCTTGGCAGAATGGTGATGTGGTTCTCTCATTATACACAGCTTTTAGGCCTTTCTCCTCAATGCTTTCTCTGTGAGGCACCTCTCACAGAGGTACCTCAAGGCACCTTTCCCCCAAGGCACCAATGCCTACTGTTCAATCCTGCCAGTTACCTTAGCCAGTGCAGCTCTCCTTGACAAAGAAGTAATAGCTCACTGCAATATTTATCTCTAACGCAGATAAATTAAAGATAAGAAAGGGAAATTGAGCCTTAATGAACATATTTGACCATGTTTGTAGACATTTTTGTTTATCACAACACAAGAGATGAAGTCCTATTGGCATTCAAAGAGTAAAGGTCAGAAATGTTGCAAAATGTCCCCTAAATATACAATTTGCCTCCTGCAAAGAATAATTCAAACCAATTTGTCAATCTTGCAAAGGTTGAGAAAATGCTACACGGAGGGTTTGTGTTCAGCATACAGAAGATTTTCAGCCACAAGATAAAGAGGAACGATTAGGGGGGCCTTAGACTCTTTCTACTTCTCTCCAAGCTATGCTTATAGATGACCCTAGCCATTGTATAGAGCCAAACCTAACTAACAAGACATGTGTTCTCTCTGGATACTGTGTTTTTCTTGAGTAAGGAGTTTTTTTTTTTTTTGGAGATGGTCCATCTGAGTTTTTTGGCATTCACTGGGTTTTCCTTTTATGTACATAAGGGAAATATATTTAAAATTTCTAAAAATATCTCTGTGCCCTATAATTACTACTGACTAAAGTCATTTTGTGAAAATATGATCTAAGTTTGCGTGGTTATTAAGCATAAAGTAAGGCATAGAGTTGTTGCAGTGACTCAGCTGTTATTATTATTATTATTATTATTATTATTTTAAAATCATTGTGGACTTGTTTGTTTTAAATGCCAACAATGAGCCAGCAGTCAGGGTGGCCTTAGTTTCATGCTGTCAGATCAAGCCTTCGTGAGGACGTCCACCAGTTCCCAGAAATCACTGTCCCTGCCCCTTCCGGACCTGTGATCTTATCATTTCATTTTCTCCCAGAAATCAAATTGCTCTGAGCAGTGGAAACTCCAATTAAAAGCCTAAGATTCAGACTTGATTTTTATCACTGATGCCTTACTTAGAACAGTCTCTGAGACATCCATGCTCTGAGCATCTTGCATTTAAACTCCACCTTTTATCCTTTCCCTCCTCTCCAATCCATCTCCAGGTTCTGACATTTCAGCCACCACGGTGTCACCAGCATTCTCCCCACCTTCTCATTCTCACTGCCGCCCCCTGCACCAGGCCTGCTTCCAACTCTCCACTACTGCAGAGGAAGAGCCCCCTCCGGCCTCTCCACTCAGGGATCTTCCGGTTGCCAGATGGGTCTTCCTAGCTCTGCTCATGTTACCCCTCCCCCAAAGCCCACTGCTCCAAGTGCTAACTGCTTCACTTTGTTTCCATGAGTAGAATATAAAAATGTCCTCTGATAATTAAATATTTCATTTACTTGTAATTTACTGACATAATTGTTTTACCTGTTATATTTAATAAGAATCCAGATAAACCTTTGAGAAACAGATCTTGAGGTAATCAACTTCCTTGAGGAGATGGATAGTCCCAGGGCCCTTTGGAGGCTCCTTGAACCAGGATAGTGTGCCAGTCCACAGCCATCTGCTTGGTTGAGGAACAAATTCCAAAAAGGAAGAGAAAGTGACAAAAGCTAAACTTATAATCAAGGCTAGCATGCAGATGATTGCAAGTAGGATCTTGACCTTGGTTTTCTGGTATTAATTGCATTTTTTGGAAAACTGTTTTGAAGATGAGCTCTGCTGGAAAGTAACTATGTAATAGGAGTTCTTGTTAGGAACCATTCAGCCCAGATTTCACTCAGCCAGTGGCTTGGACAGTTGGAGCCCACTAAGCGTAGCTATTTTACTTGCATGAGTATGTACAGAGAAGATGGGCAGAAGCTACAGTTTTTTCTCTCTTATTCTTGCTCTCTTGTATCTCCCTCTGACTTCTTGTTCTGGAAGGATATCCTCCAGGCTGCAGGCTCCTGGGGCTCTACCTCTTCTTTTGCCCTTAAAATGAGAGTTCAGAAATGCAAGAAGTTTTGTAATTTATTGTTGACAAATTATATATAGATTCACTGCACAATTATAGTTATTATTTCTACCTATCACAATGAGCAGGCTTTGTAAGCAGATGAATCTGTCCTTTCCACTAGTGGGAGTAAAGTTTACCAAAGGTGTATTAATCGTTTTAATTATTATGCTCAGTTTAATGTATTTTGGTAACATCTTCTGTGATAAGCTTTTGCCATCCTACCACCAATTCATCTTTTATCCTTCCTAATAGAATTTGACTTTCTTTTCTTAGGCTCCTCACTCCAATACAGAAAGCAGAGCTTGATTCATTGAACTCAGTCAGTTAGTATAAGGAATTTCCCTGGCCACTGTTTTTGGCCTATGATGGACTTCTCCAAGCTTGGTCTATTCCTTACTGCTTCTATTGGATGTGAATAAGGAAGCATATTGACCATTTACTTATAATAATCATTTTATAACCACGAAGGCTTCCAACTCTAGAATAAAGCTAATGCTTTAAACAAAAGATCAGAGAAACACAAAAATTAGTGTTCATTTTTGAACAGTGACTTCATCAGCCTTGGAGATATTACTAAATCCAGCAGTCCTATCTCATGAGATAATAAATTTTCCCATCAAGTGAACAAGGCTTTCTATTACTTGTAATCAAGAGAATCATTACTGGTTCATTTAGTCATAATCTCCTAGTAGTTCCTAAATGTCTAATCATATCTCAAAAGGTATTTTTCCTACTTCTGATCTAATAGAACCCTCTAGATTAAAAAGTTTTGTGATAGTGCTTAGAATTTCAGTCTGCATCATATAGGGGCAGGGAATGTGGGATGGGACAAAAAGAGGGAAAAGTGGTCATAAATGTTATCATACGAAAGGAAGGAACAGATTAAACATGAAACGTTGGTTGGCATAATGTATTGCTGTAAAATTTCCTTGAATTATATTAATTCATATTCTTTCCTGGATTACTAAGAAATAAAGTACTTTCAAACAATTGGTCTGAGTTTTAAGCAAATTTTATGGTCACATAGGTAAGCAAGGTTAAAATGATACTGCTTCCATATTTGTGTAATTAAATTTGCATCATCATTTGAGATAGTAATTTGTCCATAACTAGAATTCTACCATGAAAATAATATTTCAACTGAACCAGACAGACATTCACTGACCAAGGGAAAGGAGTCTTTGACACAAACAATTCAGAACATTTTTTATCCTTTTCATCTAATTTCCATGCCCTAGTACTGTTGTACATTTGTCCTCCTACCTATGATGCTCTCCTTCAGTACACGAAGATATTTTTATAGGCATGATTCAACCAGAGAGATTTTATTTGATCATGTAAGACCTTTCCATTACTTGTTCTAAATAAAGGACAGAGAAGGTGAGAGGGGTCCCCAGAGATTTTTAATATAGTAACATTTCTTACGTGTATTACCATCACTTAAGTCATTCAATAATAAAAATTTCATCCTTAATAGTCCTTGACACTTTCCATTTAGAATGCAATTATTCTAGATAATAAAAAAAGATAAAGGAAAGAAATGAATACATTAGACACAAATTAACATTTTTAACTCCAAAACTTCAGAAATTTGAAATTAAGATGAATTGTAAGATGATACACTGTAATTAAAATCAAAGTCAGTGATTTTCCCACCCACAGCACGTCAGTAGGTCACCAGAGTAATGCTTCCGACAGCCGTGATTCCTTACAGGTCCGCAATGTAGTCTGTCATTTGTTCCTGACAATAGTGGGCAGATTGAAATTACTTTTAGATGATTATTTTCATAGAATTTAAAAAACCAAACCATATACCTGATCAAGAGTTGATATCCAAAATATGTAAGAACCAAAAAAAATTTTAAAAGGTAGTGTTATGCCAATCAAAATGGGCCAAAGATCTGAATAGAAATTTCTTAAAAAATAAAACCCATACATTTGACAAAAAGGCATATTTAAAATGCTCAATTTTACTATCAATCAAGGAAATTGCAAATTCTCTCCTGCTAGAATGACCTCTATGATAAAAAGACAAAAGATAACATATTGACAAAGATAGAATATTGCTACTGTACATATCAATATGGAGTTTCCTTTAAAAATTAATGATAGGACTAATGTATAATCCCACAATGCTTCTTTTGTGTCTATATCCAAAAGAAATGAAATGAATATGTACAAGACCTATTTGCATCCCCCTGTTTATTAGAGCATGATTTACAAAAGCCAATATATAGACTCAATGGATCAGTGAAGTAATGGACAAAGAAAATGTGATGTATTGTATATTTAGTCTTGAAAAAATGTTGCTATTTGTGACAATATGGACAAACCTAGAAGATATTGTTTTAAGTGAACTGTGGCAAGCACAAAAATGTCCATACTGCTGCCCTCACTTATATGTGCAATCAACATAGAGCAAGATAGTGGTTACCAGAACTGAGACATCGGGAAATCGTGAATGTGATGGCCAAAGACTACAAATTTTCTGTTAGACAAAGGGATACGTTCAAGGTATTCACTGTATAACATGGTGACCACAGTTCATAACAATATACGGAATGAACTTGAAAAGTATTGAGTAGAGTTTAGTGTTCTCATCACAAAAATGAGTGTTTGAGGTATTACATTCATTTATTAACTTGATTTAGCCATTCTACAATGTACCCATGCATCAAAACATCATGTTGTACATGATATGTAAAACTTTAATTTGTTAATTAAAATTAAACAACTAAAGTTTAAAATTCAGTTTGTAAGGCCCAATTTTCAGGAGGTGCTACCGTGCCTAAGGGATATCCACTCAGTGGGAGGGGCTGTCACAGTTAGCAAGCTGTAGGGCGGGGAGAAGCTCAAGGCGAGGGTCTCAGCATGGCATCTTTGTCCTGCCCATATTTGCAGAGGTAAGTTGATTTTCTAAACATAACTATTTCTCTTAATGGCACCATCAGAGTTTTAATCTTTGTTTGCGGGGTGAGCCACGGTTCACAGGAGCTGTGGGTACATAGGAAAAAGTATGCAAAGGTCCTACAAAGGACAGTCCCTTTTGTACATCATGCCATGAGGTTATCTCTATTACACAAGGTACCCAGGTCATGACTATGCTGCCTGCTCCTCCCTAACCAGCCTTACATTATGCTTTAGCTCCAAAATACCCCTAAAGCCTCATATTTTTGGAAAATGATCTGATTATGGTGGCAGTGTAGCTGGCTTGCTGTTGGGGATAGAAACAAGTTGAGTATGACCTGGGTGGGTAAATCTCCCTTCCTGGCTCCTCCCTTGAGTCTCTCTGCTTCCTGGCTGCATTACAGGATCCTCTACCAGGTCCCACTGCCAAGGGGCCTGCCAACCATGAACTGTAAACACAAGCCAAAATAAACCACTCCTCCTTTACATTGTGATGTCAGGGACTGTGACCCAGGGACAAGGAAAGTAACTGAGACAGTCTCAATATGATCTACTGTTGCAGAGACTTTTTCAATTTTTTTATTGTCTTGTCTTTCCAAGCTATACACGTCTTTTAAAATGTAGCCAAATTATCTCATAAAATATCTCACATCTCACATACTGGATGGGTTTCCTCTTGATTAGAGTTAAACTAAATATTTTTTGTTACCTACTGAAGTGCCGCAGTGTCCTACTTGATGCTTCACGTTGCAGACACTAATATTACCTTGTTTTATTGCTGATGGTGCTGTTGAATTACTTGGTTAACATAGTATTCACACATCAGATCTCTCTGTTATGAAGGAATATTTTGCCTTTGTAAATAGCTAGTAATCTGGAGTGTAATACTTTTAAAAATGTATGAATACCCTGCTGCCATCAATTTTTATCCAATGATTTTAGCGTATGTTAATGAAGTTGCTGGCATTTGAAAAGGAGTACTTTTCTAATTCTCATATTAATAGTCTTAAGTGCCCACTTATATTTTCCTGTCCTTTTCCTTTAGTATCATAAATTCATGGGTTCTCGATAGGTTAAAATTCCATAATTATTTTCTGTGAAACTCAAATTGCCCCAAATTTGTCTAGCAGGAACACTTTTAAACTAGTTTCTATGTCACACAGACATGGCTGGTTAATTTTTGAATGCTTCTTTACTTTTAGGGAGACACAGGTATTCTAGGCTCACTGTACTTTACATCAGACTTGGAATAAGGCATTTCTCTAAGAAACATGGGCATTACTGCTACTAGTCTTGTTTTATTTCACTAACTAATGGTTGGTATTTACTAATCAGGATCTGGAAACTAAGTTTGTTGTTGATGGAATATCATTGATTTTACAACCTTACAGTGGACAGGCTAGGAAACATTACAGAATATATATTCTGCTTCCAGACTCCATTATAAAGGATATTAGACACACCATATTTATCTTCATATATTAAATAACTACAAAGCAGGAATGAAATATACACATATATAGATAGATATAGAGATAGATAGATATCCTTTTGAGTTATTGGACCCACTGGTTATTGATCCCTAAGACAAGTCAAATAAACAAGGTAAGTCCCCTAACTACCGTGGTGCTCTGCACGAAGGTACATTTTAGACTCCAGGGCAGTAAAGAGGATTCGAAACAAGCATTGTGATCTTACCAAGCTATAAAGGTAAGAGTTTAGAAGTTATGTCTGAAAAGTAATGGCAGCTGACTAGGAAATACAGCGCAGACTCACAAGAACATAGTGACAGAGATATTCCTGAAATCCTCTCACACACACAACTAGGAAGCAAGCCCGCAAGGCTAAGAACAGCTGCAATCAGGTCCCCGTGAGTTTCATAGCTTTCGGAGGTTATGCAAAACTGGAAATCATTGGAAATTTTCCTGCCACAGTAGAGATTCCTCATGATCTCTAAGACCATTCAGCAGAATCCCCAAAAGCCGCGCTTTATTAGGGGAGCTCAACTTTTGCTATTGTAATGGCTACTTTATACATGATCCACAGAAGTATAAAAATAAACCTTAGAAGACCAAATCGAACTATAAGACACTCAACTGACTAGCAGAATAAACTAACATGCCTCAAAGGAAGAAACAAAACAAGATTGGCAACCATTTACATTTCATAATGTCCAATGAAAAATTACAAAACATGCCAAGAAGCAGGAAATTGATTCCAGTAGAAATGGCAGAATTATCACATAAGGCTATTATAATGGCTATTATAAGTCATTGTGTTTTTCCATAGGAACAAGATTTTAGGTCAAAGGGTAACTGCATATATAGTTTATTTCAGGGAATTGAATTTGTCTCCATAGAAGCTTGTCTTGTGTACTTTCCTATCGATGGAATAATATACTCAACCATCACATTCTAAAGAAGGAGAGATTTATTTGGCTCAGTTCTTGTGGCTTCAGTCCATGGTTTCTGGCTCTGAGAAGAAGTAGAATGGAGGAAAGACGCTAACACCTTGGCATCCAGGAGCAAAGAAAGGAGCAAGCAGCCAGCAAAGGGCATATACCCTCCACTGGCTCCCTCTTCCAACTTTCGCCCACCTCCTAACACCACTTTTAGCTGTGCACTCATCAATAAATAAATACACAGAGGAGTGTAAATACCCCATGGCCCAATCACCTTCCATGAGCTGTGCCTCTGAACACAAGAGGCTTTGGGGAATATTTAAGATCTGAATCATAACATTTCATGCCTGACCCCCAAAAGATTCATGTTTATCTCCTTATGCAAATGTATCTTCTATATCTCTAATAGTTGCTAACGTCCTACTGTAAGTCCTTGTTAAAAATTTTTTTAAAGCTAAACATTGCTGATATATAATGGTACAGGGTAAATATTCCCATTCCAGAAAGTAGGAATCAGAGCACAGAGAGGAATAAGACTGAAATAAAACCAAAAATTAGCAGGAAAAACATTAACTCCTGTATCCCTATGTCCAACACTCAAGGTAAGTTGTGGCCAGATGTGAACACTATAGGGGTTCGGCAGCCCACATGGCCTCTCTCTTGAGCTGGGTCTGCTCGTTACCTGCAGCATTACTCAAAAGATAATTCACATCGCTGGCATCTCATATTTTCTGAAGTTTCCATTGCACTTTGGTTTCACTCAGCTTTTATGCAGGGCCTCCTCAGGGCCTCTTAGCAGCAACTGTGAGCCTGTCAATATTTTTGCCTGGCCTCTCAGGCCTGTTTCTGAAATCTTGGTGAAATCCTCTGTTACCCAAATTGTTACATTATGTATGTGGAAACGAAGCACTACGTGGATGACACTAAAATCTACCACTAGTAGTAGCCTGGCTCCCTTGTACCATGAAAACAAAGGCCTCTAAATGCCTGGAGAACTGAACTCAAAGAGACATTTCCCCAGGCAGCCCTGAGTAAGCCAGGAGCCCTGGTCTTCTCTTTTCAAAGCATCATTTTTCAAAGAAGTTTACCCTCTTACATCCTGAACCTGTGGTATCTAGCCATTTCCTGAAATGTCTTCAAGGCATCTTTCCTATTATCCTGATGAAAACAACATGGTTTCTTTTTAATAATAATCTTTTGAAAATCCACAGCCTCCTTGGCCCCAACTTCATAGGCACCTTCTTTCAGGCCAAGCTGCAATTCTTTTCGAATCATTCAGCTCTGTTTTTTGCTCTTGATTCTCACTTGCAGATCTGGCCAAATAGACCCAGCAGTATCCATGTCAGAGTCTGAACACTGGGCTTCCTTGAATTTTTTTCTGCCAAATGAAATACTTTGCCAACTTTAAAATCAACTTCACCCAGACTCTTAGAACATGGGCAAAATATGGCTAGAGTATGATTTCCAATGTAGTTCTCATTCCCATATGAAACTTAATGAGTCTCGTATTTATTATCTGTACTTCTATGAGAATTTTAGTCTTTTTAGCTGCAGCCAAAATTGTTCATCAAGTTTATCTTACAGAATTCTAGGGCTTCCTTAGCTGGTTTCTCCAAAGTCTTCCACATTCTTCCTCTAAATTAATTTAAAAACTGTACCAGTTTCCCAGATAGTCCTTCTCAGGCTGTGGGACCAAGGGCTTTCTTCTCAAATAAAAAGTTTAAACTTTTACAGCCTTAATCCCAAGAAGAGTGATATCTTGCTGATTCCTGAAATGTCCTCAAGGCATCTTTCTTCTTCTCACTGTTCAAAACATTCAGTTCCATTTCAATGGTGCTAATGTTTTAAGCAATCAGTCTCTTTCAGCTCCAACTTTATACTTGGTTCCTTCTTGCCAAATTTAAGTTTTTCAAAATATTTTGCTCTACCTTTTCCTCAAATTCTCACTATAAATTTGATTTAAAGCAGCTTCTAGTACCCATTGCACAACTGAAATTTTGGGTTACCCTGAAATTTCCTACACTACATTAATTAGACTATTATCTTTAATCTCAGTCTCCTGGAAAGTATCAAGACATGGGGAAAGTATAGACAAATTTTCTGCCATAGTGTAACACATACCGTCTCTAGTCCAACTGCCAATGAAGACCTTTCTGTTCCTAATAGATTCTGTTGTTTTGAAATCCAATACGAATTATCCATCAAACTCTACTTACTGCATTATGGAACATCTCTAAGCTGCATCTCCAAGTCTTTCTAATTTCTCCCCACAAACTAGTTCCAAACACTCCTACACTACGTGGTCAGGTATAATTATAGCAATGACTACACTTCTCTGGTACCAATTTTCTGTTTGTCAGGTCTTATATTGCTGGACACAATACTTGACTCTACAGTTTTAAAAAATTTGGCTCGCATTGGCTACAAAGCTGAAATGTCATGGTGAAAGGCATGGTAAAGCAAAGCTGCTTAGTCCATGGTAGTTGGAAAGCAGAGCAAGGGAAGAGAAAGAAAAGGTGAGGGACCAGAACCCAAACCTGCACCTCCATGACCCACATAGACATACTTAGAAGTGTTCTCCACCAGTATTCCTTAGGGATTCAAAATTTTATCAAGCTGATACTCTGCCCCGATCGCCATAAGGGATTTCTAACCTACCTTCACTGCTGAACTGACTGAAGAGAAGAACTATGCTTTATTTTCTTTCATGTCTTGTCCCACTTCTGTGACATTCTCCCTCTTAGTTCTTTTTTCTCAAGACTTAACTAACAATTTTCCTAAATTAACAATATATCCATTTTTGTAGTTCACACATATCTTGTGTCTATTTTGTATTTCAAAAATACACAGAAAATTTATTCTCATAGAAGGAATCAGAGGAAAATTAGAAGGAAAATGGAATGTAGGAAAAATAACTGGAGAAACTATACTCACAAAAGAACACAAGAGAAAAGCTGGACAGAGTAGCATGCACAGTCATTAGGAGAGATAATTAAAAAAAGAAACAGAATTCAATCTGTAAAAAGTGAAATTTTGAAAAGCCACAAGGTAAACTTACTAGCTCATTAGAGCTAGATTTGCTTTCATAAATCTGTGTCCACTGGTATTTATCTTCTTGCATAAAGATAATTACTTTGTAAGATCAAGAAAATAAAGTGCTGATGACTTTTCTTTTAGTAGACCCATGTTCTTATACTAATTAAGAAAGAGATAAATGATATAAATCAAGAAGACATTGATATGTCATACATTGATATGTCTATGCTGTGATAGATATATGCATATATAAATATAAAATATATAGTTTATATATTTTATATGTGTGTATGTAAATATGGCCTCTAGTCCAACTGCCAATGAAGACCTTTTCCCAACTGAAACCTCCTCCGCCTGGTAAATACTCTTTTTCCCTGAACTCACTCTATTTACTACACCAATAAATTCATTGGTCTTTGTGCTTATATTAACTGTTTCTAGGTTATTTTTGTCATCTCTCTTTATTTTTAAAAGGATAAATTCCATATATAGGCTTTTTCAATAATTTGAAGGACATGGTGAAATTTCTGCTTGCTTTTAACATTCCTCTGATCCCTCTGGCCCACATCTATAAAATACTGCAAAAAAAAGAAAAAATAATAGGAACATTATAAATGCAAAATTAGACAATGTATATGAAAGTGTTCTGTGGAGGTCTTAAGTACCTTTGTTTGAAGCTGCCATGTTAGACACTGTGAAAAGAATTTTGCAAGTATAAAGTTATAAATTTTCTTTTTGTTTGTTTTTAGGTTTTGATTTTGGTATTGGGGATATAACACAAGACCTTCACACTGACCTACATATTTTAATAGTATTATTATTATTCTGAGACAGTGTCTCACTAAGTTGTCCAGGCTAAAATCAAATTTGTAGTCCTCATGCTTCAGGCTCCCAGAATTCTGGGGTTATAGGTGTATTCTACCATGCTTACCAAGTTACCGGTTCTTTAGGACCACCCCAAGATCTGACAATATCTACTATAAAAGTGAGAAGATTGAGGGCTTCAGAACCTGCAAGTCTCATCTTAAAGATCACCCAGCAAGTGGTTGAGCCGAATGCACATCCCATCCATGAGGCCCCAGAAATGTAAAAAGCAAAAGGTTTTTCCAAGTTACCATCTCTGAAAAGTAAACTGCTGCTGAGCATAATATAAATGAGCTTAGAGACAAGCCACAGCGTCTTTTTCATTAAGGGAGCATGAAGATGTTACTAGCTGAGTGCATTTCATCCGGGTTAAGACAGTCTTCATCAGAATTTCAAACAATGCAGTTGAGACCTCATGGACGACCATGGTTCGTGGCATGGTCCTTGCAGTTTCCCAGGCCTTGTAAATCTTTACCCAGATGAATTTTCTTAGGGTAAGAGGTTTGTGAGACGACTCATCTGTTTTTTCTAACAAACCCAAAGCACTGGGGAAGTAAGTAGATAATTCTCAAGTTTTATATTTTTCCTTCATATTAAAAAAACATAGACCTAAATTAAACAGTGTTTCAGTTAAATAACTATCCTGTCCATAAAGGAGGAGCATTCAAATTTCAGACTATTTCAGGCACTGGCTTCTATTCATATAAATCCAAACTTCAGGTAGAGATGATATTATTAAAATGGAAATTGTGCACGTCCGCATGCTTTGGTAACTTGTTTTGTGAAATTAAATAGATTTCCAGAAACAGTCAAGCACTGGGGATATGAAGTTATTGTTTAATCTAAGATAAAAAAAAAATAAGACGCCCACTTTCAAAAGGAAAAGAGCTGTGAAAACCTTGTATCTTGAAAGATGAATATGAATCAGAAGAATGAGGCAATCTTACCCTTGAGGGGGAGGAAAGGGCTTTTCCTTTCAGGGCTGGAGATGAAACATTTAAAAATAAGATTTCAAAGCTCCAATCCCCTTGCAGGGCTTTGTGATTCAGAACTGAATTTATTAGTCTGACAAACTGGTTTTTAAAGATGCCTTGATTTGAAAACCAAATATACTGTTTAGCTGATAACTTCACAGAGGCCCAAATGCCTGACAAGGCCTTCCACTGAGTTTGTTTACACAGATGATCAAAGGACATAAGAGGGGTGGCCGCCTGGGTCAGGCTTTCCATCAGCACGGCATCCTGGCCTCCGGGACAGGACTGGAAAGTCTCTATGACTCTGAATTAAGAACATCCTCAGTGAGGGGACACATCCCATGTCCCCTAACCAAAGTAGAGCAAAGAAAAATGGCGGCAAGATATAACAAAGATTGTGAGGCTAGGCTTAGGCTAGGAATGGAAGCCAGAACTCCAAGTCTAGATTTATTATTATTCTGGAACATCATTTTTCTCATGAAGCAGAAAAGTGAGTGAAAGCTCGGGCTCTAAACTTCGACAGAGCTGAACTTGAATTATGTCTCTACTGTGGTTTTGGCTACATGGCTTCTTTTAACCCTAAGCTTCCCTATCTGTGGAAAAAAAAAAAAAAAACAACTGTTATCTTACGCTCTGATCCTCCAGAGAAACAGAATAGAATGTATAAGTATTTCAAAAAAGATTTATTAACAAGAATTTGCTGATGTGGTTGCTGAGAATGACAAATCCAAATTCTGCAAGAAAATCAAAGTTACAATTCAAGTCCAAAGGCAGTCTGGTATAGAACCAGGAAAGTCAGCGTTTCAAATGAAGTCTAAAGGCAAATTTGGAGATTTTTCTCTTGCTGGGAGGTGGTCAGTAGTTTTGTCTCACTCCACCCCATTGGATAAATCCTGCCTACATTTGTAAAACAATCTGCTTTGCTCAGAGCCCACCATTTCAAATGCTGATCTCATCTAAAACCTCACAAAAACACCTAGAACACTGTTTGGCCTAAGTATCCAGGCAGCCAAGATGACACAAAACTACCCGTGACACACCTCACCACAGTCTGAAGAAATGAGTCCTGTTTGTGAACTACTTCTTCCAGACTCACCCAACAAATAGCCATCACTATGATTCCTCCATGTGGCAGTGACAAAGACAGGAGCCACTTTGACCTCTCAACTCTCAAAGGATTTCCAGCCAATCCCTCTCTCAATGTCAACCCCTAAAATGCATACTTGTTAGGTACCAGTTAACCGTGTTGGATCAGGTGACCTGACCGTGCAGAGCAGGGAGTATTTCACTTTCTGCGAGTTCCACAATGATGTCACTTGCGAGGTGCTCAAAATCAGACAATCTCCTGCCCCCGCAGATCTCTCTATTTGGAGAGTTTTCTTCTCCCATACCTAAATTTCTTTTCAAAACACCATCTGTCTCCTAGATTGAGGAGGAGAAGACTAGACCGGACATGGAGATGTAGAAAAGGGTGCAGCAAATTAGGGGGGAACTTGAAAACAAAATAACTAACCAAAATAGCTATGGCAATAAAACAGGCAGACAAGATCATAGTTTCCTTTTGGATTAAACTGAAAACCCAGAAACTAGAAGTCCAAGGCCACGGAGAATAATTATAAGACTCTATTTTCTTCAGCCAGACAATCTGACTCACTTGCGGTTGATGTAAGAACAGGTGTCCAGGCATTATGAAAAAAATAAAAATAAATTTTTAAAAAATCTTGCAACAATGCCACCTTCTGGTCAGCGCGAGAACCGCAGCAAACCTTGTCTCTACACAGTTTTCTGCAGCAAGGTTCTGCAGCCTCGCCAGCGGGCTCCACCCTCCGAGAGTGGGCGATGACTCCTCAGCTTTTTCCAGGGACTGAGGGACAGTTACCAGTGCTGTGTCATGTATGTTTTCCCTATCATGAAATCATTTGAGACTAAATTTTGCACCCATGACCACCCTTCCATATTCTTTGTCATCTAAGAATTTCTAGTTCTTATGGGAAACATAACTAGAAGAACCCTCAGAGATGTGGCCTCGTGTAGAAAACCCCACAGTACATTCCCAATCAGAGTCAGTGAAGTTTTCCTGCTGCAACCTGGCAGAGCCAAGTAGTCCGTGTGCTCTTGAAATGGTGACCTGGGCTGTTGTGCCCTCTAAGAGGCCACCTCTACCCTCTACCTACCTCTTCCCTCGCCTCCCAGGATCTTTCCAGCCCAGAACCTGCAGAGGAGATTCAGATCCTCATTAGTTCACGGTGAAAGGCACCATGGGTGGGCTTAATAGATAATCTCCAATGCGTTATAACCTAAAAAAGCTAGAAAAATAATAAGTTAGATTCTTCTCGTATTTTATTATTAGTGGTTGTACTAGGGACAAACCTTTGAAAAGAAATATACTAAGAACATATTTTAATTTTATGTAAGCATATATATAAGAACATACCTATGTAAACTAATAGTCTAACATTTAAATTAGAGTAAGCTGTCATACCTTAACAAGTGTTTATGAATACCTTCCTAATAAAAACTTGAAAATACAAAAGTGTTTCACACATGTTTATGAAGCTAATTTGATTGGAGAAAAACAAACAAGGGGAAGAATTTCCTTTTTGTAAAATAACTACAATCAGATAGCTAAGAAGATGGTACTACAAATGAAAAATTATAATGAAGGATTTATGGGTATAGTCAAAACATTCACTGCATGTAAATTATGTTGTAACCATTAAGGGCTCTAGATTCCCTATTTTTTAAAAGATTAAAAATAAAGTTATCAAATCTCAATTCTGAGTCAGGAAAAACTTTATTATTTAAAAGAAATTGAACTCTGAGTAAACATAGATTTATCTCAAGTTGGAAGATTTCAGGAGAATGTCCAAGGAGTGATCAAAATATACAATGAATACGTAAAAGAATTTTTAAAAATTGTTATAGTAAAAGTCACATTACTATTAATCTCCCTCAAAATGCTTCCTCTCGCTTTGAACACAATTATGCATCATTCTTGACACTTCTGAAGCAGTTCTGTGAATCCTCTTTCTTATCTTTAGAAGGTACAAAAAAAGAGAGTGACTGTGTTGCTGAGTGCCAGCGGGCAGAAAGACAGGGATGTAAACACTCTGCCATGCGTCTCCAAACATCTTCTTCAGAGATGCTGGCTCTGTGGGACTTCCGGCTTTCCTTCAAAGTCAAAAGGACTATGAAAGCTCTGTATTGAAATATTCAGATTTTCTAGACTGTCATGGGCCATACAACTAAAGACACACATGAAAGAGAACTCCCAAAGTGCTCCAGAAAATGGTCAGAACAATGGGATAAGAACACGTGGAACATGAAAGTATTTTGGGGAGAATAAATAGCAATATATCTTTTATGCTAATAAAGTTCTTTTTAATTTAAATATTCACATAGTTTTTTTATTTTTTAAATCACAATTCATATGCTGCTTCTTCATATCAGGCTAAATACAAAAAATAGGAGTTAAAGAGTTTTTCCTATCTTCTCAACTGGACTGGTCTGACTAGATCACAGATTTTTAAAAAGCAGAAGTAATTACTAAGCCAGGATAGAACAGGGAGGAAGAAGCCCTAAGAAACATACTCTACCACACTGCACAGGTATGCACCCAGTCATCCCCTAAGGAGATTTGTTTACTAAATATCTAGAATAATTGATAGAACACAGCATAAAGCAAAAGTTTATTACCCAACAAAATGAATACAAATGATAGTCTTCCTTTGAAACAATACACATGCTTCCCAGAAGAAGTATATGCATATCCACATCTGTAGCATCACAACTCATAATAGATAAACCTTGGAAGCAGCCTAAGTGTCCAACAATAGATGATAGAGAAATTGTAGTGTTTACACAGCGTGGAGTACTACTCAGCCACAAAGGAGGATACATGAGTTATTTGTAGAAAAATGGATGCACCTTGAGACCCCAGAATACTAAGTGAAAATCAGATGCACAAGATTAAGTATCACATGGTTTCTTTTATATCAGAAACTCAAAATATAAAGAACAAGACATACTAGATAATAGGACGTAGGGAGATAGAGATCTTTTTCAGAAGGGCAGAGGATCAACATACCCAGGGGAAGAGGGAAGAAGGAAATAAAGGGAAACTTCAGCTGTAAGAAGTAAGGGAAGGAGGGAAAAGATGATGTAGAAAGAATTAAAGTGTGTTGTCCACACAGAGCAGCTCCCCATGTAAACATAACCAGTGTGTCCTGCAAACACGCACTACTAACATTAAAAACAGAAAGAACAACACACATGATACACACACACAAAATCCTGTAATGTGCTTTGATCCCCAGATTTAACAAAGCAAAAGGCTTTACGTTTAAATTACAAATGATAGTTTTTAAGGTTTCTTAGCATGCAATTAAAAATTCTATTGTCTTTCGGCTTACCTGGTTCTTTTACATTTCATGAAATGCAGAGAATCTTATCACAAACAGCAAGCCGTTAAAAGATCTGTCATTCCAGATGCTTAGGCTGGGCAGAGGCATGCTCCAGGGACCTTACACAAAAATTTCAGGTCAGCAAATATTTCAGAGGTAACATTTTAGTTTGTTTTCATCCAATGTACAAATAATTCCCCAAACACAATATCACAGCCACCGGTTTTGCCAAAGAAGTCATGAGAAATGCTTTTGATTTAATTTCAACTAAAAAGTAAGAAGGGTTTGATTTGAGGGAAAATGAAGATAAAGGGATCCCTTTTTAAAAATCTCACATTGAGTTAATTGTACTTAATTCATGGCTTGCAAGTATCTTTGATTCACGTACAGCCTTACACTTGAATATTGATTTACTCTTGTTTTGTTCACTAATCTCATTACCTTTCCCGTCTCTCCCAGAAACCACTCTAAAGCTTTTGATATGGATATTTAATCATCGTTATTCTTTTTATATACAGTACTGTGTGTGTTTGCGTTTAATTCACATAAATCCCATTTTGCTCTGTGCAGACACTTTGGTTCATTTGTACCACTTAGTTTATACAAAGGGTTTAAAAATTACCTGTTGCTGTGACTCTGGTTTTCTCTCCTCCTCCTCCTTCTCCTCCTCCTCCTCCCCGCTCCTCCTCCCCTCCTCCTCCTCCTCCCCGCTCCTCCTCCCCTCCTCCTCCTCCTCCCCCCCCTCCTCCTCCCCCTCCTCCTCTTCCTCCACCTCCTCCTCCTCCTCCTCTTCCTCCTCCTCCTTCTCTTTTTTTTAATTGTTGCTTCTCAGGGCCATGGATATAGCTCAGCAGCACAAGCACCTGCCTGGCAAGCATAAGGTCCTGAGTTTGATTCCCAGCACAAAGAACAAACAAAAAAACCTATTGCATCTCACTGCTGCCCATAATTTCAGAATGAGCATTCCAGGACATCATACCCTTCCATCTCCACTGCTCAATGATAATAGATGACTCTTGACTCCAATGCCTACGAAATGCTGCAATACACATCCTTGCATATTTCCCTTCACAAATAACTCTGAAAGCACTTGGAGGGAGTAGATAATAGACCCATTAGTGGGGTTCCGAACGCCTAGCACAAACACAAACTTGATTCCACTAATTTTTGCCAGATTTTTCTCCAAAAGGCTACACACCAAGCAGAGCTTCTTATATCTCCCTAATTCTACCAGCTAAGGTTTTTCAAGTTAACCTATTTATTTGTGCTATACTGATGAGTATGATGCTTTATTGATTACTTTTGCATTTACCTAATTACCAGTGCGTTTGAATATTTCTTGTCAGAGATGATTGGGTTTTCTCTGTTCAGATCTCTTGCCCCTTTAGCTATTGGATCCTCTATCTTTGTTTTACAAAAGTTAGTTGCATATTACAATACTAACACTTTTCAGTTTTAGACACAGAAATTATCTTCCCTTAATCTAGTTGATTATCATCCATAGCATCAGTTATTAACTGTAAATCCTTGTTTTTGATGTGCTCAAATCCATAAATTTTTCACATCAATTTGCATTTTCTTTTTGGTTCAATTTTTAAATGTCCTTCCAAGTCAGTTGTGGTGGCACATGCCTGTAATCCTTGTAATCAAGAGACTGAGGCAAGAGGATCACTGTGAGTTCAAGGCCAAGCTGAGCCACACAGTTAGACCCTGTCTCAAAAAAAAAAAAAAAAAAAGTCCTCAATACCCTTAAATCACAAAATTTTTCCACTCTAGTTGCTGCCATTATTTTTTAATTTTACTTTCAGAGTTACAGCTTCATTCATGTAGAAATTGTCATTGTTTGTGATACAAAGTAAGGATTCAATTTAATTTTATCTATAAAATTTGCCTAATTTGCCAATACTATCAAATAATAATCTACTGCTCTCCCATTGGCTTGTGGCATCTTCTTTTTTATCTCACACATTTATACACAAGTCTTTATTATTTTTTCTATGAAGTTGCATTGATATTTTTGTCTGTTTCTATGCCAGTACCAAACTCGTTATCATTATTATTGCTTTGTAACATGTTACAATCTAGTGTAACACATTTCTTTTGCTTGTGGTTTTTAAATTAACTCTCCACACACATGCACACACGCACACACACACACAGATGTATTTAAGCACAAATTTGAGCTGAAGTTTTGACTGGGATTACACTGAACTTGTTGATTAAATTGGGAATAATTGACAGTTTTACAATGTTGTCAACTCCGCTACAAATATTGTCTCTTTATCCATTCAAATATTTTATATTGGGTTAGGGATGTAACTCAGAGGTAGGGCACTTTGCTAGCACATACAAGAACTTGGGTTCAATCTCCACCAAAAATATATTTTTTGGCTACTTAACAAGGCTTTAAATTTTGCTTAAATTAATTTGTTACAAATTAATTGTATATATTTATAGGAGGGACATCACATTCTATTTAATTTATTTGATTATTGCTTAGGTTGACAGTTTTACAAGCTTATCTCCTATGAACAAACTTGAAAAGCTTTTCTGTTGACTCAAGTTTTTCCACACATAAAATTGTATTAAGTAAATATTGAAAATATAACCTTCTTACTTTCAAGTCTTACAACTTTATACTTCTTTATTTTTTTCTTGTTTTACAATATTACTCAGGTTTAACTTGGACCAAATAAGTCAGTTTTAAGGGGAAAAATTCTGAAGAAAAAGACCGTTTATCATAAAGTTTAAATAACAGCCTTACATGTGTTCTGGATTTTCACTGTAAATGAAATACAAATGAGAGAAACTCAGTAGTGTGAGACTTACACAAAATAGGTTCGTGCCTCTCCTCTTGTTGGAATCCGGATAGTTTCTCTAAGATTTCTTTGAAATTGCAGACGATGGCCCTTACAGGGCTTTGAGATTTCGCACGCCATGAATTATCTCACTCATGCTTTCCTACTCCCCCGTTCCCTTCTTTCTTTTGGCACCAACAATGACACGTAGCTTAGTCCTCATTCCTTGGTTCCCTAAGTCTGCATGCACGTACACCAGAATGCACTAAATATGAGCAGTAGTAGAAGATAAGTACGTGGAGTAGCACAAATAATTCAACTAAAATAGTAATATTCTTGTAGTTAAAAATACTTCAGTAAACTTCTGTTATAGAAAAGAGAACTTGGCACTTTCTTATCAAACTAAAGATACAAAAGAACTTCAGTAATTTCACTCCTGGCATTTATCTCAGAGAAATAAAACACACACACACACACACACACACACACACACACACACACACATATTTATAGCAGCTTTGTTCACAAGAGGCAAAAATCAGAAATAAGTCATGTGCACTAGATCAAAATACAAAAGTGGGACAGAGGAGAAATGTGAGTTAAAGCATGCAGGGAAAGGCAAATAGTAAAGGGGATATTAAAACTGTGACACAGTCAGAATGAACTATTGACGCATATAACCAGCTTAGGTTAATCTCTTATATTCAGTAAAGGAAGCCACTTCCCAAAGGTTACGTGCTGTATGAGTCTATTCTTGAAATGACAAGTCACAATCAAATTTAAATAATAAGTTATACTTACATAATGACTTTCAAAATTAGAGATCTAATTTCTAAACTTTTTTTTTTTTTTTTTTGGTATTGGGGTCGAACTCAGGACCTTGCACTTGCCAGGCAGGTGCTTAGAGATCTAATTTCAGAGTCTCCTCCTTAATTACAAATTCTATGAGATCAGGAATGGTATCTTCCTTATTCAGCTCTGATTTCCAGCACTTAGCATGAAGTAGTACTAAAAACGTACTTGCTAGATAATGAAACAATATCACACTCAATCAAATATTAATTTGATGGTAAATATAAAATGTGTTTTGCTGAGAAGTACATTGTACACATATATACCCGTTTCGCCAAACACAATACGTCATTGAAAAAACCACTAAGCAGTTTTCTAGCTTCCTTCATTCCTGTGCATGCAAACATGTCTGTCTGTGTCCCTGCTGTCAGTTCTTGTGGGTATATACCCAGATGTGAATTGTGGAATTATGTTAACAGTATCAAGCGTTCCAGTTTTTCCATATTAACACAACTGTTTGTGAGTTTCATTTTACTTAATAAATATCTGAAATAATCAACTTGGGGAAAGATTTGTTTGGATTCACGGTTTTAGAATCCATGTACATTACTACATTTTTGCTGCTATCCTATCATATCAATTATGCTTCTTTTTAAACATTTTTTAGTGTTTCTCCTAGAATTGCAATATGCTTTCACAACAAATTCAAGCATACTTTCAAATATAAAAAAGAATTGATAAACGATTTCACTCAAATTAGAGATTTCTGTTCTGTGACAGTTACTGTCAAGAAAATGAAAATATGAACCACAAACTGCAAGAAAAAATGTTAACAAAAGTCATCTGCTAAAGGATTATTATCTAAATTACAAAGAACTTTTAAAACTCAACAATAAGTAAAACCTTAAAAATATTTGATGGGCCTGAACAAACACCCTCCCCAAGAAATTTTACACATGACAAATGTCTGAAAGGTGTCCCCATCACTTGGCATTCAGAAGATGGAAATTCAAACTGCAGTGAGATATCAGTGCACGTTGTTATGCTTCGCATCTGGAATGTCTCCTAAAATTCTCATGTGTCTGAAAGATTTTTGGACCTTGGGGATCGCCATAGCCAATTTGTTAGGAGGCGGGTTATGAACAGGCAGGATGTGGAGGAGTGTATCTTTCTCACCAACTCTTCCCTTTTCGCTCTGCTTCCTGGCCACCATGATGTGATTAGCTTTCCTCCACCAGACCCTTCTGCTATGTTCTTCTGAGGTATGTTCTGTGGTTGGAGTCAGTGATCTAAGTTGTGGATGTTGGACATTGTGTCTCCACAAGAAGGAAAGTGGCTAAGACCTACTCCTATTAGAACAATCAATATGCAGAACACCAACTATACCGAATGCTTTGCAACAATATACAGCAACAGGAATTCTCACTCATTTCTATTAGTAATTAAAATGATACAGCCTACTTTGGAACACAGTTTGGAGCACAGTTTCTTACAAAACCGATCATGCTCTTATCATAGCATCAAACCTTTGCACTCCTTCATATTTATTCAAAGTTAAAAACATATTCACATAAAACTTGCACACAGATGTTACAGCATCTTTATTTATAATTGCAAAACTTGAAAGCAGCAAAGATAGACTTGAGTAGGTGATGGTTGAATAAACTCTGATATATTCAGACAATGACATGGACTCTTATGCTGTACTAAAAAGAAATGAATTACCAAGCTATAAAAAGACAGGGAGAAAACTAAAATGCATATTATCTAAATGAAAGAAGCCAATTTGAAAATGTTATACACTATAAGGTTCTGAATATATGACATTTTGGAAAAAGTGCTTCATAGAGAATGAAACTCCATGGTTGTCATTGGTTAGAGGAGAGGGAGGAATGGTCATAGCCCAGGGGTCATTAGCGGAGTAAAACCACTGCGGTACTATAATGGAGACCATTGTTCTTATAAATTTGTCCAAGCACATACAATGCACAGCAACAAAACTGAAATCTCATGTAAATTCTACACTTGGGATGACAATGACATGCCAGTGTAGCTCAGCAGTTGTCAAATGTGTGTACCACTCCGTTGGGGGTACACACTGATAACAGGAAGAATTAAGCATGTATGGGGCAGGGCTATAGGAAAAATTTCCATATCTTCCATTGAATTTTGCTATGACTCTAAATCTTCTCTTTAAAAATGTCTTTTTTAAACATACGTTATATTGATGATCGCACAACTCTGCAACTTTATTAAATGTCATTTAATTGTACATTTAAAACAACTGTGTGGCTTATATTGTACACAAAAACTGCTTAAATCAAAGAAAAGAAAGAAAAAATGGGAGTACATAGTTTCTTTGAACATTTTTAGAAATAAGAGGCACTTTCCCACCTATTTTGTTGTTTATTGTCTAGAACGTAAGGAGCGCTACTTGCCTGTATATGGGAGAAATCCAAGATATAATTACAAATCTTTAACATCATGCATTACGCCACTCAACCTGTATGATTACCTTGGCACTTTTTAAATGAAAGAGGAAAAATAAATGCCTATCTTGTTTCAGCTGCCCACTGTTTTGGTTTTCTGTTACTTGTAAATGAACCTCAGCCTAATTTACACAGTTCTTGCTAAAGGGTAACTTTTACTACTCTTAGTCATTTTGAAATTTATTTTTCCATAGTAAAAATAAATTAGTATTTCTATCATTTTTAAGAGGAAATAAGCAAATCCCTCTAAAGCAACTTTAACGTTTTTAGCATAGTTTATGCAATTCTTATAATCTCCTTTTAAATTTAATATTATCCTATAGATTGACACATTTCCCTAGTTTGGAGAAAAATATTAAGCATTCTGTTCAGTTAAGTGAATGACTTCCAATTTGCTGAATGGTAAATTTGGTTGTTTTAATCTCTCATAATATGTATCACTGCAGTCTTTGTAATCAATATATCTTAACAGTCAATGTTTGTAATATTAGTCTGTCAGGTAGTATCTAATTAAGAGATAGACTCCATGCCAGTAATTTGAGCAGGAAAGATTTAACATAAAGGATTCGTAGCTGGCAGCAAGGGGATTAAGTTCTAATAAGAGATTAATGGGGAAATTAAAGAATACACTCAGGCTACAGGGAACACTCAGAAAAAAACACACAAAAGGGCTTCTCCCACAAATGGGTTTCAGACATCACAAGAAAGGGTGTCCAAAGTTGGGTAGATACTGGGGAAATTTGTTGGATTGCATTGGTCCAGAGTGGGACCACAGCTGGAATCTCATGCCTGGTGAACAGGAATCCACAGACATCACGGAAAAGCAACACTTGCTGGTGGGTGGGTGTCACTATATGTGTCCCATATGCAAATAGCTGCACCAGAAAAAGTAGGAAGGAGGAGGCACAGTAAAGTCAGGAAGAGAAGCTCCTTCATCTTGGAATGTGCCTCCAGTGCCCTCTACAGACAAAGCTCCGGACTGTGCCTCCTGGATAGGGGCTCAACTCCAGTAACACAGCAAGGAAGAGAATAGTGGGTTTAGAGCAGAGAGACAATAAATGGATAATTCTGACAACCACCATCCATTCATTTGTCTCCCAATTTTCCATGCTACTTTTTCAATCCATGTATTCCATCTAATAAGACCGTCACATCTTAGTCGTGGTCACTAGTACATGGGATGCAAAGTGACCCAGGCAGAGATAACTATCTGTTTATCTGCTCCTCCATCTACCTAACCATTTATTGATTTCACAAACTGAGAGTCACTTATTCTTTTTAGCTCACTGAACAGAGAGAGTATGGATCTATCTTTGCCAGGGGCAAAACAGTTAACTCCATACAAACAGCATAAAACTGAGCCTATTCTCTCACAAAGTCAAAGCATGAAGTCATGGACACAAGGGAGAAAGTTAAGAGAAGCATATATTGAAACTATAAGAAGAAAGAAAGGTCCTGGTTGGGAGGTTCCCAGAAAGTAGGGTGCCAGGGTGTTGTCGTTGTCTGTGTCCTTACAGATAAGTGAAGCACAAGCACTTGTTCAGTTGTCCAGTGATCACCTACCACAGGAGGGAGGCTCTGTGGGGGCTTAGCTTTTGTAACATTGGCTTTAAAGCAAATTGGTTTCTTAGCTGGCAGTTTAAAGAAACTCAGTTTAAAGGAAATCTCTTAGTCTGCATTTTCAAATTCCTCAAAATCCAGCCTGAAGGTAACAGCCTGGAAAAACAGCCTGAAGGGTTGTTAACAAATTTAGAGTATTTCACCTAAGAAATTTCTTTCCTGTCATTGCTTTTAAATTTTTAAGCTTAACTGTCTCTGTGGTTGAATTAGTGTGCTGTTTTCTTTGTAACCAGGTGACTTTCTTAGATCCTGTCCCTTACTGGCTGCTTACTGATAAGCTAAATAGCTAAACTGCCTTTTACAGTGGTGGCACTTAGAGTAAAGACGTAGAGTCTTAGAGTAAAGACTTTCCAGCATGAAGCGTTACTCAGAGATGCAAAGCAGAGTTCTGATGACCTTGTTTAAGCCTGAAAGCAGCCATCTTTAGGCTTTTCAGTTACATGAAACAACAAATTCTCTTTTTCCTTTCCTTAGTGCAGTTGGATTAGGTTATTATATTTTCTTTCACTGGCAAAAAAAAAAGTCAACCCACCTCCTCACCCAGGCTTTGCTTCTCAGGATCGTTGTTTAGCTATAAACTCATCACTGAACTAATCCATTGATATGCATTATGACCTTATGACCCAATCACCTCCCAAAGGCTCCACCTATGAGTACACGAGGCTTTGGGGTTATATCTAGATACAAACCATGACAACGAGGAGCACATGACAGCACGTGATGAAAGCTGGGTCACAAAAGAAGAGAGAGGAAGGCACCAGCATTTAGATATTCCCTTCATGGGCAGTCCCATGATGACCAACTTCCTCACACTAAGCGCTATTTCCTAAGGTCCATCACCTCCCAATAGCATCCTTCAACACATGATTTTGTGGGACATTTAAAAGCTAAACCAGGCCTGGAGATGTTGAGCACTTGTTGTGTATGTTCAAGGCCCTGGGTTCATTCCTCAGCACTGGAAAAGATCTAAACCATAATCAGGTGACAAACAGCAACCAAGTCATAATTCAAACCAAGGAACTCTAAACTCCAGAGTTTATGCTTTCAATCACTGATGGAAACCACTTTGAAGTGCATGAGGCAGACTTTAAAATTAATCTATTGACTTTCTAAATTAATTTGTGAGTCTGTTCCAGGCCTGATGATTTGCCCAAAGAGCTAGTGGCTGGTGTGCAGAAAATAGAACTCTCCATACCAATATTACAGTAGATACCTGTAACGCTCTGTGACACCGTGAGGCCTCTGAAGGCAAGTTAACACTGCAATTCAGGGTGATAAACCTCTATCAGAACTCAGGGGAATACTGCCAATCTTAGTGTACAAACAGTTCTCTTGTTAAACAAAGATTTCCTGTTTGGAATGTCTTTTTTCCACTTCACAAGTCTTTGTTCACTATTGTGTCTTTTTCCTCAGATGTCCCCTGAAGTTCCATGCACTCCCACCTGATACAAAATTACCCAATAAATAATGGGAAATCCAGAGAAGTCTTTGCTTTATGTCCAAGAGAGCTCTGACCTTAATAGATCCCCACAAACCATATTGCATTCTCTTTTATTTAATCCTTTATCATAAACTCATTGATAAGATTAACCCCCAGTAAATCTCTTCTCTATGCCGACTTCCCAATGAAGACAAGAAATATTTAGTATTTAGTAAGTTGGAGAGAGGAGGAAACAGCAGGCATGAAGGCCGCTGAGAAAAGAGAGGAGATGACATTGTGAAGAAGTTGAAAGAGGCCAATACGGCTGCACCTAGGAGGCAGTAGGGGAAACGGGAGGTAGTAAAGGGCAAAGGTGAACCATTTATTTTCCTTACAAGTAATGTTAAGAAATATGGACTTTATCTTAAAGATTTGGCACCAGTCAATACTTTCACAGACAGGACCAGCACTATTAGGTTTCTGTCTCACAGAGGGGACCAGCACCATCACTCTGACTAGTGAGCCAGGGAAGATGTACTTATTAGAAGTGAACTATGAAAAGCCAGGTGTTTTAGTTTGTGTGGGTTTTTATAACAAAATATAATACATTTATTTCTTCACAGTGCAGGAAGCTGGAAGGTCCAGAATTAAGGTGGCTGCAGATTTGGTTGTTGTAAAGGCTCTCTTCCTGATTCATGAGTAGCTGCCTTCTTGCTGTGAGTTCACATAACGGAAGGAATAAGCTCTCCAGTGTGTCGGGGCAGGGGAAGGATTAGCTTCTCACAAAGAGTGGACAACCTAGATCCTTTGCGTGGAGAGTTTGCAGCAGGGCTCATGCTCGGATGAGAATCCAAGGCTGCTGATCATCTGACAGAATGAATAGCTCGGGTGGTACAGGGAGCAATGGAGTGGTTGTACGTACAGATGAAACTTTGTTTACTAGTCCATAGCTCACCTACTTGTTTTGTGGCTTAGTTCTTCACAAGCCACAGATGAGTGCCAGTCCCTAAACTACTGCCTTACACAATTCTAATTATCTACCCAAAGTTTCATCTCCAAATATCATCACACTGGGGATTAGGGCTTCAACGCATGGATTTGGAAGACAAACATCCAGACTATAGCATCCTCTAAGCAATTCTAGTACCCTAGGTGAGAACTATCAGCCCATGGAATGATCTGACATATTTAGGAGGTAAACATGACAAAACATGGTTTATGTTGTATTTCTAAGAAAAGACAAGAATTATAGCACCTCAGTTGCCACTGTTCACTAAGGTAAGGAGCAGAGAAAAGAGGATTGGTAAATGACTTCTTGACCCATTTGATGTTAAAAGTTCCTTGGGGGAAACTATCAAAGGTGAGTATTTGGCTTCTGAGGCTGAAAACATCTCACCTGAAAATAAAACAAAAAGCCTCATGAGACAGTGGTGATATTAGCAACGAAAGAGCACCAAGCACTTGTGAGATTAAGGATTGCAGACAATACTGCTTAAAGATCACATAAACTGAGACCTAAAAAAGAAAGGACAAAAAAGGTGAAAAGAAAGAGTGTCTCAGTGAGTGGGACTCAGCAGCTGGGTGAATGCCAGCACAATGCTAAATCAAGAAGATACAAAAATTTGGGGCTGGGGATTTAGCTCAGCAGCGTAAGCGCCTGCCTTGCAAGCAAGCAGTCGTGAGTTCGATCCTCGGTACCGATAAAAAGACAAAAAAAAAAAAAATTCTGAATAACCCAACATTAATTAATAAAATTGAAAACATAATGAAAACCTAACAAATGAAAATTCCAGGTTCTGATGGGTTTACTCTACTGAATTCTACAAGAAATTTAGAGAAGATTTAATAACAATATGCCTCAAACCCTTTAATGAAATTGAAAAGGAGGCAATTCTCCCTAACTCATTCCTAGAAACAAATATTACTCTGATACCGAATCCAGCCAGGACCCAACCAAAGGAAAAAAAATCTATTGGCCAATCTCCCTAATGAACATAGATACAAAAATCTGCAATAAAATGCTAGCAAATAAGATGTAGCAACTTATCAAAAAGATGACACATCATCACCAAGACGAATTCATTTTAAGAATGCAGGAATAGTTCAACATATACAAATTAACAAACATAGTACACTGTATCAATAGAACCCAAACCAAAAATCACATGATCATCTCAATAGACATAGAAAAAGCTTTTGATAAAGTTCAACAATAATTCATGGTAAAAAAAAAAAAAAAAACAAACTCCAGAGAAAATTTGAATATGATCTCTACCTCAATCTGACAAAAGCCATCTACGACAAACCAAAAACCAAATCATATTAAACAAACAAAAACTGAAAGCTTTCACTCTAAAATCAGGAACAAGACCAAAATGTCCACTATCACTACTCCTATTCAGTATAGTTTTGGAAAAGTTAGCCAGAGCAATTAGATAAGAGAAAAATAAAAGGAATAAAGATAGGAGAGGAAAAAGTTAAATTATTTGAATATGATATGATACTCTCTATATAAGACCCCAACACTCCACCAAAAAACTAGAGTTAATAAGCAAATTGAGCAGCATAGTTGGACACAAAGTCAGCGCTCAAAACTCAATACCATTCCTGGACACAGCAAACTCATTGAGAGAAAAATTAGGGAAACAAAATCTTTCTTGACAGCATACAAAAAAATGAAACACTTATGGATCTATCTACCAAAGGAAGTAAAAGATCCGTACACTGAAAATTACAGTGCTCTAAAAAAGGTGATTGAAAAAGATACCAGAAAATGGAAACATATCCCTTGCTCATGGATAGGAAGAACCAGCATTGTGAAAACAGCCAACTCTCAAAAGTGTTATACAGATTTAATGATTTAATACAGTCCTGATCAAAATATCATTAGCATACCTCACAGATCTGCAGAAAATATTCCTAAAATTCATTTGGAATCAGAAAAGACCTGGAATAGCAAAGGCAGTCCTGGGCAACAAAGGCAAGGCAGGAGGCATTACAATCCCTATAATACTACAAAGATGTGATAATATCACCATGGCACTGGGAAACAAAACAGACCTGAGGAGCAGTGGAACAGATTAGAAGATGCAGACAGAACTAGAGATATGCTCAGCCACCTTATTTTTGACAAAGGTGCCAAACGTGTTCACTGGGGAAAAGATACCCTCTTCAGTAAACAGTGTGGGAGAAACTGGCTTTCCATATGCTGAAGGATAAAAATAGACACATGTCTATCACCGTGCAGTACGCTAAAGTAAAAATGGATCAAAGATCTAATATTAAAACAAAAACTAAATCTACTAGAAGAAAAGGTAAGGAGAAATCCTGAAGACATGGGGTAAGCAAAGAGTTTTATGAATTAGAAACTCAAACTGCATAGCAAGGACTTCAAAGAATCAACAACTGAGATCGCTTATTAATATCTTTTTGCATATCAAAATAAAACACCAATAGAGTGAAAAGAAAACTCATGAATCGAGAAAGATATTTATCCACCTGTCTCCCAGACAAAAGACTTCTATCTAAAACATATAAAGAATTGAAACAAATCAGGCCCTCCAAATTCAAAAATCCAATCCAAAAATGGTATCTGAGATTAATACACATTTCTCAGATGAAGAAATGCAAATTGCAAACAAGTATATGAAAAAATGTTCAACATCACTGATCATTTGAGAAATGCAAATTAAAACAACACTGACATTCTGTCTCATCTAAGAAAGAATGACTGTCATCAAAATCTCAATCTATAGGGCTAGGGATTTAGCTCAGCAGCATAAGTGCCTGCCTGACAAGAGCAAGGTCGTGAGTTTGATCCCCAGTACCAAAAAAAATAAATAAATAAATAAAATAAAATAAAAAGGAAAGGAAAGGAAATTATCCAAACACTTGGAAATTAAAAAAATAAACTTTTAAGTAACCCAGAGAAACTCTCAAAGGAAATATAAAAATACAGAAATCTGAATGAAAACGAAAATTCAACTCATCAAAACATGTAGGCTGCATTATGAAGATGTCAATTTCCCTGTAATACTGTCATTCTCTTGAATGGTTTTACATTGTCTTGATATGTTTGATGCTACAGTATACGAAGTTACACTCAAATATTTCAATGAAAGAGACACTATGGTAACTACTTTTACGTCAGGATATCTTGTGGTAAAACACTATGTTGCTTAAATGGTTATGTTCTGACCTGTGCTGTTTTGTTGTTATGTCCTCTTTTATCTCAATTTCCTTTTTATTATTTATTTTTTATTTTTATCTTTTTAATTAAGGGGAATAATAAATAAAATAGCAGAATATATTATAGCAATCTACTTTGATTTCCTATTAATTTGATTTGAAACCCTGTATTGCTCTCACCATCTTGTTTTGACTGGTTTTACTCTATTCTGTTTGCTTGATAGTACCAAGTTTCAGAGTATCGGCAACAATTTTGAAGACAATAAGATTCACTATGATGCTCATTCTGGTTTGACTAATATCTTCTTTTGAAGTTCTGTAATGTCTCCAATGTTTTGGTTTTATTGGTTTTGTTCAATTTTATTATAACTGATGATATAGGCAATTCTTTTTAAGATAGCAAGAGGCATTATGGCAACCATTGTTGATCACCTTGTATTCTGTTTTTATATTATGTACTATGTCCATCCTTTTGATTTGACTGACTCTGTTTTGTTATTTGGTTTTATTCTCTTCAAAAAAAAGTAATAAGAACTGTGGGAGTAATAAAACCCAAAATGTGTAATTGTCATTGTAAAAAAGAGAGGAAAAGAAAGTGCCCTAAAGGATATAACTGCATGTATATTTAATAACTATATTACTGAGTGATTTCCTACCGTTCATTTTTTTTAAATTCTGTATTATTTGTACGCTTTTTCTGGTTTTTTTTTCTTTTTCTCTTTAAATAAAATTTTTTTTAAAAACTCAACCTATAACAAGTGCTTGTGGGGCTTAAGGGAGAAAATTCTTCTTTGCTGTTGGTGAGAGTGTAGACTGGTACAAGCACTGTGAAAATCAGTGTGGTGATTCCTTAAAAAAAATAGATTTGGTGGTCTCATTCAATCCAGCTATTCCTCTTTTGGGCATTTTTCCAGAAGTGCAAACATCATACATGTGCACATGTGCTCATAGAAGCACAATTTATAATAGTTAAATCTTGGAAACAACCCAAATGCCCATCCACCACAGAAAGGATAAAAAAGATGTGATATTTTTATGCAGTGGAGTACTACTCAGCAATAAAGAAGGATAAACTTAAGACTTTTATAGGTAAATGGATGAAAGTTGAGACCATATCCATACATTTAATAAATAAGATTTGCATGTGTAAACATTATATTGTGTCTCTAGTATAAAAAACTAAAAGGTAAATAAGATCCAAAATGTACACAGATATTGTGAAAATGAAAGGGGAAGAAACTGCTCAAAAAGAAAGAACAAGTGGGATGTGGAAAAGGAGAAAAGAAAGAAGTAAAGATTATATATATAGTAAATAATTGTACTACTAATCTTTGTTAGCTCATCCAGAATAATCATCCGTGCTTTAATTGCTTGAGCATTTTTAATGCCTATATTTTGTAACCTAAGCAACTACTTTGAAGATAACAATATACAATATATTAACCACTTTTAATATCTTGTTATGTTTTGAAATTCTGTATCATCATTATTTTTTTTGTTTTGAAATTAAAAAGAAAGAAAATGTGTCATTGAAAAAAGAATGTTTTTTCTTGCCTTTTCCAGATTCCTGTGCCTGCATTTTTTAGCTTTTAGAACCAATCACACTGAAAACAAGAAACTTAAGATTGAGAATTGGTGGGCTGGGGATTTAGCTCAGTGGCATAAGCACCTGCCTTGCAAGCGGGTGGTCGTGAGTTCGATCCCTGGTACCGATTTAAAAAAAAAAAAAGATTGAGAATTGGTAATGTAGCAATAAACTCATTGGTGACCTCAGAAAAAGCAATTTCAATAAAGAGGAACAGGTATGATCCACATCACATTCGTATGAGGAATGAATAAGGGGAGAAGAAGTAAAAATAACAAGTTAAAACTTTTCAGAAATTTTCTATGACATGAAGAAATAAGTATCTGAAGAGAGCTGAGTTCAAAGGGGAGTTTTTCCTTAGTTTTTTTAAGGTTAAGTGTTGGACATATTTAAAGTTAATAGGAAGGAGCCAGTAAAAAAGGGAAGGTTGAATTTATAAGAGAAAGAGGAAAGAGGGCCACTTAGGATCCAGAGCAGAGGTAGAAGGATTAACCACGAACACCACATAGGCCATATCTTTCATTAAAGAGGGAGACAGGAGCGAATCAGGAAGATGAGTGTGTGTTATAGGGCACAGGAGATGGAGGCCATCTGACGTCTCCTAGTTTCCTTGTGAAAACAGAGGTAAGCCCATCCACTGAGTGTGACGGATGGGGAAGTGGAGGAGGCCTGAAACAGTCCTTGGGGAGAATGTGGGAAAGGTGATGAAAGAAGCATATCAGTCAGTGTTTTACTAGAGAAACAGATACACCACAAGATATAAGAATGTACAGGAATTTACAAGAGTGCCTTACAGTGGTCACCCACAGAGTCGAATGAGGAAGAGTGCAGAGGGTGTTGGAGATGGAGGAGTTTAGGCCAAGGTCTTGAACTCCCTGCAGTGTCCCATGCAAGCCCACATCAGAAGGACACTGGGTCTGCAAGAGAAAGTTGACAAGTCTACATGCAAGGCTGGAGAGTCTACTGGGAAGCCTGAAGGATCTGTGCTGCAAGCCAGAGTGTGCGCAGAAGTCAGTAGATGACGTCCAAGATGAAGACAAAGACCAGCACTTCTCCAAAGAAACAGAAGCAGAGCTGGCCTTCCTCATTTCTCCTTTATATCATCTTGGCTTTGAGCTGCCCTAGGATGTAGAATTGCTGATTGGATTTAATTAAGCTTCCCTTAACTAAACTTTTCAAGTTGACACAATTACTCAACCATCACAGAAACCACCACACTGAGATCCCAACTAGGTTAGACACAGGAGTGTGGAGAGGCACAGATGCTTATGGCAGGAAATTTTCTTCAGTACCCCACAATAGTATTTATGCAAATGTAGAGAAAAAAAGAAAAGCATGCCTGATGTTTTGCATTAAGTGTTCCACATTTTGGGCAATGCCTTAGTTACTTTTCTCTCATTGCTGAAACAAAATAGCCAACATCCAAAGTTAAAACAGGAAAGGTTTATTTAGTTCACAGTGTGTAGAAATTTCAGTTCATAATCACCTGGCTCCAAAGCAGGGTGGCATGGCAAAGGGGCAATAGCTCATGGCACAAGAAGACAGCAAATGCAACAAGAGAGGAGCAGCAAGTCTCTTTCCCTCCCTTATTTTGTATGCAAGCTACTCACCCTCAGATGGGTGTAGCACCCACACCCCAATCCCAGTGCTAGATAATGAACCAATCACAAATTCTAGATTCAGCTACCTCCAAAAAGCTCACCCCCATGACCACATAAGGCTTTGGGGTGACATCCAGACAAAAATCATGACAAGCATTGTGACAATTTGTGTTTTTCTAAAAATTCAATCATCCATTTTGATGAGATTTTAAAAATTAATCAGCATTAACTCTCCAGAGTTATACATTATGGATTTCTTATGGTATTTTTGCAGTGCTTCACTTTTACCTCTCTAATTCCCTTGACTAACATTCCTGAAAATAGAGAGACCCTAGGGATTATTTTTGGGTGACTGCTATAATAAATTATTACACATTTAGTGGCTTAAAACTACATATATTCATATTTTTACAGTTAAAATAGATCAGAAAACTGAAAATAGTTCACTGTCCTAAATTATAGTGTCAACAAAGCATTGCCACTCATTCCAGAATCTCCAGGGAAGACTCTTTCTTTGCCTTTTCTAAATTTTTAGAGTTGTGCTCTCTGCATTCTGTAGTCCAAGGTCTCTTCTTCATTCATCAAAGCAGATGTAATGGTTGATACATTTTGTCAAGTTGAGAAGTCCAGAAGATTGACTAAGTAATTCAGCAGTTCTACATCCTAGGGTGTAGAACACATGCCTTTACCATTCTAGAATGTTGTTCATTGCATCAACTTGAGAAGTATAGAAGCTTAACTAAGTGACTCAACAGAAGGCCAGGATTCTCACTTTGTAAATATCCTGAGCTTTGAAAGAGAGCATAGAGATGGTCTGAGTGCTACACTACCCAAAGATGGGTAGCCTGCTTGCAACTTAAGGGAGCAAAAGAGGCTTGCTCTCCCCACTTTTTTGTTTTCACTGTCTTCTGCCACCTTGAACTATTGCTGCTCAGCCATGCCACCCTGCCTTCGAGCCAGCTGATTACAGACTGAAACCTCCACAAGCTGTGAGCTAAATAAACCTCTTCCTCTTTAACTTGGGTATCCAGTATTTTGTATCAGTACTGAAAGATAACAAAGTCACTAAGACAGCTGGCATAGCTTCCTCCAGGAGTGGCCACATTGCCTTTTTCTACTGTCTAATCAAATCTCTCTCTGCTTCTTTTCTGGGATAGCACTTGTATTCGTATTAGGTGCTCTCACAACATTTCATCTCAAGGTCCTTTACTTGATAACACCTGCAAAGCCTCTTTTACTGTATAAGGTAAAATTCACAAGTTTCAGGCTGGGACCTGGATATCTTTGAAGGCCATAAATCAGCACACCACATCCTGTGCTCTGTGTTGGAACTCCCAAACCTCCACAGCACTGCAGATGTCTGATAAAACTGTGGGTAACGGAAATCAGTGACTGATGACAGTGCTGCTGCATTCTTTGAAGTTTGTCTGGGGAATGCAAGGCACACATCAGTCACACTAGAATGTAGACACTTAAGAAAGCTTGAACCTCATGGGTTCATTAAGAGATAGTTGTTAATCAAGAATAAAATAAACAGTGGGGGGGATCAAACTAATGGAAAACAAAGAAAATTACATTTGTTGGATGTTAGGATTTCAATCCAGGACAACACAGATACAAGCAGTCTTGGAAACAAGCCCTTAAATTTTAAGATGGCAGCTGTGTTTATAGTTTTTAATTACAAGGGGGTTGAAAATTGCACTACTTGTTAGGAATTATAGTTGGTGCTGACAAAAGTTCTATTGTCTTTTAAGAAAGAGATTGGATGCATTTCAGTCTGGTTAGTTTGACAGGTCTCTTGTACAGAAAATCAAAAAAGTTAACAAACAATGTTTGAAGAGTCTGCTATTTGGCACAGCTGAGGAATGGTGCTCATGGGAAAACGAAAGTTGTGCAAGGTATACGGGCACACTGAGGTGTTAAAGATCTGATCCACAAGGGCATCCTGAAGCTTCATTTTGCAGGTGGGAAAACACATTTCAGAGATAAATTAAAACACAAGTGGAAAAATTTTTGCCTCCATCCAGTAAAGAAAACTCTACTCCAAATTTCTACTCTTGAGTACCCCTAAACAGTCATAATTTATCTACACCATTCTAGCTAATACTTTGCTCGTTATTATTTCAGCCATGCTTACGGAATTCCTTAGCAAATAAGAGTTTTATGCTTTTACATTGCACCTCATTTGACTTTCCCTCATAAAACTAGCAATTTCCTGGGACAAAGAAGGTCTTTGACTGGCATCATCACAGAGTGCCTCCTAACCAAGCTTTTCTTTCATGTCACAGTGCCCTGAAAACTACTCAGTTGATTTTTGCAGAAGCATTTACTGAGGGCACTGTGACAGTGTAGTAGAAATGCAGAGCATTACAAGAAATCC
This sequence comes from Cavia porcellus, assembly GCF_034190915.1. Taxonomy (NCBI): domain Eukaryota; kingdom Metazoa; phylum Chordata; class Mammalia; order Rodentia; family Caviidae; genus Cavia; species Cavia porcellus. Next base: position 32,261,357 of record NW_026947507.1, read on the forward strand.
ACTCAGGGCATCAGAAAGGCTAGAAAATGATTCTGATTTAGGAATCTCAATACCATTCTCCAATGAGTGTCTTCTGTTTGTTAAGTGATTTCCAGAGGATAGCAGGCTGGAGAACTGTCAAAACACATCTTCTTCTTATGCCTATGATCCTAGACAATAAGGTTATATCATTACAGAATTAGGAAATACCCACATCTTCATTTTGCACAAACATGTGCACATCCTTTAAATAAACATAGATGTATAAAGATGTGCATATTAACATTAGGGCCAAGATACCTGAGTTCTAGCCTGATTCTGGCCTTGGTCCAGCACTGTACTGTACCACATTGATAAGCATATTTTACCCATCAGAATCTTATTTTCTTTGGCTGTAAAATACATAACTTTCACTGCATGATATCAGTGGTTTATATGTTATATTCCAGTGCTAGTCAATGGGTTATATCTCATACTCCAGTATAATTTTACCCACATGCAAATGAAAGATACCTCTTAACAGTGTAAAATACTTAGTTGGGATAATCATAGAAAAGTGATCTATTATTCAAACACCCCATACAGATATTTGATTCTTATCTTTTATCTGCATTAATCAAGTTAAATAAAGCATATATTTGGGACTCTCTGGAGCTAGAGTCTAAATATAGTTTTATTTCAATCCCCCCCCCGCCTTTTTTTTTTTTTTTTTGGTAGTGGGGATCAAACTCCTTGTGCTTACCAGGCAGGTGTTTACACCACTGAGCTAAATCCCCAGCCTACAATCCCTTTTATACTGAAAATTTCCAAACCTTTTCTAGGTTAATGAATGAGTCCCATAATGAAATTAATAATTTTTCTCTTCTAAGAGTCTTGATCTATTCTAGTTAATAATTAATTAATTCTAGTTAACATAAAAAACTGAGGACATTATTTCTTTCACTGGTTCTCATTTCTATAATTATCAATTGATAAGTTTATATTTGTTATGTTTATTAATTTTTTTCTTTATGCATGTGTGCCAAACATACTGATCACACTCATCATCAGGAATTTGAATTTGTATGTTACATATCTTAATCCTTTTTCATTCCTCTATCCTGCCTTCAACCCTTTTCACCTCTCCATTCACAAAAGTGTTATTTACGTGTTTTCTTCCATTCCTCCCCCTTTTTTGATTGTTTCTCTTCCTTCCCTTCTTGCTTGTTACCCTTTGTTACACAGGATGCTTGATTCATAGAATCATGGATTGCTCACTGGTCTTCTAGGTGTCCTTAGTGTTACAAAGTCTTAAAGCCTTGATTTTTATTAAAACTTGAGACACTACCAGCCTCTTGCTTCCAGACTTCCCTTTCTGTATCTTTTTCCCTTCCACAACTGATAATCGTGCTTGCTGGGGTAAGGCAGGTTTGAGGTACATCCCCCACCTTCTCAGTTGACACCTTTTGCATTAAAATTTTCTCTACTGCAATCTTCTGCATTCACTGATTGTCTGGTTGCTGAGTCTGATTTGCTACTTAGGGAATTTTTGAGGGGAAGTCACATCTTTTTGGAAATATTTAAATGCTTAAAACAGAGCTACATATCCTATAAAGTAAAGGCAATATTGTTTCTATAAAGGAATTCTATCTCTTTAGAATTTAAAAAGTTATCTTGAGGACAATGGCAAAAATATACATAATATATTCATCTTTGAAAAATATCTTGCAAGATTTCACACCAAGGGCTATTTAAACATTTAAATTATGATAAGCTCTGCAAGCCTTGTCAAAGATGAAGAAATGGCTAAAAATCAGAGGATGGAAATTACAGGTCAGATTGGCCTGCAAATATTACATGGAATCTTAAAAATATAAAATTGGGCAGGGGATTTAGCTCAGCGGTATAAATGCCTGCCTGGCAAGCGCAAGGTCGTGAGTTCAATTCCTAGTACAAAAAAAAGAAAAAAAAATTTGGAAGCTTTTGAAAAATAGGAAGATTAGACAATGCTGGCATGTGTTTCCACTTATACCAATGAGCAGAATGTGAGTGAAAGGAGGCATCTTTATTAAGGGAAGACCAGAGCCACAGTCTGCAGTCCCCACCACTCCCTCATGGCTCGCTCGTGTCTTTCATTCATATTTCTTCCTGCCCCTGTATTAACTCAACTCTGTTCTCATGCCTTGATCAGATGAAAATGATCTGGAGGGAGGAGCATGGCATTTTCTCCTCTTTCATCACTTATGTTAGCATTTTTAACTGGAGAAATGCAACAGAAGGGACAGAGTACAGCAAGATCCGCACCCCCAGGTGGCTCGAGCAGGAAAAGAAATGGCAGAAGAGACCTGGTGTGGATGTGATAGAGTAAAATATATATGTAGTCTTCCTTCCAGGTTCATGATGTACAATCCCTAAAATCTTAAACTCTCCTGAGTGACGAGTGTCCTTCAGTATTGGAATGCACTAACTGATTGTTCAGAGATTCCTGAATAGCTCAGGATAGGGGTTGGCATTAGAAAGATCAAGGTGTGATTAGTACATTGATACTCTTATGCCCAGCTCCCCAACCTCTGGGAAAATGAGAGGGGCAGGAGATGAAGTTGTCCAGTGAGCTATTCAATCATGCTAATGTAATGAGGCTGGCATTAAGGAATGAGTTCAGAGAGCTTCTGGATAGGAGGGGGAGGTTCCTAGAACAGAGCGTGGTGCACCTGCTGGAGAGGGCGTGGAAGCTCTGCAAACTTTTCTTACCATCATTCGCTGTCCATTTCTTCATCTGATGTTTTTCTGTGTCCTTTATAACATCCTTTACAACAAACCAGTAAATGTGTTTCCTGAATTCTGCCAGCTATCCTTGAAAATTATTCAAACCAAGAAGTGAATTTGGCAACCGCTATATTTAGCTGATTGGTCAAACATTTTGGAAGCCCAGACTCCTGTCTGAATTTGAGGTAGGAGCAGACTTGTGAGGCCCAGCCCTTAGCCGATAGGATCTGACACTATCTTCAAGTAAGCAGTGTCAGAATTGAACTAGAGGCTACTCAACTGGCATCTGTTGCTGCAGAAATATTTGCTTGACTAATGCAGAAAGACTCCATAATACCTGGTGTCAAAAACCTGTGGGAATATACTAACAAAACTGAGTCTAGGGTATGTTCCTCTGTATCTTTCCAGCATTATGTGTCAACACTGTACTTACAGGAAATATCTCAACTAGGGTCCAAGTGAGCAAATCTAAGTCAAGCATTGCAAATATGGTTTCCAATCTTTTAGCTTCTCCAACTGGATTGACCGCATTCATAGTTAATCATTCTGATATCCACGTCTTTTCCTGGAAATTGATGCTGCAGGGTCTACAGGGTCTAAAAAAATAGATCTGTTAGTGGCTAACATTCCCAAAGAGAAGCTGAAATGATTCTGGAAAGACAAGCTCCAATGTGCCAGAAAATATATGGTTTGAAATAAAATTTGTCCAAAATGCAAATGTTAGAGCAAGGATAAATGACATTTCCACATTTTCTTCAGAACTCTGATGCCATTTTTGACCTATTTTAGTTTTTTGAATAAGTAATGCATTCGTATGACTCAAACACCAGAAAGTGTGCTATGAACTGAGCTCACAGAAAGGCTGAACCTTGGTTCAGTGTCCCCAAAACGGAGCCAAGAAGTCACCAGAGGAGCAGAACCCAAGTGCATCAGCAGCAGAGTATTTTTGAAACTAGAGCAAGCGACAGGAAGCACACTGTCCTGGAAACTTTCTCAGCTTTGCTGTGTTTGTGGCTGCAGAACAGCAACACCCAGTAGAGTTTTGTACCTGTAAACTGACCGTTTGCTTTCATCAATCATCATTTGTGCAAAACAACAGACATAACTGCAGTTTTGACTGTTTTCACGTCTTCCTGTCTCTTCCATCACAACTCAGCCCAGTTGATACCAGACACTGCGCCTTCCAGTACTGTAACACCTTTAAAGACCCCAAACAAATATCATCTATGTTAGCCTCAACTTGGGGTTCATTTCACATTTCAGATTCATATAATCTGAATCAATTTCCCTATCCACACTACACACACACACACACACACACACACACACACACACACACACATCTTGTTACAGAGAACATTTAAGGATATGGGAGTAAATAACATGTCATTCCTTTTCTTCTCTTTAAAATAATTGATAACCATAATATATACCTTGCTGTATCTTACTTTAATTATTCATTTATTCCTTTCTACAGTATAGTCACTGTAGACTTACTGAAATCTCTTTGGTCAATTTCCATTAATGAAGATTTATACGGCTTCTAATCTACTACTACAAATAATACTGCAATGAAAAACTATTAGCATCTGTCACCCTACAGTAATGCTAGAACATTATTACAGGAAAATTCTAGAATTGAAATTGTGGAGGACAAGATAGATGCATCACTTGCAACTTAGCACTAATTTAATTCATAGCACAAGCAAATAGTTTTTCATAAGGTCAAAACAATTTATGATGTATCCATTAATGTTTGAGATTTCCTGTTATTATGCTGCTTTGCCCAAAAATACATTAAATTCCTAGAATTATTACATGCCACCAGTCTCTTCTAAGAATGTGTTCGTGTACTAGTTACTTACAGTTTTAGTTACCAAGAGCTTATTGATTTGAACTTGATGAAGTAAGTATTCATTCATTTCTTTTCTTTTTTAAAAAAGTTTTGAAGAGTTAGTTAGCTCTCCATTATACTAACAAATATCAGGTTTCAATCCATCATCAGTTGGCTCCATTGTTTTTGGACATATAGGAGCTCAACATGGTGGGGCAAAATCAATCATGATGAGGTGAGAGCCTGAAATGGGTATTAGATCCCACTATCTGCTCTCAGTGATCCAAAGGCTTCCCTTTAGCCCCAAGTCTTAGCGTTTCTACCATTGTCTTAATTACTTTTTCTGGTTGCTGAGACAAAATACCTGACACTCAAGAAGGAAGGAAAGTTTATGTGGGCTCATAGTTTGTAGTGGTTTCCATTCATAATTGGTTGACTCCAAGTCAGGGTGGCCTGACAGAGGGGCATCACAGAGGAAAAACAGTCCATGACAAAGCAGGACAGAAGGCAGGTGGCAGCATGGCATCAAGCAACAGTGACAAGCTACAATTCACTTTCTGTCCCTTATATCTTATTCATGTTACCCACCCTTAGGATGGGTGGCACTCACGCCCGTAATTCTAGCATTGCATCCTTGATCCCAGCACTAGGAACCTTATAACCAGCTGCCTCTAAAAAGCCCCACCTATGACTGCATGAGGCTTTGGAGGCCCATCTAGATACAAGCCATAACAAACATCTTCCTATAATAAAATCTGGGGACCAAGATTTTAATACATAGGCCTTTGGGGACATTTTCACACTAAAACTGTGGCATTTGTCTTCATTTTATGCAAGCTGAGTTAAAATCCCTCCTTGTGCAAAACTCATGAGGAAAAAGGGATTTGTAGAGCTTATATCAACTTACCTGTACCCTTGATCTTCTGTGTGTCTTTTCCATCACTATTTGCATTTATGAGTTTTGTTTAAATTGAAATGAAGGCAACTTCATACCCACTTTTAACCTCTGATCAGCTTTTGTGGTGCGGTCTAACAGGGTGGGTGCAGAGGAGGGGAGTGCATATTAGGGTGAATTAGAATGCTTTATAAATAGAATGGCAAAAGGGAAATTCCATAAACCTTCTACAACCCAGCAGGCTAAGTTAAATCCATTTATAAGCTTCAATAACACTTCCAAAGTGTCTGTTTTTATCTGTAATTATTTTCAGTTTTTGTCGTCCTCTCTAGATCATATGCTTTTAGATATGTCATTGTTACAATATACTCTAAGAAGTTAACACAGGACTTGGGACAATATAGGAGCGTAGAAAATATTTGTTGCTGAGTCCTAAGATCATAAGATACACAGGAGAACTAGGGACTAAAATCCTCACTCTGTTTCAGCTTTCACTAACCCACACTGTAAACCTACATCTCTAAATCACCTCACGTGTAATGCAGAGAATAGGCAATGTGGTTTCCCTGGAGACTCTTCAGAGCTCTGGTTTATTATCATTCCAGAAGCAATAGCTTATTAGATTTTCAATGAAGAAAACAAAGAAATGGTGGCAGAATGGGTGCACTTTACATAGAATATCTTTAAAAAGCTAAATTCTTTGCAAGAAATCTAGGAATTCATCCAAGAGACTTGAATAATGGGCCACCCAAAACTGGAGAATTAAGAAACTCAAAAAGCTCTGAAACAAAAATGATACTATTGTGAAGATGTTCCCTTCACAGAAGGAAAGGAAAGAACCACTTCTGCTACATTGATGCAGAGCATTTGAAAGCATATCTAACTTGATCATCAATAATACTATAATTTAAACATTTTTGATCCACACTGAATTCTCAAGAAAATAAAGATGATGGTGCTTTATTGCTCACAAACTAACCAGAAATGAATAGATGTACATAAGAGGTTGTAAGATTGATTTAAAAGAAGAAGAAGTATTATAGAGAATAGTCTCCTAGTTAAATTCATTTTAACAAAACAGTGCCTTGATGTTGGCATTGAGGGGATCAGCAAGCTTAATAAATTATGTTTTCTGTCTTCAAATAGATTGCAGCTATTAAGGAGGAAGGACACATATATGACTAATGATAATAAAAGAAATTAGAATGTGTTGTGACATTACCAACTCCACACAAAAAATGTAAACATAATGTACTTCAAAAATAAAAGGGAAGAGGACCAAGAGATGGGTGGAGGGAGAAGAGGGGAAAGGGATGATGAAAGGCATTAAGATGAATTATGTACATGAAACCAGCTTCCCACAAGGAAGGTAAACATTATGTACTACACACATGTACTAACGGACTACAATTTTAAAAATAGACTGTGGTAAGTGCAAGGCATTGCCGCAGTATCCAAGGGGGAGATGGAGCCTGAATGCAGTCCTGCAGGGCAACAAGGAAGAGGAAGAGGTATCCAAGCTAGAATTACATAAAGTTGTTTGGTCTTTGTCCCAGGTTCCTGGATGTAACTTCTAAACCTTTGGAATAACCTGAGTGATAGGAGTGTCTTTGTCACCTTACTCATGACCTTAGATCACTCCTGGCTGATGCTAACAAAGTGATTCTACATGAGGCTTCTTTGCAGAAAGACAAACTTATGACTGCAACAGTGTGAGTAGGAGGTTAGAGCTTTGAACCATATGATACCAACTGCCCTATCAGTCTTCAAGGTTCTCTGTCTCTCTCTGTCTCTCTGTCTCTCTGTTTCTCTGTCTCTGTCTCTCTCTCTCTCTCTCTCTCTCTCTCTCTCTCTCTCTCTCTCTCTCTCTCCTGTCCCTTTCTTTCTTCTAGGGATTGAACTCAAAGCAAATTTACCACTAAGCAACATCCCCAGACTTCTTTATCGTAATTTGTGACACAAGATATCACGAAGTTTCCCAGGCTAACCTCAGTCTGCCTCAGTCTGCCTCAGTATTGTAGTAGCTAGGATTACTAGTGTGTACCACCAGGCCTGGCTCCTCCAGGACATTTTCTAAATTAGCTGTCATAAGGAGGAAGTGGCATTGTAGATGAAAATAACATTAGAAGCCACCACACCATCATGGCTGATTATGAAAAATACAAATTGGTTGGTTTGGCATCATGTGGAGAGGGGATGCAATAGTAGTAAGAGAATAATAAGCAGAAGTTTATGGAAAACCTTGTAACCAAGGCTAAGATGAGTGATTTATACTCTGAAAGCAGTAAGACACTGTTATTATTTGATACTGTATTCTATCATGACAGAATACGTGCTCACTATTGAATTAATCATCCATATTGTTACCATTATTAATATTTTGTGGTGTTCCCTGAGAGTTATTGTCCTAAATAGATATAAGGATGTATGTATGTGTAGATCCAATTATATTTGCTATTTTTGCATGCTTTCTTTGAATACCATTTTCCTGTGCATTTATTAATAAACATTATTTCTGCAAATGCAGGTAATAAGAAAAAAGCACCCGCAGTCCCAACATAAAGGCATAGCTTCATTCAGAATTTTAACGTAATTTATTCAGTTCTATCATGTAACTTTCATATTTGCAATCACATCTACAGGGACAAAGAGTGACACAACTGGTGCCATCTTGATTGCTACTGCTATTTCCTGCCAGCCAACTCTGTCTTGCATCCCTACAGGATAAAGTCCCTGAGATAGCCAGCTTTCCCTGCCATCCTCCCAGTATTTCTGACATTGATATGTAAGTAGTTTCTGAAGAAATGCAGGTCCATTCTGGTAGGCTGCAGCTGGCTTTCATCTAGCTTAGCATTTCTCTCTTACTTCCTGTTAGTGTGAGGATCTTCCTATCATGCTGCCACCCAAGTCACACTTTTGTCCATAAATTCCTAATACAGTGAACTGCGTGCAATCCTGGGTGTGTCTGTCTTTTTATTCAATTTCAGCACCTTCTGCCTTTAGGGGTTGGTTCTCATACACTGAATTTTTCTAAGACAGTATCACACAATTTCATTGGCATTACAAATCCCTGCATTTGCTCAACAAGGGGCTTTTATAAAGAAATGATTCCACCTAGGCATGTACAAATGCACTCACCTGAATAATATTACATAGCACCCTGTGATTACATAACAGAACATAAATGAGTTGTGGCTTGGGTCTGAATGAGGAGCACGCCCAGTCCTGAAAACCAAAGCATGTTTCCCAGGAACGGCTTGACTCCACTGCGAATCTAAATGTTAGGAGCCAGGTCCCAGACCCGCTGCCCTGACTTCTGGCTCCTCTTCTTCTCTACCTTGCTCCTGTATCAGGTGCTTTCAGCATGCATCAGTGCTGGCCTTCTTCCCTTCCTTTCTCTCTTTTGACAACCCTTTCACAGAGCAGCTAAGGAATAAAGCAAACAGGCTGAACAATCTTGGGTGAACAGCAACAACAACAACAAAATAGTTGATAGGTAAACCTATCACTGTAAGATGTAAAAAGAAAGGAACTGATGGCAGTGAAAATAATTTCAGCTAGAGAAAAAAGGAAAATTAATTTACATCGTTACTATGAGGTATTAAACTATTCTGCTTAGTCTAATGGGTTTAATGGGGATTGTTTCAGGAAACAACTCACTGATCAAATCTGTACTACTCTGACAAGTATTTAAATTGTTCATTCAAAGTGATCCTGAAGATGAAAACTGAAGTGAAAACAGTTACCAGGTAAAAATGATGTCAGCCAAAAATGAGGAACTACATTCTCAGCAGATGAGCTAAAATTAGCAGGATGGACTATACCGATGTTGCAAGGATTTGATGGAACTAGAACTCTCATGCACCTGCTCCTAGGGTAGAAAATGGTGCAACCACTTCAGGAATAGTTTTTGAAGGGTGTTTAAAACATGGAGCATAGAGCAATTATGAGGCCCAGTCACACCATTCCTGGGTATTTAATAAGAAGAAGTGAATGATGACTTAAGTATAAAAGTCCACATCAGCTTTATGTAAAGTAGCCAAAAACTGGAAAGCACTCCAATTTCCATCAAGAAGTAAACAGGTAAATCAACTCCAGTATATCTATACAGCAGAATACTACTCCAAAATGGGAAAGAATGGTGGCTGGGATCTACAACCACACTGATGAATTTTAAAATCATTTTGCTAAATGAAAGAAGCCAGATAACCAAAGAGTACATATCGTTTGATTCAATTTATGTAAAAGTCTTGAAAATCCAAACTAACGTAAGAAGCAACAGAAATCAGAGTAACAGCTGAGTATGGATGGCACCTACCTGAGAAGAACAAGAAGAATTGAGAGGAAGGGATTTCAAAGGAGCACAAAAGCTTCTGGATGTGATGGAAATGTTGAAAATATTCATTATCTTGAATGTGGTTTTCAAATTGTATGCCTTCAATATGCACATTTTACTTAATGCTAACTTTACTTTTATAAATCTGTTAAATGTGTAAAATGTTTAAATGATTTTTTGAATATGGAAGAGATTTTCAGGGCGTAAAAATTACAATCCTGGAATACACACTTCAGAAATGGGAAGTTTTTCATATTCCCTAAGATAACAATTTTTAACAATTTGGTGTATATTCATTGATTCAGGTTATGTTTATGAATATTTTAATTCACCCAGTTTTGAATCTTATGTTTTGCAAACAAAATATTGTCATGCATACTCCAAAAATTAACCTGTTTTTTGCACATTTTAAAAATTAACCAAGAAAACTCAAATATATTTTTAAAATATCAATAGAGTAAAAGTGTGCTGGACTCTAACCAATCAGATTTGCTCCTTTAGGATTAAAACTAGGAAACTATAACTGAACCAGCTTGGAATGAGAGAAAAAGGAAGCAGAAGTCGGGATGAAATTATGTCAGTTTGAAAATAAAACCAATAAATTACCCAGAAATAAAGTTAGCTACAAGTCTACAAAAGCCTTGGGAGAAAATTTTAAAGCTTTATTAAAGCCAAAAAAGGATAAATGTAAGCTGAAACAGCTTCATGAATGAAAGTGCTCCAGATTGGAGAGCCTGTTTTTTATGAATTAATCTATGGACTGAACAGATTACCAATCTAGATCTCTATTCTGTGTTTCAGGAAGCTAACCAAACTGACAACAAAATTCAAATGAAAGAGTATGTATGGGAGAATAGGCAAAATACAATTTTGAAAAAGATTTGTCCTTTCCAGTATCATGACACTGTAAAATACAGTAATCAAGCAATGTGGTATGGCTCAGATAGAAAATCGGATCAGTGGTATACACATGAGAACTTAGCATATAACAATTAAGTCCCCAAGCGTTACAGGGATGGACAGATTAGTCAGCAAAGTGGAGCCATTTAAAAATTTAACTTATATCCTTTTTACAACTCAGACAATGAAATAATGTATAGACAGGTTGAATACATATATAACACTAAAATTATTAAAATATCCGAGTAGTTTATAAACTTTAGGTAGGAAAAGGCTTCTCACATAGGTCACAGAAAAAAATCATAGAAAGATAAATGTTATAAATAACAAAGAGTGAGCAAAAATATTACAGCACATATACGACAGCAAAAGTCTCACCCAGAATGTGCAAACTGTCATTTCCCCAAAAGAGATGATCTAATAAAATTATCTTTGAAGGAACTTCACAAAGAGATGAGTAAGTATGGATACCTATTGACATGTGAAGCATGTGAAAAGAAAAAATACATACTTATTGCTTGAAACTGAGAAAAATGCAAATTAAAACAATAAGATAGATATGGTTCTCCCATCAGATCATCATACTGGCAAAATTAGAAATCTGATAACACACTGTTGGCAAAGTTTGATGTTGATGGACGTGTAAACTGGAGCAGGTTTTATTATACTGATAGACACTGCTTATGAGCTGGAATTCTATTTCCTGGGAGATACTTCTTAGTATCACTATGTGCTCAAGGATTACAGATGTTAAACTAAATAAGCAGATGAAACATCCTACAGAATATTTGACTTATATTTCTCCACTTTGTTCTTTTTCAAAGTTGCTTTTTTTCTCTTTCTTTCTTTCTTTCTTTCTTTCTTTCTTTCTTTCTTTCTTTCTTTCTTTCTTTCTTTTTGTGACAGAGTTTCTTTATGCAATTCAGGCTGGACTTGAACTCACTTTATAGCCCAGCTTGGTCTTGAACTCACAATGATCCCCTTGCCTCAACCTCCTAAATGCTGGGTTTATGGCGTGTGCAACCACACCCAGCTCTAAAACTGTTTTTTATTCATATTTTTAGTTTACTTTTATGTGTTATTACTGTTTTCAATAATTAAAAAAATAAATAAGCAGGAGGTCTGAGACCATTTCAGTTCCTACATAACAAACAGCAAAAGAATGTAGCACATAAACAAACTGAAATCTAACTTAGGAGTATATTTCCTCATAACCAATGGCTGTCTTTCAGCCAGACACAAAGAGCTGAGCTTCAGCCAGGTACAGGCAGCCAGCTGACCAGATCATCCTGAGTAAAGCAAGTGCCTCAGCCTCACACTAATCCCAGGCAGTCAGGAGATATCTCCACTTTGCTCCCATAAGTTGGTCTCTAATAGGTTGTTGCTTGCTGTGGTTTGGATACAGCTTGAGTGTCTCTAAGGGCATGTGTGTTAATGGCTTTGTCTCAGGGAGGTGGTGTTGAGAGGAGGCGAAGCCTTCAGGAGCAGAGAGTCCTTGCGTCTTGGCAGTACAGCATTTGAAAAGCATTAAAGGCAGTCTGTGGTCCCTGGGTAGCTCTTGCACAAAGGTGGTTATCAAAGGAACAAATGTAGCCCTCTCTCTGCTCCTGGTTTCAAGATGTATACTTTCCTCCAGCATGAACTGATTTTTAAAGCAGCTTACACCACATTTTCTTTTCCCCTGCCATAAACCTAGGTATTAATCTTAATGTTCAGGGCCATGCCCTAGAGGAAAATCCTAGAACAGCAGAAAGGAGAATAGATATGAGTCCATCTCAATAATTATGTCTGGGAGAAAAAGGAGACATTGGGAAGAAGTATCTTTTAAAGGAGATGAGACAAGGTAAAATAGGGGACGTCTGTTGTTTTTTGCCTGTCCTGTCTGTTGTACTTCAATTAACTGTCTTGATTTTTTTTCTCTTTCCCTATATTCCCAACCTATATGGCTTAAATGGGAAGACCCCAGTCAACATAGACACATACCCTAATTCACAATAGTCAAGCCTAGAAATTCTGCTGGTATTATTGAGAGAAAGGATCTCAGCTCTTTGGAGTGCTGAGCTTCTAGAATAAAGATCAGACTTGCTGGCAGCCACCTCTACCACCAGCTAATGGAGAGACAAGAAAGAGCTACGAGCAGAGAGGAAATACCCTTTTTCACTTGGGTGCTTGGTTCCTCCTGTGTCTGAAGCTAGTTCACATTTACCCTTATAAGTTACACAAGCTGAAAAATCCATGAAATCCACTTGTACTCTGCTTGTGCTAATTGATACTGATACCAGGATGTATTTGTAAGTTCTGTAAATCACAAAGATGGGAATCAAGAGAATGAGGTAGATGTGAAAGACGAGAAACCAATGAAAAGTATATGTTTAACATAAAGCTTATCAGACAGAGAAATAAGGACTAAGGGGGCAAATCACATCAGCAAAGATTGAAATGGAGAGTGTTCTCACTAGTGTGCTGTGGGATTTTTAGCACGAATGAAAGATTCAGTGAATGAGACCTCATTTAGCTTGGCAAAAAAGGGATGGGAGTGACAAAAAAGAAACAGTGGCTCAAAGAGAAGTGTGATGAGGGAAAATGTTTTTGCTTGAGAGAGAAATCTGATGGTAGATTATAGAAAAATGCGTGAAACAAAGCCCGTTAGTAGATGAGGTCCAGAGAAAGTGTGAAATGGTGTGTCCAGCCTGGTGTTCTCAAACCTGGCTCCCATGCAATTACTGGGGAGGTTGTTACAGAAATAAAAAGGCTCCAAATTGCACCCCAGCCAGGGAAATCAGAGTCTGTGTGCGACAGGATGCAAGTATGGAGATGTTCTCTGAACCTAACACTTCATTTCTTAAATCAGTGGGAATGGACAAAATATGAGACCTTTAGAAACAAAATTTTAAGACAGATGGTATTGATTGCTTATATAAAGAACAATGAGATTATCTGTTAAGAATAAGTGAGATAATGCCCAGTTTGAGGCCAAGAGAAAGTGCAAAAGATTTAGAACCACCAATAAGTTAAAAACACATGTCCAAGAAAACTAATGTGTCTGCAATGTTGCTGCTTATATGTGATTAGGTCATATAATTAATTGTGCTGCGAATGAAATACAGCTACTGCAACAGGAAAACAATTCAATAACTCATCAAGGTTGCAAATTTTAAAAATTAAAAGCAAGGAAAGTAAAATGGTTAAATCAACTTTGGAAAATAAATCACACAGGATGACATTAGCTGTGAGAACTATGTAATTAATATCTGCTCAAGTGGTTGTTTAAATATAAAGCTTTATCCTTTTAAGGAGCTCTGAGAATGAAATATCCTTTCTAGGTTACATTATTTATGAAAGGAATTTTGTGATTTTTTTTAAATTTATGCAAAGACTCAATGAGAGAGGGGTAAATGGGTCCAGACCGTATTAATTTGCTGAGTCTCAAAAGAATGAAAATATAATTCAATACATGAAATTTGAAAATTTTCTGAGCGGGAAATAAAGAGAAGAAAATAAAGTGTAAGACAAGAAAAAGCATTTAATTTAAAACTTTTCTGTATACTGGCATAAAAACAGGCTTACAGATCCATGGAACAGAATACAGGACACAGAAACAACCCCAGACACATTCAGCCATATGATTTTCAACAAAGGAGACAAAAGCATACCCTGGAGAGAAGACAACCTCTTTGCCAAATAGTTTTGGGAAAACTGGCTATCATCATGCAAAGGATTGAACCTAAAATCTCTGTCTCTCATCATGCACTAAACTAAAATCACACTGGATCAAAGATCTAAATATTAAAGTGGAAAAACAAACTATTGGAAAGAAAAAGTAGATAAATCTTTTGAAGACATAGGCAAAGATGAAGATTTTCTCAACAGAACCCCTGTTGCACAAGAAATGACACTGAGAATCAACAAATGAGATTATACAAATTTAAAATCTTCTGAAAGCAAAGAAAATACCAACAGAGCGAAATGGGGGAAAAATTGGCCAGCTACGCATCAGAGAAAGGACTGTATCCAGAATATACAAAGAGCTAAAAAAAAATTAGACTCCCCCCAGTATGGCAACTGAAATGAATAGACTCAGGAGAGGTAGAAATGTCCAGTAAACAGGAAAAGTGGTTCTTTAAGAACTGCTTTCATTAAAGAAATGAAAATTAATACACTGAGACTTCATTTTACTCCAGAAAGAATGGCTATCATCAAGAATTCAATAGCAAATGCTGGAGAGGTTGCAGGGATAAAAGAATCATTCTCCACTGTTCATGGGACTGTAAACTAGCATGTCCAGGATGGAAATCAGCATGGAGATTCCTCAAAAAACTAAAACTAAAAATTCCACTTGACTGTCTTTCCCCTACTAGGTATTTTCCTGAGTGAGTTAAAAACATCATATTACAGTAATACATGTATACTAAGGTTTATAAAGCACAATGCTTAAATCTTGAAGGTGGCCTATATGTCCACCAACAGATGACTGGATAAAGAACTTGTATTATTTTACACAATGGAGTACCACTCTGCTATAAAGACGGGTAAATTTGTGTCCTTTGTAGGGAAATATATACAACCTGAAACCATAATAGTAAGTGAAATAAATCAGGTGTTTAAGCTTAAATACTGCATGATGAAAACAAATAGTGAATAAGTTAAAGAGCAAAATAAAAGGAAACGGGAAGGTAGACTTTTGCAAATGGGAAGGGGGCCACGAGATGGAGGAAGGGGAAGGGAAATTCAAAAGGAATTTAGATGTGCTATGTACATGTGCCTACTCACCATGAGGAATGCAAATTTACTGCAAACATGTGCTAATAAAGATTACAATTGAAACAATAAAATACAATGTAGAACAGGATAACAGGCATGAAATACATAAGAAGTGCTAGCAAATCACAAAAATAAGCAATTCAAAACCTAGGCTGTGAGAAGTATTTTCACTGGTATTAAGGTAATTCGGGTGCATCTTGAAATACTGGCAAGAATTCATGAACAGATGTTAGGGGAGATGTGCGTAAAGAGCAGGGAGCAAGAGCTTAGACTTCAAAGTACCTTCTTGTGGAGTCAAGGAGGAGCCATATGAAGGACTCTGAGTGATGGGGAGCCATGAAGACAAATGAGTCCTGAAGCCAGGGGATTGCATTTGCCTCTCGTTACACCACAGAAGCACTAATTTGGAAACACTGAGCCGGTTGGGTGAGAAATAAATTGCTAAACTGGGGAAGAAGGTGGAATAGGATACTTGCAGATAATGGCAAATGGCAGGGTGGGTATAATAAGATGAATGAGTGATTAGATATGGGAAAGAAAGGGAAAAAAAAGGGAGCCATGATGGCTCTGGGATTTCAATAAAGGTTTATTTTAACTTTCATTTAAAAAAGAATATTCTTACTCACTGAAAAAATAATTGGAAAATATTTGAAAATATATTACGTAAATGGATAAATCACTTGGGTACCTATTATGTAGCAAAGGCCTCCATACTTGTTTTGGTGTGCTTTTCTAAAGTTTTTTTTCCCCCTAGATGTACATCTTTCTTACTTTTTCATTGTAGCATAGTAGGCATACATAAACCTTAGAAATCTTCACTATGCAGCACAGTGAATTACTAGAAATGAACTGTGTAATTGCTAACAGCAGTTCAGAAGTCCCCCCCCCCCCATCTAAGCACCCTACCCTCTGCCTCCTCAGACGCAAGCATACAGTGGCTTGTAACATCAGATTTGGGATTTATATAAATGGAATCAGAGCACTATCCATTATGATGCTGAGTTTTTCAACCAATGTTATTGATGAAAAATTCTAAGTGATGCAGTTTGTTCTTACCGTGTAGTATTTCATGATGACTCTGTAGCACAGTTTACTCCTACATTGTATTGCTGATGAGCACTTGAGTTTTTCTAACCTTGGACTCTCTGTCACTGTATATACCTTTTTGGATCCCAAGTATATGCGTGCCTCCTAAAATCAGTGTTCAATGGTTGATTGTTCAAGAGATACTAAGTTTACATGCACAGTTGTACCACTCAAATTCCCACCAGGGAATGAGGGCTCCTATTGTTCTATAACCTCCTGAATACCTGAAGGCATCAATATTGTAATAGCTTATTACTCCTATAGTGCTATTCCTTGGGATTTTAATTTCCCTTTCCTTTATTTCTAATTAAGTTGACTACTTGTCATATATGTTTTTGCCCCTGGGTAATTTCCTTTTTTTGGCTGAAGCTTCTGTTCATAACTCATTTCTATTTGGTTGTCTATTACATGGATGGAAGAAATCTTCACATATTCCGTATATGAGCCCATTATCAGTCATCTGTGTTGCAAAATCTTCTATTCTGTGGATTGGCTTTTTATTATCTCACCCAGTTGTTTTTTAATAAAATGAGATTCTTATTTTAAATGCTATTCAATGTGTTGATCTCTCCCTCTACTTACACTCTTTATCTCCGGTTAAAATATCTTTGGGTTGTGTTTCAGTTCTACAATGTCCTACTAAAGTCTCATGTGTCTATAAAGTGATTAAACCATGGAGGTGCATAGATTCATATACTAATGAATTCAGTAGCTAAAATGCCCTGTAAGTAAGTGGGGCCTGCCTAGAGGTAAAATCAGGGCAGACATGAACTGGAAGGGTGTTTTCTTGTTCATGGCTCCTCTTTTCACTCTTGGTTTCATAGCTATCATGTTCTCAACAGCTTTCCTCCACCACACAATTTTTGCCTTGGAGCTAGCTGACCATGGACTGCACCCACTGGACACTGTGAGCCAAAGAAAACTCTTTTCCTTTAAATTTAAGTGTCTAGTCACTTGCTTTATTATTGAGATTAAAATAACCAATATCCACAACTTAAAAGAGGAGAAGTTTTTATTTTTTTCTTTTTTGGCTCATGGCTATAGTTCATGGAAAACTGGTTCCCAGGAAGAAGAAGGAAAAGTAAGAGAAAGAAGGATGTGGGGAGAGGTTGAGTGAAGAGAGAAGGGAGAGGTGAAGGAGAGGAAGAAGGCAAAGGAAGGAATACACCTTCCTTCAGTGACCCGCCTTTTCTAGAAAGGTTCCACCTTCCAAAGCACATTCGGCTGCTGAACACTAGCAGATGATTCCACTGATGAGTACATGGCCCTACGATCCAATCACCTTCTACAAGCCCTGCCTCTGAACACATGAGACTTTGGGGAAACTCTTCATCCAAACATAACATTGAACCATGAACCTCAAAAGGGCTTGGGCAGCCCCACTCTGTGGCCTTGCTGGTTGCAGCCCATGAGGCTTTTCAGGCTGGCTCTGACACTGCTGTGGTTTTCACCAGCAGATGCCTGACATTCTTTGCACCTTCACCAAAACTTCCTGGAGTCTCCACTGTACTTTTAGCTTCTCTCTCACAGCTGCATGCATTGCCCTCTCAGGGACACAACGCCAGGTCTCCGAGGCCTTCTCATATTTGAAGGAAAGCCTCTGTGATCCTATAAAATGTTAGAGTGATGAAAATTTTAAGTATTTTTTGCTTATAAGACCATATGTTGCCAAGTTCTAAATTACTGATTATTTTTCTTTAAATTCATATCCAACTGACTCGCAATCTCTCCTACCACTTAGACATGAAAAGCATCAGATGGGAACACATTGAACTATTTGTAGCTTTCCATGTGTTCAAGAAGGTAGTGTACAAAAATAGGCTCTTTGCTCCAGGTGGTAATTTCCACCAATAGACCTTTAAGATATATATGGTTAGGCTCTGACGTCATGGTAGAGGTTCTGTTTCCAGGCAACATAGAATCTGGCTTCAGCACTTTGACTATAGTTACAGAAATGCTGGTGAGAAGCACTGGGAATGTGGCTGACATGGGTGGTCACTTCTAAGGGGCAGTTGAAAAGATGATTTAAGCACAAACAAGGAGTTAGACTAGTCAGTAGTCAACATGGAACATTGCTTACTGTTTAGAGATGGCATGATTCTAAGGACAGCAAAGGAAATTTCACACACACACACACACACACACACACACACACACACGGTGTCCTGCTGCCCTGTGTCTCTCCATTCCTTTCAGCAGATCTCTTAAGTGAAGTAGAAAGTAGAGAGTCACCAGTGAACATGGCTTACCACTTTTCCTGGGCTTTAGGGTGGCCAGAGATAGATCAAAGTGGACTTCTGTGTTTCTACAAGTATATCTCATTGGAATACTGAGCTATTGAGAATCCCCACCTCAGAAGTGTTTCATGGATGAGAATGAGTATTAGCAGATAGGGAGATTCTCAAATGGAAATGAATGACCTGGGTCTTATCTAGGTCTGCATTGCTTAGCAACAGGGATACATCCTGAGAAATGTGCTGCTAGGTGATGGCATAGACTCACACACAACAAGTAGTATAGTGTCATATGTGATAAAAATGTCATTATGAGATGCATGGAAAAACAAAAGAAGGATGCAAACCACAGGAAATGGAGAATGTCTGGGTATATCTGTGTACTCTGCCAGTTGTTTCTACCACTGAGGTTTACAGTTATGCCAAAGTGGGGCATTCATCATTATCATCATCACTGTTAATTCTACCATTGACTGTTGCTGCTGTGTGCTAGCCCTGTGCTAACCCATCACATTATGATTTCAGCTTTCCTCACAATCACTACCAGGAACGTTTTGACACTTTCCCAAGGGCACACAGAAGTGGTGCAGCATGAATTCAGCAAAGGTGAGTCTAATTCCAGAACCTTTTCTCTCATCTAATTGACTATTCTCAGCCAAGATCAAACTCAACTTTTTCTTGGGAATGCCCTTCATTCAGAGGCCAGTCAACACTGCCTGGCAGCTCCTGGGTACACATTCCTCAGGACACACATTAAATTTCCCCAAGTGGTGGCTGTCAGCTCAATGACCTCTGCATTCCCACTGACAAGAAATGTCCAGAAAGTGTTTAGAAAATATATGAACTGAATTCAATGGAGAAGAACAATTAATCAGGATCTGGGAGACTGCCAGAATCAGGGAAGAGTGGTGGAGACTTTAGAAAAGTGAGATTTTTACAAAGCAAGCACATAAAATTCAGTGATTTTAAAACACTGGATCTCACAGTCAGAAATAGACCAGAGGAAAAAACCTCCGCTAAAGAAAAGATATTATGGCTCCTCTTGACCATCCTGCATGTCCTTTTCTTGTTGTTAAAATTAATTCATATTTTGAGTCATAAGCTGACTAACAGTAGTTGCATATATTTATGGAACACAACATGAAGCTATGATTTATGAACACAGTGTAGAACAACTAAATCAGCCTGATTAACATATCCATTGATTTCTCAGAAGCCACAATGGAAGATCACATTCATATTGTATCTACTCATACACTGCTAGTAACGTTCAGCATCTCTTTTAAATTGATATAGAAACTATTTAGTTCTGAAGGATGAATTGATAATAAAGTTAATTTTAAATATGTCCAGCTATTTCAGACTCTTCAGATCTTAGAAGGAGAAAACTTACAGTTTACTGAGAATCAATAACTATGCTCTTTGATCAAACACATCTATCTAACTGAGCTTCCAGACACGTGACTCTTCTGTTCCGATACCACTCTTCAAAATACTAATTGTTCTCATATCTAGTAGGATGACTGTTATCAAAATAATTACAGCAAAAGCAAAATAAGAATTGGGAGGATGCTGGGAAGCTGGAGCCCTAACACAGTGTTGTTGGGGATAGGGAATGGTGTAGCCACTACTGAGGATAGCACAGAGATTCCTCAAAATATTAAAAATAAAACTATGATAAGATCCAAGAATCCCACTCTAGGGTATACATACAAAAGAATTGGAATCAACATCTCAAAAAGATATCCAGACTTCAAGTACATCGCAGCATTATTCAAAGTAGCCAAGACACAGCCTTCTACGGTTTATACACTGTGTCCCCTTGAGAAGTCTAGAAGCTTGACTAAATGACTCAGTAGCTCTACATCTTGGGGTGTACAGAACAAGCCAATATCATTCTAGGATACTGTTCAATTTGAGGTCAGAAGTTCAGTGATTCAGCAGGGGCCAGGGTCCTTAGTTTGTAACTTAGCTCGTGCAAGAGGAGGGCAGGCAGATGGTGTGAGTGCTACACCCACCCCGGGGGAGCAGCCTGTATACAGTAAAAGGCAAATGAGGAGGGACCAGTTGCTGATTCTTTGGAGGAGAAGCTCCAATCTGTGCCTTCAGCGTGGTTGTCCTCTCCTGGCCTCTGGCAGACTGTTTGGCTTCTCCCTGGGTCGCCAGCTTTCATCGTAGACTCTTCATCGTTCTGTCATAGATTCTTCAGTGTTCTGTCACAGATCCATCAACCTCCTGATACAGACTTGCATGGGACACTAGAGCAAGCTCCATCCCTTGGGCTGGTCCCTTCAGCCTCCAGCATGCACACACCCTCTGTATACTACTTCATTGACTTTGTGGCTCACCATTGTGAGCAAATCTTGTAATTTCTTATACATTTGTGTATCTTGTGTTATATCTGTTTCTCTAGTAAACCCTAACTGATACACAGTCACAACTCAAGTCCATTAACAAATGGAGAAAGGAAATGTGATCAGTATATATTATATATATACATATATTACAAACATAATGCACATTTGTTTATTATATACATACAACATGTTTAATATGTATGGAATATTACCCAGCACAAATAATGGAAAAATTCTGACATGCATAGGAATGTTGATATACTCAAAAGATATTAGGGTAAGTGAAGTATCCAATCACAGACAAATAATAGATGAAATAAATAAAGTAGTCAACTCATAGCACAGAATGATAGTTTCCAGGAACTGAGGAGAGGAAGAAATGGGGTATAAAATTTCTGTTTTGCAAAGCAAATAAGTTCTAAAGCTCTATAGTACAATGCAGAACCTCTAGGTAATAATACAGTATTTTGGGCTTTTAAGTAAAACAAGAGGATAGATTTCTTGTTACATGTTCTCATCAAGGCCACTGACCTGGAGCTGTGGTGACTGGCAGGGAGAGTGACAGATTGGTTCCTGCTCACACCATTGACCCAGAACTGCTGATACTAGCTTCCCTGTCATCCACTGATGGGACTCAGGGACCAGCGACCAGCAGGAATGCCAGTGACACAATAGGACCCCTGGTAGCAGTGCATAAGACGGGCAGGTGGGACTAGTGGCACAAAAAATTCTGAGGCAACAGTAACAATACAAGCCAGCATGAGTAAGTTAAGCAAACCAGCCTTGTGTTTGGGGACAGAGACACAAGGCACAAAAGCAGGCAGGCAGGGCCCTCCTTTCCCTTTCCTTTCCTTTCTTTTCCTTTTTTTTTAATGGCTGGGGAGATCTCCAGACACAGATAATCTCATCCTCCAAATCCAGAGGCAAATATCAGCCCTGCACAAATCTACCTGCAATCTTGGCCAGAGTGTCCATTCTGAGATCGGATCAAACCTATCACAGAATTGTAAACAATAGAGAAATCACATTACTTTTATTTTTCTCTGTCTGATGAATTTTCCTCTTGGTAGTCAGCTGGGCTAGTGTGGGTATTTTTGTTGCTGTTGTTGTTTGTTTTGTTTTTTGTTTTTTCTCTTCTCTATTTTTCTGTGTTCTGTGTTGCCCTGTTTTGTTGTTCTCTCTGTATGTCTGTTGTTGTTTTTCTGTGAGTAGTTATTTTTGTTTCCTGTCCCCCCCTTTTTGTCTTTTTTTTCCTTTTCCAACTTATTTTTCTCTGATTAATGATTTGGATCTCTAAACTTAATCTGAGTATTATTCTACTTGTCCTCTTCCTCTCTTTCTTCAACTGTCTGACTTGCTTTTATGATACTTTCATGTGAGTAAACATTGTCTCTTTCTGGTTCACTTCAGTACTCCTAAGCTTTCCCTCACAATCTCTCCCTCTCATAGTCTACAACTACCCAAAATTTGGATGATCACCCTTTGTCCTTAAACCTTGCTCATCCACCTTTCCATCCCCTATTCCTTTTACCTCCCACCCCCAACAAGGTAAATTCACTCCACAAAGTGGAAAAACCTTGCATGCAAGTCCCTGGTATAAAGGGGACTACATTGTATGTCTGTATAACTTGCTCCTATGGTTAAAGATATCAGGCTAATAGTTACAATAGTTTGTCAGTAACCAGACTGCAATTCAGTCTACTCTCATTGCTAAGTGCACTGCTCTAACCAGCATGCTATATCCATTATGATCAGTGTTTCTTTCCTGTAAGACAACATGGCAATTGCAAGTAATCATAACTATCACCAGACTCCAGTACCAAAAGAATGGGTCTTAAGTCAAATAGATAGCAGCTCCACATTCTTAATATATTAGGAAGGCAGATTTTGGAGATAGACATAAAGACCAAAACCACTTACATCTAGAAGAAATCCTGAAGAATAGATATCTCCCAAGAAAGCCTCGACACTGGGAATAAAGCTACCTCACTTAAGAAATCTACAAGCATCAACACAAAAAAACAAAATAAAATTTTAAAAATTGAAAATGATAACGAGAAGAAAAATGAAACCCCAAATTACCAGCCCACCCAGCACAAGTCCAGAGCACAAAGACATAGAGAAAATCACACATCAACCATTGGAACTTTCTGAAATGATAGCAGTAGATATGAAAAACAAATAGAGGAGGGGATAGAAAAATAATATCTAAGGTACAAAAAGAAATGACAAAATGAAAGACATTTAAGCAGACAGATTAAGAGAGGAGGTTAGGAAAGTGATGGAAATCATGAATGCCCAGCCCAACATAGATAAGAAATAGAATCAAGGAAACAGATACAAACAGAAATCCAGGAGATTAAAAACTCCACTGAAAGTATGTGCAACAGAATGAAAGAAGATGAGCATGGAATATCAGACCTAGAAGACAGGAATGTGACTAGTGACCAGGAAAAGAAAGATCTAAAAATAGCAAGGGAGAAATCAATCCCACAGCTACAAGATGAAGCAAAGAATGACATAAGATCAATTGGAGTCAGTGAGAAAGGTGGAGACAGCACAAAAGCCTTCACAGAAATAATGGCAAAAAGCTTCCCAAGCATAGATTAAAAATTTGATATACAAACAAATGAAGCATGTGAAACTCCAAATAGCCATGACTAAAATAAATCAACACCAAGGAATGTAATAAGATTCCAGAAATTCAATACAAGAACAAAATCTTAAAGACAGGTAGAGAAAAAAACCACAGATCACCTATACAGGAAAGGCCATCAGAATCACAGCTGACTTCTCAATGCAAAACCTCAAACCAAGGAAACCCTAAAACAAAGTATTTCAAGATCTAAAAGCAAACAATCTTCACCCCAGATTGATGTACTCTGAAAAACTATCTTTCAATCTTGATGGAGAAATAAAATACTTCCATGACAAAGAACAACTGAAGAACTTCATGCCCACACAACCAGCTCTATGGAGTACTCTGAGGGGTATATTAGAAAGAGATAATGAAGGTTACAACAACATGAACACCAATAGAAAGGAGTCAACAGGCAGGATAACAACTAGACATAGGAGAAAGACAGAGAACCAACAACAGGAAAGTAACTTGAAAAACATACGTCAGTACATATCAGTTATAACCATCAACATAAATGGTCTCAATTCACCAATTAAAAGAAATAGATTGGTAGAATATATCAAGGAACAAGATCCAACAATATGCTGCATTCAAGAACCACTTTTATCCCTGCAAAAATTTATAGACTAAAGCCAAAGTTTGGATAATAATTCTCCATGCCCTATGAACTCAGGGAAAAAAACAGAGGCAGCCATTGTATTTGCAGACATTGTAAACTTTATCCCAAAACTGATCACAAGAGACAAGGAATGTAGCTAAATTCTTGCTAAGGGAAAAATCCAAGAAGAAGAGATAACAATCTTAAATATATATGCACCAAACCATGGGGAACCCAACTACATAAAACAAATATTAACAGACATGAAAAACTACAAACAAGCACTAACATAATTGTAGTGGGGGACCTTAATATCTCATTCTTAAAAATAGATCAACATGACAAAAAATCAACAAATAAAATGTAAGAATTAAACAAAGCCTGTGAAAAAATGGACTTCACAGATATCAACAGACTGATCCACCCTCAAAATTTAGGACACACAGCTGCACATGGGATGTTCTCCAAAATAGATCATATATTAACCCACAACACATGCCATGTTTAAGTAAGTGTAGAGTAAAATCATTTGAGTTTGTTAAAGTAAGTGTAGAGTAAAATCACACTATTTGTCCTTAGCACAATGAAACTAGAAATCAATGGCAAGGAAACCACAAAACAACATAAAAACATGGGAATTAAATAACACCCTTCTGAACAACCAATGGACCACAGAGGAAATTAAAGATGAAATTAAACAGTGTATAGAATTCAATGATAATGTGGATACAACATACTGAAACTTACAAAAAGCAAGGAAAGTAGTCCTATGAGGAAAATTTATAGTAGTGAACTCATACATCATGAAAACATAATGAGCTCAAACAAATGACTTAATATTGAACTTCAAACTTCTCGAAAAAGAAATAATAAAACCAAAAGTTCATACAATGGAGAAAATTATAAAGATAAATGCAGAAATTAATGTAATAGACACTAAGAAAACAATGCAAAGACTCAATAAATCAAAAAATTAGCTTTTGAAAGAATAAATAAAGTTGATAGGCCATTAGCCAACATCATCTGAAGAGGAAAGAAAAACACAAATGGAAGCAATTAGAAATGAAATGGGGGAAATCACAACAGATACTATAGAAATAAAGAAATAGCATTACTATACTCCAGTAATATGGAAAACACTGAAAAAATGTACAGATTCCTAGACACGATTGAATTATCCAAATTAAATTTAGAAGATATAAAAATTCTAAATTACCCAATATTGGCCAATGAAATTGAATATGTAACTAGAAATTTATCGACAAAGAAAACCCAGACCCTGATGGATTCACTGTTGAATTCCACAAGAAATTCACATAACTAATGCCAGTAATGCTGAAATTCTTTAAGGCAATTGAAAAGGAAGCAATAACTCCTAAATTATTCCTGGAAGCAAGTATTACCCTCATTCCCATACCAGAGAAGAACCCTACCAAAAAACAAAAGTACAAACCAATCTCCCTAATGAACATAAACAGAAAATTTCTCAATAAGATTCTGATAAATACAATTCTGCAAGTCATCAAGAAGATTATATACCATGACCAGGTAGGACTCATCCCAAGAATTCAGGTATAGTTTGACATATGGGTATCAATAAATGTGGTACACCATATTAACAGAACCAAAGACAGAATTACACGATCACCTCAAAACATGAAGAAATAGCATTCTACAAAGTCCAGCACCCATTCATGATAAAACCCCTACAGAAAATTGGAATAGATGGTCTTTATTTTTATCTGATAAAAGCCATCTATAATAAATGAATAGCTAACATCACAATAAATGATCAAAAACTGAAAGTTTTCACTCTAAAATCTGGGACAAGACAAGGATGTCCAACATCAGCTCTCCTACTCAATATGGTTCTAGAAACATTAGCCAGAGCAATCAGATAAGAGAAAGACATAAAAAGAGTAAGGATAGAAAAAGAAGAATTAAAACTCTCATTATTTGCAGATGACATGATACTGTACATAGAAGACCCCAAAAGTGTCACCAAAAGACTTGTAGATTTAATAATCAAATTCAGGAGCATAACAGGATTCAAAGTCAACACTCAAAAATCAATACTATTCTTGTACACAAGCAATAAATTCAGAGCAAAATTAGGGAAGCCACACCCTTTACAGTAGCATCCAAAAAATGTAGAAGTCAATCTAACAAAAGAAGTAAAAGATCTATATATCGAAAGCTACAGTCCTCTGAAAAAAAAAGCTCAAAGAAAATAAAACAAAAATGGAAATATATCCCTTGCTCATGGATAGGAAAAACAAACATAGTGAAGATGGCAATACTCCCAAACTGTTATGCAGCTTTAAATCAACCTCACTCAAAATACCATTAGCATACTTCACAGAACTAGAGAAAATATTCCTAAAATTCATTTTGAACAGAAGAGACTTAGATTAGCGAAAGCAATTCTGGGCAACAAAGGCAAGACAGAGGACATCACAATCCCTGCCCTAAATTATACTATAAAGTTACTATGATAAAAGCAACATGATACTGGCAAAACAAAACAGGCCTAAAGATCAGTGCAAAGAACAGAAGATGCAGACACAGCTACAAACATACACACTAAACTATCTTATTTTTGACAAAGGAGCCAATCAGGTTCACTGAAAGGCAGCCTCTTTAATATATGGTGCTGGAAAAGCAGGCTTTTCACATGCCAAAGACTCAAACTAGACCCATGCCTATCACATGCACTAAACAAAGTCAAAATGAATCAAAGATCCAAATATTAAAACAGAAATACTAGATATACTGGAAGATAAAATAAGAAGAAATCTTGAAGACATAGGTATAGGCAGAGACTTCACGAACCAAACCCAAACTGCATGAGAAATACTACAAAGAACCAACAAATTGTATCTCACCTTATTAAAAAGCTTTTGCAGAACAAAATAAATCACCAACAGAGTGAAAAGAAAATTGACAGAGTGGGAAAAATGTTATGCCAGTTGTCCCTCAGACAAAGGACTTCTATAAAGAACATATAAAGAATTTTTAAAAATCAGGGAAAAAGAACACTTTTCCACTGTTGGTGGGAGTATGCAGCCACAGTGGAAACCAGCATGGAGATTCCTTTAAAAAACAAGGGTTACAGGTCCCATTGGACCCAGCTATAACCCTTCTGGGTATTTTCCCAGAAGAATTAAAATAACCATGCCACAGCAATATATGTCCACACATGTTTATAGCAGCACAATTTGTAATAGTTAAATCTTGGAAACAACCCAAATGCCCATCCACTGAAGAATAGATATAAAAGATGTGGTGTTTTTATAGAGTGGCACTACTCACCCATAAAGAATGTTAAAGATGAGACTTTTATAGGTAAATGGATATAATTTGAGGCCATATTCATAAGTGGAAAAAGTCAGACCGACATATGTAAACATTGTATTGTCTCACTAGTGTGAGAAACTGAATAAGTAAATAAGAACCAACATGTATAATAGACATTGTAGATAGGGAAGAAATTATTCAAAATAAAAGAAAAAGGGTGATGGGAGTAAAGGTAATGGAAGGAAAGTAAAAGGAATATATATATATATATATATATATATATATATATATATATATACACACACGCATACATATGCACACGATAGTTAAGTTAGTTATATAGCTAGTTTCTCTTAGTTCACTGAAAAGAAAGATATATGCTAATATTTTTGAACAATATTTCAAGCCTATATCTTGTACTCTGAATAACTACTATACACATAACAATATGTAATGTATTAATTATTGTTAGTTTTCTACTAGTCTATTTTGAAACATTTATTGTTATTTTTACTTTTTTTGGTTAAAAATAAAATTTTTAAAAAATGTGTTCTCACCAAGCACACATACATAGAAAAAGCAGGGCATTTGTTGAGGTGAAGGATGTTTAGGTTGTGGTAACAATATCACAAATAAATGCTAAATATGTACATTTGTTACATGTCAATTATACCTCAAAAAAGCTAAAAGATACTAGATATCCTTGGTGAGTTAATCACTCTAAGCTTCATTATCCATCACTTACAGTTATAGAAAGTAATAGTATGTACATCACATGGTTTGGGAAAATTAATAAAATAATGCATGTAAGAGCACCTAGCATAATGCTTTTATAGATGAATCTGAAAAATAATGCCAAGAACTTAGTTTTAATAGTCTCCTTTGTGACCTGATGTGATAAGATTGACTCTAGATAACACTCCCTTACAATAGCTTTTTGAAATGTAGGCAAAAAAAAGATAACTTTTAAGGGACTCAAGAAAGACTCACCATGTCCTTAATGTAACCAAAACCATGACAAGACTTTCAGTTTAAAATGATACTTAGCCAGCATTAAATACAATTAGTGAATGTGAAGACTAAAGAAAAAGAAACATAAAATTACTAAAAATTAATGTACTGTATCTCCATGGTAAGATTGTTGTCCTAATTTTGTTAGGCCCTGAGTTCAATCCCTATTACTTAAGAAATATATGTACATACAAGGAAAAAATTCTACTATGTAAAAATCAGCCAGAGATTGGCAAGCTTCCCACAATTTTGGAATCATAAGAATCACCAGAATGGAGGAGACATTGCTGAGAAAACAAGAAACAAACAGAATTGACTATTGATGACTTGGACAACACTTTTCAAGGCAGCCAAAATATGGCTTGCCTCATGCTCCCATCTCTGTGTCTCACAAAGACACTGATGGTAAGGATGGGAAGATAGGGAATGGACAGCAGCATTTACACCCTGGGATTCAATTTGAGGAGCAAAGCTCTAAAGATGGATGGAAAAACCAGACATGCCCTGTTGAGAAGCTTGCAGAAATCTGATCCCTGGAGCCAGGATCCCAGAGATTACCAGAAAGGCAGATGGTGGCAGAACTCAGGCCCAGCAAGCAGAAATGTACTGGATAGATGTCACTTGCAAAGATACAAAAACAAACACTGAAATACCATGAAAGTGTTTTTTCAATTTTTTACTCCTGAGGGACAAAACATATTGAATTAAAAAAAAAAAAAAACTTCTGAAACATTGCTGTAATGTCAAAATGGTAAAACTGTTAGCAGGCAGTCTCATCTAATGGTTTTTGTATTTGATTTATTGAAGATAAAACTCAGCAAATAAAAGGTGAATTTAGGACATAATATGTAAAACACAATCATTTGTTAAAATCCATATTAAAGATAACATCTTCTTTGAAAATAAAGATGTACTGATCAGTGAAATGATGAAGAAATGTAATTAAGAAAATCATGCAATAAATAAGCTGGTAGTGAAAATCAGTAGAGACCCACAGAATTGTCCAATTAATTGCTGCAAATCTGGTTTCACAATCATCATCTAATAGATGATCTTAATATCTGGAGTCTGAGCTCCAATTAAAGCTACTGAGTAGCAGCTGCTGATCACTACAGTATACACAAGAAGTGATCAGTTAACTCTAGTTTATTCGTTGCTTTGTTAATTTGAAAGATTTTTTAAATGAATTTTTGAAAATAGAGGTATTCACTAGAAAAATATTACTTAGTATTAATGCTTTCCAAAACATAGCAAAAGAAAAGCAGTAAGAATATTAGATATTGAGAGGAGGAGCAAAGATGGCAGATGGATAACAACTGGCTACAGAAGCTACCTGAAATAGTCAACTTAGAATTCAACATAATACAGAGTGGGGAGCCCCAAACAGAGGGAGATGAATTCTCTCGTCCCAAGAAGAAATTAAGGTGACTTGCCGACCATCTGAGGTCCCGCTGCAACTGGCTGACACCATGACTTGCCAGGGTCCCGCCACGGTTTGCCAAGCTGTCTGGGGTCCTGCTGCTTTGACTCACTGGAGGTGCAGTTACGTTGAGTTCAGGGTCAGTGAGCCAAACAGAGAGCCGTGTTGGCAGGGAGCCTACATTGACCTGTAGTGAGTGATGGGAGTGAAGCCATTCCATAAATAGGGGGGCTCCGGCAGATGACATTCTAAGACCAGGCAGAACTGGCAAGTACAAGGGGCAGCAGTAATTTCAGTCAGTTGTTCCCTTCCCAAACAGGATTGGTGGAGTAGGCTAGGCCTGGGTCACGTGATCCGGCTGAGACCCAATAGGTTATCTGAGGTCAAGTCCCTGCAGCAGTGGGGCACACTAACCACACTGGCCCAGTGGGGCCTTAGAGGTTTGGCTGGTCCAGACAGGAGGCTGTGCAAAGTAATACAGTAGTGCAGGCTACAGCAGCTTGACTGATCTGGAGGGGAGGGGCTGGCATGCACTGGCTCTGTCTGCAACTCACTAGCACACTAGCAGTGTGAAGGGTCATCTAGCCAGTGTGCTTCAGAAGAATTGTAACCAAACAAAGAAAGAAACTGGGGCCTCCTGGAAGAAGCAAAAAAGATGGGAAGAGGAAGCAACAACAAAAAGTCCCCAGGTCCCAACCCTGAGAACATTGACCCAGGACAGGTAAATACAAAGGAGAATGAGAACAGCAAACATGCAATATCAGACACAGCGTCAGTGGACATAAAGGGATATACTTGGGACCTCATAGACAAGTAAAGCAAGATATAAGAAAATTAATACAAGAGATACTAAGCACCCTTCAAGCAGACACAGACAGAAGAAGGGAGGAACTCAAACATAGGACAGAACCATTTGGTGAAGAATATAAAAAAAAATATAGAATACATGAAGCAGATTCAAAGAGATCACCAGGAAATTAAAAACTGTATGGAAAGATGGCAAATCAGCTTGAAAGAAACTATAGATAGATTATCCAAACTGGAGGACAATTTTGCAGTGTGGGAGTATGAAAGGGAAAACTTTTTAAAAATAACAAGGAAACAAGCAGTAACAATACAAAGGCTAGAAGATGACAAAGGGATCTATAACTTGAGAATAAAGAATGTAAATGAAGAAGCTGGGATACAAACAAAGGAACTACAAAGGTTATTCACAGAAATAATTAAGGAAAACTTCCCAAACATAGGAAAAGGAAATGATATTCTGATATATGAGGCATACAGAACTCCAGCCACCTACAACCAAAACAGAGCTACACCCAGGCATAAAATAATCAAGATCCCAGAAATTCAATATAAGAATAGATTATTAAAAGCTGTTAGAGACAAGAAACAGATAACCTACAGAGGAAGGCCCATCAGAATAACAGCAGACTTCTCGACACAAACCATCAAGTCAAGAAGAGCCTGGACACAAAATATTCCAAGCCCCAAAAGAAAATAACCTTCATCCCAGACTGATATACTCTGCTAAACTGTCTCTAGAAATTAATGGAGAAACAAGATGCTTCCAAGACAAAGAGGAACTTGGGAAATTTGCAACTACCAATCCAACTCTACAGAGAATACTCCAGGGCATTCTAGAGAGAGAGAAAAGTACTAGGATTCTAGGAACAGTGGCAGAGAGGCCTCAATGAATGGAGCAGAAAACAGAATGAAGAAGATAAACTGACAACGGATGGCAAGAAAGAGCATAACAGAAATGAGGAAGAAAAGATTTTATTAAAAACTGATATGATTGATAGTATCAGGTCTGAGAGTATAGGCAACTACACTGAAGATGACAAGACTCAACAATACACATTCTGGTTTGATAACTGCCAGTTTTTGAAGTCCTATACTATATACAAAGTTGTGTTTTTATTAATGTTATGTACTGATATATTCAATTATACTATGTCTGACGATGACATAGTTGTTATCTCCAATAGAATAACAAAAGACAACACAGGAACTATGGTAGAACGATTTGTACAATGGTCTTAGATGTTTATTTCATTTCATGTGTTTATAGGAATATGTTTTGTTTTGCCTTGCTTTGTTTTGTTTCTCCCTCTAATATAGAAAGGATAGAAATACATGTTAAGACTCATGCATGTGTAGAATCTATAAACAGTTTATGAGAACTGATCATATGACACATGATGAAATGAACAGATACTTTGAAGAAAAAGAGACACTGAAATACCCAGTGCTGATCCTGGAGCATCGTAATGTGAAACCCAGCAATAGTATTATTCTTTGTTCAGAGTGATATTAGCCTGCTTGGGTTTATTCAATCTCAGTGTAATTGAAGAGATGGATAACTGCATGTATGTTTAAGTGTACAGGATTGATAACCGTATTTCTAAGTTTTTATTGGGTAGTTGAACAGAACTCTTTGCAGTCTCACTGTTTGAATCCCCACTTTATAAGCTTCACTTTAGTATCTTGAATAACTATTTGTAAGAAGACAATCTGTAATCATCAACTAGTGATTTCTTACTGTTTATTTTTTCTTTGAAATTATGTATTATTTCTACCTGTTTTCTGTTTTGTTTAGTCTTTCTTTAAATTAAATTTAAAAAAAAAGACACTACATTACCCAGTGCTGATCCCAGAGTGTCATGATGTGAAATCCAGCAATACTATTATTTTGTTCAGAATGATTTTAACCTGCTTTAGTCTGTTTAATCTAAACATAAATGAAGATATGGATAATTGCATGTGTGTTTAAGTGTATAGGATTCACAACCATGTTACTAAGTTTTTGTTGGACAGTTGAACAGAACTGTTTGTGCTCTCATTGTTTGAATTCCCACTTTACATCTTTCATTTTTGTATCTTGAACAACTATTTGTAAAACGACAATATGTAAACATCAACTAATGATTTCTTATTGTTTATTTTTTTCTCTGAATGTATGTATTACTTCTACCTATTTTTTGTTTTGTTTAGTCTTTATTTAAATAAAATTGTAAAAAAGTATATTAGATATTGAAATTAGAAAGGAAAAGAGGGAGAGAGAGAGAGAGAGAGGAAGAATTAATCAAAACAAGTAAATGAAAGAACTTTAAAGCACCTATAACAATATTACACCTGAATAAAATTTCCCTATTAAAATTATAAAAGTACCCTAATTAGGGAAAATCAATTACAATAACCATTGTAATAGAAATGTAGTTTTAGGATTAAAATAACAACATGGGCAGGTGTAAATGAAAAAACAAAATTGAAAAGAAAGAAGTACAGCATATATTATTGAATCCATTTGCTCAGAAATATTCACTGTTACAAAGCTGCCAAAAGTAGTCTTGAGGAAAGATAGACTCTTTAGCAAACAATGATGGGAAGATTCAATATCAACAGCTGAAGATTGAATCTAGATCTATATCTCACACCAGGTACTAAACTGAAATCAGAATGGATTGAAGATCTAAATGTTAAAATAGAAACAAACTAATGGAAGATAAAATAGGTAAAACATTTGCAGTGAAAGCACATAGGCCAGGACTTTCTGAACAGAAGCCCAGTTAAACAGGAAGCAATACCAAGAATCAAGAAATGGGATGGTATCAAACTAGAAAGCTTCTGCACAGCAATAGGAACAACCAACAGAGTGAAGAGAAAACCTACAGGATGGGAAAAATGCATGCCAGCTATTCTTCAGACACAGTACCAAAATCTAGAATATATAAAGAACTCAAAAATTGGAGGCCCTAAAAAAGAGTCCCAGTTAAATAATGGGCAAGTTAAATGAATAGACACTTCTCAGAAAGAGAATACAAATGGCCAATAAACACCTAAGGAAATGTTCAACATCACTAAGCATGAGTGGAAAACAAATTAAAACAACACTAACATTTCATATTAGCCCTAAAAGAATGTCAAACAAGAAATCAAGTAATTACAAATGCTGGCATGGCTGTTGGGAAAAAGGAATCTTTCTACACTTTTGGTAGGAATGTTAACTAGTACCACCACAACTAGAAATTCATTTGATCTACCTATTCCCCTCCTAGGTATTCACACACTTGAATGAGTTGAAGTCATCATATTACAGTGACACACTCATATTCACACTTACAGCAGCACAGCTCATAATAGTAAATCTTGGTAAGACCTGCATGTCCATCAACAGAGGAATGAATAAAGAAACTGAATTTGCACATGATGGAGCAGTATAATAAAGGTGGATAAACCTGAATAATTTGTAGGAAATGATGCACCTTGAGACCATAATGGTAAGAGAAACCAAGTAGATATGCAAGATTAAATATCATGTGGTTTGTTTTATGTGAGTACAAATAAAGAGCAAAATAAAGGATTACAGGAGGTAGAGAAATAGGTCTTTCTTAAAGGATCAGGAGATGGAGGGAGGATGGAAAAGGAAGGGAAAAGGGATAAAAAATAATTAACATGTGATGTGCATGTACCAAATACCCCATGAGGAATGCAATCACCATGTACTGCAAATATACACTTATAAAAATAAAAAGAAAAACTAGATTACTGTAAGTCCACTATTTACCTATCCTTGCTTAAGGTGCTGGTAGAGTCAGGTGGAATTCTAATGACAATGTGCATAAAAACATATGAAGAAAATACTTCAAATAATATTATTTCAGATATGGTACAGAAATGTTACTCAAGGAAAAAATGTTTAAGGCAAACACTCCTAAACAGAAAACAGTGTTATTTTCTGCCTCACATATGGTATTTTAAAAACCAATATAAAACGATCCTTTTTTCTACTTAGCATATGACCCCGCAACTCCACTCTCATTATTTACGCAAGTGAAATGAAAGTCTATGTTCCCACGGAGCCTGTACACAAATATTTATGAGAACTCTGTTCACAATAGCTTCAAACAGAAAACCACCATCTGCTAACTACAGGGTGGATAAACAAATCTTGGTGCTCACACACTGGAATACTAGTCAGCACTAGAAAGGAAGCAAGTACATTATCGACACATAGAGCAGCACAAATGGACCTCAGATGCATTGAATAAGTTAAGGAAGCCACCTTCAGTGCTGTTTATCATGCAATTCCAATCATGTGGCTTGCAGAAAAAGGCAAAACTATCAGTATAAATAAAAGTCAGTGCAGTGATTGCCAGAGGCCAAGGGTAATCTCTTCTTTCTTAGTGGTGGTAGTGATTATGAAGCTGAATATATTTTTCAAAATCCCTTTCCATTAGAAAGGCTGAATTTTAATTAACCTGAATTTTAAGATAAAACTTAAAAAGCATGTTACCCAAATCACAATGAAAAGACAGAGTGAATACAAGAAATAACACAGGAGTGAGGACCACAGATACATCAGAACATTCACCATCTTCATCTTTCTTGACCAGGGAATGCAGAATTACCCCCACCCTTTGAAACACAGGCCTTTCAGCTGCTCCCCTTCAGAAACCGGGTCTCAGAACCATGGCAGAGTGCACTCCCAGCCCCAGGATGCTTCTAGGAAGGAGGGGAGGGAAAGCCCTGGAAATCTGACTCCCATTACATGGTGCACTCCCCTTTCAGTGAAGTTTTATACATTGTGCAGACAAACTTCAGCTTGTCCTGAGAATGGAACTTTCCAATTCCAGAAAGCCCATGTTTGACACCAAGACATAGATAGTTGACAGCTTCAGTCCAGCTTTGTTTTTGGACCCTTCATTTGCTCAAACTTCAGGGTCTATGAATTAAAGGCAAGGATTATATGGCCCTTTGCCCCTTCTTCAACAAGAGACTTGCATCCTAAGAGGGGAAAAATCACCTTAGTTAAACAGTAGAATCACAAGATTGTTGCATGTTTCTTGGCAGTGAGTGGGAAAAACTGGGTTCTTCGAGCCTTCCAAACCATCATGCTACTTGGATGGTAGCATAGTGATAGCCAGCCATTGAATGGCATGAACATGACAGATGTTAGCAATGAGCCCACTACAACCATATCCACACTAACATGTATGAGCTGCATACACCAGACAGTGCTTTTAGCGGAGGATGCTGAAGACAGCAACATATCCCCTGCTTACATCACCCAAATACTCTGCTCTCAACACTAAATAACAGTAGTAAAGCTAACTATGATCACGGGCTACTAATATTAAAGCATCTTACTGTTAATTCACTAGCAAATAAATCAAACTTTTCAAGTTATCAGCTAGCAGGAATCATAAAAATTAAATTCTATCACATTTTTCTATATTAAATTTTTAGGTGTTTTAGGAAGAAGTCCCTAGGGACCATGTATTACCACACTGTTTTTCTTCTATGACTTATGGAAATCGCTAGGGATCTAGTCTACGTTTTCTGAGAAGTGAAGGTATGAAGGGACAGGCTGGCTTCAGTCTTAAACAGGAGGTGCTGAAAGGTGCCCTGGCCTATATGATCAGACACAGTTGCATCCCTGTTCCGTTTTAGACTGGTTGACTAAGGCTCATCCCCAAAGACCAGGCAGGCACCAGCAACAGATTCTAGGTTATACCTGGGCTGCCCTCCTGAGGCATTCTGCATTACAGATAAGGAGCAAACAGAGAGGAAGGGCCACTTCTCCCCAATTCTCCCCTCTAGTCGAGCACATTTATTGTCCTCATTCCAACTCCAAAGACAGAAAAATGCAAGCTCGGAGTGTAAGAGTCATGATGAGTTCCCAGGAGAAGTTGGGAGTCTGAGGGAGCACAGTGGTTTAATTAGCCCTATTTTTTCAAATAAGCTCTGTTGAACTTTACTGACATTCTGGGGGTAGCACTCTAAACTACCTTTAACTACAGGGTAGAGAAATAGTAATGCTGTTCACTAAAGAAAGTTGTCTGCATGGCTGATTGATAGGGGTTTCCCCAGGATTCACAGAGACAGGACACTAGCCTGGGCCCAGCCAGGCTATGGTGCAGGAAATCAGTTCCAAGGACTGAAATATAAGACAATGCTGCATCCTGAACATCAGGCAACCAAGGGTAGAGACAGGGCCCACAGCTACAATTTGAACACAGAAATCAGGATGAGCAGAGCACTCTGGCCCTGTTTTTGGCACTAGGTCAAACTGATTGGAGGAAAGTCAGAGGGTGGACGTGACTGCAGATCCTAAGCAGCACGCGGGGCAATGAGTACTCAGTACCGAGTGGCTTCAGAGGCACAAAGGGAGCAAGCTATTGAAAAGCCTAGGTGAGACACACCTCAGTTAAGTGGTCACAGACAGGATAGTTTTAGAAAGAGGGGATCTGAGAGCTGGAAAGTGGTGTCAATAGAACTTGACAAGTGACAGGGAATGAAAGAATAAAAATTTTTCACAGCTGAAAAATTTCTGTGTAAGATAGAAGATTACTCTGCAATAAAATGGAAAGAACACCAAGGACTGAAACCCCAGCACTAATAATAGCAGTGACTCTTACACGTATTATGCTAAATGAAAGTGTCCGGGTCTACCGGAAGCCTCCAGAGTGTGTGGTTCTATGTGGTTCTATTTACATAACATTCTAGAAAAGATAAAGCCATAGGAACAGAAAACAGACCAGGGGTTTCCAGGAGCAGGAACTGAGACACAGATTTATTACAGAGGACATGAGGGAAACTTTGAGAGCATCAATATATTTCTATTCCATGTGTATGGAGGTAGTTTAAAACTATGAGATTGTATGAAAATTTGCGAAAGTATTCACTAAAAAGATGAATTTTACTTTCTATAAATTATGCATCAATCTGAACTAAAAACATTTTCAGCTTAGGAATTTGGGAAGGAAATGATGCCATCCACTGACACACAGAACAGTTGGGAGGAAGAGTAGGTTGTAGCTGGTGATTGGGCAGGCAGAAGAGGGCTTTTGTTTGAACAGTTGAGCCTTAACGTATAAGAGATGGGGTCCAATAAGCAGCTGGACATGTGGATGTCGAGGAGCTCATGAGAGAGGTTGGAAGCCAAGACACAAACTGGGCAGCTTTTAGCTTAGTGGTAGAGAGTGCAGAACTGGACCTAGAGGAATGGCGGTGCTTGGGTGAATGAAGAAGCTCCTGAAAGATGTGCTTTTGCCAAAGGAGATAGGGCATGGCTCAGACTGACTGGGAAGAGAGGTGTCTTGGAATCTCAGGATCTACAGAGCAATGCCTCTCAGGACACCCTAGTAGAACTTCTCGCAGTTTCCCGTAAGTCATGGATGACATAAGATGGGGCACTGTAAAGACCTCGCTATCGTGATTCTTCATGGTAGTACACCCTGTGTCTTCCAGACTGGGATGTACTTTTATTTTTGCTTTTCTCTTTGTCATTCTTGCTTGGCCCAGATTTGCTCTGCAGAGCCAGATTATTTCTCACTTCTTGCCCCTTACTTTGCAAATAAACTTTTGGTCCCAGGTTTGGCTTATTTTGTACAACTCTTTGTTCAAGACAAGAAAGACCCGGAATATGTTTCATTGGTGAGCCATTTCTAAAAGAAACTACCTGATAACAGTTTTGGGTATCTTATTTTCAATTT
Organism: Cavia porcellus; assembly: GCF_034190915.1. NCBI lineage: Eukaryota > Metazoa > Chordata > Mammalia > Rodentia > Caviidae > Cavia > Cavia porcellus. The sequence continues at coordinate 32,299,952 of NW_026947507.1, forward strand.
CTTTCCTGAAGTATCTCCATTCAATGTATGTAGATCTTTAAAAAATAATATCAATTTAATCAATCAATAATCAATCTTTAAAAGCAGATATTCCTGAGAGATAACTCAATGAAAAAGATCTTAATGCAATGATTGTTTAATGTGAATGATGGAGGTCAGATCCTGTTATGAAAGCTGAGTTCAAATTTACAGTGATGCTCCAGTACTTGAGAATATGGGACATATTTTCAAATGCATCCATTTATCATGATGTACTACTTTTTCCAAAATGGTCAAAAATAGAACCTCTTTCCTCTAATGGAATATCAGTGACCTCCTACAGACAGTTCTTCTAGTGTGGAAAGATGTCTTGTCTCAAAGATGAGAACTGAGACCTGCTGATATTCCCAGTGAAGTTTGAGTCCTCACAATGGTAGAGTCAGGAAGCCACCTGGACCCAGAGCTGTTCATGCTTCTAGCTGAGCACCCAACAGCCCAATCAAGGCTGCAGAGAAGAGAGGAGCCAGCCTCTCCCAGGGATGAGTCTGGGTCTGAGAATAGAGCACACAGGTTCCCCGAGCCAGTCCTAGCTTAACTGTGTAGGAGCAGACAGGTTGCTCAATCCTGACTGCTGATTCTTGGATTCTGATACCAACCTCAAAGGTTTACTGAACGAGTTAAATAAAGTCACAAAAGAGAAAGTACACATTAGTTCCTTTTTCTCTCTCTCTTAGTGGTTTATTTCAGGAAACAGTAACAGTATTGAAATGATTTAGAAGATGCTAGAATGAAATGGTGACAGGGACGCTGAGCAGACTGTAAACGTGAAGTAGTTGGATTCATTTAACTGTCATTGTAAAAACTAACAATGTGTACACTGTGGTTATTTTAAAGTCAGTTGTAAGATAACTACAGAGCCACAGAAAGTTGCAAAACTTAGTACATAAGGGGTCTTTCCAGCACCCAACTTCCAGTATTTGTACCTGTGAATTGTAGCTGTGGTACAACAGTAGAACACTGCTAATTAAACTGAGCACCTTCCTAAGATTTTCCCACTCATAAGGATAAATTGGAGTTTTATTATTTTAATTTTCTGTGGTTTCTTCCTACTTATGGAGGAATATTCATTTTACTACATTTTACTAAATATATTCATTGTTCTGGCTACAGGTACAATGCCAGATGGATTGCTAAACTGAATTGCATGGTTACCTAAGTTCTGGTCTCCCAAACACAAGAGGCTCTGAGGACAGAATCTAGCTAACCCAACCCCACATTTGGCTTTAGCCTTATTTATATCTAAATGCCTACTACATACTCAAGACTTTCCTAAGTCAGAACAATCAGAACAAAACTAATTCTGACTGTCAAGCTCTTAAGATCATTGTGACAATTGGGATTTTAAAGCAGCTTCCCTATATATAAGGACACATGGAAGTCTGAAGGCAAAGTTGTCAGTTCTTGACCCTTTCCTGTATCACAATATTGCAATGTAAATTTTGCAGCTCCTCCCATGAAGGGGTGGAGTCTATGTCTCACTTGTTGAACATGAGCTGGTGCTCAGTCTTGTGTTATGCAGTGAAACAAAGGTACCAGCCAATTCTAAGCCCAAACCTCAAGAGGATTTACAACTTCTGTGCTTATATACACACATAAGTGAGTGTATTTTGGGTACTTGGGATTGAACTCAGGGCCTGGCACATGCTGACCATGCACTCTGTCACTGGGCTGTACCCTCAGCCCCTCCTCATTTCTTTTGACCCCTGAAATCTTTGTATGAACAACACAAGTCTTATGATGAAGAGACCAGTCGGACTGCGCTGATGTAACTCAGCTGAGGCCATCCTGGGTCACCGAGCTAACAGCAGATGCATGAGCCAACAGAGCTAAAAGCAGCCATGCTTCCCCTACCAAAAATCAGTCAGTTATAGACTTTTGTTGTAAACAGATAGTCATAAGTCACTTATGGCAATGGGTAACTGATAAAGGAGGAAACTCATTTGTGTGAGGCACAGAAGGATCCAGAATAAAAGACAAATATGCTTTTGTCTAAAGGCTGGAATTATTAGGTCAATCACTAGAGTTCAAGTGGCTGTCATGAACTATCTTCATTTCAAATGCAGTACAGCCCCACAGAAGGAGCATCATTGTGTAAATCTGCACCATATGACAAGTCCCTTTTTTATAGGTCTAGAAGTAGCCAATAATGACAGTTTCATATGTTCAATCTGCTATTTCCAAAGAAATCTTCAGCCTGATGCTTCTTAGTTTGTTTGTCATGTCTTTTAATTCCAAGGTACTTTCCTCATTTTCTTTCACAAGCAAATCAAACTTTGGCATCAGGAACACGAGAGCAGTAGAGGCCACAGGCAGATGAGCTCAGCGTCTCATCTCTAGAGCAACAGTCTCACAGTCATCTCCATGACCTTTATTCATAGCCTGCTCTGCCCTGCGCTGCCATGTGGACCTACCAGGGGAGGGTACACTCCAGACAGCGGCTCCCTACCCCCGGTGCCTGGGGAGCAGTCTTCCTGCCTGGACTTCTAAGACTTTCAGGGAGTGGGTTCAAGCAGTACAAACCCTCCAAGCCATCCAAGAGTCGCTCTTGGTTTTCAGCTTTCAGTTGCTCCTGTGTACAGAAGCCCAGAATTCAGGTCATGATGTGACTGGATATCACAGCAATGAAATTTTTCCTGTTTTATGTTTTCTAGCACACAGAAAACTGTTAAAGAACAAGTAACAGAAAATCATATAGATTAAATAACCACACACTCACACTCAGATGGTTCCATATCTGTTAAACAAAGTTGGCATCTCACAAAGCATCCTTGACTAGAAAGTGCTGAAAAACCCCAGCGATCCCACCTCTCAGGCACCCGTAGCATGCAGGCTGATGGGAACTGAGAGCTCTCCAGCTTCCCTGTTCACAACAGCCCCTAAGAAGTTAGAGTGAAACCCTCTGTTACGGAGCACAGAGTGCCATCTCATGGCACTTCTTGAGATGGAGGGGTTGGAGGGGACTTGGTTGACTTCTGTTTGTGCTGTGCTCACCTCGAAGAAACATGCAGAATGAAATCACAGCCCTAGAAGAGATGCACAACTCTGCCACACAGCTATGGAAACTAAAAAATAATTTTTGCTGAAGTTAGGAAATCACACTTCATACCATATAGCAAAACTTCATACCATTTTTCTTCCAAAGTCTTTCTTCATTTCATGAAGGCCCTGCTCTATCTCTTCTCTCCTCTCATCCCCACATGGTTCCTAAAAGCACCCTAGCTGCCATATCACACTTAAAAAATCAAAACTCAAGTACTGGACCTGCTTATTCTCCCCCTCTCCTTGGAAGCCACATGGCGAAAGTTTGAAAGAGGGGTGGTGTGGTGTGAAGGAGATTTGATTTATTAAGTATTCAATCTACAGAATCAGCCTCTTCTTAAAGGAGAAACAACTTCCCCACACTACATTATTAAATGGAAGCCTAAAGAAAGAATAATCAAAAGATGAAGCTCTTATGTCTGTGGAGAACAAAAATTACACAATGCAGACAATCGATGTCCGTTATCTGGGAATTATTCAGTGTTCAGGGTGACTTTGAAAGTGGGTTGTTCAATGAGAGAAGGAAACAAAATTAGCAGGAAAGCTTTAGCATGTCACAAGCCAAGATTCTGTGACTTTTACATTTTAATATGTTCAGGGCAAAGAAAACTGAAATTTCTAAAGAAAAAAAGCCAAAGGACAAACAGAAAAGAAATGAAGCCAGTGCTCTGGAAGTGGGGGGACTGGAATTTCGGAGTGTCATGGGACCCAGCACTTCACACTTTTCTTTTACTCTGAGTGTACAGAGCTGTCCTCAGTTCTTGTGGATCTGAATGCAGTGGAAAAATGCTCGTAAAACACGTCAAAATTATTGAAAATAAGGGGAAAGCACAGAGCTAGGGAAATAAGTTTTCAATTATTCAGGATGTCAAGCTGAATTGTGAGTGTTCTAGCCCTTGCCTTTCCACCTCAGTCTTCTTATATTTTGAAAAACTGATTGCTTATAAGTTCTTTATCTTTATGGCAACAACCTTGGCCAAAGCACATCCATCAAATATTAGCTCTTTAATGAAGTTTCTAGAGGCCTGGGGAAAAGTGCCTTAATTTCCAGGGCAGCCATCAAGTTTTGAAAGTCTTATGAATTGACATCCTTGGGGATAAGCATGACTCCAGAGACCTCACAACAGATAAACACCTGCAAAGCACCCCTTAAACTCTGCTGTAATGAATTCTAACCATAAACATATGAATAAAGGAAAATGTGAGAAGATTAGAATTGTGCCAAGAGTGATAACTGAACTTTTGTCAAAGTCCTTCCTTTCAATGATACACCAATTTCCCAAAATCCTAACAGAAAAAAAAGATAGAAATAAAGCCAACACACACACACACACACACACACACACACACACACACACACACGATGATACTATGAGGATCAATTATTAAATTAGTGACATTCTAATTGATTTTGTTTTGTTTTGTTTTTGTGTCAAGGTTTTACTCTGTAATACAGGCTGGCCTTGAATTCACTATGTAACCCAAGTTGACCTCAAACTCTGGGTGATTTCCTGCTTCAGCCTCCTGAGTCCTGGGATTGCAGGGGTACACCACCATGCCTGGCTTTTAATTGATATTATTGAGAGCAAAACCTAAATGGCAAGCAAAGTACTGAGGGGTGTGTGGCCTCTACATGTCTATGAGTGATCCATGTCACTCTTTAAGGAGTTTATCATTGTGATATACTGGCAAAAAAGACAGACAAAAAGAACAAAAAGGACCCTATTCAAGATAGAAATGACTAGGAAAAAAATTATTGGGTTCAAATGCTAAGTGATGTCCTTCAGGAAAAGTTTTATCTTTATAAGTGATACAGAGCTCAGCTCTGCTTGTAAACAGAACTAGGATCAAACAAGAAAAGTGGCAAGAGCAATTTAGGAGGACATCACACAAGCAGAGCAGCTTCTGCACTTCTAGACAAGATGTTGCTGCCAGTGAAGGGAAAGCTGATGCCCTGCCATGGGAACACAGAAATTAAACATCTAAATGGCAGCTACTCTCCAGAGCAAGTGGAAAAGGCAGTGTCATGTGGGCTCTATTTTGGTCTATCTAGCTAAGAAAAAACCTCCCAGCCTTCAAGTTTCCCTTGAAAAGGTGACTGTGGAGTGTATTATCCATTGCCAAAAGAACACGGCAGAATTCTGAGCAATGGTAGCCTCACTGGAATAGCAACACCCACTCTGCTGAGGTTCTCCCTGACAGGTACATATGATACTGACACCTACCATGTGGGGTAATTGAGGGGACTACGTGGCAACATTTCTTTCAAGTTTTGTTTCTTCTGCAATGAGGCAGTGTCACCTAAGGACACCTAAAGGAAAAATCTTATTCCCTGAAAGTCACGATGGTCTTGTATGAGTCCAGAGATGTAGAAAGGCTGAATTTCTAGTGGTTACAGTGTGGAAAGGCTTGGACCAGTGCACTCTGCTTTATTGGAGTGGAATAAACTTGAGAAGGTAATTATACCGTGTCTCAGTTCACAACAATGGCCTGGCACAAAGGATGAGCAATTACTCAGAGCCACTGACAAGTTCAAACTCTAAGAAGGCCCACAGAGAGACTGCCTTAACCGAGACCCTTCAGCATGAGAGTCTCATGGAGACAGCCCCAAACTGAAGCTTCTGTGGCTTTTTATTGGTAGAACCACGAAGGGAGGATAAAGGACAAAGGAAGGACATCTGTGCAGAAACTCATGTAAGACAGGGGAAGGACAAGGGGAGGTCAGGGCGATCTGTTACATGATTGATCTCAGGGTCATTCTAAGTTATAAATCAAAATATAGGGAGGAGAGGGCCAGAGCATTCATTTGTTAAAGCAATGTGCTTTGGTCCTACTTGGACCTGTGGCCCTGTAGGATGTATTTTAATCTTTAAGCATGCATCCTGGGAGGTTTGGAGGGTGTGGCTCCAAAAGTCCTTTATCTCTGCATATCCATCTCATACGTACCTCTGACCACTACCCCAGCACTGTATGGCCAGTATTCTCTGAAATGTCACCCAGAGCCCACCTGATCCTGCTACAGATTTGGCAGCCCACCAAGATTTTAAGACAAGGCTCAGTCTGAGGTGTTTAAGGTTCCTAGAATGGGATTGGATATAGGATTCTCTCAACCACAACCCCAGCTTGGACAGCCAGCCCCTCTACCTCTCTGAGGCTGCTCAGGTAGGAAGCTCCACACTTAGCAGAGAGCAGGCAAGCAGCAGGCCTCAGTGGAAGGCCATCTAGGATTTCATGACTTCCCATAATAAAATTCAAAAATCAATAAAGCTAATCTGTAGTATTAGAAGTATGAACAGTGATTACCTTTGGAGGAGTGGAAACAGACACCAGAAAGAAACACTGGGAGGCTCCTGAGAGGAGGGTGATGCTCTATATCTCCATTTTGGTGCTGTGCTATACAGGTGTGCTCAGTTCCTAAAAGTCTATTGAAGCAGGCATTAGAATGTAAGCTTTTTGTGCATAGTTCACACTTTTAAAAGCATAAAAAGAAAACTAGGTACAGTGGCACACATCTATAATCTCAGTGCTCTGGGGGTCTGAGGTAGGAAGAGCACAAGTTCAAGCAAGGGTGGGCAAGTCAGTGAGAGCCTGTCTCAAAAGAAATAAAAATAAAAATAATAAAATAAAATGATAAAATATTATGGCAAAATTTGTGTGTTTTTCATGGTAAGAGGTTTCACTTCTGCTGCAAAGTGGATATAAGTAGGTTAATTTTATTCTCCTGACTGAACTAGACATGTGTATTCTTATATTCTTAGCATAAAATGATTCAAAATAAGTATTGTTTATTTTAAAAAGAAAAATAGAAATAAAAATAAAATGGTTTCAAAACAGGCTGATAGGAGAATAACAATAAAAAAGTAAAGTAAAATAAAAGGACTGGGTGTAGTTAATTGTGAAGGCTTTGGGTTCAATCCTTGACACAAGAGAAAAATAAAACAGGTGCAAAAAGGGTACAAAGAGTTTGAAGAATGGGTGGGACAATACTGCTTAGATTTTGGTAGATGTAAGGGTGAAAAATAAATAAGGAGAGACTGATGGTGTTTCTTAGGAATTGCACATGCAGGCCCAAGAGAACACACTGGATGGACTGCGAGATTGCGCGCCTTAGAGGTGCAGGGATGAGGCGGGACCTGTAGCTAAGGACCTGATTCTAGAGGCCCCAAGCTGAGCAGAGGACTTTAGATTTAATCAAGGGGAAATGGAATGCTATCTAGAGATTAAATGCTATCTAGAGACTCGGTCTGGGAATATTAAATTGCAAGTGGTGAAACCAGGCAAATCAGCTAACTCTGCTGAATGTTCTCTTCAAGAACAGAGAAACTCCCACAGACCTGCCTACTGGGATGTTATTAAAAAGGTATCACACATATATTAGGATTCCTAGGTTTTCAAATAAGTTCCCAAACACCCTAGTTAATGGCTTCAAACTGAAGTACAAAGGTTCTAAAATTGATAGAGAAAGTCTCTGTTTCAAAAATACTGTATTATTTGAAGGAAAAAATGGATCTTTTTATAAGCCAAGATATAAAATAAGCTTTTGAAATAAGCTTTGGGAGACTTGGTAGTATTAGGAAAGGAGGCCAGAGTCCCCACAGCTCAGGTCAATAGAAACCTCTAACAAGGTTCAAAGTCAGAGAGGCAAATTTTATACACGTATGATTACATGGAAAGTTTCTGTGTGGAGCTCTGAAAAACGTATTTTTGCATAAAACAAAGATGCACACATACTCTGAACAGCTAGCAATCAACAGCAGAACTGAAAGCAGCACTTATGTTTATTGATGAGATACTTGGATGACCATTTGAAAGTATTAAAGGTCCCAGGGAAGAGTTTTCAAGAAGACACTTAGATTTTAGAAAGAAATTGGAAACCCAATTATTTATGAATATTCACCCGGAAGCCATGAATATCATGCATGCTAATCTTTGATTTGGACTCAGATTTGACGTTTGTCTTTTGCAGTTTCCTAGAGTTTCTTCCCAGTATCATGAAAGCTACTTCACATTGCAGTGTACAGAAGTAAAAAGAGCTCTCATAAACAACTCTTTTCATTCTCAAAAGTGACCCATTTTAAACAGGGCTTAAACTATATAAAAGAACCATTGCGAAAAGATCCACTCCTCCCTCCAGCAACATCCCTCCCAGTGAAGACTTTCAATTTTTTCATCAAAAGACAAACTCTTTCTCTTTGAATCTGGACTCATCTATGATTTCCATTTGGTCAATAAAACAAAATGTCAGTTCAGGCCAAGGCTTCAACATACCTTGCATGTCTTCACCATTTCTCTTGGAACTCTGTCCAACAGCCATGTAAATGTGCCCAAATTGTCATGTGGAAGAAAGACAAACTCCATTACCTGAGGCCATCACAGATCAGCTGACCCGTAGATTACCCTGTAGCCGACTATAGATGCTTGCATGAGCTCAGAAAACCAACCAGGTGAGCCTAGATTACATTTATGATACACAGTATTTGCAAAATACATTTTTATTATTTTAAACCATGAGTATCTTGGTTTTTAGGCATTAAAAGCTATTGTAGTCGACGGTTGTGAGGAGAACAAGCCAGTCTCTTTTACAGATCTGCACTGGGAAGGCCCAAAGGTCAGCAGTAGAAACTAGAAAGTCTATGCCAGTGGGGTGAAGGAGCTGTGCTGGTGGGATGAGGGTTCTATAATGGAGCCAAGAAGTCATGCTCAAAATAAGAACCAGGTCTGCCCTATAAAGTACCACAGCCATCCTCAGCAACACGGAGGTCCTGAGCTCCTCTGACGATAAGAACAGTAGAGAGTACACGCCAAGAAAGCCAGCATGATGAGTTTCTCCTGGAGATTAAACAGCACACATCTTCCCCTCCGGTGCCAGGAAGTGATGTTCAATGTAAGGGACCAGAGCTCCCCCAAAGTGAACCACAGCCACTCCTACCAACAAGGTCCTGAGCTCCTCTGATGACAATGGTCAAACTCACACTGGGGAAGCTAGTCATGTCGAGCTCCTCCAGGAAAACTAATGGCTCAAAACAGCAACAGGAGAACCTACAATGCCTTCTTCTCTGCATCTCTATTTATGCTGGCAACTTTCCTCAGGTGGGCCATCTACTCTCAGCGCCATGCTGATTTAATTCAGCTGGTGTTAAGTTGACCACCAGTTTTTAATCTGTAACAAAAGTTAACTAATCCTACTTCTAATTAGTAATTTGAAACTCTTCCTGTGAACTTGAAGAAATACCTTAATTCTGCTGGAGCTAAATGTTAGGTAAATTTTTATAAAAGGTAAAAATTTTATAATTTTTATAAATGGGTAGCAATATTGCCTGTACTCATTTCTATTAGTGCTATGATATATTATGAATGTCTTGACTTCAAACAACATAAATTAAGCTAGGGATGTCAATCATTGGTACAGCACTTGCCTGGTATGCATTAGGCCCTACGTTTAATGCACATAAATTAAGCCAGAAATCCAAAGCTAGTTTCAATAGCATAAAGTTAAAGTATTGGCAGTTTTAATGGCCTAAAGTTCATGCTGAAGTTGAGTTTTATGGGCACTTTGAGGGAGCAAAACTCTTCCATGGCTTTCTAGATTCTGGTGTCATAACTCTGCCTTCCAGGGATTATGTACCTTTTCTGACATCAACTCTGCTTGTGTCACCACACCTCCCTACTTCATTTTGGATTGCCTGCCTCCCTCTTGTAAGAACTGCTGTATTTACGTTGGGCTGTCTTAGGTAAACTAGGAAGTTCTCCTATCTCCAGATCCTTTATCACTTCTGGAAAGTTGCCTTTGCCATTTAAGATATCATCCACAGGATCAAGTGCTTAGGACTGAGATAATCTCTGAGGATGGTTCTGCAGCCTCCACATTGCTCAAGAACTTGTGCATACTAGGCACTCTGGTGAGATCTGGGGAAGTGGATATATAAAAACTGACCTGAATAACTTCTATGTGTTATTTATTTCTGTGTTGCTACAATCCCTCCCCCCCTTACACAGTATGTGCTATTTCTTGAGCACTAGAATAAAAATCAACACTGCTCATTAAAGGCTTGAGGTCCACAGGCAACTTTTTCCCCATTGCCCTATCTTAAGTGATTTATTTAGCCCAGATCATTGCATGTATGTGATATGTACCTGAGACAGTAGTTTAGTAAGGGCAGCTGATCAACAGAAGTGGAAACTAAACAGAAGAACTTATGCTAGCTCTCCTCTGGGAAGAGGGATGTTCTAAATGGGATTTGTTAGCTTACATGACACATGGTCGAGCAATCACCTATTTATGGCTGAAGGTACAAAAGAGGGCAGATGGTAGCAATGGGGAAAGAGTATATGAAACAGGAATGAGACATCAGGAAAAGGGAGAGAAAAGTGCAAAGTGGAAGAAAGGAGAAGTAGCTGTTTGAGGAAAACAAGTCACATAAAACACCAAATGGCACAGCAACCACATACAAACATCCAGGCTGGGTGAGAGGGGGAATTGCCATCCCAGTCCCCCTGCTGGTCCCACAAGCATGTGTATCCAGTACTACCCCATCTGATTCTATGACTAATTGTTTTTAAAGAAGCATTTATTCTCTGGGGAAATTTTGGGAGTATTAATAAAAAGGTTTTTAGAAGTGGCAAAAATGATGGCTTGTCAAACTCAAATTGGGAAGTAAAATAGGGCTGATATACGTACTGTGAGGACAAAATGTGTAGAACATTCTGACTCCAACCCTCAGACTTTGACAGAATCCATTGTGGGGAAGACTCTCAAGAACTACCACTGTTAGCATTCACTGAGCACTTAATATGTGCTAGGTGTTCTATATGAATTGTTATCTCTTTTGAGCCTAGAAATAACACTGGAAGATAATCTGAGCATTGTTGCCTTAAAATAAAGAAATTGAGGTTCAGAACATTTCTGGATCTGATAGGATAACAGCAGCAACCTAAAATGGAGTGAATCCTTACATCTTGCAAAAACCTTCAGTTCACAGAGAAATTCCATTACAACTATCCTTAGGAATGCTTAATTAATACTTTTCTTTATAGGAGAAAAGAGTATTAAAACTTTTATTTGTATATGATTATATTATTGAGAAGGAATATCTCAAGTAAGTCAAGATAACTCTGGATTTTATGCAGAAGTAGAGAATCAGAGAAAGAATACAAGAGGACCAACTGTGCAGAATGTAAGTTAAGTCACTTCCAGACAGAAGAAGTCCTAAACTACTGGAAGAAATTCTGACAATTGTCTGAGGCTTGTTGGAACAGGGAAGAAAGGGTCTGAAAGCTCTCAGAATTCAGATGGCCATCTTGGGAGAGCAACACTTCTGGGAGAGGCATGGTGACCTTGCAGCAGAAGACTTGACTGTGAAAGGAAAGGATGAAGGAAATAGTAGTAGTTAGAAGTAAAAAAAAATCACACACTCAGTTAACACCTCTCTCCCCTAGAGAGACTATTAAAGAAATCATGCTTTATCCTACCAAGAGATGAAGAACCTTAAATTCAGAAACTTAAAAACCATGCAAACTACCCATATCTTCCTTTAAAAAATCACCTGTTACTGCTGGCCTAGTAAAATAATGTAGTATATTTCAAGTAACAGTTGATACATATTCAAACCTACAAGGAGAAACCACAACATAAAAGTTGAGTAAATATTGTCCAATTATCCCCCTTCTTCCAAAAAGCATGGGAAACTTACCTCTCAACCAGCACCAAATATCATAACTGTCTATAAACAAATACTTGAAGATGTCAAAGATAACTCTAGATGTCCCAAGAAATCTGCAAAGCAAAACTACACAAAACAAAACAAGAAGTTATAAGTTTACCAAACTCAGGAAACATATTAAAAATAACCTCAAAAGTTAAGCTCAGATTTTAAGAGGTACAAGGAAAATAAATACTGACTGAAATAAAGGAACACTAAAGAGAGGAACAAACACAGGCAAAGAAATAAAGAGGCAAAAGAATTGGAAAGAGAGTGAGAGTGTATCTATACAATATGGCAAAGAAGATCCAACATACATATAATTGAAATTACAGAAAATGGAAAAAGTGCAGCATTAACAAAGTTACATCACAAATAAATGTTTCAAAATAAAGCAAATAACTGAATGTACTAAAAGAACACATTATGGGCCTGGAAATACTGAACAAGAACACAATTCAACTTGGAAGATAAAAAAGGCTTTGGTTCTCATGATTACATTCCAGTCTATTCTAAAGGAAAGAAAGTTGCATGTTAACATTCTTGACAGCAGCGTACTAAGAGGAGAGGCTCAGCCCAGGTCAAGGCTGCCATGGCCCAACACCCTTTAATTAATATGCAAGGTGACTTCTGCACTAGGGAAAAAACCTGCAAATGGTCTTGGTGAAAGGACACAGCCTAGCATCACCAAAGCCTCTTGTTTTTATTGCATCCAACACATAGTTATTGAATAACTACTTGGGGTACCTTGTTTATAACCAAGTACCTACACTAAGTTGAACACAATACAGTTTGTGTCCTCGAGGAGCTAAGTAAAATTCAAATTATAATTTCACTTTCTCTGTAGATCTGCTTAAAAGACAACATACTTGTCACAACTGTATTTAAGGCCACAGGAAGGTTTTATTTTTATTATTGGAATTTAGTCCTTTGAGTTTGAATAAGAACTCAATACAAGCTGAACAAGCTTCCATAAGTCTGATTAACTCAAAGGTATTGACAGTATTGGCACTGACTGAGAAAGGGTAAATTCATGAGAAAATGCTATCCTAGTCCAGCCTACAAAAAGGCCAGCCAGACAAACATGGATGTTTAATTACATTTAAATTTCAGATAAATAATACTGTTTTCAGTTAAAATTTGCTCCATATACTATATCAGAAACATACTAAAATCATTATTTTATCTGAAATTCAAGTGTAGTATGGCAGACTGTATTTTACCCCCATATTACTACTGTGAGCACACTGGATAAGAGTACCGTAGATACACTCTCAAAAGCCATGAATGTCTCTTGTACTTTTTAGCAGTAGGGCTAGATGAGGCACACTGTGTGTTTACCCTAGGCAGTTAGGAAAGGTTGCCTAAATAAAGTGGAGCAGTTTGTCCTGTAGACAAAGGTGGGAAGTTGGATTGAGAGGAAGGAGTCATTTCCGGGGGACCAGCCTGAGCCAAGTGCCTACGGGTGACTTGAGAGGGGATGTAGTAACCCATACCCGTCATCCTAGCTCCTTGAGAGGCTAAAGCAGGAAGATTGCACGTTAAAGCTGAGCCTGAACAATTTAATGACTTAGAATGATCCTGTCTTGATCTTTAGTCTCACACACACACACACACACACACACACACACACACACACACACACAAAGAAAGGGTGAGCTGGGACTTTTCCCTTCACTTCTGCCTCTGCTTACCTTAGCAAAACTGTCATGGTTACATTTCATTGCACTGTGGTGATGATCAGGTCTCACTTTCTCACTAGGACAGTTGCAGTGGGTGGCAATGCATCTGGCACAGAAATGACAGGAGACACCTACTTTCCCTTTGTGGGCATAAGGGATTCCACAGCCATGTGAGTTACCCCCAAGCACTAGCTCGAAACTGCACAGACATCGGTATTAGATGGTAGTGCCGGCACAGATGGCTGGGTCCCACTCCCAGAATTTGATTCAGTAGGTCTAGGGCAGGGCACCACACTGCATTTCTAAGGAGATCTCAGGAGATGTTAGTTCTGCTGCTTCAGGGACCACCTTCCAAGAACAGCACCAAAGCTGCACTTCTCGGACTTTGATGCTTACAAACAACCCAGGGATTTTGGTACCAAGCAGAATCTAAAGGCTTACTGTGTCTGAGAAGGGGTCTAAGAGTCTCCTTTGCCCACCAGCTCCTAGGATATTTGACAGGAGCAAATTAAGTTGCCAGGCTTCAAGCAAGTGATTTGTGAGCCTGGCTGCACATTACAATCACAGGGGAAGCCTTTTCAGATTCCCAGCACCTTAGACGCACTTCATAATTTCTTGGTTGCAACCCAGGAACTTACTGTACTTGTGCTTTTTTTTTTTTTTTAACACATATGACTCTAAAGTGGAGTAAAAGGAGTTATTCTTACTGCAGGAGTTCCTCCTGAACAACACACATCTATATTCTTATTTCTGTTCTTATGCTTTAGAACCAAAAATGTCCCCCAAAAGTCTCATGTGTTTGGAAAGTGATTGAATCATGGGGGTGCTGTACTCATTTTTGGATTTGTCCCCTGTTCTCCCATTGCTGCTTGCTGGCTGCCAAGGAATGTGTAGCTTTTCTCCACCCCACTCTTCTACCATGTAGTTGCGGCCTCATTGCCTGCCAACAATGGACCTGAATCCACTGAAATTGAACCAACATAAATCCCTTCTCCTTCAAGTTCCAGGTATCTTGTATTTTATCCCAGTAATGGGAAAGTGCCTAATATACCTTGAATGGAATCACTGATCCTCAGACCTTAGGCTTACAAGAAAGGTAGTGTCAAAGCTCTGACTTCTGTAGCTCCAAATAAAAGCTGTGCAACAGAACATCTGACAACAGATAGGCTGCTGAGAGCTTTCCTTCAACTCTAAATTTGAGAAAATAGGACTGCATCATGGAATTATGCAAAAAAAATTGTGTAAAAATAGAATCCATGCTCAGTGTTTAGTGTAGGGCCAGGTATATAACTTCTTGGTAAGTACATTCACTATTATCAATCATCATGACACCTATTCAGCTACCCAGGACCTTTAATACTGGAAAACTTCCCTTAAAGCTGCTTTAATTTCTTGTAGATTCTACTAAACAATATGAGTTAAACTTTGTTACATTGACACAGGACAATTTTAATTTCTCTCCCAAGTAAAGCAGATTTAAACATCTAAAACCAGCCTTTCCTAGTTCCATTGTGGACTGACCCCTGGCCGGTTCATACATTTCCCATGTTCCTTTTATTTCACCATTTACACGTTACCATCCTGGCAGCTGCTTCTGCACACTCTGGTTTGTGAACATGACAAGCAGTAACTTCTCCAGGGTTCATTCCGCTGGTATTGCATGGTGCAAAACACTGTCCTTGCTTCAGAAACTAAACATATGTGAATGCAGCCTGAGATGAATCAGCACTTTTGGTGACTATGTCATCCTGTTGACTTTCACTGAGTTTGCTGTGAAGTTGGAGGCTTTCTTTCCCATATGCTTGCTGTACTATACAACTCAAGGTCCTTTTTTGACCTTGTGCAACCGTTTTTTAATCTAAAGTGTAACATATTACAACCTCTTGCATTTCACATTGTTAACCTGCTCCATTTTTCTGTCTGATGAAATACTGTTTGAATTCTGATTCTGCCATTTAGTATCATCATCCTCTCCCAGCTTTGTGACACCCATTTTTCATAAACTCTTCTTCTGTAGCTTCTGTCATTATTAATTAAAATGTTAAACAGATGGGGACAAAGGAAAGCTTTGCAGTAGGACACTAGAAATGCTCTTCCAAGTTGGTGTGCATCCTTTAATTAGTGCTGTCCAAGTGCCGACATGCTTCCCAACTGTACTAACATAAGTATCATACTTCTCTTCATTTTGCCCACAAGAACTGGATAAAGACCAGGATGAGTCCCTTGTTAAGGCCAATTTACCTTTTCTACTGCATTTGCTTAATCTACTCATTAGTCTTTTAAAATAGGAATCAAATGGGTGTCTGAAATAGGTTTATTCTTAGAAACTTTTGCTGGCTTCCAATAATTGCTGTTCCCCTTCTTAATCACTCTTTAAAAAATGCTCAGAATTAACATCCAGCCCCCTACCCACAGTATAGAAAACTCACTCTTCTTTCTGTATGCCTCTCAAATATATTCTGTTGTTTACTCCTGACAGGAAAAAATAATAAAGGATTAGCACAGTTTGGGAGTCCTTAAAATGGAGTTAGGATGGTGCTGTTAATCAGATCTCAGACACTGGTGGATGAGGTAGACACACCCTCTCTCCAGATACAAGCTGACCCTGACAAGCGATATAATTTCCAAGCCCTTTGTGGTTTAAAGCTATAAATACAGCTGTCATTTTGTAAAACCTTGAAGCACATTTTCAAAACTACTTAAATCTATTTTTTTTCCTGGATCTGGATAACAATCCTAAAATAAATGTTATTTTCTTTGTTCTCAACCAAGTTGATTTTATTCTTGCTTGAAACAGATTTTCAGCACCACATAACAGTGACTGGACAGTCTCGGTGGTGAATCTCTCAGTGCTGTTGAAAAGACAATCTAGCGATGACACAATGTGCCTTGCTAGTTGCTTCCTTATAATGTCTTATTGTCCATAAGTTTCAGTTTCCTCTTAGGAGTGTTTGTTTTTAAAACCGATCTCTATGGTTCCTCTGATTTTAATATGATTAGTTGTGCAACACAGCACACCAGTACACCAAACTCACCTTAGAGGACAGGCAGCTGGGCAATGAGGGATTCATGCTTGGATTTCTCATCTTAAACAGAGTTTAAACAGAAGCCAAGGGGTGTTGAAGGGTTTAAATCTTCTTACATCCCACAAAACTTTTATTTCTCAGGTTTATATACCATAGCAATTTTGGTTTCTGCCAGGCACCACCTTCATTTAGACTTAAGAGGTTTAGATTTAAATACATTTCATAAAGCCCAGGACTGGGGGGGGACGGGGGACAACTTGGTGGTAGGGCGCTTCCCTAGCATGTGTAAGCCTGAATTCAATCCTCAACATCAACAGATAGACAAACAAACAGCAACCAAACCCCAGTTTCTCAAACATAAGACATCTCCTCCAATATTCAGAAGTTTGGGTGGAATTTTATTTTTCATTTTCCAAGTCAACAGATCTTAATTTAACATTAGGTTCCGTTAAGAGAACACGAAGGTACAACACTAGCCACAATAAAGCAGTGATTTGGAGGTCAGCGTTTGCACTGTAGGATGATAATTAATTCCATGGTCCCCTTGCTTTGATGAGAAGTAAATGGGAAAGCAAATGATTCTTGAAATTGCTTCAAAAAGTTCATTTGTTCCTTCTATGCTCAAAGCCTCCCTCTCCTCCATTAAGACAATGAGCCTCTGAAGTCTCCGATAGAATATATATATATATTTGCACACAAAGATTTTCACAGAAGATCACAGAGGTCAATCAGCATTCACAATTCAACTTTCTTTCCACCCCAGTCAGTCACCATGGCCATCTTTCATCCTGGTTCTCCTGGTTGCCTTTTGATGGAGAGGGGTTAGGGTATTGTGCCATTTATTTCTAAGATACTATTCTAGTTGCTTAAATAAGCAAAGACAAACATTCCCCCAAATGATTGAAATTTGTTGGATTTATTTCCTTCTAAAGTTTGTACATTTAACATACACCATATACATATTAATTCCTTCACTATTTTGCATGATTTCTAGTACATAAAAACCATTTTAAATGCAATAATTTTTGTTGTCATGAAACAACAAAATATCCCCAACTTATAAAAACACAGGAACAGTTATATTCATGAACATTTACATAATAGAGAAATGTACTGTATATATCACAGCTTCTATACATATCAGGTGACCCACTTGTCTACAAGGGTTAAGTTTACTTTAATAACAGTGAAATAGGGTAATATTTATATACAGATATTTTAATAAAAATAAAGCAATTGTAAAATGTAAACTTAATTTTCAAAATAGTCTTTAAACACTTTAACAATATCCACATAAATTACTGTTCCATTCAAAAAAGGACCACCATAAATGCCACCGTTTTCTAGATGGCATTTCTTGAATCTGGTAGGTGATTATGAGGAACAGGTTTCTAATACATAATAAGGTACCACTAAGCTTAGCTTACCCAAGTCTGCTAATGCTGACAGTTTGGCCACTAAATAGGATTAGGCTGCTATTTTGCCACTAATTACTTTCACAATTTGCAGGGGACATATGGCACCAGGGCACCAGAACTGCAATGAAACTGAAACGATTGGTGGAGAAAACTCAGAAGGTAAAGAAATGTTCCACACTGTCAATTAGTTTGAGCCACAGTGAATTATAATCCAGCTAATAGGTCGGAAAAGTTAAAGTCTTGTTTTATATTAAAAGATACAAATTACCACCCTTCAGCATGTCCCAGAGTAACCAAGGCTGACAGTATGTGTCCTCCACTTGTGTAAATTTCTGTCCTAGAAATGGGCTCCTGAAACTTGAGGTAGAAGAGGGTGCAGGGAGGCATGTAGGCCTTTACCCAACAGCTCTCATCTGGACAGAACAGAATAGGTGAGCACGTTCATGTTTTGTGACCCTGCCCTTCCCACAGAAATGAAACACTGTTCATTTCTGGAAATCTGGGGGCAAAGGCAAAGATATCATCCAACGCTGGCTGGAGCTCAGGGTGCTGGTTTATTTCTTGCAAAGGCAAAATACATGATCTTTGCTACAGGCAGAAGATTTTTTTCATTACCTTTATCATGTGCCACCCCGAGTGACTCAGTCACGCTCAGAGTTGGTGTCTTGCCTCAGCAGGGTCTACCCATTGGGACAGCTGGATTACTAAAGCATGTGAAACCCAGGATGTGCTGCTTGGTAGAAGCCCAAGTGGAGTGGAAGGCCAGGGGAGAAGCTCCAGAGAGGAGGCATTATCTCCCTTTGTGTGCCCTGCTATTCAGGGTTCACAGCAGTGAGCCTCAGACCTGCACCATGGTCCTTCACTGAGCCTTGTGGCTGGGACTCTCATAAACAAGTGCCTGAAGACTTGCAGACTAAGGGGAAATATTAGGTGAAATTCCACAATTCTCTCCGTTAACCAACCTTTTCAAGAATTGAAGTTAAGGTGCTTATTTTACAACACTATTAGTGAGAGCTTAGCTCTCTACCCTGCAAAGGGAAATGCTCTTGTCACTAGGTTTCTTCTCACTTCTCACTATCTTCACTAGTAGAAAAGTGCTCAACCACTCAGCATTCCTCAATATGAGCTCTCTTGCCAGTACAGCTCAGAAGTGGGTGTGCACTTCTACCGGAAGTGCCTCCTGGCTTGTCCATTGGCAATCCTTTATCAAAGGAATGACCTTCAGAGCAGATGGCTTGGGCACCTTGGAAAATGGTGCTGGATCTTCCCCCACGCTACCGAAGTACTGAGGAATGTTGGAGAGCTGCTGCTTGTGAACCCTCAAGCTGTGGCCCATCAGGATGGATGATAGGTATCCCCTTACTTCTTTGTTAACATTGCAATGCATCAGGGTCAGACAAAAGGGCCCAAATTTCTGCCTGGTCTTTAGAAAACATCCATGATATAGTTTCTACCCCTTAGTTCATCATCTCTTTAGAATACTCCGGCCCTTTGTGTCTAAAGGTCTTTGATTTGTATAACGTAAAACATTCACTGTGTGCATGTGTGCAAGCAAATGGACGCCGAAGTGGGTCCAGACCCATCAGCTTTCTCCCTAGGTACTTAAGGGCTAAGAAACTGGTTCTGAATTTCTCAGGAGCAGAGGACTGAACACATTCATGGCTTACCCTAAATGGAAGGCAGCCTACTAATCCCCTCCACTTCAATTTGGTCTAAATACTCTGGTTCCTATAGCTTGAAAAAGCATCTTAATGGCATTAAAAAATCAACGTGCATATATACTCTGTCCAAAGTGGATATTATTATCCATGTCATATGATTACTTGGCTTTACAGCCTCCATGGCTTTATATTAAAATCCAAACATTTCAAATGACTAAGGCCCAAAATAAAACTTTCATTTTCACTACTTTTTTTTATATGATTTCTGAATCAAAAGTCTGTTTTTTTTTTTCACAAATCACAAATAATTCCTAGAAAGAAATATTCTTGCAGAACTCAGACCCTGCTGATCAGCCACAGGACCAGTCCCCTGCACGTCAAGAACAAATTAGTAAATATATATATATTTGCAAAAATAGTTTGAGGCTGTAGAGTGAATTAAAAAAAAAAACAAAACAAAAACTAAGTGTAACTACCAAGACACTATTGCAGACTGGGGCTGAAGATTACACTCCCACCCCACAATTCCAATTCTCTGAATCAGATACACAGACACGAGGCAGTGTGTTCCAACCAAAGACACTGCCTCAACCACACACTCAAAACACACTCAGTCGCTGCTTTAAATACACCAAACATGCTGGTTAATAAAATTTTAATCTCTAGTTATCTATTTACACTCTATAATATAAGCAATAAAGTCAAACAACTAAGGCCAGTGGCTCTTCTTTGGGGAGAGGCAGGAAAAAAGAGACCTAAGTATAAAAATATTAAATAAAGTTTTAACCTGGTCTTGGAGTCCTTTTACCTGTGATATTCGTTGCTGATTTGTGCAACTGCAAACCTGGAATACAGTACCCCATCTTGGGATGCCCTGATATACTTCAGCATTTGTGATATTTCTTTAAAGAGGGTAAGGATGCGGCACCAGGAGAATGGTTTGAGCTACTGTAAAATATACATAGGTACATAAATGATATGATGGGTACTTATTTAATTCTTCTCAAAGCTATATTTTCTGGACTAATCACAACAATAAAGAATGTGTGCTGTAAGCACCACATTTTGTAATAAGTCCACAATTGTCAGTTCAACTTTAAGTTTAAGTGCTGTTAATACTAAAGTTACTAAAACTGCCCAGGTTGCCTTTTTCCCCCTTTTCTTTTTTTAGTTCCCAAATTATATTGAGCTACCCCCTTGGTGTTGCAGACCATACATTTCAATAGAGTCATACAATTTAGTTCAAAGTCATTTTTGCCCTGGTGATTCACAGCTCAAAAGTGGACTTTCCTAGCATGAACTCTTATTAAAATTTAATCAAAATATCACTTGGATTTAATACAACAATACCAGTATATGTACTCTCAACAACTGCATTATATAATCAGTCCTATGAGGTTTTTACTTGCTTTTCGTATCACACTGGTTATTAAAAACAAAATAGTTTTGATGTACATATACCATATACTCATATACAATCTACATAGTGATGCACATACATACATACATACAACTATAAATACCCACAAATACAACATTGGCACATGACAGAAAGCATTATCTTTGACATCTGACATACTGTCTATACGAATATTTCCAAAAGCCTACAATACAACAAATACACACATAAGTTACAAAGGATGAGCCAAAGAGACCTAAGAAAACCTACTATATATACAATTAACTTGCCATATTTCCTTGCTGTTGCATTCAAGTCAAAAACTGTCATGCAGATTCAAGTACTTGTTGACATTCTCTGAAGACATTCTCTCTGCATGCAATGGGCCAATTACCGTCCTAAGCAGAAGGCTGCCTGCCTGGGGTTGGGTACTATAAGTATAAAAGGAAAGTGACCTTGGCATTAGTCCTTCTTTTAAGTGCAAAAGATAGAAAAGGAATCTGAAAGGAAAAGCAGTGACAAAGTACCTTTGTATCTCTAACAATAATCGATCATAAGATTATTTTGTGGTTATCTCTACAATTCCTGGATGATTTGATGGTGCAAGATGTCAAAACACTGGTGGAGAGAAAAAGAGATCTGCTGACCTTGAAAGAGACATGTCTCCAGCCAGCAGTCTGGCCTGGATGAAAAGGGCAGAATGCTTTGCAGAAAGGTACACCCAGAGGCTCACTGGCCTGCAAAACACACTACTAATCTTTTAGGTAGATATTATTAAGATCCAGAGTTGCACTATCATTCATAAAGTAGACTCTTTTTAAAAACAAGTGTTAGGATGACACACTATTTTTTGGTTTGTTTGTTTTTACAGTGCTAGCTTTACAACTGAAAACATTTTGTCATTTAAAAAGGGGTCATTCTCATCTAAAACTGAGGAAGGTGGCTACTGACATGATGAAAACTTACAGCATGTCCACAAGAACATTAGAGAGATTTGAACCTGCATACCTAAGAAACTTGCTGTGAACTGAGTGAAATAAGAGATGATTACCAGGAAAAATGCTAAAGAATTGAATTTCTGTGGACCATCAACTGAACCCCAAAAGGGCTTGACAGGAAGACAAGGGAGAAGCTGACTTAGTTCTCTGCTTATCGTCAGTGTCTAGGTGTAAAGGCAGAGAAGAGATGTAGCTCAGGGCAAAGCAGGGCTGTGCTTTATCTAAGAACAGCTTTCTGGGCTTTTAGATTATAGGAGGGGCAGTGGGTAAAGACAGCACTGGACAAAAACAGCCAAAAACTCTGTGTACTTGTACTTAGGCAGCAAAAGTCCTCTTTCCCTGTTAGCTATGCAAATTCTCCCCCAACTTTAGAAGTTCAGTGATCTGGCCATCTGGTAAAATACAGACCTGGCTGATCTTTAAAAAGGCAGCCACATTTTCTTCTTCTAGAATTAACTTCCTGTGTCACGTCTGTCTAGGATATAGACCTCAGTATGTCAGTGGGAGAAGCATTTAGGGTCTTACAGACAGTGCAGGACTTCTGCATGAGAAAATGACTTCTACCTTATTTACCTTCTACTTCTTTATGAAAAATGTCACATATCCTCTAAGAACTATTTCTACCAGAGCACTCTCCCACATGTTGGTTTTACTGAGATTAATTAAAATGCACAAAATATTTCTTGGTTTAATTAGACAATGCCAAGACTTAAGTAACTGGTTAAAAAAAACTGTATTTCACAAATGTCTGTAGTCTGCAAATAAAGACTCTGTATGCTAGTAACTAAGGTTGATTGCTGACAAGTCCCTGATACCTCCATGCAAAAGTCAGTATGCAAAGTGAGGGCAAACCCCAAAACACACATGGGTTTCTTACACGGGGCCCTTCCTTGGCCAGTTTGTACCAAGACTATCTCAATGACTTTTCAAGATTTTCTACACTGGAAATTAACATTGAAAGTATGCATCAGAAAAAGAATGATGATTTCCCACATGGAGAGAGATTCCAAGGCCCCTGGGCTCTGAGGTAGGGGTGAGGAGTGAGGTGGGATTGGGTGGCAGGAGTACCTTTCGAAGGGAGGGAGGAGGGCAGCTCCTCTGTACCGTGAATTGTGCAACAGGCTCAAAATAGCTGCAAAAGGAAACACCTTCCATGTCTTTTGACTAGCTACCACTGAGAAGAAATGATCATAACAGAAAAATGGCTGGCTATAGACCAGACTCTCAGGACTCAGTTGAATCAGAGACTGTTTCCAGCCCTGGGATAAATCTTGGCCTGTGACACACAGTGAGAGCAAACAGCATCCTTCCAGAGGCCTCAGAGAAGAGGTGCTTTCAACCAACCCCTGTAGATGGATAGCATCACACGATAGCCATCTGGGATCCTGAGCCACAAAAGAACCTTAAAGTTATCTTAACTGCTGCTTCAAAATCACCCTTGTCATTGGACTATCCATGAGTGTGTCTGGAAGTCTCTGAAGCTAACACTGGTGTGTCCTACAACAGGAACAGTGCTATGGCAGTGCTGATGCTAACCGAGTGTTTTAAGACTACTCTAAACATCAGGAATACTGCAGCAAAGTACCATTCAATATGCATTATATACTCTAAGAAAAATATACATAAACGTTCTATATACATAGATACACACTTGTGGGTAAACACATTCAAGCTATCAGGGATGTCAACTTGTCTTCAGTTACCAAACCTCATAGATCATGTGGTCTAGGTACCTCTCTTTCCCCTCAACTAATATAAATAAGCAGAAAATAAACACTGATAATTCAGATTTCAGGACTGATGGAAATTTGGATTTGGTAAGAAGCTACCAAAATGATTCAGGTGTAGAGGCCACATTGGCAACTAGTGTGTTTCATAGTTTTGAAACATAAATTTAGACATTGCCTTTATCTAAACAAGATAGAGGTTAAGAGTTAAGTTTTTGAAAGGTGTGGTAAAATACCACAAAGCAAGCAACTACAACCATTCAGAGGGGGTGTTTCTTTTCTGTGCACCAACATTGTGAACAGAGGAAGTAAACAATGAAAAATCATGTAAGTAAATGTAAATGTATCATAGAAACACATTACTAGAAATACCATGGTTTTATAGCGGGTTTTCTCTAATCCACTTGGACCACGCTATTCATGCAGAGCAGCTGATTCTTTGGTCATAGTACCTTCAATTTAAAAAAGAAGCAAAAGTAGAGAAAATGTCTGTGGGAGGAAAAAGAATTTCCAGAATGATCTCATTTTGCAGTAGTGTTGTTTGGGCAGATGATAGCTTTGGGGAATTCAGTTACAAGAAGTTTCAGAATCTTCAAATCTGAAACTTCTAAGTCACAGGGGACTGAATTTCCACTCCTTTTTCTTCCTCTAGAAGCAATCATTCTGTTTATCACCTTGAATTTCAAAGGGAACATCATAGACACAGCTCTTGACTGTAAAGGGAATAGGACTATTTTGAGGACATAAAAATGATTTAAAACAGACGAAGAATTTTTAGGAGCAAGTTTAACAGTGACACAGTGCAGTGGCTATCAAAGAGAGTGTGATAAGAAACTAAGAAACTCTGCATATGCAACCAGCAGATTCTCCCATTATCAACCATTTAAACTATTACTTGTAGACTTAGTCTTCAGAATCAATATCCACTGCTGACTAACTGCAGCTGAGTTTTGCTCTCTTGTGTTGTCTTGGCTTAAGCAAAGAACAAAAGGAGCTCCATCTTCCACATTTTGTTAGGAAGACCCCAAAATCCTAACAATCAGGAGATGACCTCATGCCTATCTATCTATATATATGTAGCATAAAAAAGAATCTACCCCTGGGTGGAAGTATGTTATCAACAGAGATGATTATGGATTCCCAGTGTAGACCCCGTGGGAATGAGGTAACAATTTCCTGCAGACTAAACACATGTCTATTGCTGCAGCTACACCAGGAGCGAATTATTGCCACTGTCCTTCAGAAAACAAAATTAACTTGGAATCCAACTGTCCTCAGTCTTCAATGGCAAAGTGACTACTTCCTCCTACCCTTGCTTGGCTGGAATGCCATCCACACTTCAAGCAAACTCCTGTTGTTCCCCAAGCTCTCCAGTCCTGGGTCTTCACACCTCCTGTGCCTGCTCCAGCAGGGTCAGAACTCAATACTAAGTGCTACGGTTCACGCAGGGCTACACCATGTTGGAACGTCTTGATTCCCAGCATTGTGATTCTCACTTAAACATGTGTGAGTATTTAGCTCCTCCTCCGTGACCGGGCAAGGTTTCACATATAAACGCTTATGTTAACTCTGGCTAGAATTTACTAAACTACGAAGTTTGTCCAGTTAAGTGTTTCACAATGGAGTAAATTTTTTAACCTTAAAAAAAAGTATAATGGTTGATTTGAGAATACATAAAACAACTGAGCAGAGTGCAAATAAGAGGAAACCAAAGGAGAAGGGATACAGAATTCATGTTGAAATCATGATCCTCTAACTCCTCACAAAAAGGTGCATTAGTTATCAAATTGCAGAAAATCATCAAAGCAAAGAAATCCAGAGCAAAGACAATCTGTACAGAAACTAACAAAAATGTACAATATAAAAAGTTACTAATGCACCATTTAGTCACAGACTTTTTTTTTTTAATATATTCACGGATTACCAGAAAGATCTTGAAAACCTCTATTTTGCTCCATGACCAGCACTTCCTGGCCTCAGATGGATTCTAAGTAACTTTTTGCTTAATGCCTGGGGTTTCCGGTCGGTGGTCCTTCCTCTCTGACACGTTACGCTTGACCTTGGCAGTGATTGGAGATGAATCTGGGTTGAGTGAAGGACTTGAGTGTGATTTCTTCAGACCAGCAGCCTCGTTTTCATCGTGACTCAGGAGCTGCTTTCCTCCTTCTTTGAGAACGCTGACGTACATTTCATAGCGGGTTTTCTAGGGGCAAAGTCAGAGAAGAGTGGCAGTCAGTAAGCTGTTTACAGAAGCAGATGAGCAGCACACCTTGTATGCTGACTGCCTGCAGACCTCACATGGTTATTGTGCACTTGACTTCATTCCCCAAACTGACAAATTTCTTGGGTATTTACTGGGCACATGAAAGGCAATAGTTACAGAAGATTGATTCAGTGATTCACATGAGAAGTTATCATTTTAGTTACTGTTTGCCCTGTAATACTGGCATGACAGGGAGTGACTGGTTACCAGGGAGAACACACATCCTGAACATCCAGGCACAAAAGGGTCTAAGCCAGGGGCATCATGTCCTCTGGTTTTCAGTGACAGCATGGCTCTTATGGCTCATTCTCTTGTCGCTTGAGTCTCCCCCACATGACCCTGGCCTTGTGTGAACCTAGTCTGGGTATAGTTACTCACTCCCTTTCCTGCTCTTTGTAACTCTGTGTAGATTCATCTGGAAGGATCCTTCCACGGTGACTGCATCTCCAGCCCCCACAATCCCGAAGCTGTTCTGCGTTTCCCTGCACTGCTTTTCTGCTAGGGTTACCTGCTTATCATTCTCACGCTACTATGAGTAATAGTTACCAGGAACATAAAGTCTGAAGAACTTCAAATTATTTTCTGATGCTTATCATATTCGACAGAGTGTCCTTTAGCATCAACTATTTATTATCTGCAAGATTTCAAGCAACGTCTTGACTCCTCTTTGTCCCTTGTGTCTGGGTATCTTTGCTCTGACAGTTGAGAAGGACACTGCAGAGGCTTCTCCATAGCCCTATCTGGTACTGTTTTTGATGTCATTTCTATCCAAGTCACTTATACAGTGTTTTGTGTGAGTATGTATATGTGCGTGTGCGTGTGTGTGCATGTGTGTACACACTTCAAATTAAAGAAAAAAGTTTCCCATTCTTGATTTGATACATTCTAGTCAAAATAAATCTTCCATCATGCTGCTTTGACACATGAACAATTTACAGAAGGCAAAGTGTTTTATTTCTAAACAAAAGAACATGTCAGCTATAAAATGTCTAAACGAAGTCAGGCAAATCTCGTTAAGATTACACATCTTTCAAGGATTTTTCTAATCAGTTCTGTACACGTCAGTTTCAGTTAATCACTGTGAAGTGCTACCTTTCCCATTAAATTTGCTCTGGGTTTGGTGAGTAACAGGTGAGGGTGCAGAGTGCTGGTTGATGAGAGTGCTGTGTATTGCATGTCCACGTGCTGGCTTTAGGTTATTCGTACCAATCCTATACAACTTGTAACATTACTGCTCCTGTTTTAGGTAGGGAACACAGGCAGAGAAGCCACAATAAAAAGCTAGAAATGGAAATTTGAATTGAACCCAGGCAGTGTCACCCATGTTCCTTGAGCTACACTTCCTTAATGGATATGAAAATACAGATATAGGTCCACAGATGTTTCAGGTGTTGTCTGACAGACACGAGTGATCAGTCTATCAGAAGCCATGCTGGACCATTTTTTCTCTTATGTTCCTCCCACCACAAAGGCTGATCTTGAAGACAGCACAGGCCACGTGATATTGTGACCCAGATGATGGAAGGAGACATTTGGGGTTGGAGATTTTTCTCTGCAGCGAAACTGAGGTTTGCTTTCTGAGAAGGGGATAGCCCGTGGAGGAGAAAGTACTAATGTTAGCTTCTTATTACTATCTTTTCTTTCACATAAGCATGATTCCTAAAGCTACTACCCTATAATTTGGGGCAAGAGGCATGAAAAGAAAGGGCAACATGCCAGGCCTTAGGGAAACAGGAAAGACAAAACATGAACAATAAGTTGTTGAGCTCTTGACTCAATGAGCCAGGTCTAACTGTGATTCTACCACCTCTGAACACTTAGGCACAAATGATAAATATGCTTGTGTTATACCTCTGTTCATCAAGTAGTGTTACTTGTGCCTGGAAGCATTACAAATTGATGTATGTCCCAATCAACATGTATTCTTCATAATAAAGTAAAATAAAGAATCACATGGTGGGATTATCTCAGAAGGCCACAAGAGAACTTAATAAGGACATCTGCTGATAGAGAATGCCATCCATATTGTGCATTTGCATCATGCAATCAGGACACTGAATAAGATATAGCCAAAGGACACACTGGTTCCAAAGTCCTATTCGTTCCAAGAATTTATTACTTAATCTGTCTCCACATTGCCTTGGCAGCAAGATTAAAATGCAGGAAAAAAACTATTCTCAATAAGAGAGAGATTTAGTAAGATGATCTATATGCAGTTTAAAAATAGATTCTGGAAGTCAGTGTAAGGCACACTATTGCATGGAACTGAAGAATCGACACAATGAAAAGAGGTTGAAGGAGTTTCCTGAGGTGACATACGAGGGGACAAAAGGAGAGAAGGCGATAGGGCGAATTTTCTACCAGTCTTTAAGCAAACTGATACTACTGAGAGCAATCGCTTGAAAAATATATGAAGGCAAATTATCTCATCCACACATTACATCGTTTTGTCAGCCAATAAATGAACGTCACAGGTGTGGTTGTGCATGAGTCACCAGATCAGAGGAAAAGACAAAGCAGGGGAAGGCTGAAAGGGGGCCAGAAAACCATGACGGTGCTGTTGTTGTTAAGACAAATGAAAAGGAAGAAACTTCTGGGCCACCTTTCCAAACGGCTGTGTTCCTCTTCTGATTAAAAGGAAAGGTTAATAGGGAAGGAAGCTAAAAGCCCAGAAATATGGATTTTTTTTCTGGACTCAACCTAAATCAAACATGCATCTTCAAAATATTTTAGGAAAAGATGGTTTGACAATCTCAGAACTACTCAGCAAGCGATGGTTTCAGTCAGCTCATCCAACATGTAAATCTTTCTGCAGATGCTTTGGGGTCAGGCAGAACTGACATCAGTAGAGAGAGGCACCTCTGCATGGAATCAAGAAGAGCAACGGGAATAAACAACTTCAAATGTCCCTTCCTCATTGATTTTTTATTGTACTCTCCTTTTGGGCAGTAGGAACTCATACTCTGTTATAACTATGCAATTTCATCTTTGGTAGGGTTGTTTTCTTTCATCATTTCAAAAAATACATGATTCTCATCTTTCCCCAAGAACAACTATGAAATTTAAGCTGTTAATTAAAACTGGAGTGCAAGGAAAAGCAAAGTATTAGGAAGGGTATCTGTAAATCACGCTAGAAGATATTTTATTTTTAATTGACATATGGTACTTGTGGATATTTAGATAGCATGGCGTGATATTTAAATACATCCACAGAAACTGGGCATGATGGTGCATGCCTATAGTCCCAGCACTAGGAAGGGTGAGACAGGAGAATCACTAAGAGTTTGAGCCCAGCCTGGGCTACATAGCAAGATATTGTCTTAAAAAAAATACACTCAAAAAATATGCAATGATTAGATCAGGATAAGTCATCTGATTTATCAATTATCACCTCATTTATCATTTCTTTGTGTTAAGAATATTCAAAACCCCTTCCACTATCTTCAAATATTCAACTAATGATTGTCAACCACAGTTCTCCTGCCTACTGAGCTATAGAACTTTGTTATTCCTCTTACCTATACTCCTGTACCTGTTAACTATCCTCTCTCTGGTTTCCTTCCTCAGCCTCTTTCGAACCCTGGGTAGCTACTACTTCAGTGTCTACTTCTCTGAGATCAATTTTTAGCATTCACGTGTTAGTGAGCACATGGAAGATTTGTCTCTCGATGTCTGCTTAACTCACTTTCCTCGTTCTATTTATGTTGCTGCAAATGACAGGAATTCATCCTTGTTTATGGGTAAGATTCCCCTGTGTTTCAATACCGTATCTTCTTCATCCATGCATTCATGGATGGACACCTCGGTGATTCCAGATCTGGCTATTGTGAATAGTACTATCACAAATGGACAAATGCAGATATCTCTCTGACATACTGATTTCAGTTTCTTTGGATACGTACCCAGTAGTGGGATTGCTGGATCATGTGGTAGCTCTGTTTTTAGGTTTCTGAGGAACCTACATACAGTTTGCCACAATGAATGTCCTAATTTACATTCTCACCAAGAGTGTATGAGTTTTCCTTTGCATCTTCACTAACATTTTTTACTTTGGATCATTTTGATAAGAATCATTCCAACTGAGGTGAGATATCTCATGGTGTCATGATTGAATTTATCTGAAGAGTACTGATACCGAGCATCTTCATATCCTTCATATGTGTACATTCTCTTTTGAGAAATGTATACATTCTCATTTGTTCCCAACCCCTTCTTTTTCCCCAGTCACCTTGTCTAATATCCACACCCACCCTCTACTGTCATTTGCTCATTTTTCTAATTGAATTCCTCTCTTCTCCACCCTCCAACATAGTAGAATTTGAAAATATTTTCTTTCATTAGGTGTTTGCTGTCTTATCTCTCTCTGTTAGTTGTCTCATTTGCTAATCCTGTTTGTTAATTTTTGATTTTGTTGCCTGTGCTTTTGAGTTCATATTAAAACAACAACAACAAACAAAAAAAGAAACCCAAACTCTGTCCACACTAACATCCTTGAGTGTTTTCCTTACATGTTTTTGGCAAGTCTCCCTCCTTCCTTCCCTCTTCTTTCTGTCTTCCCTTCTTTCCTTCCTTTCGTCCTCTTCTTTCTTTTTCTCTTTCTCTTTTTCTTTGAGACAAGGTCTCACCATATAGCTTGGCCTTGACCTGATTGCATAACCTAGTCAGTTATTGAACTCATGGCAATTCTTCCTGCCTCAGCCTCCTAAATGCTAGCTGAGATTACAGGAGTATGCTATCACACCTGGCCGAAAATACCTTTTGGAAAGGTCTGAGGTACCAGAGACTAAAAAATTTATGATCAAAGTTCAGATAATCTCAACAAAAGAAAGTTACAAACAAAATGATTTATTTTTCTCCTGTTCCCCCCCACCCCCGCCCCGGCTCCTTTTAAGTTAAGGCTGTCAGTGTGCCCAGTTCCACGAGAAGAAGCATATTTAATTTTGATTTTATTTATATTTTTTGGGTACTGGGGATTGAACTCAAGACCTTACTAAGCTAAATCCCCAGCCAGAAAACACGGCTTAAATCACACATGATAACACTCGCACCTCTGCGTGACTCTCTTGCAGCTTTGCAGCTTAGCTCTGGTCCTCAACATGTTAAGCAGAAGTCTGCTGTAGCTCTCTACTGAAAGCAGCTTTAGCGATCTCGGTACCAAGTGGTAAATAAAATGCGTGGAGCTGTATCATGAGGTAAGCATGACAATAAAAAACAAAACAAAGCAACAACAACAGAAATGTCAACAGCAGTGCTTTCTCATGAAAGCAGATCAGAAACTTAGGATTGTATGCTCTTCACAGCAACAGTCAGCAGCCAGAAACCACCCACCTGCATGATCCTCAAAGAGATGCAAGCGTGTTTGTACTGTTTAAACACTTGTCAAATTTTCTATTATTTTTATCCAAACACTTTCTTAACCAGTATAATGACCAATATACAGCGTGGTCTTAACAAAAACATGGATTTTTTTTTAGGGATTTAGCTGAATATTTAACGAATTAGTGATGAACATTACTTCACCACTGGCTATGACTTTTAGGATTTCCATAGATGATTTTCTATCATTGGTTTGTTCTGTGGCTAGAGCACAAGTCTGACTATGGACTGAGACTCTACAAACTATGAGCTGAAATAAATCTTTCCTCCTCTAACGTGGGTGTGTTGGATACAGCATCTCAGCAATGAATACTGTAACTAAGACACCTACTTTTACACTGTCCATACATATTCTATCCTTTGCACTTCTCCCCATCTCTAACAGCCTTCTGCTTTGCTTTCTCTTAAAACTTGATTTCATCCTTGCCCACTAGATGCCATCCCATAAACATAAGGAATAGCGAATAGAAAATGTTTATTCAAGTATGCAAGTAGCATATCCTGAACAAACATTTGTTGACCATATGAACAGAAAGAAGGAACAGCTAGAAGACAGTGAGTTTTCACATATTCACTAGAAAATATATTCTGAACATGCTTTCTATGCTTAGAATGTGGTAAATTCTAGAAAAATAAAGACAGGAATGTAGATGCTGACAGTAGAAGCCTGATGGGTTCTTAATTCAGAACCTTCCAGATGTACCCCGCTATGTACAGTGTTCTGCTGTTCTCATGTTTTCCACAAAAACATATGGTCTGATTCTATCAGTTATGAGACCCATGAGCTTCCATCCAGTGAAGGTTTGTCCCTCTCTTCTCATGCCCTTGGCTGTCCAGGTACCATGACCTTGGCCATCCAGATCCCATGTACCACCCAGGTACAGTGCCGTGAGCTCAGGCCACCTCTGCAGAGGCAGAGAAATAACTTGTACCATGTTTCTGAGGTTCATAAAACACAGACTTACTTTCTCAGCATCTTTTATGGAGCAGTAAATGAAGAAGAGATTTTATTACCCATTTTGAGTTAAAAATAAAGTGAGAAATTGGACCATTTATATACATGGATTCTCATGTGGTTCCTTGACTGGATAGTTACTAGATTTAATTCTGATATGAAGGTCTCTGATTTCCAATGCATAACAACAAGGGGCTATAGAATAAAGACAAGGGTTTGTCACAGTTATTTATATCTAGATTCTACCCGTTTCATAATGCTCATGTGCATTTTACATGTAATGCATCTTCATCACATTTACCATAGGACACACTCTTGGATACTAAGATTCTTTTTTTTTTTTTTTTTTTTTGTCTTTTTCCTTTTTATCGGTACCAGGGATCGAACTCACGACTGCCTGCTTTACTGCCGCTGAGCTAAATCCCCAGCCCCGGATACTAAGATTCTTAATAAGAATCTTCCTGGTAAGAAAATATTTGCCTTATCAATATTAAAACTGAAGAGGATCTGATTTGGCACTAAATAAATAATAATACTTAAGTATTATACTGCACTCTGACAATTTTTATAGCCAGATGGTAGAAAAGAGAAAGTAAACAATGAAAAATAAGGATGCTTTAACCATTTAATTTCATGCTGTTGAGTAATCACTACAGAAGAGAACACAGTCCCTGGGAAGGGAAATTAAAAACGAGATGGGTTGTTTAAAAACCAGTCATGTAAAGCACGGTGGTACTGGCAAAATACTCTTGTGAGACAGCCTCTTCTTTTTGTGCTGCTAGGGATTGAACCCAGGGTGTTACGCACGCAAGGCAAGAGCTCTACCACTGAGCCTCATCCCAGACTCTTCTCCACAGTGTCACTAACTAATAAGTGTGGCTTTAATTCTTTCTTAAACTGTTATACTCAGTCTTCATTATACAGTCCCATTCCGGGATGTGGGATGTGTTGTTCATGAGAGTTAGAGGGGGAAAAGGTTGCCTCAGGGACAGTTGGTGCCTTTAGTTATGTTATTAAAGATTTTGTCTTAGTCTCTGCAAGTTCATTCTCACATCAATTTAAATCATTTCAGAGCTGCACACTCAGATTCCTCGTCAGGGCCACTCCAACAGTGTATGTGAACAGATTTTTTAGCACTTTAATTGCAGGATACAATTCTACTATCGGAAAAACAACTCAGGGTGTGTGTGTGTGTGTGTGTGTGTGTGTGTTTCCAAATTTCAACAGCAGTGGCTATATTCTGCCCATAAACACCTGAGGTCTATTTTCTTGAACGTGGCCCAGTCAGCAAGCTCTTTGTGAATTGCTTTCTTAAAATTACCTATGCCTGCCAAACCTTCTGTAAACTACCAGGTCAAAGACAAGTCAAATGCTTAAGGACTTCTTTTTCTATTAAAATATTTTAATCAGTTTGTAAGCTCACACTACATCTTATTTTTGCTATATATTATTCAGAGATTTGCAATTACCTGTAAAAATCTGTCTCAAATAATGTAGAAAAAAATCTCTTTCCACCAGAAGCCAGTGCCTACCAGGGATGGATGATAAAAACACTCAATGTCTAAGGCCATGTAAACTGCTATTTGAGTTGAATGCTAATGGCTTTCTGGAAAAAAAATCACAGCGATTGACATTCTTTGAAAAGGTGTTTAATCACATTCACATATACACTTGCATGCACCTGACTGAATAGTTTCTTTTCTCCTGAGCCCTGCATACCATTTTATATTTCATTTAGGAGAATAGTATCCCCGTTTGACCTCTGAAAAGGAAAAACGATAGTAAATAAAACTGTACTGTAATTTTAACTTACTACCCAATTTGCATTCCGACCTCACAGCTCAAGCAATCAAATCCTGAATGCATTTCCTCCTGACATTTCATTTTCTCATGCGGCAGGGGTAAAAGGCCATGTGAAGATGAAATAAGTGGAAAGCCAATAACGTCATGTACATGGCAAAGCATTCCCTACACTTGGAAAGAGAGAAATAAGCCAAAACTCAAAACAAACAGAACAAGGAGTCACTCAGGTCCCTGCTTCTTCACATGAAGACCGCTGGTCTTCATTCTGCTATGGTGGCAAGACTGAGTCCCAGATACCGCTCCTACACCTCTACCTACTCATTTAAGAAAGCAACAATATGCAAAGCAGTTCTTATATGAAACCATACTGGGACTTCACATCTTGAAAAAGAAAGATTTCAGGTTTTTTTCCCTCTATGCCATCCCTACATTGGGCTTCAGCATGCAGTATTAACCCACTGCCTAAATATAGCAAATGCCACGCATTTTTCAGTGCGTGTAGTTCGTATTCAAGAAAAAGCCTAAAGAAGTGTGAATTCTGGTCTTTTGATTCAGTATCTCTTTTTGCTCAGTTGTTCTATAAATAAACTTGGTGATTTTCATTTCTAATAAACATTTGAAAATAGAAACTTACTTTCATGCAATAAGTAGAAGAGGTAAAAAAATTATTTGATAATAATGAACAAAAGGTACTGTCTCTAGACAGTGTTCTGGAAGTTTGACCTCCATTCAATGACCCCTACCTTGGCCCCCATGGTGCTCCCACTGACTCTGTCTGGTGGGAGAAATGAAGATTAGACATCAAGAGGACTGAGGCATCCTCAATATCTCTAGCAAAGAAGACACATGAGACCAGGCTTCAGTCACATCTACCTTGGAGACCTTTGGCACCCTGTGCCCCACTGGGACAGAATTCACCACATCCCGGAGTTTCTGTGATAGAGTCCTCAATAAAGGAGGAGATCTTACTTTTAGACAGCCACCAGGACTATCTGGAGAATCACAGGAAGTTCTTTGTCCTTGCCCTTCCTCTATTTCTGAAGACTGCTTTATGTACGTTGTTACCTAAACCCTTTCAGAGGTACCCTGCCTATGCCAGTCTAAATTCTTGATAAACAGTTCATGTCACCCTTCCCTCTCATTGTTTTGCCTTTAAATCTTGTCTGAAATCTACAAGAATCCACAGTGCATGTTCAGGACTTCATGAATCTGTCTTCTTCCAAATTGTAACTCTGGGGAGCACAAATAAAACATTCTTTGTTTCTTAATCATTTTGTGTGTCAGTTTCTCTTATGAGTTGACAAGTCTTTGTCTGCCTACTCAGTCCTGCTCTTTTACTTTGAAGAATTCCCCTGCCTTGTACACCCTTGGAGAAGGAGGAGAACTGAATGGCCATCTGTGGTCCCTCTCCACTCCCGGGCCTGTGACTACCCTCATAGGGCCCAGCAGGGCCCAGCAGCCTGCCAGGACCAGGAGTGGGGTGCAGATGCGTTTGCCTCTGCCTGGGAATATCCTTCCTCTGGAGGAGGAGAAAGAACACTGGAGTTATTAAGGAAGCAGCAACTCCTGCTGTAGAATTAATGTTTAGTATACCACTATGACTTTCATTCTTTATATTTTTTTCTCTAGCTCTCAAAATTCTTTAAACTGTTTGTGTTAAAACTCAGTTTTCCATCTCTTTAAATTTAGACTCAAGATTCTTTTATTATTTTTCAGTATATTGGTACAATTTAGATATAGATAATGATCACATTCATCATAGTGAACTTGTACCTGTACAAGATCTATCTTGAATTTTCTTTTTTCTGCCATCTCCTCCCCTCCCTTCCTCTTTCCCTCTTCCCCTCCTTATTTACAAAGCCTTGTTTTCAGTTTATCCCCCCACCACTCTCTTTTCCTTTTAGATAAACTCTTCATATTTTAAAATGTTTATTATATATTTTGGTTCTTCCTTACACTTAAGTTAAAGAATGCAATATTTACACATGCAAATGTTATTAATTTCACTTAAGAGTATGAGCTCAAAGTGTATCCATTTAGCTATAAAAGTCTCAAATTTGCCCTTATTTCTGGCTGAGTAGTACTCCATTGTATTAAAAGATCATATCTTTTTTTTAATCCATCGATCAACTGATGGGTATTTAGGTTTTTCCCAAGATTTAGCCATTACAAACTGTGCTGCTATAAACATGGATGTGCATATATTGTTACAACCCAATGAATTTTAATCCATTTTTTTGAGATTTAAAAACAAATTTTATTTAAGATCTGAAATACAATTCCTAAACTAGCAACTTTGCAAGAAAACTGTGTCTACACAATAATGCATTGTTTCTATCATGTTAGAACATGCATTAAACTCAGATAGAAAAACCGTGAAACAAACCACCATCCTTCAACAATTTGAGCCATAGAACACCTAAGGAAAAAAATAGGTGGATTTTCAGAGGATTGACTGTTTTACTTCATTCAAGCACCATAAAAAAAGCATGAATGTATAGATTTTTGGGTATGTACATTAAGTTGAACCTTTGGCATTAGGAATCAGGATGTTTTGTCACAAAGCACTTAACACATATTAGAAAATTGTGTAGTATCAAAGCAATTGTGTAGTATCAAATTGTGTAGTATAAAAACACATATTAGAAAATTGTATAGTATCAAAGAACCATCAGCACTTAAGAAGTGTTGTCATCTAGGCAACAAAATGGTCTACTTAGTGTTTTTTCTTTGTCTGATTACTGCATACACTGGTAGCAACTTTGAAATGAGGAAAAGAGCTTATATTCCTTTTATTTTCTGTTTAACATAGAATAGAAAACAATGTGGAAGCATAAGCCCTGTTATACATTGACAATTTTAAAGGACATCAATTATACAAGAAAAGACTGAGGACAGAAAGTTTTACAGATACCAGACCTTAACAGTGAGTGGTCAGTAGATCCTCACAGGGCTTTGCGATGGTGGTCAGCAGAAGCCACTTTGGAATCACTGGCAGTAAACAGTGATGCAGAATTCTTTTTCAGATACTTTATGAAATCATGGAAATAGCCTAACAATAATGCAAGGCTCTTCTCATCAAGGGGTGTATTGGCCAATATTGCTCCTATTCTTATAAATAATCTCAATAGGTGTGGTGCTCCTTAAACCTGGGACATTGGCGCCTCAGGGTGAGCCAAGAGGATGTCAGTATATTGGGGCCTTTCAAATTTGTAGAGCAGCTGAGCGCCCAAAATCACATTGAAATACTCTTTTATTCCTGCCACAACTTCATGAATTGCACATTCCTTATTATCAAATTTCTCTGGGATTTCTTACAATTTGCATACTCTTTCAGAATGGCATCTACACTTTTCTTAACAGGAAGTTGAAACAGCTGCTTTTGCCTCGTCACTAAGTCCCAGTCCTCAACAAGCCGTGGTTTTAATTCTTCAGGAATCTTCACTTTAACTTCCATTCTATTCTTAAATGCTTCCTTGCTTTCAACAATGGATCCTTTTCTTCTGAGGGGTCTGGGGTGCTTCACTGGTACTGCCACAATCTCCGTTCCCAGGAGTCTTCTGTTTGTTCTTTCTTGTTTTCCTCACAGATCCTGAAGGAAGGTCCTCCATGGAGCGACCGCCAACCCCATCTTCCTGGAAGAGCTGGCTCAAGATTCTTTGGCCACGGACCAGCTGTCTTCTTTCCCAAGGAGACCCTTCTAATCTTACTTCTCTGCATATTGCTTTGGGACAGCTGTTTGAAGTTGCCTTCTTCTGCAGATTGCTGTTCATGAGTTTGAGAACCCTGCTTTCTAGAACTCATTCAACCCTGTTGAGTCCAACAACATCCAACCAACAATCTTCCTTCTTTCCCTTCCAAGGACTGCTAGTAATTTCACAAATGGAATCCTATAGGTCTTTAGGCATGGTCTGTCTTGAAGGATGAAGTGGGAGGCACAAAGATGGTTCTGCAGTCAGGATCAGATGTCCCGATCCTTACTGTATGCCAAACTTAGTTTTTCTGATGGTGACATGAAGCGAGAATCCAGTTCTTTCCAGTAGGACATCTGATCACTGTTGTCCCTCCAACTGCCATAGTTGAGTTTTAATTATTTCAGACTAGAGGTTCCATTTGACCCAGCTATTCTCCTTCTCAGTATCTTCCTAAAGGATTCTTAATTTTTAAGCACTCTAATCGTACTTATAAGATATCACAAGTTTGTTTTCTACGTGGAAATTTAAGAAATAATCTGCACTATTCCAGCTCACAAACGGGACAACTCTCTTCCCAGTGGTCTCAGCCCTGCTTGCTCTTCTGTGTGGCTTTGTCCATAACTGAATAAAAAGTTAATTAAAAAATTTACCTGATCAGATTAATGGGGTGAAAGAATTTTCTGTTGCACACAAATGAAAACAAAGCTGCTTTTTGAACTATAAGAATACAAAATTAAACTTCTATTTGGCCAAGTAATTTGAATAAGAGTAATCCTGCTATTCTCACTAAATTTCCTTATGTAATTTGTTATCTTCTAAAACAAAAACACAGCACATTATAGTAACATGTTCATACATGTCATGATCTTCTGGTCTGCTGGAATCAGATGAAGTCACACAAGGTATCTCTCAGAAGCATGTTGCCAGAACCTTTCACTGTGGCTTGCACACATTAAGTTCCAACTGGCCCAATGCCAGTTATAAAGAGACATGGTACATTTTTCCAAGAACCCCTTAATCATATGAAGAGGCAAATATGACTTGAAGAGGCTTTGAAGAAACTTGAAACCACTGTCTTCATGGATATCTCAAAATGTTTCATCCCTATGATTTCGTTATTCCTTTTGAATTTGAGGCATAGTCTTGATTTGAATATGGGTTAATTCCCTGATACTCATGTTAAAATTAAAATCCCAACATTAGGTTCAGATATTAAAAGATGGTCACAGTGGGACCTTTCACAGGTGATTCTGGGTTTGCCTTCATGATACACAGGTTAATCCATTCCTGGAATTAATGGGTTAATGTGGGTTAATACAGTATCTTAGGAGTTGCCCTACTACAAAAGGCCAGTTTGGCTGGTCTCTCCACACTCCCTGTCTGTGGCCACACCACCCTTTGCTCTGACTCAGAAGCTGCCCTGTAAGAAGGCCCCAGATGAAGCCCCTCAACCTTAGAACAAAGCACAAGCCAAAATAAACCTCCTGTCTTTATAACTTACCCAGACTGTGTAACTGGCAACAGAAAATTAAAACAAAATTAAGTTTCATATCTCCAAATTCCCAATGCAAATGACGTTTTAAAGTGGAAGTACCTTAAGGAACTATCTTACCACTTCTGTGTCTAGCATTGAGCCTGTCTTAGTAAAGTACCTTCTAACCCTTGGTATTAGCACACTGAGCAATTAGACCCTAACCAGGTCACTTCTTGCCTTCAGATTAAAAGTTCCACGTGGACAGAATGAGTGGATAGGGCTTGATTCCAGGAATCTTTAAGTTGGCAGGAGCTACTTGGAAGCAGAATGTCTTGAAGAGGACATAATACTGACAGATGCGAGAGATGGTTAACTAGAAGGTAGAGAACTATCTCTATCTTCTAGTTCCCTATCTTCTGAAGGGAAATAAGAAAACCAGTCAAGATATTCTTTCTTACTTCAAAATTCCGCCCAAAGCTAAATTTGTCCAGGGAAGAAGCACACTGCAAGAGTATCCTGCATATTCTTCAGTATATGTGAGCCTTGTCTCAATGGTGGCACCCACTGAGCAGGCCAGAAGTTGAGGCTCCTACACAAGGAGTATGACTAGGGTTAGACCAATTCTTAGCCTTCCAGTGAATGTTGGCTGAAGAATTCTTTTAGCAAATATCTCTTGGCTTGCTGATAATTTTTTTCTAATATTTCCAGACAAATCTTTCAAAAAAAAAAAACCCCTTAATTTCTAATGATAAATTTATAGAGTAATTCCATAACGGACATATATAATTATACACATTCAATATTTACTAAAAAAACAAACTCCTCTTAAGCCAGGTACTTAAGCAAACAAGTTTTAAAAACCCTTAAGTGAAAAACATGTAGATTCTTCTAGAAAATAGTAGAAGAAACTAATGATAAAGATAAAGTACTGTAGGTACATTGAAAACATACATACACCCTTCCATTTGTCTGCAGAGTTACCCTAGGTAAGAATTCAGTGGCAAAAGTAAACTTAACAGATGAGAAAAAGTCAGTTATCCCAAAGTGTAGTAGTATAGGAAGAATCTTGTCCAACGTTTCTGGATGAGACCTTTTTTTGTAGAGAAGTCTGTGTGCTTTGCTCCTATCTCACTAGACACTGATAGGAAAAAGCACATTCTATGATGGGCCACAGCAGATCTCACTTAAACTAGGGAAGCCTCCTCTGATTTTATGACTGCCTAAAAGATCAAAACACTGAAGAATGGGTACAGAATTAGGGACCAGTAACTCAGAATGGACACCATCCATAAATTGTGGGACAGATTTTATACGTAACAGAGGCACACTAGCTCCATCTGTTGAAGTATGTAACTGGAAGCCAGGTGTGTTATGAGACCTCTCTACCCTGAATGATTCTTATGCAGATTTCATGGTCTATTTTTATGCTGTTCAATATAGTAGGCAGCTATGGGACATGAGTAACAGGGCCAGTATGAATTCAGATGTATCATAGGTACACTGCTACTATTCTTTCAGCTGGTAAATGTAGTTTCTTTGTTGCTTTTACTAAGGTCAAAAAGGACAACAGCGGCTATCTTTCTATTTTTGTGATTACGCCTTTTATATTTTAATAGCTAAACAATTTTGTTTCAAAAGGTGGGTTTGCTTTGTGATAGCGGACACTGATATGCCTTGCACTGCTTCTATAAGATGGAAAGTGATCCCTAATACGGCACTTAATGTGAAAGTTATTAATCCAATGTTGACAAAAAAATCAACAATCTGAGGAATTAGATCATTTGCTCAAAAAAACACATAGCAAAGTACTCAGACAGCACTATGCAACAAAATATAAAACCATAAAGCTGAAATTTTACACTTTGAAATTAGTATTATGTGTGCTTGCTGATATGAGCTGCTTTGTGTTTCTCTAATGACTATATGCAATATCATCTTTTTCTCAAATATACCAATGTCAGAGGAATAATGTAATTTAAAATGCAACAGTAAGTTCAGAAATGAAGGATCTTCCTTCAAGAATGTCCCAGATTTTTAAGCTTTAAAATACTGTATCCCAAGAAATTTTACTGTGTTGTTACGGTAGACATTTGTTGTTTCTAAAATTAAATTTCTCAGCAGTATGGCTGGTGTGGGCCCCAGCTTCTTAAGTCAAAAGCATATGCTACTCTGGGTCACAATTCAGGATTGGGCTCCTGGCTGAATTTCAGCCTCTTAAGCCAAGGGAACTTTATTCTGTTTTAGCTAGGAATAATGTGGACTTTCTTTTTATCTCATGGATTGGAATATAGACCTCGAAGCATTTTTGATTTTTGATCCAGAAAGGACATTTTCATGTGATTTGTGCTGCTATGATTGTGTCAGAGTAATTTATCAACAGAAGTTATTTGATTCATGGTTCTGGAGGCAAGAGCATGACCCCAGCAGAGGGCAAGTGTCTTTAGGTTGTGTTGGAAGATGGAAGAAGAGCAAGAGAGGGATAGGTGAAGGAGAAAGAGCCAAGTTCACTTTTACAGCAAATCCATTCTTATGATAACGAACCCACTTTACAGGACATTAATCCATCTGAAAGGACAGATCCCTCATGATCTAACTACCTCTTATCAGCCTCCGCCTCCCAACATTGCTGCATTTAGGATTAAGTTTTCAACAAACCAACTCTGGTGGACACGTTCAAACCACAGCATTTAACCTCTGGCTTCCCAAATCCATATCCTTCACATAGTGCAAACTGCACTGAGTCTATCATAATACATATGGCTCCTTACATGGAGTTATGACCTGGTAAACTCATCAGGAATTGCAAGCATTGAAGTAAAAAAGATGCATTTAATACATTTGACCTACCAAACATTGGTGTGTATCTTAGTAACACAATACACTGGTGTGTATCTTAGCAACACAACACACTGCAGAGCAACGCAACACACCTTTCTGACTGGGTGGCTGGCTGGGATCCCTCGTTCATTGCCCATTCATGAAGGTATGTTATTGCCTATCACTAACTTAGGAAAAAGGAATAACATTCAAAATGTAAGTTCAACTACATGTTTTTCCTTTCACACTATTGCAAAGTGAAAAAAATAATTAAATTGAACCACTATAAATCCATGTACAGACTGTAGTTCCAGAAGCTTTAACTTGTTCCACTGTCAACTCACATGTCCCAAGTCCAGTCCCATTCAGATCAGATATGGGTGGGACTTCAGGCCTGATGGATCCTGAGACAAAGTCTCTCTAGCAGTGACCATGTGAAATTCAAGAAAGCACAGTACATTTTCTTTTGCAAAAGGAAGAATCAAGCAGGAAGAAAGGAGTAACTGCTCCAAAGTAAGTTCAAAACCCAACAAGGAAAATATTAATCTTCAAGCTGGAGAAAAGTCCTTAGGCTCCATGTGCTGGTATCATGGGCACGCTGGAGTGGAGGCTATGCTTCCAAAGCTCTGCTGGGCTCAGCCCAGAGACAGCTTATGGTGTGGGTTCTCAAGTGGTTCTCCTAGACAGGCACTGATCACTGATAACTTTACAGTTTGGGGATCCCAAGGGCTGCTTTGTCCTTAAGTTTTCCCTGGGCATTTCCTTAGTGGGAACTCTGCAGTGGCCTGTGCTCTATGACAAGTCTCTGAGTCCCCTGCCTGCAATGTCCTTGGAAATTAAGGTGGAAGTAACCATGATCGCACAGCTACTGCATTCTACACACCAGCTCAGCCAGCACTGCTCGGATACTACCAAGTTTTATAGTTCACACCTTCTGCATGGGGGGTTCCTCTTCATCTGGGCCATGTTTGCACCTTGGCTGGGGCAGCAGAGAGGTGCTGCCCTAGGACTTGAGGCAGTAGAGGGCAGTGAATGTTGAGAACCTGTGGGTACCACTCTGGAAATTTTTCCCTCAAGGACCTGCTCTGATACTGTAATCTGAGAGGCAGCTCTAGAAGGTTCTTCAAAGTGACTTCAGAGTCTTGCTCTCATTGTCCTGATGGTTCCTTCTACAATGGCATTTTGTTTTTTTAATTAGATGGTAACTTAGTTATACCCCTGGCTTACTCTGCTAAAGAAGTATTTTCATTCTTTACATGACCTGGAGCTTTCCCAAGTCTTTCTGCTCTGCTTTTCCTTTAAATGATAAATTCTGCCTTTAAATACATTTTCTCCTCTTTCATCTTTCTGTATGTGGTTAAAAGCAGCCACATA
This sequence comes from Cavia porcellus, assembly GCF_034190915.1. Lineage (NCBI taxonomy): Eukaryota > Metazoa > Chordata > Mammalia > Rodentia > Caviidae > Cavia > Cavia porcellus. Next base: position 32,343,397 of record NW_026947507.1, read on the forward strand.
GCTCCTTCAGTCTTTTGTTTAAAAATTTATTCTATTAGATAACCAAATTTATCATTCTTAAGTTCTGACTTCCATACAGTTCTTGTTTCAGCCAAGACCTATGCAACTGTTCAAAAAGCAAGGTCTTGTTTCTTTGTTCCATTTCTGTCTGAGACCTCATCAGAATGGTCTTCACTCTTCATATTTCTACAATTGTGACCGTGACCATGTAGGTACTCTCTGAGAAGTCTCAGATTCTCCTGATTAGTTATTTCCTTCTTCAGAGCCCTCATCAGCTCAGAAGTCAGCAGTGCAAGACATTTCCAGCACTCACTTCAACCCTCTTCCAGTTTCTGTGCAGTTTACCTCCTTCTGAAGCTGCTGCCACAATTTCAGTTCCTAGTTGTAGAAATAGCCCCGATACCCATTTTCTATCTTAGTCCATTTTCTCTGGTTATAGCAGAACAACTGAGATTGGGTAACTTATAAAGTGCAGACAATTATGTGGCTAGTGGTTCTGGAGTCTGGGGGTCCAAAAGCATGGCCTGGCATCTGACGAAGGTCCTCAGGCTGCATTATCCCATGGTGAAATTGACCAGAGAAGGCGACCACAAGCAAGAGGGCTGAACACACTGTTTTTCCACCTCCCAATGCTGTTTTCTACCAGGGATTGAGTGTCTCACATGAAACTTTACACAACACATTTAAACCAGACCAGTATAATTGATTCCAAAGGCCATTTTCAAAGATAGAACTACTACTTAGTGCACATAGAATCACATACAGCCTGTGTGGTAGGGTTTGTGAACTGAATGCCTTTAGGGGTCAAGTCACTGACACACATGTAGAAACCTATCTGATGTGACCAAAGAGGGACTAGAGGAAGGAGACAGCCTGTCTTTCCTAAATGAATTCAAATTACAACAATGTGCTGTGCAAAGAAAACACGTTGACCTGAGGTCTGCGATCAAGTTCAATTCATGTGCATTGCTGTGGCCCATTTCTAGCTGGTTCTGTGATGACTTTGGGAGCCAGCTGCAAACTTGGCTCCCAATAACCACTCTTTCCATCCCCTTCATGTTTTTAATAAGTCTGGGATTCTATACCTTCTCCCACGCTCCACTCAGGTCTAGGCTCAATGGAAGAATTAATTACTCAACTTACTGCACATATCTTACATTACTGATTTATTTATTTTAGAGATAGGGTCTCACTAGGCAGTTCAGGCTGTCCTTAAACTCACTATGAAGCCCAGGCTGGCCTCAAGCTCATGCCTCAGCTTCCCAAATGCTGGGATTATGGGCATGCGCCATCACACCTGGCTTACTGAACACACTTTAAGTGAAGGAAAAATATCTTGCAATAAACAGCATCTTCACTTTCAGACCACTGTTATTTTTAAAGCTGAAGAAACAAAATGACATTTGGTGGCCAATGATGATTCTATCCAGGGAATTTCAGTAATGATTCTGCTTCTTCAGGTGGCTCTCAGTTTATCTTAGCGTATTATACTTTGATTGCCTGCAGTTTTAGAGTCTCTATTTCTGGTAGAAGCCATTCATCTGATAAAAATCATAAACTCCTCATGCACCAGAACCATGGTGGTCAAAGAAAATAGTTTTAAAACGAACTGAAGTACAAATAAATTAATATATAAGAATGTAAGATTATTTCAGATTATTTCATGACTGAGAAATCACAGTGAATTTCCAGTGTAAACTTGTGACATTTAATCAGCCTTTTAGCATTAAGATTAGACTCCAGACAAATTGTTATAATCATGTAAAAGCCACAACTCAAAGTTACTAAATTAATCCAAAATAAAGCCACTAGCCCCTCTTCCTAATTAAGAGTCAAAGGAGAGAGGTATAAGGCTTAGTCAGTTACAATCAGACTCTGAGGGAAGTTTTCTGCTTTAAGTAAAAATGAATCCTTTCCAAACAGGCCAACATGGAAGCCTCCTTATTCTCTCCGCATATTTCAACCTTGAGCCTACGTATTTACCAGAATCTCTAATTAATCACCATACATGAGGGTTTTGAGAATGTCTACAGCACAGTAAGAGCTGTGAATCTGGCTTGTTATTAATTGTTTGCACTCAAAGCAACTTGTGATATAAACAAACGCATAAACTTAGGAACAATTCCTGGTATCTCTAAGAGTGTAATATTCTGCCAAAATTAGTGTTTTTTTTCTCACCAAAACCTGTGAAGATGAGAATTGCTTTGAAACCAAAGAGTCTCCTGATGATGACCTACCAAGGAGCAGGTGCGAAGATTGATCCAGTGACTGGGGAAGGAGGATGCAGGCACAGGCCGGGTCAGTACCCTTGTTCTGACCTTGCTCATCTTGCGAGCCCTGGACACCGCCAACTGTTTTCACCTGCTTATCAGATTTGCTCTCATGGGAGCCTCTGCCCCAATACTAAACTTTGAGAATTATTTCCTCCATTATCCTTCATACACAATGATAAAGTTTTGTTAAGTCACCCAACAGCTACATATTCTCAACAGATATACATTCTGGGATCTGGGACAGAGTTGTGAAGCACACTAAGTGTCCAACAGTTCTCTTCTGATTCAGAGAAGGAAGCAACCTGCTCAGGGAAGGGTGCCCACAAAGCATTGAATGCATGGAGGGACCTCCAAAGACCCCCACAGGAGACCAATTTTGGTGGCTGAAATCACACCAAGGTAGACTCTACATGACACCTCACTTCACTTTTCATGTAAGGTTTTGAGAAACAGTGAACCACTCTTTAAAAAACACTATTTTTACAAAATCTTTTTAGATAACATCTGTACAAAGAGAAGCGCCTTCTACCTTCCTGCTGGACATGGATTAATGCAGTCTGGTAGACACTACAATTTGCCTGACTGATTAACATGAGTCTAATTTTAATGAGTCTAGGGCTTTGCAGTGCAATCTTCATGCTCCTGGAGGAGACAATTTGATGAAGGCAAGATAACTCCCCAAAGCTGGGTCAACTTCACTAGAAAATGAAAATGCTGACTCTGGCTGGGCTACATTTTTAGAAAAAGGACATCGCGGAAAATTCAAAAGCAGGGCCATTCACCAAGCAGTAGCAACCTTTGCACGGTCATGCAGCTGTCCCCTCTTTCCCCTTAGAGTTCAGGGCTCAAAGTACACTGCTGAACACTGAAAGCAGGGGCCTAGGTACTGGGAAATTTAATTAGAATGGGTGAAACAAAACAGACTGCAGTAAATCTGCTCCAAAATGTGACAAGCAATAATAGCTTAGTTGAGAATTCCCATTTCCAAGAATGAATAAACCTGAGCTATGATGAGCTGCTTTTGTTGTTTTTGTTTTTCCTTTTAATGTTTTTTTCATCCTTTGCTAGTAAGGCTTCCATAATTTTTAGCTAACTTTGACCCTGACCTAAAGAAAGACTTCTCTTGGTAGAGTCACCTGACCAGGCCAAGAACTTGCTTAACCATGGAGAAATCCAATATGGGGATCTACAGTGGCAATATTACTTTTTAAACTTAATACTATATTTAAGAAGGCGAATTTTACAATTCAAGAAGTAACTTTTTAAGGTCTCTGCAATTCTGACCAATTCAAAAGCAAGCATATAAGGTAGCACGAAACACACAGGCGGGAAATGACCACGATGTTCCTGCCCTCCAAGAGCTCACAGTCCTGCACAGGGTATATGGAATCCGCTATAGACACCAAGACTAACACAACATAAAGCAACTGCTAGCAGCTACGTGACAGACTGCCCACTAGTAGGTCAGCAGCAGGGACCTGGCTTGCACCTTTTCACAGCAGGGATTTGGGCTGCACCTTGCAAGATGAGCATTACTTTAAAAGAACATATTAGGCAGAATATGAGGCAAAAGAAAGTGGCTGAAAAAAGTACAAAAGTGTGTCAGGGGAACAGGGCAGGCAAAAATGTGACTAAAAACACAAGGAGCCCATGGTGGTGAAGACTGACCTTGGGGAAAGGTGGATGGAGGCCTAACGCTGTCAGCATCAGGGCTGGAACTTTATTCAGAGGTAAGGAAGGGTAGTTAGGTGGGCGAAGCCAAGGACTGCTGTCAAACCAGTCCTCTAGATTGAATCTCGGCGAAACAGCTGGAAAGGGATGGAGGATGATCTGAGAAGGGAGGCACAGCAGGAGTCACGTGCTGGGTTCAGGCAGGAGATGGACAGCCAAGGCTCGAGCAGAGGAAGTGGGAAGCAGCCCCCAGGCAGGGAGAGGACAGGGGTGACACATACAGGGGCAGGTCAGGAGCTGACTGCTTCATGGCTCCTGTCTCAGGCTTGAGGGAAAAACAGTAATATGGGAATAAAGGAGAAGAATGGGGAAATGAAGGAGAATTACAATGAGCACAAACAAATGCTCATAAATTCAGCACTCCCAACAGAAAAACATAGACATCCCTCCCCCGTTTTCCTCAGAGAGACACTTGAGATGTCTGAAGACAGTGGTTAACAGGAAAAGTTGAAAGATCCTGACACTAATTTGGGAGAAAACAGCCAAAAGAAACATTTAGAATTATACAATTTGCTTCAAAATTTTCTGCTATGTCATTCCAGAGCATATAATTCCTGCCCCTCTTCCTAGAGTATACGAATGTGCCGCAAGCTAAGTATCCACACTCCTAAGAAGGACGGGGAGTGAGGAGAGGACAAGAACACTGATGTGGCCACAGCAAGCGTCTGCCGGGAAAGCGGATGCTTCTGCTTACCCTGTGCCTCATTTCTGTCCTTTGACTCAGACTGTGCCTGAGGAGACAAAGGGATGCGGACAGAAGCTGTCCAGGCTGCATGTCCCTCTTTTTTCTGAACCTCACAGCAGGCACACACTATCCTACCTAGGCAGGCCACTTGCTTTCAAGTGGATAAACCAACCGGCCGGGCAGAGGCTTTTTGATGTTTATTTGGCACTTAAATAGAACCACAAACACGAGGGACAACCAGGGTCAACACCATGCTAGAGGCTCCCAAATTAGAGCTAGGGCCAAGACCAGCTCCTCACGCTTACTGTAGCTGCTGACAACCTCTCTTCTCAAGGACGAATCATAAAATGAACATCTATGAATATGCAATTTCAACATACCTCAAACTCCAGATAGTGGTCTTTGAGCTTGTATTCATCGACGTCCTTGGCTTTAACTTTCTTGTCTGGGGGATAGGAGCGGTGCTCAGCCAGCTCGGTGGTAATCTGCTTCAGTTTGCCTTCATGAGATTTCAGCTGTTCCTCCTGTAGGAGATTATTAAACCACTTAGTGGGCAGAAAATAATCAATAGGGAAAATGGACAGTGCTTTTAAAACTTGCGTATGTTGAATGACTCGCATTTATCTAAAGAATCCAATGTGTCCCCGCTCCTCCATCATCCTAACTTTCCAATGCTAGTGTTGGTAGATTCTTTCCTAGGATGGCAGTGAAGGCCGCTTTCCTAAACCAAGCTCTATTCACAATACCAATGGCTTTCTAGCTTTAATAGGTGTAACTGTCCCTGGGTTGGCACCAGGTATCCAAGAGAAACCTGACAGGCATGACACCAGCAGAACAGTTAATTGCTAGCCTGAGTGCCACACAACTTGACCTCTCCGATTCATGAGGCAACAGCAGTGTTGCTGGTTTCCCTCCATCACAATGAATGTGTGTCTGTCTGCAGAGCCTTTTCCTTTCTTGAGATGAAATACTTCTCTGGAAACCTATCAGATTGTTTTTCTAGAAAATACATTACTTTTTTCCCTCTAAAGCAGCATGGGTTATCACATCCTTCTTTTCCCTAAGTCAAAGTATTCATTCAATTACAATGTAACCATGGACTAATTATTGCCAGAAAGTCAATAACAGGCTCTATGCACCAGTGGACCATGGCTGATCTATGTCAAAAGATTTCAACTCTAAGGGAACCATTTATATAGTGTAGCAGTAAGTTCCTTAAGATGATATGCTACCAAACCCTCCCAGGGCAGTTTAAAACATTCTTGAAACAAAGACAATGGAGCTCACTTGCATTTGTAAATGCTGACTATCTCGGATTCACATGCAAATTATCCCAATTCTTGAGCATAAATTTCATATATACAATAAGAAATAAAAGCAGAAAGGAGGAGACAAAGGAACTTTTAACCTACTAAAATAGGTGACAAATACATCTTATATAACATCAACATAATCTTAGAATATAAAAATGTTATTGTAGAGGAAAATAATTTTAAAATGCCATAAGAAAATGAATTCCGACACTAAATTACCACCACTGTAAGTTTAAAAAATATACCCAGAAATTTTAAGTCACTTACGATATCTTAAAGACTTCTATATTAGTGCACAATTTAAAAGCCAACCAAGGAAAAAAAAATTCCAAGTATAAAACCATCAAAATAGAGAAAAATACTAAAAAAATAAAAAGTACAGCGCATGGGAGTAAAAATAAGCAAGAAAGATGGTGGAATATGAATGAAAGATGACAACATTCGTTTTCAAATAAGAATTGTCACACAACGCAACATTCATAGAAGTATCATGAAAGTACAGGTAGGGAAGGGGTAAGAAACACACATTGAGATGTCAGAAAGGAATCCACACCGCCAAACCCCTGGCTTGTGCACTGGTAATGCTAAAACTCAATGAAAACGCTTCAGGGAGCTTTTATACCTAATTTCTCACTCATCTGTTATTTTCCCTCGGCCAATTATAAACAATGCTATGGATGAAATGTCTCTCATCCACAACTCATATGAAGCAGCTCTAATCCCTCATCTGGTTGTACCTGAAGCTGAGGTCTCTAAGACAGCAGTTAAGGTTACAGAGGTCCTAGGTGAGGCTTACTGATTTAACAGGATTAAATCTCTAATTCAACAAAGAAAGGTCAGGTGAATCCAAGGCAAGAGGGCAGCTGTCTACATCCCAAGGAAAGCTATCACCAGACATGGACCCTGCTGCACCCCGATATGGGCCTTCCAGTCTCCAGAACCATGGAAGGAAAAAACCCTGCTGTTTATATCATTCTTTTATACTATTTTGTTTTGACAGCTGCAGCTGGCCATGACATACCAGGTCAATAGTTTTTGTTTCTTTCAAAATTGTTTGCTTTGTGTATTTACTGCAACATGAAATTTACTTAATTGAATTTTGACACACAGACCTTTGGTGATTAGAAAACTTAGAAAAACATGATGTACTTCTTTAAAAATAAAATGTTTGAATACTCAAAAAGTTATACGAATGATACCTAACAACACTCACATTTGTTTATACTCAGTTTAAGACAAGAAATATTGCTGGGCATGGTGTCTCATGCCTATAATCCCAGCACTCCGGAGACTGAGGCAGGAGGATTATTGTGAGTTCGAGACCAGCCTGTGTTACAAAGTAAGCTCAAGACCAGCCTGAACTAATATGAGACCTTGTCTCAAAAGCAAAAAAAAAAAAAAGCAAATAAACTGAAAACTCCCTGTACATTCCTATTTAATTCATCTTTTATTCTGTGCTATTTCGCTATTTCTGTATTAAGGTATGTAACCATAAAAAGAATATGCTCTGCAAATTTTAAACTTTATATAAACATTATTTATATGCTTGAATTTTTAAACTCAGAATGCTTTTAAGATTTATTCACATATAATCTCTACTTTCTTTTAACTATCGTATAGTATCTTACCAAAGGACACAATATTTACATTGATTCCAGTTTTTTGGTTGGGCTTTTATTTTTGCTGTTATAAATGAGGTTGAAATGAACATCCTCATACAATATTTCTTAGTGAATCTAAGCAAGAATTTTTCTATAGTAAATCATCAAGTGATGGAATTTTGTTTTAAAATATGTGCATTGTTAAGTTGACATTCAACTGTGTACTGAAGTGCCTGGATCTTACATTTTCATAGCAAATTTCAAGATTCCCACTGTTGTATATACTTGTCAAAATTTGATTTCAGTACATTTGTAAATTTTTGCTAATTTCATGGCCATGAAATGACAAGCCACTATGATCTGAACTTACGTTTACCTGAATATGCATCAAGGATAAGCACTTTTGTGCACATTCACTGAATTTTCTTTTCTGTGAGCTGGTTACTGGAATAATGGATCAAGTTTTTAATTGTGTTGTTTTGTCTTTTCATAGATTTGTGTTAGTATAGTTACGTTTTAAGAAAACAAGTTAGTTTTTTTTTTTTTTTGTAATTAAAATTATTAGGATTCAAATGTATATATTTTCCAAAAAAGATTAAATCCTCTGCGTTTTTGGACTTTGGGGAGTCTTGGTATATATTATTTTAGGTGCTTGCTTATTTTAAAAAAACTTTAGACCTAAGCTCCTGATCCTGAATATTCACATGCTTCTTTGCTTATCAAACAATTCCCAATTTTTTTTTAAATTACTGAGGCTACATATAGAGAGGTTGAAGGGAAGTTAGGGGAATGGAGAAAAAAATATCAACTTATATCATGTAAAGATACAAATTCTCTACCATGAATGTGATCAAATATATATCTAAAATGCATCAAAAAATCTGATTAAAACACATACAGAATATTACATTTGTCATTTTCCTTCCTATACCAGGATTTATCAAAACATATAGAATGCTATTCAGCTATGTTTCATAAACCATTTGTACAGAAGTGATGTTTCTATGAAGCAGAGTCTGTCACAGTGCAGTGTGTTTCAGTGTCACCCACACTGCAGTCCCCCTGGGTGTGCAAGACAGATATATGTTTCTTGGTACCCACGTGGATCGAAATTGCCTGGCAGGGCTGGGAAAGAGATTTTATCGAAGTTCCCAGATATTTCTTATGCACACTTGTTTGAGGATGACTGCTTTGGTGGGTATAAAAGGGTCCTAAATAGATTCAAGGGAGAGGGGGATGGCTGGCATGAACATCAGAAAGAGGAAAAACCTTGAAGTTTCAACTTTGTCTCTCTACCCCCAACAGGAGAAGAAAAATGTGTTCCAGCTACATTGCCGTGAAAAACAACTTGAGAAGGAGACTCCTACACAGTGAGTTGTTCAGGAAGAACTGTGCTGCACTGACAATAATCAATTTTAATAATTTAGGCTAATATGTTTTGGATAGAAGACAAGAATAAATTAAAGAAAAGCTCAGAAATGACAGGGTGATGAATAATGTGTCTTAAAAGTACCAAACAATCTTTTAATTGAACATTTAATTTTTTTTGTCCCAGCACTGTTTATCTTTTTCTCCAGCAGGGTACTCACATTGCTATAAATTTTATAAATTGAAATACCCAGAGGTTCTGGGATTTAAGGGAGTCTCGTGACCTGGCTCTGGTGTGCTGAAAGGCAAGACAAGCAGTCTCATTTTCACAATGCTGAACTAATACAGGGGTCCTCAACAGGCGGGGCGGGATGTGGACCCCAGAAGACATTTGGCAATGTCTAGAGACATCTTGGGTGTGACAACCGCATGTGTGGGGAGGGAGGGGTAGGTGGTATCTAACTAGAAGCTAGGGATATTGCTCAGCATCCTACAGGTCACAGGTGAGCCTTCCACAACAAAGAATGATGCAGGCCAAATGTCAATATTGCCTAACGTGAGGGTGATCAGGCTAAAGAGAACTAGTCTATGTGGTTGGAGAAATCAGAGATGTCTCCAGACACTTATTTTGGGATCTGCGGGACCACGCTGTGAGCAGCATGGACAGCTTCCAAGAGGCTCTGCTCTCAGTGAGGTTACCTATCCCTAACAGGCTCGCCAGGCTGTGAGTCAAAACTTTATTCCTTTTAAAATCCACTCTCCATCACACACTTGGTTTTACACATTTCTTTTCAAACTGTCCTATTATTTTTAGTAGCAAAATATCTTTTAAAAGTTTTACTCAGTTCTTCCTGAGAAGGCAGCTGCCCACCATGTTGCCCAGAGTAGACCCCTAAAGTTGTTTTTATTCCTACCACCAAATATGGTCACCCTCAATAAAATGAACCAAATGAATGAATGAATGAATGAATGAATGAGTAAACGAAATGCTTGCTGGGATATTACCTTAGCATTCACCAGATACTGGAAAATTAAGAGCTTGTTAAAACAAAAACAAAACAAAACAAAACAAACAGGCAAATATGAATGAAGTGCAAAGCCCAGCATATTAGATTTTATATAATGTGGTCTCCTACACATCAAAGTCTCTCATCTGCCCTCAAAACATGGAGTACCGCTTAAATGAAACTATTAATAAGATTACAAAGTACTGCTTTCCCAGTTGAAAGCACTGTCAGGATGGCACACCTGAGATAGCTTTGTTGTAGTAGCAGGCAGAAGTGGGCGGCTAAACTTCTTCTGAGAGCCAATGGCTGCTGGAAATGGAGGGGCAGAAAATACGGCTGCGACACAGTTGATTTTGTTTATCCACCCCTGCATTTCCTCTGGACTCCTATGAGAAACACAGACATTTATGTTAGCATATTTCCACATCTACACAAATCATACTTTGCCCACTAAATCTCTGGCAACACTTGACTGGGAATCAACATTCTCCATAATGATCACGAGGCAGTGACAGGGTATAAAACCTATGATCATCAGAGTGTAATACTGACTATCCCTCTAGAATACAGAAGAAAAAAAGGGGAATATATTCATTAGACTTCTATTTTTTGTTTGATAGTAGGTTAGGTTAAAAACTAAGCTAAACATTAACTCATCCTCCTAATCAGATACTTTTATTTTGGAGCATAACTGAGGCATAGATTGATAATGAGTGTGCAAAAGGCTATATCCATTTTGGAAAAACAGTTTGATAGTTTCTTCAAAAGTTAACTACAAATTTATTGTGTAACTCAGCAATTCTATTCCTTTGTAGGTACCTCAGGAAAATAATAGCATATAACCACATAAGTATTTGCATGTCAATATTCATGGCATCATTATTTCTAAGGATCAAAAAGTGGAAACAAAATCCAAATGCCCAACAACTAGCAAATAGATAAACAAATTGTAGTAAATCCCTATGATAAGATAGTATTCAATAAAATGATCAAGTACTCAATATGGACGAACCCCCAAAATTTTATGCTAGGTGACAAGCTAGATGCAATAAATTATATAAGATTCCATTTACATGAAATGTCTAGGAGAAGCAATAAAGAGACGAAAATAGTACATTAGTGCAAGCATGCGACTGGAGATGAGAATGGGGAGTGAATGTAAAATAGGCACAGGGATCTCTCTGGAATGATGGCAGTGTTACAATACTAGGCTGTGGTGATGGCTACAGTATTTGTAAGCTCAATTAAAAAATCACAGAAGCATATATTTAAAACAAGTGAAAATTTCCGGTATGTAAAGTATAGCCTAAAAGACTGCCAAAATTCACCTCAGAGGAGGTGGAAATCATCCAAAGTCATGATCATATTTTTAATTTTATGTGTCATTGTATCCAAAAGGTTAACCCTCAACAGATGTTTATAAATTCAAACATTGAGTGGCAGACATGGGCATGAACAGCAAAGCTTATCGTGTACGCAATCATAAAGATGAAAAAGTGCTAATCAAATCTAAAACCATTTCCTTTACCAATTACACTGGAAGAAACCTCACTAACCTGAGATCATACTATATATACGGACTCCTCAGTGTACCTTGTATGTCTGTCTAGTGTGATTACTTCAATGTTGCTCTTTTAACTGACTTCTGTGCCAGTTCAATCTGAAGTAACTAGATTTATAATAGCTGTAATCATGCATCTAGTTGTGAGTCCCCATGTGGTGGTAAATATCCTATTCCCACACTACGAATCCTTTTTTGTTTCCCTATATCACCTGACGCCAGCAATTTTATACTCTTCAAAGTTCAAAACCCAAAAGAGGATCAGATCTTGTTTCTATTTTTTTGATGTCATGTTGCTTAATCAACAACCACATACATGTTTGTATTTATTACTTCAATGTCAAATTTTAATCCTAGTGTCAACTGGGGTCAGTCAATTGTACAATTGATTCTGAAGTCAAGCTGAAGCCACAAATGATTAACATTGTCTGCTAGATTGACACTATTGTCACCTCTACTGAAATCCCTTTATTTGAAGCTCCCTTTTAAAAATCCAAAATTTCTCACTTCGCAAATCCAGAATTCTTCAAGTGGAATGCTTTACTTCTAAGCTGAAGTCTGTCACTGGACCTCCTGTGAAACTGGTAATGCAAGCCTTCCCATGTGCATAGTATGATTTTATGTTTTCCAAGTATGGTCACAGACTAACAGCACTCAGAAAGCAAACAAAATGAAAATGTATACTTATTGAACAATGTCCACATAACAAGAGTTTTGTGAAGTGCTTTATATACCTAGTCATTTATTCCTCATCAGAAATATATGAGATAAATATCACTACCTACAGAAGCAACAAGTCAAGGTTTAAAGTGATTAAAAATTACACGTTGTGAGAAAGAGCGAGGAGACAGAGATTCAAATCCACATCTAATCTGTATTACTCATTTTGTGAGAGAACATGTCTACTCCAACTCTCATTTTATTGAGAGGAGTACTAAATTCTAAGGATGATATGCAGCTAATTAAAGTCACAGGGATACTAACAGCACATGGAGGCAAGGTCCCTATTATTTATGTGAGTCATCTCAGGTAGTTACTTCTTTAATGGAACCAGGTCACAACCCTGACTCCACTTCAAAAATTTTCCCTACAGAGCCAGAGTCCATTCTTTTGTACAAAATGGTGGCAAGGAAACTAAAAACTGAACATAAATGAGGACTAAAGCAAAAAGACATACTGGGTTTGAAAAAGCAAGACCCTCCAGTCGGCGGTTTTGAGTTTAAACACATTCGGTTTCTTCTCATAGTCCGTGGCCTTGGACGCCAGGGCGTGGTGCACACTCACGGCATTTTTCAAGTCCTCCTCAGACAAGGCCTTCTCTGGCTTATATTCATCCTACAGAGGGAAACAGAAAACAGACAAGAGGGTCAGATTGCAATTTTCCTCTTTAAAGCCTGTAACTAGAGGAAAGCATTTTAGAGAAATCCATGCAACTTCATGAAAAAAGTGAACTGAATGGGGAGTAGAACTGCAGATTTGTAAATGCCACAGAATAGCACATTATTTGAAACAACTGCTGAGAATGAAACAATCTAGAACACCGAGGGGGCATTTTACAAAAAGCTAATATATAATAATTAAGGCAGAAGGAGGACTGTCACACACATTTTACAGTGAGCTGAAGTGAAGTTGGGTCCAAAAGTGTGGTCTGATTTCTAGGTTAAATGGGACAAATGCAAAAGCTTCCAGATAGCAACAGAATCATCCTGCTGGTGGAAACAGTGCCCTTGTGTTCTTTATTCTGACATCATAACATTTTCCTGCTGCTTTGGGGGAGTAAATATTATCAAAAGAAAAATGAACAGTAAAATGAATTCTCTAGTTCTTTTGCTCAAAGAGAAGAAAACAAATTTAATGAAGAAGAGAAAGCTTAGGTCCATTATAAATAGGAAAAAAATAGGCAAAAATTACATAAGAAAGGTGTCATATATATGCCATTTTGGTTCTGGTCATCAACTGCACAATGCATCATGTTTAGAAAGATTCCTTTGTATGGCACCCCTTCAAGCAACAACAGTAACAAAAATCTCAATTGGAAAATAATTTGAATGTTTACTGATTCCAGTAGCTCCTGGGCATATTAGGATAAAAAGGCCCAACACCAGTGTAAATATACTACCTGTATACTGCATACAAACTTGTAAGAGACGTTTTCGAGATTTTAATGCCTCTCTTCCTGTATTTTATCAAAACAAGATATGAAGGTAAGTAAACTGGCATTTATTCTGTAAACACACACACACACACACACACACACACACACACACACATATTTGCAAACCCCACGCCCACCCCCTCATTACAAACACTACCTCCTAATCAGTAACTAAAGTCTAAAGGAAGACTATCTGTTCTCTTATCACAGTCTAGTCTTAAAAAGTAATTATGGCCCCCCATGTCTTCCCTCCTTTTTATCAACATCATCCAAAAATGAAGCAATTTAAAAGTATCATTATCCTTAAGTCAAACTGAGTAAAAAATAAAAGGGCCTTTGATCTTTAATGATGACTCTCAATGATCTTTACAAATAAAATTTTGCCTCTAAAATATGAAGTACATGCTAGTAGCAATATAATGATTGTCCAAATGTACAATATTCGATAACAAAGTTTCCATATTAGGACTGTAACAAGTGTTACTAAGCTTCAGAGTTTATCAGATGTGTTGTTGACAATGATAGCCTGCTAGAGAGACAGGATGAACATAGGAAAATATTAAAATAAATATAATAAGCTTTATATGTATTTGTTTTTGCATGGTTGCAATTTATAGAAATATTTTGAGGTCTTTTTCTTTTTCAAATAGATTTTTTTTCCCTTCTCAATGATTCAGTATTCCAAATTCATGAATCTTCTTCCAGGGAATTTTTTATTAGACTGGAACTATCAAGTAGATTTACCGTGACTACAAAATTTTCTCTCTTGCCGCAGGATTTACTATTTTAGAAGCCTGCATGTCTGGCCCTTCCTCCAAAGTAACAACTTCTTTCTAAATAGGAATCTGAGAAACATAAATAATGGAGGGAAGATAAATGGCTGGGGCCAAAATTGCCCCTAGAGTATTTATATGTAGTCTCTATTTTACATATACTGATCTGCTAGTGTATTTAGCATTGGAGCTAGAAATTAGACTAGGCATGTATATGCACCTTTTTTCCTATTGTGGGTCTACAGTGTGAGTTTTTTTCTTAGTCTTTCCTACTTTCCTTTGTGTTTTTTGATTTATATTTATTTGAATTTCTTGATATGATTACTTTGTTGATTTTCCTATTTCTTCTTTAATTAAGGAAAAGTTGAAAACTATAATATTTTCTGAGTATCATTACACCATATATTATAGTTTGGGAATAAAAACTAGTTTTTCATTGTTTTCTACATAGCACTAGTTTTAATTTTTTATCTCTTCTTTGATCTTAGTAGTACTAAAGAAAGTGCATTATACATTAAGTGCTATGTTGTTTGGCGCACTTAGGTTAATAATCATTATCATCTTTACAGCTTTGTGTTGCTCATTATTTTAAAATGTTCTTCCTTTATTGTTTAGTGTTTTATCATATAATATGGAAACTTAAAAAAATCCCTTCTACATACAAAATGCTATTTCTTTACTCCTTACACATATGACAGAGTTTCATAATAGTTTTATCTATCTCTCTGTCCTTGTTAAGCCTAACTTTTGCTGAAGTAGTTTTGTATGCTTTATGCTGCAATCTTACCAAATTTATATTGGATTATTTATTCTCTGTTTTAAGAAACCTTAGTTTGTATTTACATTATACATTCCCTTGTTTCTTTTAGATTTAATTGTTCCTTCTTTTAGATTTAATTTGCTTTCACTGCTCATTTACTTTCTTCTCACCATCTTGACATCTTTAATTTGAGCTTTTCATTATTCTGTCTTCTCCCAAGTATTTTTTCAGGTATTCTTTAGTTCTTCTCAACTGTCTCACAATTTGAACCTTTCTTCTCAAATTGCTTCCAGTGTGTAAGTCTAGAAGTCTAGCCTCCAATTTAATAGAAATCCAATGGCAGTCTAATGCTTTTTTTTCTGTATGTTTTTCTATTGGAAATCTCTCAAGAGTTTCCCTTTATTCTTAGAATTTGTGAAGTTTTGTGACAGGCCCTAATTCAGATTTAAAATCTGCAGATTTGCTTATACTGAATGATTCTTTTCCAGATCTATTAAAATCTTTCTGTTCCACTCTGCCACATGTACACAACATGCCTAGTTTGCCACAAACTAGGGTCAAGGATATGGATGCCTGGAGTTAGCATATCTATGTTTAAATACCCAGTTTTGATACTTAATGTCCCTTGTGACCTTAGATAGGTAAAATTCATTAAGATTCAGTTTCTTAATGGAAATATCTTCCCTAATTAGAGGATTAAACTACGTGACATACTATTTTTGAAACTCCATAATGTTCGTTGCAGGGCTGAGGTTATAGCTCAGTACTACAGAGATTGCCTGTCATGCATAAGGGCCTGAATTTGTTCCTTGGCACTGAAAAAAAGGGGGAAAAATATGTCCCTAGCATACAATAGGCACTCAATAAATGCTAGCTGTAAAATTACTAATAATAATGTCTTTTATGATATATTGTTTAACCTTATATCTACAAGGTTAAGCTTTTAAACATCAAACCTAATGTTTATCTATCCTATAAGTGTGCATATTTTGTGACCTCATTCACCTTCTCTACTTCAAAACAGTGGGACCTTGTGTTCTTAGTTCAGTCTTCTACAACCTTTTCCAGAGTCTGCTTTCATTGCTTATTTTCCTTCTTTCATAACTTAAATCATTCTGTATCTACTGGCTTCTTCCACATCCTAAAAGTATTCATGAGGTCTATTATCATTGCAAGGCAATAGTCTTTCCTGAATATTGCTTTCTTTCCTAGCTACTATCTCATGCTTTTTTCTTCATTTCTGAGTTTTAATTCACATTAATTGTTTTTATATATTGTTTCAGTTTGCTTTTAAACCCAGGTCAACTAAAGCCCATTTTCATACTTTATTGAAAATACCTTGACAAAGATCAGCAATAACCTCTTAATTGTAAAACTCAAAAAATTTTGGTTTTTGGTTCTTATCTAATGGCAACCAAAACAATCTAAGTTGCTGTTCAAATTCTTTCTGGGTTTTTTACTATAATGTTTTCCTAGTTTCTCTCTTATCTCTCTTGCCATTATTTAGCTCTCTTCTTCATTCTGCAATTGGCCTTCTTCCTTTCTCATTCTGTGAGTACTCCTTGGTATGGTCACAAGTACACTTATGGTTTCAGCTTCCACCTATACCACAGTGTTTACCAAATTGCCATGGATGAAAAACAAACACAATACCAACTGGTAGCTATTAATTCTAAGGGACTTAGACCTCATCACTTGGACGCATTATAGTTATACTTGGAGCATAGTCTGTCTGTTAATATTTTCATTTAAAACCAAGCTTAAAAGATGACATTCTTAGACTACTCTAAAACTGCACAGAATTTTAAAATGTAACACAGATCTCAGTAAAATCCAACAGTAATTGCCACCTTTTGGTGTGATTTTAAGAGGGCTTGCCTTTTAAACCCGTGGAGGAATTTAAATTTCAAAGTCATAGGCTAGTGGTATTAAGAGAGTGGAAATGCATTCAATTATTGAATTTAGACATAGTGCAGGAGAGACCTCTACTCATCAGTCATGGTGAGGGAAAGACCCTGGGAAGAGATCAGATTAGGCCATTAGGGTGCAGCCCCATTGAGTGACAACGAGAGAGAGAGAGAGAGAGAGAGAGAGTTCACGTAGCGATACAAACATGTTTCCCATGTTCCCACTGGATAAGACGTGGCCCACACCAGGTTTTGCCAGTGTTTACACTATCTTACGTGGATCTTGTGCCTTTAGAACTATGAGTCCAAATAAACTTTTTCCTTTGTAAATTTGCCTGCATCAGGTATCTCAATATAAAATGAAAAGCTGATGAACAATCCTTTAGCATAGCATCACTGTTTTTTAAAGAGGTCTGTATTTCAAATCAGCTCCTTTAGTTTATATCAGAAAAAAATATATTCCACTGGGTAAAAATGGAAGATAGCATCTATATAGTTAGGTTTAAACTGAAGTCTAAGAATTTTAAAGCTAATAAGTTATATTTTTCTTGTTAAAAATTAAAATAACTTTGTCATTTTTATAAAAGGCAAATATAAAAATTAAAGTATTCTCAGAATCCTAAATTCCTACTAGACAATGAAGCTCTAAGTCCAGGGAAAAAGGAGCCAAATCTATGGAAGAGTACAAACCTTAGAGTTGACAATTGGATAAAAAGAAATGACTATTTCTTACCCAATTCATTCTGGTATCTTTTTTACTACAAATTTAGGAGATGGTGTTTAAATGAGGGGACTGAGAAGAAAGCAATAAGAGATAAATTATCATAATCAAATCATTTCAAATCTAAGGCTATTTGCTATAAATCATATGTGACACAGAAAGCAAGATGAATCCAATCAAGAAAATTTCTTTTAAGAAATTGCTCCATGACATCTAATTACTATCCATTTTCTCAAACAAATGAAGGGTGAAAGACGCCCAAAAACATGTTACTCTCCTTGTGTTCTCTGCAATCTGCACCTTTTTATCTCCTATGATTCATTATAGCAGCATTCTACCATCCTAATAAACATGAAGAACATGATTTTACAATGCTGTTTACTTTAAATCCATGTAAAGCATGCAATGAAAAACTTTCTTTTAAAATATGTGCTCATTACACCTCTTGTGAAGCTGAATCATAACACCTTAACATAAAAATCACCTAATATATTCACAAACAATTAGCATCAACTCTGAAATTTTGTGTTCTTAGTTGAATATAAAGCACAATTTGGAAAGTGACCAAATCTGAATTGAAATTCATCAACAGCAATTAAAAGCATACTCAGATTCTGGTTTCCAAAGCATTATTTACTTCATGCCTTATTAAATAGGTAAGACTGATATATGTAATTAAAACTGTTCTTTGAAAAGTTGAAATAGTCTTGATTTCCACCCACAGACTATAAATAGGGGAACTAGGATAGGTTCTTGATTGAAACTCTAAGGATATTAATAAAAACACCAGTAATTAAACTGGGCTCCCAAATAATCTATTAATTTCTGATTTTAAAATGGCATTAAAAGTGTTTTTCATAATTTGATGGCTATCTTCTCTTTTTTGAGATGCAAGTACTTCTTATTATCTTTCTAAAAATAATTCAGATTCCTACTGCTATTTTTATCAAAGAACAGGGAAACTGTTATGTTTCCAAATCTGGAAGCTGGTCGGAAATAGCAAATCAACTGAAAACATGTCTTGTCCACTACTCAAATAGGCATATATTGAAAGAATCATTTAATCACAGATTATACAGCTGAAAGGAGCCTGGAGTCTCACTTAATCTAATTTTCTCATATTATATAAACAAAAATATGCCCGATAATCCTGTAGAAAAGAGAAATGAGAATAAATCAAGTCAATGAATTCACAAATTTCCTTCAATTAAACAAGCATGTAGTGTTTTCCTTCTGCATTACAATTAAATAGAGGCACTGGCCCACAGTAATATTTTATTATTCCTAATGAAACCCTCTGCAGCCTATTGACAGGACACAGACATAGCAGGACTTGGAGCAGTCTCTTCACAAGGTCTCTGTGGGGTGCAAGAAACTTTCCAGGAAAATCTGGACATTATGCACATTATGCACAAGAAGCAGTTACAAAGAACACATAACCATCAACAGCACTTGTAAAAGGATAACAGGATTCTGACTCAGTATCTAAAGAAACTTCAATTTTTTTTTTGTCTTTTCGTTTTTATTGGTACCAAGGATCGAGCTCACGATCGCACACTTGCAAGGCAAGCGCTTATGCCGCTGAGCTAACCCCCCAGCCCCATAAGAGTCTTCAATTTTTAAACAGAAAAAAAGTCTCAGCACTCGCTCTTCCAGTTTTCAAACTGATCAACAAGTGGGAATGTGCCTGGCAGGAAGCTGGTTCTCCTCTCTATGGGAGCCAGGCTTTAACATCATTTTGTTTAAGGTTGCTCTGGCATCCTTGTGACTATGATTGTTGTCCATCACTCTTCATAGTGACACTGGGTCCTAAGGCTGGGAGGGCTTCCCTGGACAACAGGTATATGACGAGTGTCGACATAGTATTTATTGAAGAGAAGAAAGTGATGGAGGAAGTGAGGGAAAACAATAGGAAAGGGGATGAAGAGAAAAAGGAAGAAGGTGGAGGAATGAAGGCTCTGTAGAAGGGAGGGAGAAGAACCAATGAAGAAAATATCAGTGCCAGGGATCTGCAGAACACACAAAGAGGTTTAGGTCCTGGACCTATCTTACACTATCCAGGAAGAAGCCACAAAGCACTGTATTAGCTTCTCAGGTGGAGACCAAAAAACAAACAAACAAACAAACAAAAAAAACCTGCAGAACAAACCACTTTCTGTTTGCCAGGCATTCACATTGGAATTGTAGTTTTTTGTTTTATTTTATTTAAGGAGAAAAAGAAAAAAGAAACAACAGAAAAGGGGTATAAGTTATACAGAATTTCAGAAAAAAAAATAAACAGTAGGAAATCACTAGTTAATGGATTATATATTGTCATCTTAGAAATATTTGTTCAAGTTACAAAATTAAAGCATATAAAGTGGACATTCAAACAGTGAGACTGCAAACAGTTCTGTTCAATGATCCAACAAAACTCAGTAATATCATTGTTTATCTTATACACTTAAATATACATGCAGTTATATCATTTAGAGCACTTTCTTTTCCTCTCTTTTGTACAATGACTATTACACATTTTGGGTTTTATTACTCCCACAGTTCTTATTACTTTTTTGGAAGAGAGTAAAACCAAATGTGACATAACAGAACAGAGTCGGTCAAATCAAAAGGGTGGACATAATAGATAATGTAAAAACATAATACAAGGTGATCAACAATGGTTACCACAATGCCTCCCGCTATCTCAAATAGAATTGCCTATATCATCAGTTGTAATAAGATTGAACAAAACAGTAAAGAACGAAACCAACAAAGCCAAAACATTGGAGACATTACAGGTCTTCAAAAGTAGGTAATAGTCAACCAAGAATGGGCATCATAATGAATCCCACTATCTTCACAGCTGTTGCCTAAACTTTCGAACCTGGTACTATCAAGCAAAACAGAATAGGGGGACATCAGTCAAAACAAGATGGTGAGAGCAATACAGGGCTTTAAATCAAGTTAATAGAAAATCAAAGTGGGTTACTATAATATATCCGGCTAGTTTTTATTTATTTTTCCCTTAATTAAAAGGATAAAAATAAGAAAGTAAATAATAAAATGGAGATTGAGATAAAAGAGGGCATAACAATAAAACAGTGCAGATCAAAACATAACCATTTAAGCAAAACAGTGTTTCACCACGATAATCCCAACATAAAAGTAGTTACTGTATTGTCTCTTTCCTTGAAATCTTTGAGTATAACTTTGTATACTGTAGCATCAAATACAGGGTATTTGGAATTGTAGTTTTAAGCAGAATCCTTAGAGCACACACTTAATGTTTCCAGCTCTAGATATGAGGCATGTTTTCAGCTACACTTTCTTTCTATAATTTATATTTGTTTAAAAATTATGATCATCCTTAATATTCCTTATATAATGGTCTCACTTCTTCGCCTGGACTAGATCATTATCCAAATTATGACTAATGGAAATTTTGCGAGTGATTTGTATTCTCCCAAGAGAACAAGGAATAATAAAGTGAATAAAGAAACTTCTAAGTTTTCTTCACTTATTTTTTTATTTTTATTTTGGTATTTATCATTCTTTTGGAGAATGATGTAAGAAGGTTCAGATATTTTTAAAGCATCAAAGGTCCTAGGACAGAAGTTTCATTAAAGGAGCTAAAAATGCTTTGAGCACAGAAGAAAGCAAAAATAGCCACAGGAGACTCAGCCAGGGATCAGCTTGCCCTGGCACTTTGGAATTCAGCACGTCAGCCGTGTTTGCTATCGTCACTGTGTGGGAGGCCAGAAGTCTTCTGTGGCTGTCTTCTGACCCAAGCTCACCCCAGATCCTACCTCTACTTACAAGGCTACAAAAACTCGCTTTCCAGTTGTATTTTGATAAAACCTCACAGGTGGCTGAAACAAGTCTCTCTTCCAAGTTGTCCAAAGAATGAAGAGAAAAATGCATCAAGGAGAGATGTAACGTGATGAAGAGAAATGTCTTTTGACGTGTTGTTGTCTAGATCTTAAAGATAACAGGCATTTAAGCTGCTCCGGACCCTGGACTGGTGAATATAATAATCAATAGCCAAACTCTGAAGTACTGCACTGCCATTCACTGAGCAGCCCCTTACACTCACCCACTGCCCATCTGTCACCAGGAGAGTTTTTCTTTAGGGTAGTTCAGTTTTGTCACAGCTAGCTGTGTACCAGGAATATCTTCCTAATACTTACAAAAATACTTCCCAGAGAGAAGCAGAGACAGGCAGGGACAGACACAGAGCCACAACAGAAGGCAAGGGGACTTTTGGAGCTATGTGAAGGCAAAAGCTTATCTAAGCACTTAGCTCGCAGATGACAGACACGCTGGTAACAAAATGATAGTTAAGGTCCAGTTGTCAACAGTAATGGATCATCAGGATCAACGAGAATTAAATCACTTTTATCATCAGTTCCACACATTTCTATTTTTTAAAAGCACGTTTGAATCATATTATGTTAAAATAATAATGTGAGGCTCCTCTGCCATGAGAATTTTATATTTCAATAGTAATAACTAACTACCAGCAGGGAATACACCTCTTAGGCATGAGGGGCTTGGGCTCAAGGATCCCATAAGCACTAACCAAATAGGAGTAAAACAAGGATAGGAGTAAAACCAAGGGTAAGAATATGTCCATAACGGTAAGAAAAAATCTGTCATAAATGTGTCGCTGTGCCTGACTGTTTGTGATACCTCCACTCTGGAATGGTTTGAAGCTGGCAAACATTTAAATCAGCCCCTACCGATGCTATTTTATTTTGCAAGTTCTACCTTAGGGAATTCAGAGACTAGCATCAGTTAGATACCCAAACATAATCCATTTACTCAGTATTTTTTCTAATCCTCGCCTGTATGCTTGCTTTAAGGATACTACCTGGTGCTTTTTCATGCTATGATTTTTAAGAGTTCATTAGCCACCCATTAGATAGGATTAGGGTTCTCATGTGCAGTTTCTGCCAAAGTCTTTCAGGGAACAGATACCATGTTTATTCCTTGCATAGCTCCAATATGACCCTTTGTAAATGGTTCTGACCTTACCATCTTGATATTCTGCAGGCCTAGTTTTTGCTTCAAGTGAGAGGCAAATGTGGCTGTGCAGTATCACATTAGGCATGCAGAAATGGAAATAAGCTAAAGGATGAGGAGGAAGAGTGTATGTGCCCTAGAGAAGTGAAACAAAGGCTTGGGATAATGTCAGAAGCTGTCTAGGGTGAAGGAAAAAGACAAGGACTTATTTTAGAATGAAATCAGTAACAGGGAAGACAAGAAATTCAGTGGGAATGACAGAGACTCTGGGAATCTGCTATTTGCAAACTCTTAGAAAAGGGGCATCTGAAAAGGAGGATGGTTTCAGAGAAGGTAGCTATCTATACACTTCCTCCTCAGTGAACCACCTTTCTCTCCAATCTGGTTTCTCCATCTACACTCCACTGACGTTGCTTTATTAATAACTTTCTGGTTGCTGAACTCATGAGACATTTTTCGTCTTATATTGCCTTTTTACAAAATGGAACATTTACAATATCTCTTGATGTCATCAGCCTCACTTTCTCTTAGTTTCTTGACCTCTGGTCACACTGCCCAGGTCCCTTCCTAGTCTATTGCAGGGCACACATGAAGTATCTGCGTTCCCTGGATCTATTCTCCTTCTCTCCCTGCAAAGTCTGAATGACATCATTCACTCCCAAGACTTAAATTAGCGACCAGTTGTTGACAATTCTGGATCTGTACTCCCAGGCTCTCTGCTACATGTGAATATACATAATTTCTTTCTGGGCATATTCACATCTTATTCTACTGGCATTCTGAATTCAGTGTTTCAAACTGAAATCTCCAATTCATCTGCATTTCCCTCCCTAATATTCTTCCTTAATCCAAGGTAATCTGGTCACATGTCTCTAGCCCAATGTGCTACCAATCTGGTCTCCAGTCTACTGCCAGACTTATCTTTCTAAGTCACTGCATAAATATGGTTTTATCCCTCTCCATGTGAAACACTCTGATAGCTGTGTCCTTCTCTGAGACAGATTCAGCTCTTTACCATGACTTTCAGGGTACTTCATAATCCATCTTTAGCACCTTTTGTATTTCCTTGAGTCGGTCAGTAGCTCCCCAAGTATGTGGTGGTTTCTCATCTTTAAGAATCAACACAGGTTTGTTCCTATCTGAATCTTCGTGTTGTAGTCAGGGTTTTGCAAGGGTAGAGATTTAATACAGAACACATAGTTTACAGGATTATTTTATTTTTTTACTAAAAAGTCAAATGAAGGAAAAAGTGCAAAATAACTGTCTGTAAGCTAGAGACTCAGAGCTCCTATCAGGGATTTGTACTTGGAAGGCCTAGGCTAGTGGTAGAAGAAACTAGAAAGTCTGTGCCAGCAGGCTGAGGGATCTGCACTGGAGCCAGGAAATAACCCTTAAGGGAAAGGCCACAGCTCCCTCAAAAAGAATAGCAGCCATCCTCAGTGACAGGCAGGACTCAAGAGCCTCCTTGAAGAACAGCCAACAGCTGAGTTGCATCAGGAAAACCAATGTGATAAGTTTCTCCAGGAAAATGAACAACACACCATCTCCTCCTGTTCTTCTTGTATGCCATTGGAATGATTTTCAGGTGGTTCTTCCACACCCAGAACCATGCTGACTCAGGTCACCTGGCCTTTCACATGTAAACTGACCATTAATTAGTGCACCACCCCCCACATATGACAAAATCATACTTGTCTTTTTTAAGTGTAAGTAAGTGTAGATACTGCTTACTTCACAAATTCTTCCACGATTTTCTTTCTTGGTATAATTCTCAGCAAAATACTCTTCTATATGCATATTTCCATACCACTTGTCTCTCTGTACCATTTATCACACTACACTGACTTGGCCTTTTATTTGTTAATCATTTCAGACAGAACAAGGTCCTTTAGGAACTATCGCTTCCTCACAATCATCCTGGCAGAACCTTCACCTCACAGATATATTCATAATCGATCTGCTTCCTAACATGACCCTCTGTGTGAGACTGGTAGGCTTGTTAGCCAAATATCAGCTGATAAAGGATACTCGAGCCCCTTTTAGGTATTAATCTGGAAACTATGGGATGGTTGAAATATTCCCATTATAATGATATTTTATGGTTTATGAAAATGATAACAACTGAAAATGAGTCTGTGGTAGAAAATTTCAAAGTTTACTTCTATGCATTAAAAGACAGTCCAATAATAGAGATAATTCCATATTCCAAGGAAAGAGTACCTAAAATAAGGGAAGTGCTGGGAAAAAGAGTATACCCACAGAAGTTGGGGATACTACTCTCCCTCAAAGAGCTTGTTTTAAACTTCCAGCCAGTCTTTTACTTGAGAAGCTGAGGCGAGGTAGTAATGAGTTCAGATCAACCTGGTCAACTCAGCAAGAGTCTGTCTCAATAAAAAACAGAAAAGAAACAAGTGGAGATGCAGCTCAAGGGTAGGGCACTCGCATGCACAAAGCCCTGGGTTCCTTTCCCCAAAGTGCAGACACACACACACACACACACACACACACACACACACACACACACACACACACACCTCACCCCTGGCCACATGGCCACTTGTTAGAAGGCTTGTACACTAAAGCTTCGGTCGAAGTTAGTAGCTTGGTTGCTACTCCCTTTACTGTGCTGATTAGGTCAGCCATTCTTTGAGTCTCAGCTTCTGAATATAAAAAATGGGAATAATAGCTTTTTATGAAGATGTGAAACACAAACACAAAAGTATCCTAAAAGCTTTATCCCTCTAATACACTAGTCTTATTTTTGACTGAATGATCGCCAAATTAAGCTGAGGAATTCTGCCAAGTCACTTCCTATATTCACGCTATGTGATGAATTGGTATGGGAATGATACTTTCAGGTGCTCAATATAAAGCAACAGTCTGCAAGAATACATGAGTTTCTTATTATGACATGCTTTTTGCCATATGGAATGGGTGTATAAATTATGCAAGTCAAAGCCTATCTAATAAATCTTCAGAGTTAAGAAAGAGGTGTGTATTTGAATTTTGGTAAAATTCTACTTTGAAGCCACGGGTGCTATATGTCTGAGCTTTGCCTATGCCTATGTGAATGAGGAACAAAGGTCACTTGATATTTTTGATCACTGGTTATGTCATATCACTAACTCCAGAGCACAGAGCTCTCACTTTGCCTGTTAATCCTTATAGCAATCCCATCTCACTGACTCTGCTCCAAACAGGAAAGAGGGTGGAAAGAATTACTCACCCTTCAATAAAGCTAGGGCCTGGATTTAGGTGTCTGGCCTAACTAACTCCTAGTTATTTCATTTTACAGTGTATTATTATAGGATTGTGAAAAGATATGGAAAACGTCTAGTAAGAATAAAAGACATTGACTTACTTGGACTTAGAAAATACTCTCACTTTTTAGAAGTCATCAGGAAGGAAAGCAACACTTACTATTAATTAATCTCTAATATTCCATGTCCTTTTTATAGATATTTAAGAATTCTTTGTATCAATCATAGAACATCATTTCTTCTATGTTAGATGACTGAATTGAGGATCAAGTTGAAAGCTAAGCAACAGAGGGACTTGGATTTTGACAAGGTGTGAGTACTGCAGAGTCCTATGCTTTTGTACATAATCTTCTGAGACACATTTTCCTGGGTGAATTGGAGACCAAGAAGAGAGATCCCAACCTACCAAAGGTCTTATGTAGGGATCTGGGAGGCTACTGGGCTATGAACTGTAGATGAAACAACAAAAACACTTGTAAATACTCAGGGTGGATTATACTTGAGACATGAGAGACTAATTCCTAAACTTCCTGTAGGAGTGCCACCAATTTTTTTGTGGCAAACTTGTTTGGATGAAATGTAGTATGAAAATAACTTGAGGTAATGGAGACTGAGAAGCTAGCGCTCTTTCCCAGTATAAAGTGAGAAGTTCCTTTAAATGATCAGTTTGTCTGTATTTTAGAGCGGGGAATCTTGTACTATTACTCTCTACTCTCAATGAAGAAATACCAATGAAATTGTCCTTCATGTGTGAAAATCATTACAGGCTATTTTATAGATAAGAAGTCTTGATGAATGGCTTAAATAAATCGATGAGAAACTGGTAATGAAATGGGACTCAATTGTTCCAGTGAGCAGGGGTTCATGGTGTATGTGGGAGTATGGTAAAGCAATATGGTCTTTAAATGAATGAGTTGCTAGCCATTATGATCTCTTTGCAAGTCTGATTTGACACATTTTAATCAGAGAAGCAGAGGCTTCTTTCTTCTATCCCTAGCAGTACTATCCATTGTGCTGGCAGCCTTGAGATGAAGTACATGTGCACCTGGAAAAGTAGAGGCCACTTAGGAGGGAAGAGCTAGTGGGAGTCTTTTACAGAAATCTTTGATGCTGAGGAATTTGTATGAGACAGTGTGAAATGAGGGAAAATGGATGAAGAATCTAAGCATGTTAGGAAAAGTCACACTAGGCCCCATGATCTTTGGATCCCCACATCTGCTCACACAGCTCCAATCAGAGAGTAGGGTTAGTAAATGTGTAATTGCCAAACTGAATTACAGTGATCTTGGTCTATAAAAAGGTAGGTCTTTTATTGCTACTCTTAACCCAAATACAAATGTTCCTTGACTTGTCAGGGGGTTATATCCCAATAAACTCATTGTCAGCTGAGCTGAAAATATCATGAATTGAACATGTGTCATCTGTGTAACCCATGGAGCACAGCTTGGCAGCCCAGTACACTGCAGAGTATCAGTTTTTTACCCTCATGATTGCATGGCTGATAGAGTTGCAGCTTACAGCCACTCCCCAGCACTGCAACAGAGATATTGCATTGTGTATCACTAGCCCTGGAAATGATCTAAATTCAGATTCAAAGTATGGTGTGTAGCAAATATGTATTGCTTTTGCTTTATAAAGGACAAAAAAACCCTACAAGCTGGACCATTTTAAGTTGGGAATCTTAGACAGTATAGAATTGGCTTAAGAAGGAAAGGAGAAGATCTACCTACTTTTTTCTCAACTGTAGTGAATCCCAAAAGTATTGGGGTTTGACCACAGATGAGTGAGCAATGTGCCACTCCTTGGGCACTTGTGTTGCCCAGCAGGTCCTATGGGAAGAGCTGCCAACCATGAACAACAATGTGATCTAAGTTCTTCAAGTACAATGGTGACCTCAGATTCACAGAGCCCTTTAATTTTCATGTACATCCAAAGTAATTTTTCATGGTCTTTTTTATTGCTTCTGTCCCTTCCTATCTATCTTGTAATATAAAGGTCATTCCTTAAACATGTCATACTCTCGAATCTGGTGTATATCCCTTCCCTAGTTAAAACACTTTTTGTTGCCTTGCCTGCTTGTCCAAGTCCTGCTAATCATTTACTATCACTCTAAGATATGTTCATTCTTCAGAGGTGCATCCTCTAAATTCTGCAAACATGCCTGGGAGTCCTCCTCATGAATGAGACTTTTCCATGCTTGTATTATCTTGTCCCATAGTTTTCCATGCTTGTATTATCTTGTCCCATAGTTTTGGTGAATGCTCAAACCCCTATTTTTTGAGCTCTATTGTAGATAAGGAGGATTTTTCTTTTTTCTTTCGGTACCGGGGATCAAACTCATGACCTTGCACTTGCCAGACAGGCACTTATGCTGCTGAGCTAAACCCTTGGCCCAGTAAGGAATATCTTAATTATCTTTGAAAGCTCACAGATTTGGATAGTATCTCATGCGTGATCTCTAAACAACTTGGAAAAGTTATAAAACCTTTACTGAATAACCTCCAATCACCTTGCAATTATACAATTGATTTTCTGTGTATCATCTGCCATCATGTTCTGAAAGATTAGGCTTCCAGCAGCATTATGTACTAGTCAGTGATGGGACACTGTAGAATTCTGTAGGGCACAGCCATCACCAGTACTAAGCCGCTAACGCACCCTATAACCTGAGAGTAATTCCAAGAGGAAGAAGTCTAAGGACCTACTACGGTTGTTTCCTAAAGGTTTCTCTGAAGCAAGGGGTCTGCTCACAGGCAGACAGCACACTGCCAACTGTACATTGCTTAGAATTTTCAAATGTAGATTCCCATAGAATCTTTGTGTAGTTTCCTTGCTTCTTTGATTTTAACTTCCCAAAATAGGAATAGATTGATTTGAAACATCAACTAGATATACCCAGACATGGTAAGATTAAACTTCTAATGATTGATGTTTAATTTCTAGGATTTAGTTCATTAGTAGCTGAAATTTCCAAAATTGTCATTATTTTCAGATATTTTTTTCCCAAAGCATTAATAATGATAAGTAGAAACTGATTATATAACATGGCCATTGTTTTGAAGGGTTCCTCTAATCTTAAGAACATTAGAGGTATGTAATTTTCTTAGTGTCAATTTTTCTTTCTGTATAAAAGGAATTGCTATAGACCATATCTTGATGGGACCCCAAAGCTTCATGTGACATTTTTGGAGGTGGTGGATCATGGGTGTGTGTAAGGGGTTAAGGGTGTGTGCAATTGGTGGATTAGTCCACTGTGAACTATGATTCAGCATAGTTCTGGATGTGGATAATGGGAAGGCCAACCCTGGTGTGGGTAGCACAATCCACTTGGCTTGTGGCTTAGATGCA
The DNA here is from genome assembly GCF_034190915.1 of Cavia porcellus. Lineage (NCBI taxonomy): Eukaryota > Metazoa > Chordata > Mammalia > Rodentia > Caviidae > Cavia > Cavia porcellus. Next base: position 32,372,861 of record NW_026947507.1, read on the forward strand.
CTAAAAAGAGAAAGAGAAACTCACTGCTTGCTGCCTCCGTCTTCCATGGTATGGACTGTTTCTCTCTGCCATGATGTCCTGCCTTAGAACCAGCTAACTCCAGCCTGAAATCTCTACAACTTTTGAGCTAAAATAAACATTTCCCCTATAACTTATGGATGTCTGGCATTTTGGCCCAACAATAAGAACTAAGACAGAAATTTCATCTAGCTTTTCCCAAATACATATTTGACACCTGCCAGTTGAACCGTAAGTCTAGAGAAACGATCTTTTTGGAGTGCTAATCCAAAGTGATGTTTAAATTCAAGCATTTGTAAATCCTGTCAATATTTACCCCTTTCTGTTCATATCTGGATGATTCTTAACGACACATTTCTGAGGGAGAGAACAAAAATCTAGAATTAGAAAAAGCTTGTGACTTGGTAACAGCATCTGTCTTTGCATCTTTCTCTCAAATGTTGAAAGTAAGAGTGTTTTCCACTTCCCAAGCCCACCCTGAGACAGAGAGGGTGGGAATCCTGTGGCTAGGTATTCAGACAAATGATTTTGCCAAAGACAGTTGTGCCCCTTACAGGGATTTTAGAGAAAATCAAACAGTGAGTCAAGGGAACAGGATTTAGGCAGAGAAACAGCTGTGCTATGTGAAGTTTAATTTCAAAGAGTTGTTCCCTGCCGAGACAAACTTAGCTGAAAGGCCCAATGTGGACCCAGGACACATACACATGCTGATTTGGTGAAGGCCATAGAAACAGACTTTGAAATTAGAAGCTGTGCTGACTCCATTGGAAAATAAAGACAAACAAGGTATTTGGATATCTAAAAATGGGGATAACCTCAGTATCAACAAGTATTTCCATGCATTGGGTACCTAAAATAGGCTGGTTTTATAAAACAGTAATTCTTTCAATCACCTGATATATGGCACTATCATAATATTTAAAATGCTTAAGCAAAATGGTCAAAGTGAACAAGATGCCTTTCTCTGAATAGCCATATAATGATAATTAGCACACGGAGAAGAAGAGATTGTGGTAAGACAGATTTCACAAACTATTGTAGGAAATATAATTCAGTATAATCTTTCTAGGTAATGTAGAAATATGTCTGAAAATTATAAACAATTTCTAGAGTCCTACCCATGACATTCCCAGAATCCATTTTAAGAATCTATTTTAAGCAAATAAAGAGATACATGTACAAATACATATACTATTAAACTGTCAAAAACTGAAAAGAGAAAATGTAAGTTAGGCTAAATTTATTTAACAGAAAACATTAGAAGCATTTAAAAATGAGTTATTTCACAAACTGTAGGAGGAATTATCAAGCCATAATGAAATAACATTTCATAGTCATCAGATACCAGATTGACCCCTAACTCCAATGCTTCTGAAAAATTATATGAGAAAGTGCTTATGATAATGTATAAACTGAAAAGAAAGAGATGTTAAAAATATATTACAGTACGAATCAAAAAATTCAAAATTAAAAAAAAGGATTAAGACTGTGGCCCTTCCAGGGGGAGAACCACTAGCAGTTCCTGAGATCCGCGCCCATGTTGGAACTTAGGACACTGGGGAGCCAAGCACGCACCTCCCCTCCCTGGTAATCGGTGGTGGTCTGGCAGACTGCGGCCCTTCCAGGGGGAGACCCAGCAGCAGCTCCTGAGATCCACGCCATGTTGGAACTTAGGATGCTGTGAAACCAAACAACCAGCCTGCCTCCCTGCTAAGCAATAGTGAACCTAGTGATGCACGGTTTAGAGTCAAACATCCCACTTCTCTCCTGTCCCCCCATTAGCAAATGGGAACCAGAAATTTGAGCGTCTCCTGGGAGGTTGACCATAGAAAATAAGGCGGACTTCCTTCTACCATCTCTTTGAAGGCAAATATTTTTATTACTGTTTTTTTCTATTCTGATTAATGGTACTGCTCTATTCAATATTCTGTTTTGATAAGTTTTATAATGTTCTGTATTTCATCTCATTTTGATATACGTGATTGAAAGAACAACTATTATAAAGATAACGAAATATACTGTGATACCTATTACTGTTATTCTGGTAACCTACTGTGAAGTTCTGTACCAATTTCACTGTATGATCTTAGTTGGCTTTATTCTGTCTTGTTCTGTTGTATTTTACCACTTTCAAAATAAAATTTAAAAAAAATCTTTTTCTGGGAGTGATTTTTTTAAGACAACAGAACTGGGAATCTCAGCTTGCATATTCCCACAAAAACACTAATTTAACAATGATAAATGGACTAAAATACCTATCAAGAGAACAGCGGAATCTGGTTCAGAGAATGACAGAATGCAGTACCCCAGTGAGAGCACAAAGCTGAGATATCCACATTGAAATACAGAAGAAGAGGACTTTTACTTTTACCACATCAGCCTCTCCCTCAGACTGGCACAGCTCAGCAGCAGGAGAGAACACTCTGGTCCACAGCCCCTCCCCGCTTAGGAAAAAGGTGAAGATGAAACATGCTTTCAGAGTTCTGGCTTTTCAGAGGGCTGCTCCTGTAATGAGTTTATTTTGGCTCACTATAAGCACTGATGGAACTGGCACACTCTGAATGCCTGAGGACTGCTCAGAACAAAGGAAATAGGTGGGTGGCTGGCTGTAGCCAGCACAGCTTGGTACAAATGGGAGAAGGGCATTCAACCTGGGGCTTCACACTCAGGAGGCAGGAAGAGTAGCAGAGTGTGTGGTGGCCAGTGTTCTAGCTTTCCAGAGCACTACCCAAAGCACTTCTTCATTTTTGTTTCACTACATTCAAAGATCTGTCAAAATCAGTGGTGTTTGGAAGCCCGGTAGCTGCCATGAACAGTGAAGCGTGACACATAGCTTGCCATGGATTACAGAGCCCTGCACCAACGGGGAGGAGATATACAAGTCAAGATTGCTCCCTTGGAGTGATGGCCACGAGGGGAACAGACCCTGCATTCAGCATTCTAGCTTTCCAGAAGCATGTGTGAGGCACTGTGTGTTGATTAATGGTGATAAGTCAACTCCATTGGATTAAGAAGCACCTAACAGAATATTAAAGCACACTTCTGGGTGTGTTTGAGCAGGACATGAAGGTGTGATTGTGAGTATTATACATAGTCCTTCACCTGTTCCTTTCTAGGACTCTTTAATGCTCTGCCTCTGAACTGCCATGGACCTTAGTCATCTTTGCTATGACCTTCCATCAGGATTCTGTTTTGGAACCTGCTGACTACAGACTATATTCCCTAAATCTCAAATGCAATTTCTTTTCCTTTAAGTTGTGGGTGTTGTGTATTATGTCTCAGCAGTGAAAAGGCTGACTAATACAGATTGAGATATGATTTGTCTGATTCAGGGCATTAATGGGGAGGTGGAACACACCGAATGCCTGGTAGCTGCCTACAAGGGAGACCTGGATGGCTTGCCAGTGTAGAGCCAGGTAACTGGCAGTACTGCAGGCAAATATAAGGCAGTGTTATGAGTGGCAGCCTCTGTAACTGAGAGAGTACATGCACAAGTCTAGGAAGGTCACATCCTCCCAAAGGACTCAGGAATCTCTAGCCAGGATGAATAGTCAGCTTCCTCCTGCTCCAAGGAAGCTTCTAAACTAGGAGGATGACTATTTCTTCAAGTGTGCAGATTCAAAAACAAAGTTATAAGAGACACAAAGAAACAAACATATGGTCCAAGGGAGCAGAATATCTCCAAAATTGACCTTAAAGAAATGCAGGTACATCAATTATTTGACATAGATGTCATCATCATTACCAGAGAGATGGTCAACAAGCTCTAGGGAAATGATGAATAAACAAAATGAGACTATGAAGTGTGTACTGGTCACCTTCCTCATTGCTGAAACACACCTGAAATCCACAGTTTAAAGGAAGAGAGGTTTCTTTTGGCTCCTGGTTATACTCCATGGTCCAACAGCTCTACCACAAAAACAGCATGGCAGGGGGCATAGTGAAGGAAAGGCACTTACATCATGGTAACCAGGGAAGTTTGAGAATTTGGTAGACAGAAAAGGAGATACAATCTTCCAGGTCCCACCCCACGATGCTTCCTCTGATCAGATCCTACCTCCTAACAGTAAGTCTCTATAACACCCTCAGGGGTCAATCAGCTTCTCCATACCCTGCCTACGAGTACAAGGGTCTTTGGGTGACACTCTCTATCTAAACCATATTTTTCCATGAGAAATATCAAGCAATATTTTACAAGCTGAAGAATGCAATTAAACTGAAACATTTAGGTAGAATGTCCACTAGTGAATTTGATCAAGCAGAAGAATTAGCAAATTAAAAATAGGTCTTTTGATTTTTTTTTTTTTTTAGAGGATCGAAGAGAAGAAAGTGAAAGAGAATTAAGTCTCAGGAACTATTGAGATTCTATGAAGGAGACCTATCTACGTGGTACTGAAGTCCAAGGAGTGATAAAAGAAGCAGCAAGATTATTTAAAGAAATGACAGAAAATTTATCAAATTTAGGGCAAGAAATGGACTGACAGTCAAATTCAGTTGGCCCAATGAACTCCAACAAGAATAAACACAAAGTCACACCAAGATTTGGTACGATTAAAGTGAAAGAATGGAGAAAGCATCAAGGGAAAAGCTCTAAGAAAAAAAGACTTGTCACAAACCAAAGTACTCCCACAAGACTCTCAGCAGAAATAATGCAGGGCCAGAGAGGACTGCAATGATACTTTCTAATGCATACAGGAGAAATCCCTACCACAAAAGATTATTATATCAGGCAACAGTATCCTTTAAAAATGAGAGAAATGGAGCTTTTCCTGGAGAAATAAAAGAAAGGGAATGTACCACACTAGACCTGCCTTACTGGTCTATGGCATTATTCAGGTCCCCAGTTTGCTTACTGATCTTCCATTATTTTTTCTCTGGTCATGTTCTGTTCATTATTGAAATGGAATATGGGAGTCTATTATGTTTGTTATTTTCCCTATTTAGTTCTGTCAATGCTTGGCTCATATATTTAATAATCAGAGTTCTTTAAAGAAAAAGATACTAAATAGAAACACAAAGGTATAAAGCTCATAGGCAAAGGTAAACATATTTTAAAAAGCATGTGATGCTTTTAATACTGTAACAGTAGTATGTGAATCACTTTTTAATTATGGCATAGAAATTAAAAGTGAACAAAAATACAGCTACAAATACATGAATGGAATACAGTATAAAAAGATCTACTTAATGACATGAAATAACAAAAAAGGTATATGTGGGAAGAGTAAAATTATAGTTTTAGTATGTGATTGAAATTAAGCTTTGAGTTTCAGCTTAATTTAGTGTTATAAATACAAAATCTTTTATGTAAGCACAATATAAACCAACAAGGAAAAAAAAGCTATAGAAGATATATGAAGAAAAATAAGAGGGTTGGGTATAGCTCAGTGGTATAATCCTTGCCTAGCATGTGTAAGACCTTGGATTTTATACATAACACCATCATGATCTCTCCCCCACACACAACATGCGCACATGCGTGTACACACACACACACACACACACACACACACAGAGGAATCAATACAAGAGGAAAGAAAAACAAAAACAAAACCAAGACAAACAGAAAATATTACTAAGATGACACTAGTAAGTACTCCCCTATTGATATTTACTATAAATATAAACAGAATAAAGTTCTCAATAAAAAACAATAGACAGTAACTGAATGGATTTTTAAAAGACCCAACTATCTGCTACTTTGAGAGATTTACTTTAGATTTAGAAACAGACATAGCCAGGAAGAGAAATGATGGTAGAAAAAACCTCATAAAAATGGTAACCAAACGAGGAGACTTGGGTCATATTTACATCAGATAAAACAGCCTCCATGTCAGAACTGTTAAAGAGACAAAAAAAGGTATATTATGTAATGAAAATATGATCAAATAAGTAGGAAGGTATAATCATTATACATATATATGTATAACATTAGACTACCTAAATGAGTCAATACCGACAGATACAAATAGAAAATTAACAAACCCAATAGACTCCCATTTCCATTTCAATAATGGAGAGAACATGAAGACAGAAGATCAGTGCAATGGACCAAATATAGCTAACGCATACCCAGAGAGCATCACACACAACAGCAGCAGAACATTCAGCTTTCTACTTAAGTACATATGGAATGTTTTCTCTAGAATAGATTATGTCACCAAACAAGTCTTAAAATATTTTGGATAACTGAAATCATGGCAGTCATATTTCTCAAATACAACAGAGGGAAAATAACAGAAAGGTAAGTGGATATTTCACAAATACATGAAAATTGAACAAGATACTTTTCAGTTAGCAGTGGGGAAAAAAAGAAATAAACATAGAAATGGGAAAATATCAAGACAAATGAAAATAGACACAACATACAAAATTTTAAGTTTATAAGTACACACCTACATTTAAAAATTTCAATTTGATTTTATGCCTAATGTAACTAGAAAATAAGGAACAATCTAATACCAGTTAGCAGAATAAAGAAAAGTGAAAATTAGAACAGAAACAAATGCAAGAGAACTGCAAACCAAAAAACATAAGTGGACTAAGAATCTGCTTTTTTTTAATCAAGAAAACCAATAAATTATTAACTAGCCAGAAAGAACATAAAATCAGAAGTAAAAGAGGAGACACTGCAAATGATATTACAAAAGATAGATTATAAAAATTACAAGTATTTACCAACAAATTGAGTCACTTAAAACAAATGCATAGATTACTATAAAAATAAGACCTATCAAGATAGAATCATGGAGAAACAGAAAATGTGAGTAAATCTGTAAGTACAAAGGGAAAACCCTATGAAGACAACCCTCTGAAGAAAAATAAGCCTAGGACCAGATGGCTTTGCCAATGAATTCTAGAGACAGTTAAAGAATTAATTCAACCCAGAGGAGAGAACATGTCTGAACTCATGCGGACACTATGACCCTTGCCACCAAAATCAGAAAAAAGAAACAAACAAAAACTAGAAGAAAGTTACTACCATGACTCTGAAAAACACAAATACACAAATCCTAACTAAAATCTTAGCAAACTGTATTCAATAATACATTAAAAGGACCATTCGCCAAAAACAAAAGGGAGTTAGTTATCTTTAAAATGAAAGAAGAGTTTAATATATGGAAGTCACTCAAAATGATACCTGCATTAGCAGAACAAATGGTGAAAAAAATCAAATCACTATCTTAACAAATAGTACTTGAAAAGTTTAGTATTCTCTCATGCTCAATGCACTAAACAAATTAAGAACTGTCTGACATGATTTTAGATATATACACAGAAAATCAAAAAGGTTTTCCTTAAAATCTTTTAGAAATAATAAAATGAGCAAAGTTGTACAATACAAAATGCACAAAACAAGTTGCATTTCTATAAACAATGAAGAATCGAAAAAGAAAATCAATGACCTATCTAGAACAACATTATAAAGTACACAAAATACTGAGTGATAAACCTGATCAAGGAGCCAAAAGATTTAAACACTGAAAACTATAAAACAATGTTAAAATGAAGTAAAGAAGACACAAGTAAATGGAAAAACATAATGTGTTTAGGGATTGGATGACAATTATTAAAAATGTCTATACTATTAAAAAAATCTGCAGAACCAGTGCAAACTCTATTAATACTCTAAAGGTATTTTTTTTCCAGAAATAGAAATATAATCCTAAATTTCATGCAGTATGACAAAGAACCCCAAATGGCCAAAAATAATCTAGATAAAGAAGAAAAATGTTTTAGGACTCACATTACTGACTTCAAGATATATTTTAAAGTTATTGTATCAAAAAATATGGTACTATCATAACACAGACCAACTTAAAGAACAGAGAGTCCCATAAAATCCCACATATATAAGGTTAAATAATCTTCAACAAGGATGCCAGTGTTATACAGTGAGGAAAATGCAGTACCTTCAACTGCAAATGGTTGGTGAGAAAGTGTTTACATATATACATAAAAGAAAAAGTAGATCCATATATTGCTACACATGCACACACATGTGCACTCATGCACACACACATACACACACACACACACACACACACACACACGCAAATTCAAAATGGATTACAGATCTAAATACTGAAGATGTGAAGTCACAAAATTCCTAGAAGAAAACACAGGATAAAAACTTCAGAACACTGAGGCTGGCTATGACTTCTGGAGAGACCCACAAAAAGCACATTTAATAAAATCAATGACAGTTGTAACTGTATTAAACTAAAAAGCTCTACACAGCAAAGAAGAAAACAGTTTTCTGAGATGGTAACTTGGGAAATGGGAGAAAATATTTGCAATGTATATGACTAGCAATTAATGCTTAAAAACATAAGGAACAACTCACTTCAACTACAAAGACAGTAAGTAACCTGTTCAAAAAGCAATTAATTTAAATAGAATTTTCTCTAAAGACATACAAATAACCAACAGGCATTGAAAACATGCTTAACATGATTAATTACCAGGAATATTGCAAAGGTGGCATCATTGATAAATAATGTGTACATAAATTGTATAAACAAATAAATTGTACTGTTTCTGATTCCTGGTAAAATACCTAACACCCAGGGCAGAGAGAGCTACAAAAGTACAAAGATTTCCTACATTTATCATCAAGATGAATGGAATTATTAGGTATCATGAACATATATTACTAAAAAAAAATACCTGACACCTATAATTTAAAGGAGAAAGTTTTATTTTGGCTCACATTTGAGAGTCCAGTCCATGGTGGGCTGTTTGCAAGGCACAACCATCATGGCAGATGAGCCTGGCAAAGTGAAAGAGCTTCGCTCATGGTGACCAGGAAGCAAAGCACAGGTACAGTGCCAGAGAAGGGCACCAGAAAAAGTGCTCCAAAGTTACACCTCCGAGAACCACTCAGACACACCTGGAAATGTGTTTTACTAATATCTCGGACATCTCTCAAGTCAAACAGGTTGATGATCCAGTGACACTGTGTCAAAAATATAATAAATATATTTAGACTTCATATTCATTTCTGGCACATGTTCCTAAAACCTCCGGGAATTCTTGATTGATAGAAGTGTCCTTTGTGTGTTAATGAGATAACTGGTGGCAGGTAATCCTTGGATGGCTTCAGGACGGATAGCCAGAAAGATCAAACAAACCAGGATTTAAAGCCCCAATTCCCAGTCCCCTAGGTCACCAACCAGAATAACAAATATAAATGATTTAATCAATCATTTTTACATAACGAAGCCTCTGTAAAAACCCAGAGGGGCTGGGTTCAGAAGAGCATTTGGAGGGCTGAACAGATGGAGGATCCTGGAGCGAGGTGCACCTGGAGAGTGCATGGAAGCTGTGTGCCATTCTCCCATATCCTGCCCTGTGGATCTCTTCCATCTGGCATTTATCTATAACCTTTGCCATATGATTTCTAATAAAAGGGTAAATAAAGCTAAAAGGTTTTCCTGAATTCTGTGAGCCATTCTGAGAAAGTGAGGATGGGGTTGTGGGAACTCCTGATTCACAGCTCATGGGTCAGCAGCATGGATGATAATCTGTTACTTGTGACTGGCATCTGAAGTGGGTGGCAGTCTCTTGGGACTGCAACCCAATTTGTGGGATCTGGAACTTTCTCAATGCAGATGCTGTCACAATTGAGTTGAATTAGAACACACCCAGGTCGTGTCTGCTGGAGAATTAAGGAATCATAGAAGACTTCTGTGTTGGGTGTGAGAGGACAGTGGGAAAGATAACTTTCATTTTTCTTATTTATAATAACAATTCAAAATCACAACTAAATATCCCCTCACGAACATTAGGATGGCCACTACAAAGAAACAACAAATAACGAGTGTTAATTAGGAAATTAGACCCTTTATGTACATAGTTGAGATGTAAAATGCTGCAGTGACTTTGGAACACAGCATGGGGTTCTATATTTATCTAAAATAAATAAAATAAATACTGTATCATGAAGAGATAGTTGCACTCCATGTTTACTGCAGCATTTTTCACAATAACCAAAGGGGTAGATAACCTAAATTTCCATGATGAATGAATAGGTTAGAAATTGCAATACAAAGAAAATACCATGCAGCTTTAAAAAAAAAAGATGGTTCTGAAATAATGCTACTACACGGATGAGCTTTGAGGACATTTTGTGACTCCAGATAAGTCAGTCAAGAAGAACAAATTCTGCCTGATTCCTCTTACATCACTGAGATTATCTAAAATTACCTAAATCAGCCAAACGCACAAAAGCACAGTAGAATAGTGGTTGCCAGGCGCTGGAGAGGGTGGACTTAGAAAACTGCTCTGCAGTGGGTGAAACATTTCACTGAGACAGATAACACTGGGCCCACAGTGAACACTGCTGTGCCATACATTTAAAAATACAAGATGGTAGAGCACTTGTTTGCTTGTTTGTTTAACCAGAATTAAAAAAAAAAAAAAAATCTTGCTTCAGACACCACTGAGGGCAGTGTTGTTACTGCCTGGCTTATCAAGTGCACTGAAATTCTGCTGGGCTTTCCTTGGAATACGGTACTCTTTGTAGTCAAGAATCCAGTCAACACACAACTGTTCTTACCTCCACAGAACTAGGAAAAGACTGTCCTTCAGAAAAGCAGAACCTACACATGAACCCCACACAGATCTCCAGAATCTGAGACTATAAAAAAACGGATCTTGGCAAGGAATAGACTTGGGTGGTTTGGAATATATCTTCACTCTTAAGTACGAGTATATCAGGACTGAAATGAAAATGAATTTGTCTGCCTTTAGGTAGGACTGAAATCAAGACAGGTTAAATAACAACATAGATTGAAGGCTGTAACTAATCTAGTGTAAATACCATTTGAGGTCTGACCAATTTATGCTCCAAAATCCTAAATGAGCAATTAGAACTTAGCTCATTCATTCCTCTGATAGAGTGTGCACTGTGTATGTGTGTATCTGAACCAAATATTTCAACAAAAAATAAACGCACCATGAACTTGATCAGTCTTGTGGGTGTTTGATGTGAGGTTTTGTACAGAGTATTTACAAGGGGTACGCTCATAAAGTTTTGTGGGTTTTATTTTCTATCTGTTGTATTTTTACCTTTTGCAAATAAAGAACTGTTCCCTTCAGGACAGCATAAAAGGTTTTCCATCCTCGCTTTCCTCTTGGAGCTGGAAGAGAAAAAAATGTAATATTTTATTTGAAAGAAATCAGCATTTTAGAATGAGAAGCTAAAATATAACCAGCAACCCCCTCTTAGTAGCTATCAAAATGAATAATGATGAGCTTCATGGTGTGCCAGGCAGTGTATTTCTCCTTTATTTTCTTGTTTATTCCTCACATATACTTGCCAGGTAAGTATTAAGACTCTTTTATAAAATGGAAGTACAGAGAAATAATCAGCTCAAAGTTATGCAACTAGGAAGATGAAAAGCTGCAAATGCAACCCAGCATGGCTTCAATCTGCAGCATGGCTCTACCTTTTGTCTTCCAGTAGAGATGATTTACAGAGTGACAGACTAAAAAAGCCAGATTGGAGCTTAAAGACTAGATTGTGAGTGGACCATTCATCCTTTCCTGGCATTTATCTCTTCTCCTCTCCTCACTGGATTATAGCCTTAACTGCTGCCATTTCCAACGCAACCTGTGCAGATCTCCACCACAGATCTTGCTGCAATGCAATTTGTTTTTTGGTCTAAACTTCTTTCACTGTTCTGCAAATGGCTTGAGAGCAGCTATTTATCTTTGAAATTTACAGAACCAACAGCAAGGCAGACATTAGGCATCAATGCAGACATTCTCCAAATGAATTATTTCAGAAGCTTTTATGCTTTCTTGTTTAATTTTTGAAATACAAATTAGAATATCTCTACCTATTTAACGAACTCTTAGAAATTGTTCTGGTAAAAGCATACATTAATAAAACAGTTTTCTGCTTAGTCTTAATGCTAATAGAATTAAAATCTGTAGCAAGACAATGTTATCACCTAAATGTTTTCTAAACATTTTCTTAGTTCAAATAGACAAGCAAGACTATTTACTTATAATTTTTTTCAAATATTTTACTGCTTTGAGATATTTAACTTGGATACCTGACTCTGTAGGAAGTATATTCTTAAGCAAATCAATTAAATCTCATTTGACTGAACATTTGGAACTCTTAGGCTTGGAAGCGAGGTGACTTCCACCTACAGAACTCCAGGTCTCCTGCCAGCACCACACTGAGATACCCACCTGGCAAGAAAGGCCTCATAACATCCGCTCTGCAGGATTCCAGGGGAAATTAAAAAATAACACCCTTTCTGTTTCCATTAGGGGAGGTTTAAAAGTGTGCACTCGAAAATATATGATCAAAATAACCATCCCATAATCTTCTCCTTAAAGAAGACCAGAGACTAATATAAAAGAGAACCAACATAAAATAAATATTTACTACCCTGTTCCACAGATGACAGATTGTGACATGGCCTGCATGCGAACTCAGCACACAGAAGTTACTGGGAGATGTGGGAGCCATCAGAGAGAAGAGGGGTCAGTGGAGGTGGCGGGGGAAAGCAGACCTGCTGGCTTCCAGCCCCTCGGAGACCTCACCTTGCTCTATACCTGTCCTCCTTGCCCTATCCTGCCTTGGAAACTGCTACTCACTCACTCAGCATCTCAGGACTTCAGCTGCTTTATTTTAAAATACAGGTCATGTGTGCAATTTAAGGCAAAGCGCAGGCTAAATGGTGAAGAAACTTACAAGAAAACTATTTATTTTGATATTTATTATCAAAGTGAATAATGAGGAGCTTCATGGTTATTTAAAGGTATTTAAAGGCTTTCCTTGAAGCTTTACAGTTAGTTTAGTAGAATCTTGAGATTCTTTCAGTTCAAAACATACAAATCTATCTTTCAGCTTTCCAAGTAAAATCTGTCTATGGATCCATGTAAATGGTCTTTATTCTTAGCATACAAAATCTCCTAGAAACGATTCCACAGAGCTCTCTGGGTGAGATGTGATGGTTAGCATCACTCTTGAGTTACTAATGTGGTCACCCTCCACTGCACCATTACTGACCCAGCTTTCCAGAAGGTAGGACCTAGTCTTATCGTTGGTCAGTTACAGGTTAGTTGTTTAAGATACAAATGAAGCAACACACAACCTCTCAACAAGACAAAAAACCAAACACCCATCAATATATGGCTAGTGTGCTATAAAACAGTGCCCTGAATGACAGACGTGCCAATTCAACTAACTCCCATCATGATCCAAAGAGCGTGGCACTATTATTACTTCCACAAACAAGCAAGTATAAAAAAGAGGAATTCAGGAGAAAGGGGAACATAGTGATTGGCTGGGCAGGTGCTCTAGAGGCGGAGTCAGGTCTTCTGACTTTAAAACCCGCACTCAGCACGGGAACACAAAGGGCTGATACAGGAGGGAAGAGCACTGGTCCCTGTGTGAGCTGTGGAATGGGTGGTGGTTAAGGGCATAGCCTATATGCTGTTAAGCACATAAAACAGTAAAAAACTGTCACGGCAGCTGTGTAATGAACACAGTGAGAAGAACAAAGGAAAGGATTACCAAACTAAAACTTTGTTTCTGGTCAAAAGGAGAGAGGTGGTAGGAAGTTGGTATAGAGATGTATTTTAACAAATACCCAGGTATCTGCTAGGAGAGGGGTGTTAACCAAACTTCATTAAAATATATCACTTTTATGTCTGGATCATGCTTTCATAGCAGTTCTTAATATGTGCATGTCAAATCCAAAGATACTTGTTTTCCCTCCCCAAAATACAAGGGCCTAGGAATGTGTTAATTCTGATAATGTACCATCATCTTTATGTTAGAACAGGCTCTATTAACTTAGCTTAAACAAACTACTGAGATAGGCATGATTTTTGAAAAAAAAAAACTGCTACTATTCTGTTTAAGATTTACCCTCTTGATTACAGACACTCTTAAGGACAGAACCTAAGATAAAATCAGCTGGTCAGTGCCACAAAGAAAAAAACATGTACACTGGGTCAACTCAAGCTGCACATATTGCTGCGCTCAGGAATATAAATGTGAACATGCATAATAAATAAAACAGAACAATTAAAAAGCAAACACTAGAAAATAATGAGGTAGGACTCTGATTTGGAAAGCAGTTTCTTACATGAATGGAATACATGGAGCAAAATGTGACCGGTTTTCTTTGAACTCTGCATTAGAAAGTCTAAGCCTTATTGGTGATTTTAAACCCCAGGGGCCACCTGTGATAGATGACCACTGGACAACTGAGAAAATTTCCACTCTCTGCTTATTCATAAAGGATCTAGTTAAGGGGCTCACACTGGCACCCCACTTTCAGGGACTCCTTCAGACTACCCTCCCAGAGCTTGCTTTTTTCTTATACTGCCAATAAACACCTTCCCTCTAACTACTTCCCTCTGTCCATGATTTCATTCTTGAACTTCATGAGGCAATGGGCACAGTTTTTACAGTGTCAGCTGTTTCAGAAACTTTGTTTTCTACTTTTTCTTATAAAACTATTTCCACAAAATAGTCTAGATTAATAATTACATTTCATAATTCATAATTACATTTTACACTTTTGTCTACCTTAAAGCTAAAAGATATGTCTTTAGATTCTTTTTATTTAAAACATGGTTTTTCTTTGTGCTTTCTTTATATTATTTCAGATAATTTGAAAGCATTGCTTTGGGGGGGGTACTGGAAATCCCACTGCATTTTTGAATACTGTCTTGTCCTCTACTGTCTCTACTGCATTAGCCCCCTCTAACACTCTATTTCTTTTTCCTTCCATGTGTCTTTACTACCTCTTCATATTCTTCACCTGTTTTGTTTTGGAGCTCAAAGTTGTATAATTTTGGCTCCTGTACTATTTGGCCCCTCCAAATTCAGAAATGCCTGGTAGGGTTAGAGTCCCAGGATTAGCTTGTCTCCCTCGATTCTTACACTCATGCCTTATTCCGGGACTCTTCAGACTTGCCTTTGACTGGCATGGGTTCATCTACTTTCTAACAGGTGTTTAAAAATATCTTCTCTATCAGTTTTAATAGTGGGAGAGTTCAGAATCTATAGGCCATAATATTGTGAAGAATAAACTTTCTGGCTCCTTTTCTTCTTTATTTCCTTCATTCCTTCCTTCAATCTTCCCTTTTATTTTCTTTTTCTTTCTTTCTTTTTTTTTTTCCTGGTACTGGGTATTGAACTCACACCCTCGCACTTGCCAGCCAGGTACTGTGCTGCTGAGCTGTATCCAGGGGCCTTTCTCTTTCTTTTTTCTTTCTTCCTTTTTCCTATGAATTTATTCTAAGAATTTAATCTAGAGAGAATTCATTCTGAGGAGACATTGGGAGTGAAGACAGGGAGAAATGTGAACAAGAGAACCAGTGGAGAGGCTATAGCAATAACTCAGATAGGGAAAAGGAGCCAAACTCAGATAGACATGTACCATCACTTATGACAAAGGAATGGAGAGAGGAAAGGTAGTAGATCTGAGCATGTAGACTGCAATGCTGTGCCCACTTGGTTAGCATTATACTCATACAATATATGATCCAAAAACCTCCGTAGGTAGGTATTGCTTTGACTTCACATTAAGATCCCCATAATTAATTACATTTGCAGTCCTCAAAGGTAAGCTACCAAGGAGACTGTCCAACTAAAGACTTCAAAGCTATCATATGAGAACAGAGGGAGATACAATTCTGGGACATCCTCTAATCTGTTAATGCTAGGCTCTTCATTGCTCCTAGCTACAAATCTCAGAAGAGAGGTGCAATGCCCATGTCTCCCCTCTGCAGTGTTGCTGGCCTAGCTTTTTTGCAGAATGATAATAAAATTAATGGCATCAATAATTATGGGACTAGTAACAGCAGTAGTTAATGTTTATTGAACACATACTGCTTAAGTTGCAAGACTTGACATGTACAAATAAAGCCCATAAATCTTAGGTACCCCAGGAACCATCCTCATTTATAGATGTGAATCTGAGACTCCACCTGACACGCAGCACTTGGTTCCCCATAGCACTAGGCACTTGCACTGTGGTTTGCATACAGGGAAGGCCACTGAAAGCACACTCAGGAAACAGTGTTTGGGTAACTCTGAAATCCTGAAGTGAGCAAATTACTTAACAGCTGATTTTGCAGGGATACTGACCTATCAGGAAAAACACCATCTCAAAGGGTCTGGGGGCACATTTATGGTAAACAGTATGCATAACTGTACCAGTATTGCACTCCTGGAGACTCAATCCTGTCTTGGGAGCTGCTGCCTGTCCACTGGAGGTTTAAAAGAAAAAAGGCAACAAGACTTTGAGATTGTTATTCTGCATCACACACAGACACAGACACATGCAGAGAAAATATATTTCTGCAGATGAAAAATGGGCAGTTTCTCCAAAACTGAGTGATGCTGGAACCAGCATTGATTCTTCAATATTTCAAACCAGTCATTTCCTCATCTTTATTACATGTTGGAAGGAATCCTTTTGGACATATAAAGTAGTGTGAATAATTTAGTTCTGTTCTTCATAGAAAAAGTGAAATGCATAGCTGGGAGTGAAAGAATAGGCTGTCACCTGCTTTCAAAAACAGGATGATATAAAGTAGCCCTCAGCAATAAAATATACAGCAATGGATATAAGCCAAAATAAAGTTGTTTTTTAAACCCCCAAAGCAATTCTCTTTACACAAAATTTATATGTATATGTCATACTCCCCAATTTTCACTGAACTGAGGAAGTATTATATTAAAGATTCTAAGATTTTAATTTTTCTATTTTATTCAAGGGAAATGCATTTTTTCCTATACCAAAATTTTGTCCTATTTTTGGTCACTATTTTTCATTCCCCAATCATCTACTCTTTCCTTTTCTTTAGTATCATAAATAGATAATATTCAAAGATACAGTTTGCGTGACTCATTTTTTAAAATTTAATACCCCATCAACCTGTCTTTCTTATTTGCTACCTTAGCTGTCTCACGTGAAATAAAAATGCTTCATTTTCCCTTACAGGGAAGTCACATACACACATTAATGAGAAGGAATTTTCTCTCAGAGCCTAATGAAGAATCACAGCCTAAAGGCTAACGCTAAAGCCTCTGCCAGCCCAAAAAACAGAAATAGAGGGGGAGATAGTTCTCATATCAAATATTTTCAACTGGTTTAGGTTCATGAAGAAAGTTATTCAAAATATAGTACCATAGAAAGATCTCCTACTTGCTGAACTTGGAAATGATTAAATCAGCATAAGTTCTTTTATACTAATGCAATGAAGACAACTCTATATTAGATTTGTTAAGAGCATAAGATATTCAATAAATTGCTTTATTTCCCTAGTAACGATATATGAAAACTAGGCAAAATTCTCAAAGTGTCTCTCCTGCAGAATGAAGAACTTAGAAAGAAGAAAGTAACATTGTTCATCAAATAAGCAGGTGACAACTCAGACAAGGAGAAAATCGATTGCAACATATTTGTAAAGGGTTTAAACAAATTCTTAGATTACAGACCACCACTTATTCAGTGAAGCCAAGAGTAATCCCCAGTTTTCTTTTACCAAATAATCTCATGCGCCCAAAGAAATACTGTACAAATTAACCTTAATTAACAGAATGGAGTTTAGGCACTTTCAGATTGGCTTTTGAAGCAATGGAGTCCAAGTTGAGCATAACAGGTTGCCAGTGGGAGAGGAGTCACACAATTCTACATAAACAACTGATAGTATTAATCATTCTTACTTCTGCAACAGGGTGGTAGAAGTAAAATAGTAGTGCTGCCATGATGTATTTACAAAGTATTTATCATTGAAACACAAAACAATTTACACATTTTTAAAAATTAAATTAATCCTTGTAATATTTCTCTTAAAGATATGAAAGCATTGTCAACTTTTATAAAAGGAAAATCAGGCAACCTTAAAAGAACCTGAAATACACGTTCATTGTTTTCTCAGGAAAATATTTCCTACTTCCATGAAACAGGAATAGGTTATATTATTGATAGACAACAGAATAACAAACAAAAGAGAGAACTGGGAGAATAACCCACCCCAAGTTCCTGCTTCTCCATGTGGCTCCACACCTATTATGAAGCAATAAAAACTTTACTCCTACAGTGATCTTCCTGCAATGGCAGAAAGCATTTTGAACTGCAAGCTAGGCACTTGCAGATTTTATTTGCCCCTTAACATTATTTCTCTGATTTTAGATATCACCTAACATTCTGGTTACAAATCTGTAATGTGGATTTGTTATACTGTATCATCATGAGCACTATTATGGTGTGTGACTTTATAAATAAGATTAGGACATATTTACCACACCCCTAGAGAGTTCATGTTCCTTCACTCTCTCCAAAGCCTAGCTGTGTTCTTTTTTCAACCAGGCTAGCCATTTCTTTGTTTGTTTGTTTATTTATGTATATTCAGAGACAAGGTCCCACAAAATCGATAAATTGCCCACACTGGGCTCACACTTGCGATCCTCCTTCCCCAGCCTTTCAGAGTATTGGGATTAAAGTTAGAAGCCACCAGAACTTGCTGATTTTTAATAAACTCTTCAATAAACTGAGACAGTTAAATTAGCAATGAAAGTGAAGGAAGCACAATAAGCTATATAAATCAAATAGAGCATGGCACTAATCCAAGATAATCACAGTAGAATTTAAGGACATAAAATGATGAGGACATTATGTAAGCATATACTTTTAAACAGAGTTTTGAGGGATTAAAGGAAAACCAAAAGAAAATGTTTTTCTTTTGGTCTTGTCTACATATCTATAATAGGTCAATAAACAGAAAAGGGGATTCTAACACTGTAAATTGTCACTATTGTATATCAAGAACCCCTTGGACACAAGTTAACATAGTATTTTTTTTAATGTTTTATGAGAAAATATTTGCAGTCAGAGAACCTGATTTGAAATATTGATTTCATTGTGGTCATTTAGGCCAAGTCATCCAGGCAACTCTTTACCTCTGGAAACTGGGAACACAGTACCTATGCTTCAAAAAGTTATACTAAGAAATTAGATAAGTTAATATGCATGAAGTCTTTTATTTATTTATTTATTTGTTTATTTACTTTTTGTACCAGGAATTGACCGTGTGCTTGCTAGGCAGGCGCTGTGCCACTGAGCTATATTCCTGGTCCTGTATGAAGTCTTCAAAAGCTTTTTGTTTTGTTTTGTTTTTCTCTAAATTAAGAATACTGTCTGTCAAAGATGGTGCATCCAATTTTCATGCTAACATGCAATTTTTCAGTATTACAGGTAGTCAGAATTTTTTTCCTCTGGCAAAATCAATAGTTTGAGACTTTCTCCTCTATATTGGTGACATATTTTTTATCTGAAGCAGTGCTTGGCATATAAAACCCTAATTCAATGAATGGAGCATGAAAAGCAGCAATTAAATAACACATTTGTCGCGTCCACATAGTACTAAGCCCTCTGATGATAATGCAGATATCAAACATGAATACAAACAGAAGGAGCAGTATGCCAGGGAGAAAGGTTGATAAAAACCACTCTACCGGAGGAACAAGCTACAAAGATATTCACATATAACTTTTAGAAATATCCTTCCCCACTCAGCTAGGAGAGAATTCACTGCCCATCACTACTAGAAGAGAAGAAAAAAATTAAGTGATGGCACTAGGAGCATAAAAGAGGGCAGATGGGACAAGAATGTGTGTCATTCGCTCAGGGTTACAGGAGACACGAGTAGGAAGCGGCGTAACTATGACTCAATGCCATATTTTTCCCAGGAAAAACAGAAATATGACAGTCATGGAGGAGTTTTTAAATCTTGTTTTATAACCCTCGCACTATCTCATCTCTTTCTAGAACATTCCTTGCTCGATATTGTCATCCCTTGCTGGTGTTGTACTTTAATCAGACTTTGTTTGATGTCAGCTCACCCAGGTGTGTACTCTACTACCCCCTGAAACCCAGTACTGCACACTTCTTTCACTCTCTCCAAATCCCAGCTTTGTTCTCTTCAGCCGGGCCTTTCAATTGATTCAATTATTTTTATTTACTTATTTTTATGCTGAGACAATGGTCCTACAAAACTGATAAATTGCTCAGGCTGGGATCAAACGTGCAGTCCTCTTTCCCAGCCTTTCAGACTATTGGGATTGAAGTTAGGAGCCACCAGAACTTGCTGTTTTTAATATACTTGTCAGTAAAGTGAGCATACAAAAAGTTACTCAAGTTCACCAAGTTCATCTATATGAAAGTGATTAACACTGAAAATCCAAGAAAATCAAGCACAACAATGTTTTTTTTTTCATAATTTCTTGAACAATTTATGGAGTTCTTTGTAAAATTTTATAAAACAAAAGGCAAAGTGTTGAAATAAAATGCAAGGTTAAATCCCTGCAGTCTGAAAAGTGCCAAATCAGCCAAGTAGGTTTACCAAAAGATACCAAATCAGGTTTCCTGTGTAAGCATCCTATGACCTAGGGGAGGACATAGTCAGAGAGCCTGCTGAGCATGCACTGCTACAAATAGCAATTCAAATAAGTCCCTGTAATTGTAAAACAGCCCAAGGCTCACCGGCACCTTTAAAAGACCTTCTGGGCAAAAGCTACTGTAGGTCAATAAAAGTAATTCACAGCGGCAAGGATGAGCAGTGCCAGACAGAATCTGTTCTCCAGAGAATGTGGTGGCAGCCCGAATGCTTCCTACACCCAAGAGTTCCAGCAAAGATCTCTGGCTTTTCCTTCACAGATGGAGTTCCTGATCCATACAAGCTACAGGGCCAGGTCTGTACCTTACTGCCTGCACACAAGTGCCTAAACCAAAAACCAGACTTGAGAAATGATGCCACTGTATGTCCACCTCAGCTTTTCCCAGCTGTATTTTATCTAATTTCTAGTAGTCTCAAGTGCTCCCACCTGTACATTAAAGGACTACCGGGGTATGCACCAGAAGCACTACGGACATCAGTGTTTGTCAAAGGAACTAAGTACTGCTAAAACACCACTGGTGTCAACTCATCCAGTCTTTTCTATCCCCGATCTGTAAACTGCAGTTGGTGCTGTCTGCCCTCTGGATCCCAGGTTCCACATCTGCAAATTCAACCAACTGCACGTATTTGAAAATATTTTTTAAAAACAAGTTCCCCAAACAAAACGAATTTGCTATGCAATGAGCACTAGGCTGGGTGAATCCCTGCAAAGGAACTAGCGCTTACGCGCACTCTGCCGAAGGCAGTCGCTCCCTGTTTGGGCACTGTTTAGCTGGAATCTCATTTCTGTACTGTGTAGTTGGGCCTGGCATGGGTTGCATCTGTACTAAAGATTTAAATTTTGAGGGGGGCATTTTTTCCCTAAGAACTACACTATAGCAGCTATTTACATAGCATTTGTCTTCTATTAGGTATTATACATAATCCAGAGATGATTTAAAGTGTACTAGAATATGCTCACAGATTATACGTAAAGATTGCATTAGTAGCTTCTGAACCAATCTCTTGCAGATATAGAATTTAAGTGCATTTTAAAAGTTCTCAAGAGCATATTAAAAAGAGAAAATACACATGATCTTACCATAGGCATTGTTCTTCATTGATAATTATAGTATGGTAAATGTTATACTTTCCCTCATATGTCACTGTTTGGCAAATGTTGCATTTTTAGAGTTAATTATATTTAATTATGATTTTATTATATTTTACTAAAAAATATGTTAAATAACAGAAAACATTGATTTTTCCCCAGACAACATATTATATCTGTCTAGCATCACTCTCAAAAATAAATACATACTTTAAAACTTTTGTAATTACATTTATCACTTTAACAAAGATTGAAAAAGATGACATTGTTGTACAATATTTTACTTAATGCACCTTTTGCTGTGCACTGAGTTGTTTCCAAGATGATTTTTTTTTTGAGACAGCGTCTCACTATGCAGTTCAAGGTGGTCTTGAACTCATGAAGAGCCTCCTGCCTCAGTCTCTTGAGTGCTGAGATTACAAGTGTGAGGCACTGCACCTGCACAGTGACGATATTCTGCAGCTGAAATAACTGAGCTCCTTCTCTGTGGGAGGCACCCTGCCAAGTATAATGACAAGGATAGCCTTGGCTGCTCAAAGACCTTATGTTAGAGCTCAAACCACTTTATTACCCCACCCTTCCACCAAAAACTGCAAAGTGGGAAGGGGAAGGAAAACTTCAGCCTAGTTTTAAAATAATTGCTTTCCTTTGCCTCTTACTAAAGAGTTTTCTGCACTTTACATTCACTTCTTCAGACTATGTATAACCATAATCTGTACAACCAAGATTTCATGGACTTGTTGCTATTCAGTGCTCAGCTCTCAGCCGAGTGCTACTACTCAGGTGCATACTATCACTGACCATCTTCCCCATCAAGAGCACTGCTTTGAACTTTGAACTGAATCAATGACTTAACTAGTTTCAGAACTCAAATTCTTAAGTCAGAACTGTGTATCAGCAACACTTTTGTAGGTGAATTTTTCTTTTTAATCATGGGGATTAGTATCTTTAGGAAACTAGTAGTCCTTGCTTACCTGTTTTAGATATCCAATAGCACTCGAAAAGTATTAAATGGAAAATTCCAGAAATGAGCAATTCATAACTTCTGAGCTGGATGCTACATTGAGCAGTGTGACATAATCTCAAGGCAAGCTGCTCCAGCCAGGTCAGGAAGTGAATCATCCCTTTGTCCAGTTTTCCACGCTGTGCACACAGTGCGTCAGCTGCCCTACCTAACATCTTTTATCTTGGTATTGTGGAACCTCCCTGCTGTGTCCAAGTAATCTTTATTTTACTTAGTAATAGCACCTAAGCACAATAGTAGCCATGCTTGCTGAAGGGAAGCCATAACATACTCCTTTAGGAAGCAGAGAAAAAGTTTATGCTAAAGTTGCCAAAACTATGGCAAGAGCAAATCTTTCATCCATAAAATTGAAAAGGAAAAAGCAACCCATGCTAATTTTTCTGTTGCTCCTCAAACTACACAGCGATAGCCATAACAGGTGACAAATGCATCGCTAAGATAGAAAAAGGCATTAATCATCAGGCTCATTACCACCCACAATTTCAGGCATCCCCTGAGGATCCTCCCTACCCCAAGGGAGACAACTGTACTGTATTATTACTTATATTTCGTTGACAGAGATTGAACCCATGCCTACTAAGCTTGTGCTCTACCAGTGAGCTACATCCCTGGTTCCTGCACTGTATGTAAATTTTCATCAGATTACTGAAGAAATGGATACCTTGCCTTAAATTATCATAGTTGAGTTACAAAACTTATTTTCCTCTTTCTCTTAAAAGTTAACTAAACCTTAACGGTAAACAGAACAAGCCACCAGCAAAAATAGAATCACTTCTTAAAAAATCAGATGTGGTGAAAACTGTGCCTGCCTCTTTCAGAAAGAAATACGTCAGAGATTCTGCACAGACTTTTTTGGTGCTTAAAGATTGGCAGTTTATATTCCGCTGTTCCTCATCAAAAGCACTGCTTCTGAGGAGACTGGTGGGTGGCCTGCTTTCACCAACTTTATTGCAGAAAAGGATGGATTTTGAATTAAAGGCACAAGCCATTGAAATGGAACGTTGAAAGCAAAAACTTACTCTTTCCATCCAAATGTAAAATGGTGAAGAGGTTTATCCCATCTGAAACTGAGATGCCACCAAACCTCACTGTCATGAACAAATGCCTACTTGGGCATTCCTCAGCTAGGGTCACTGGTGTTCAACGACCTTGTGTTGCAGCTCAAACCACCTCATTACCTACCCTTCTGAGGACAGCAAAGTGCAAGGCAGAGAGTAAACTTTAGCCTCGTTTTAAAATAAATGTTTTGCTTTGCTTTCTCTTAACATCTTTCTCTAACAGGAGACAACTGTCTTGTGTATGTGTGTTGGTGGGGGTATCACCATTCCACTTTTATTACCTCTTAATTATAGTGTCACTGTTCCCAATGTTATACAATAGCACAGATTTCTGCCTGCATTGCCATTCTAAACTCTATTTTCAGATGTGTGACTCAGAATAACATCTACTGTCTCACATTTGACATGTGGGACTAAATTTTCAGAACTGTCGATGACAGCCAAGTGTGTAAATCCCTCTAGAGCAAGTGAACCTCCTTAACTAACCTTCTGCAGGTGCCACTCAGCACTCCTTGGGCCCAAAGTATCTGACGTGACATGGGAACTATGTGCCACCAAGGATTTTCACATCCTCAAAAAGCAGTCAATATCAGAATATTTGAAATCAGAAATTAATCATGGGTAGGCAAAGCAACTGAAGAATCTATACTAACACCACCATAATATGATTAGAATATTTAAAAATTACTAAGGAGCGATGTCCATGTGATGACCCTCTTCATTCCCTGCCAACTCCTCTAGTCTCTTTCCAAAAGCATCTACCCTTTAACATTTGAGCTACTTTTCCCTGTAGTTAAGTACATGAATACCACAAAGCAATGCATTTCTTCCACTATGTCAGAATGGGTTAAGAACATTCTTTAGTGGGTTTCTGCTGCAATAGATGAAGATTTAGCAAACTCTACAACCCCATTTTATTTTCCTAATATTTATTTATATTTATATTAATCTTTGTGATGTATGGAAGTATGGTGACTTTTGTCTGTCTGAGCACTTTTCCCCTTGCTTTATTGAAGCATTACTCACGAATACAAAAATTGTATAAATGTACAGTGTACAGATTGATGTCTTACTACACGCATATACTGTGAAATGATTACCACAATCAAATTAATTGATGTAACTTTCACCTCACACGGGTATCATTTTCCCATGTATTTTTAAGCTGACAGGTAAGTGATGATATTTCTTTTCATTCTTCGCTACAGGCAGCATCTTTCAACTTCCTTCTGTAAGAGGAGGACAATGCCGCTCTTTTTTTGCTTCCTTTCAGCTCTGC
The DNA here is from genome assembly GCF_034190915.1 of Cavia porcellus. NCBI lineage: Eukaryota > Metazoa > Chordata > Mammalia > Rodentia > Caviidae > Cavia > Cavia porcellus. The sequence goes on from NW_026947507.1 coordinate 32,397,775, forward strand.
TCTCCACTGTTACCTCTCAGTTCTTTCATCTGGACTCTTACAGGGTCACACTGCACAATTTGTACCCGTGTAACCAAAATTTAACTGTTCGTATTTCTAAAGGTGAGCAGTGAGTATAATAATTCTAGCCCTGTGGTGAAGTCCTTAAATGTTATACTGTAATGATGGCAATCATGAAAAGATTTCATTACTGGATATTAAACTTTGGGTTTTGGGTTTTCTGTTATTTCTTCTGGACAAATTCCAAGAAAAGTAGCCTTATATGTTTCTGAATGTTCCATGCAGTCAGGTATTCTATTGAGTTTTTAAAACCTTGTCATGAAACATGTCATGAAACATGAAACATGCAAGATTGTCTTCTTGGCAACTATTTTTCAAAATATTCAAGCCAGTAATACATTCTAGGGTATAAGACAATTCACTTCTCTAAACCCTTGCTAATGTTTGATATTCTTTCAAATTTTGGCTAAAGTAACATTCGTGAAATGACATCTCCTCATGTATTGAGCATTAAAATATCATTAATAATTAGTGATTAGGCATGTCTTTGCACATATATTGATCACCTGAGTATTTTCTTCTATGAATGGTCTGTTTTAACTTTTTGCCTATTTTTCCATATGTCCTTTTCTAATTAAGGTGTACCTACACAGTGTGTATATTATGGTTTTAATATTTTATTAGTAATATGCTACAAATATCTTCTTTGAACATATATACTGTCTTAAATTTTTAAAAGAAAATAATAATAATGTCAAGTGGTCTTGGGCTGGGAATGGTGTAGCTCAGTAGTAGAGTAAATGTTTGGTGTGAAATCCATGTAGTCTTTTCTTTTAAATAAATATATATAATAAATTTTTTATCTTTTGTTTTAAAAATATCTTAAATTCTCTATCCAGAAGCATAGTTATTTCACATTTTCTTCTAAAAATTTAGGACTTTATTTCTTAAACTTTTATGCATAATCTACCTGAGACAGATTTTAGGTTAGGACTCAGGAGACAACAGATAGACACACCCACGCCACACATACAATGCATACCGGCACACTATTCACAGAGCACTTTTGTAGTCCTTAATTATCTAAAGTACTTCCGATGTCATATAGCAAGCTTTCATAAATATAGAGACTGCTGCTTTCTCTTTTCCTTTGTACTGTCTTCTATTTATATCTCTTTATCTGGGAAAATGTCAGTATGCTCCAATGTACTTCTTCCCTTCAATTTTCAACATTTTATGTGGCATCTTAGCTAATAGTGTATTATTTAAACTTTTATACTGTGTTTCATAAATTCTAATTATACGCCCAAAGGTAAATTCCATATATTCATATATATTACACACATATGCAAATTCATTGGAGTACATAGGCTACTTTAACATATAGGTCTTTAAAATACATGTTATGAAGTCAAAGAATTCTTAATTCATGCAGAAAATAAAATTACTTTTACTTTACATTGGCTGTGGTAATAAAAACTACACTGGTACTACCTAATTTTTACCACTAAAATGTAGAGCATTATATATAGTATTCTGTATCGGCCAGCTCCTCATGCATGCTATGTCAGTGTAAGATGGGGAGGCATATTTTAAATGACTTTGAAGTCATAAAAGTAGCAATTATTGTATGAAGAGGCTGGTACATGGCCATAAGGGGGTGTGGAAGCTATGGTCAACCAGAAAAAACCAAACTAAATTCATACTATTCAATTTCTTAAAAACATTATATTGATCATCAAGTAAAGGAAAATGTCCAAACTCTACAGCTTTAGCTAAAGCCATCTAAATGCCTAAAGTGATAAACTGTCTCAAACACACAAAAAATGTGGAACATACATGTTTCCTAAGCATTTTCTCCATGGGAATTGCTTTTGACAATATGGGGGCAGTTCGTTTGCAGATTTGGGCCCCTCAAGATTCTATATTATGACCTTGTTTAAGATGTTTAAGATCACCTTCATCATCTGTAGAGTGTGGATAAAACTATCTACCTCACAGGACAAAGATTAAATGAGTGAAACATGAACTACTTACTGTAAAATACTAATGCTGAATAATCATTTAATCATCATAGTAATCATTTAAAACATTAATGTTCTAGATATATTATTTACAGTCACTTTATGTTTCTTTGCCTATTTAAAAACATTGATAAAACTAAATGCTTATATCAAATATTTTTTACTCTACATGACAAATACAAGAAGGTACATGTTGCTTTTCAAATTTGACTTTTGAAGCTTTCTCTTAATGTCAGATTTAATGATTCCTGTACACATAAACCTTCTTTGTGAGACATAGTATTTGCTTTTAATCATGATTTGTCTCTTTGAGGTAGAATTTTATGAGCTGATCACATCTTTAAAATATATTTTAAAAAAAGTAACAAATCTCCAAGGTTTAAAACACATTTATATGAAAATCTATCCAACCCTGAGTGGAATAAGTGATCCCTTCAGGACAATATAACCAATATTTATGAAAAAAAAACCCACCTCTCTATAGGACTGACTCAAATCTTTATTTTAAAGACTTGTAGCAACGTGTCATTATAGTACCTAGTCATATTTATATACATGTCCAAATGCAAAATAACTCTAGCTATATTCACACCAAACTCAAAGAATAGTCTGTACACTTGGGAAAAGTGCCATACTACAGATTTCTCAAAAGTACTTATTTCTCTTTCCCATAAAAGTACCACTATTGTTTTGATTTTTTTCTGATAAATTTGATTTGTTCTGAAAATGAAAAGTAATAAATTTACTGTAGATTAAATTTGAACACTTAATATAAAATATCTTTTAGACTCGTTTATTATGACCATCTCCAAAAAAAAAAAAAAGGGAATTCTGGTATACTGGTGCTTTTCTAAAAAGCAGCAGCAGCCTAAATCAGTAAATTCAGTTCAACTCAATATGATTAAAAGTAGAGGAAGGAGGAAGAGAAGCTTAGGTGAGAAGAAAAGAAATCCCTTTCTGGTTCTCCAAGGACATATCTAAATGGCTTGCTTGTATCTTGCTTAGAATTTTTTAGCAGAGTCATAGCTCAGTGACTATGAGGTCTTATGGTCTGAGGCAACGATAAGGACATTTCTTAACAACCGGTACTGATAAAATCAGTTTAGAGTCTTGTTTGGTTACACTAAAACAATAACCAGAAAATATTATGCACATATGACTTTCAGACATTGTATAACAGTAGCACTGGACTGTATTTCTGAAGAGGAAGAAATGAATGAGGTGAGACCACCTTACAGTTTGAATACAGTTGCTGGGGTCCAGCAGTGAAAGAGAGCGCATAAACAAAGCTTGAAGTCACGTTGAGTAGAGACGTAGGGGCTACAATCTGTAAAGCAGAGGAAAACACAGAGGCAAAGTTTCCAAAGAGACCATGCTGGAGAAATGAAGAACTCTTGGGTCTTGGTTAGAACACAGATTTGAGCACCAGTGAAAGGAAATGAGCCAACGTGTGGGAAAGAACCACAAACAAGTAGTGGGCTGAACAATTTCAGAGTTCACAAAGCTTCAGGCAGAGTCTGGGGTTTCGTCAGCCAGAGTGGGCAGAGTCTATAACACAGGAGGCGGTGGGTAGTCTGAAGATGAGCAATGGAGCCTTATTAATGGGGTTCAGTTAGAACCCCAGGAAAGGCAGCCCTGGATCCAAGGCTACAAAAGACACAGGAAAACACCAAATGGATTCCGTTCATCTACAAGTTCCTGACCCGGGAATGGAAGAAAATCTAACATTTTAAAAAGAAATACAACTATATTTAAGGTTCCCAAAATGAAAACCTTACAATGTATGACACTGAAAAAAAAAGATGACTGGGAATTAAAAAAACAAACAAAAAAGGAAACCATGGCTACGGTATTAATTAATAAAGAGCAAAACTAACCATTGTTTAATAGCCCTGGAAATAACTGAGAGGAGGGAATTTGAAGGCAAGACCTCAAGAAAGGTATTAAAAATATAGTAAATGTACGTTAAGAAAACATGATCGTCATAAGGAGAGAAGTGGAGGATATAAAACAGATTCCACATACATTTTTAAAGAACTATTATGTGCATGAAATGAAAAATACTATAGTAAATCTAAACAACAGAAATCAAGTACTAAAAGAACAACAACAAAAAAATCATTGGCCCTTTGGAATAGTATCAAGACCTAACACACAGGAAACAAGTTCTAAAAATGATGGGTGAAAATCTTCCAAACTTGGTGAAAATATAAATCGGTAGCCCTAAGAACCTCAAAAAATTAAGGACAATATAATGAAAACTATAATAAGGTATCCAATATGATACACACGTGCCAAGACACCAGAAGGGACAACTTTGAAAGCATCCAGGGGAAAAAACACATTGGGAACAGAGAAACCAAGATGGGAATGAAAGGAGACTTTTGGTCTGAAATCACACCGGGCAGCAAAGGATGAAGCAACATTTTTAAATTATTAAAACTAAAAGAAAAAACAACTTGCCCAAAATTTGAAACTCACAGAATACAAATGCACAAATTCAGGTAAAACATGCAGACTTTCTCAGACTGATAAAACATGATAAAATGTCTTACCCACAAGCATGAAGATCAATGTAAAAAACACATTTTTGTTGAAAGATGAATATTACCAATATATTACTGTTAGTTTTATAACACACACAGAATTAAAGACTGACAATAGCACAAAGACTAGGAAGAGAGAAAGAAAAACAAACATTATAAGGATCTCAAACTATATACAAAATGGTAAAATTTGAAGATAGGCTGAGATAATTTAAAGAGGTAGGCAGTAAATCCTGTAGCCTCTGCTAACACAAGTAAATAGGTACAGCTAATAAATCAGTACAAAAAGATAGAACCGTAACTCATCATTAATCCTAAATAAGACAAAAGGAAACCAGGAGAGATGAATGACTGGAAAAAAAATAGTATGACAGATGTAAAGTCAACTACATTAACAATTACTATAAGTGTAATCAGTCTAAATGCTAATTAAAAAGCAAAGATTCTAAAGCCCACCAATATGTCACACAAAAGAAAACATCTTTAAAGGCAAAATTACAGATTAATAAAAGCTGGAGAAAAATGTTCTCTAGCATGCAAAACTAAAAAGAAACTCAGGTTACAGGAATTTCATGCAAAGCAATCTTCAAATAAGGAACGTGACTAGGAGTAAGAAAAGTCCTTTCACAATTACAAAAGGGTCAATTCACCATCAGGACATAACAAACTTAGCTGGCAGGAATGTAGAACTGTGGGGACATGTTGGAAATTTCTTATAAACATACATCTAACATACAGCCTAACATCTCATTCCCTTACTGCTAGGAAACTTCTGCAAAGAAACAAAAACTTATACACACAGATTTATATGCAAATGTTTGTACCAGCTTCATTTTTATAGTAGTCAAAAATTAGAAACAACCTAAATGGCTAGCTGGTGAGTGCATAATATGGCCTATTGAACAAAAAGAGACAAACTACTAGTTTACACAGTACAAAGCATTGCAGGTGACTCTGCAAAGAATAATAACAAGTGACAAAAGCCAGGCACAAGACATTGTTACACTTAAAATTGTATTTATTGCAATTCTAGGAAAGGTAAGAATATAGAATTCAAAGCCAAAAACCTCACTGTCATGGTCTGGAGTTAGAGAAAAAAGGAATTAACTACAAAAGGTGCAATAGAACTTTTTCCAGAAATGGAAATGTTATTTATCTTGATTGTGAAGGCGGTTATGTAACTATATACAGTTTTCAAAGCTCAAACCATATATTTTACATGGCTGACTTTTACCTTAAGCAAATTATTATTAGAAGTCATGCATTTCCTTGTATATTAGAAAAGTTGAAAGATCTGCCTACGCTAAAGTGATTTGGAAACCATGGCAAATTGGGGCCAGACAGGCAAAGCCTGAGCAATAGAGAAGCTGAAACTTCTCAGGGTCCTCTCAAAACGTGCCTTGGAGAAAGAAAAAACTCCTCCGGTGGTAAAGTAATTGGCAGGAATTAGTCCTGGAAACTGGGCTGCACCTGGCCCTGTCTTACTCTATTCATATACTTTCATGTCTGTTCTGAAGCAGGGGTGGAGGAAAAAAAAACAACAGAGGAAGGGCATGTTTCTTTTAAACAAGGAACTAGGCAGAACTTCTTAAGAACCCAAAGCTCAAGGGTACCTAGAATTGCCCTAACGAACCAGAAACTATCCAGGTAATTAATTAAAGCTTGAAAGGGTTTTCTGGCCAAGTGCAGCAGTAAATGCGTGTAAATCCTGGCTATTTTGGAGGCTGAGGCAGGAGAGTTGCCAGTTTGAAAACAGCCTGGGTAATTCAGTGATCCTTTACTTCAAAAACAAAATAAAAAGGGTGGAGGATTCCTGGGATCAAAACTCTCAGTGTGGCAAAGGAGGGAGGGAGATGGCAGTTCATACTGGCAGGAAAACTCCGACCCTCAGGTTTGAACCTAGATCCACATGCAGTGGCCGCTTAGGGGGAAATGGGCGCAGCAGAGCAGTTCTCTCCAGGTAGCCCCAAAGGAGGGCCAGGAAAACAAGGGACAAAGACAGCTTCATCCCCTGCAGAACCCAAGGAGACTCAGATACACGCTGGGCAATGAAATCAACCGGGTGGGCTAGCTTAGTGTGTTCTCCTCCAGCAGGAACGAGCACACGCTTTGAAGCAGTGGTAGCAGCTTTACTTCCTTTCTGCCTGTTCTTGGACTGGCATTTTAAATTGCGGTACTCTGGTTTTTGCTTCCAGAATGTTACATACATTAGGTATGGCAGGTGATTCCACAGTTTTTATTTTGCCTGTAGATCGAAGCTATAGCCAACCCTGAACTGGAGAAAATGGACACAACCAACAAATCTTAGCCTTGGAGAGAGACAGGCTTAGCAGCTGGACAGGGCATGTGGAACAGAGATGGACATATGTGTGGTTGTGAAGGAAAAACTGTACTATGCTCAGCCATGCTCTGTTCAACCTCAGTGCATGGATAAGGATGTTTGTACACATTGGATCTAAGAAATGGCTATTTCTGTGGCTATCAAGAACTCCCTTTCTATTCCTTCTTGGGAGAGAGTCTGTCTTCTTACAACCAACTGGTTGATGCAAATAACAGGATTTCACATCCGCAGTCACACAAATCAAAATCCTTTTTAGGATATACTAAATTAAAAGTTATGAAAAAATTAGACCCTTCTTTGGTGCTGTAACTGAACACATGATCTCTAATTCTGCTAATAGCCAAGCATCCAAGCAATTACAAAGAGCCACATCTGAAAAAATAAAGTTAATAGATAAGCTGGTGTGCTGGAGCCCACTTGTAATGCCAACAGTTGGGGAGCAGAAGCAAAAGGAACTCAATGATCCTGAGTTCAAGACCAACCTGGGCTACCTAGTTGGGACTCTGTCTCAAAAACACCAACAAAACAAATGAAAACAAAGCAAATAAAAAAACCGTCATATAAAAGTATCTGCATCTGCAGGAGATGGAATTAAGTAGTCTTCCCCTCCCTAGCATTTGAAGTGCCCAGGAAATATGGCAGAGCTACGTATAAAGAACTGGGAAAGATTAAGGAACCTGCTTAGCACTGTAAGTCAGTTTCCTATGTCAGTTTGAAGGGCACCTGAACTACAATGTTTTTCTTTGGTCTAACTTAATACACTAGCACCTTAAAAAAAGGGCCCTGCCACTGCTGGCAATGTCCCTCTCTCCGCTCCACATTTGAGTCTGTAGGTGGAAAGCAAGACCCCAAAGGGAAGGCCCGCTAATTTCAGCATATATATTAGGTTCTCCTGTTCCACTCAACTATTTCACTTTCTGCAAAGACTTCCGTATTAACGTACTCCATTCCTCTCAGACTTCAAACATCAGGATCTATCAGAAGATAAACATGCCTCAGCCTTCACAGGGCAATCTGGACCCATCAGATGGGATCCCTTCAATTTCCTGGTCCTGATTACACCATGCTCTCCTACACATCACCAGGTTACTTCATCAAAGGCTCATCATTCCACATTGCTTTGGCTATGAATTCCCTCCCCCTCCCTGTGCCTCTGGGTGTTACCTAATTTTTATGCTGCAAATTCATCCTTTCCTTCAACCATCAGAGCTATCAGTCTCATGAAGATAGAGAACTTTTCCATCTTATTCACTGTTATATTTTTGCTGTCGAGGACACAGCAAATAGCATTAGTTGGTGAAGCTGTGGATACATAAATCAGTGAGAGGCTGGGAAATGAAGAATATGTAAGGAGACTTCCCTTACTAGCATTCTACTAAGAGAAGATCAAGGGCCACAGTGGGTCTCCAGCTTATTAGATTTGAAGGCTTGCTAAAACTTTAAGAATGCTTTTCTAAACATATATATTAAATATATATTATATATATAATTTTTCTTCATCCTTGACTTTCAGATAAATTCGCTTCAAACTTCACACCTGCAGATGAAATAAATGAAACAGAGAATGATGAGTGATACTTACTCTTCTTGCCATCCATATCTGCATGAATTTTCCGAGCCAAGAATCCACTTTTGTACACAGTAGCATTTGGGTCATGAGGAATGTCCAAAAAAGGGTTAGTCGTGCTCCCAATGCGGCTGATGGTCTTTGGATGTGTTCCATTAGCCTTCTCATCAGTACCTTCCGATGGAGACTTTTTTTTCTCTTCATCATCCCTGAAAGGAAGAAGACACAAGGACTGAGCCAAGTGTCTAGCACAATATTCACTCAAAGAAGTTATTTAGAACCATAAACTCTTTTGTTTGTAATGGCCCATTAGTCTTCATTACAGCCACCATGATAACAGCTACCATTTACTGAGTATTTCTTATGCACCATATATTAATTATCATGATAGTCTTGTGAGACCAATATTAGTATTCCATACTATAGATAAGGAAAAAGTGGGTTCAACAAATACATTACCCACAACCAAAAAGAAAAGACAAAAAGATAGTAAGAGTATGATCAACAAATCTCTAACACCTCTTCTCTGTCCTAGGATTAATGAGGCTTTCATGCTGTTTCCTTTTGAACACCTTTTTGACAGGGACCAAGGTTAGAAATTTTGTATCTTGGCAGGGCCTCACATAGTGGCTGACACATAGGAAACAACAAAAATTATAGAGATCAACGAATAATTATGGCTGCCAAGTAGCCAGGCTGATTCTTATTATTGAAACCCCAGGTGAAGCTGCCAGTGGAGGAGGAGGAGGAGGACAGGGCCAAGCACGATGCCTTGGCATCTTACACATGCCACTCCTGCATCCACCATAATGATTTGGGCCACCTTAGCCACTAGGAGAAGTGCTATTTGCCTTGCCTGGTTTCCTGAGTCACCGTTCCTTCAATAAAAGGAAATTTAAACTCTGAGCTCCTAGCATACAGAGGAGCTAGAAGATGGATGGTTGTGTATGATTAGTAAAGGGGAAGAAATGGTGGAGGAAAGCTAACAAGCTCTAAAATATGGATGGAAAACAAAACACTATAATAAAAGCATTTGTCTTAGTGCTGCTACTTCAACTTCCAGAGTTTTATTTAAACAGTAAACTCTTAGAGATATGTTTAAATTAAACTCTGATTACAGAATCTTTTATTAAAACTTCAAAATAATAATCAGTAAAACGTATTTTAAATCACAAAATCAATAAATCATCAACAGTGTTTAAACACAGTGGTGGTCATAGAAAAACAGCCTTTCTGCTCCATTGGTATTTTATAAGTAACTATGAGATAAACAAAAGTAAAACTGAACTTTTAAAGACCCAAATTTTGCCTTTATTTTACAATAATTTTAAGCTTAAAAGTACACTGAGTCTCTATATGTCCAACTTCTGTTAACATCTGTGACTGCAATAGATTTTCTAAACTAAAAATGAACAGTAGTAAAACACTACGGATTAATCTGAGATTTTCTTTTATGTACCCGAGCATTTCCAAGTTAATTATTTTTCTATCCTAGGACCAAACCCATGATCTCACAGTGAATTTAACTGTCAGGTCTTCCAATCTACAAGTTACTGAACCTTTCCCTGTCTAACACTGCCTTGACATTTTGAAGAACAGAAGTTAATTCATTTGCAGATTAACTTCCAGTTAGAATTGTGTCATGTTTTCTCACGACTACATGATGGCTACATTTTAGGGGCATAACACAGATGATGTGCCATTTTGGTGCATCAGACCCAAGTGATAATATGTTTTCAGTGATACTAATCATGATTACTTGGTTAAGGTAGCATCTCACATGAGTTTATACAGCAAATGTAATATTTTCTTTGTAAATGTTTGGGGAGCTATTTTATTAACTGCGAAAGCACCTTGTTTCTTCTTCTTTTTTAAAACTCACTAACAGCATTCATAAATGGATCTTTGCTTATAAAATAAAATCACTTATTTTACATTCTTCTGTAAATGTGTAAATATGGATACTTATAACACTTTTTTATTATAACCATTCCCTAGCAACTATGTAGGGAATGCCTCCCATTACTACAATCCTGCCTTTCCTAGAATGGCATAAAAATGGCTACTTTGGTTTTGCATTGAAAGTTCATCCATAGTGTCATGTCAGTCAATAGTTTGTTCTGTATGATTGTGTATCCCTATTTCATTTTATGAATACACCAGTTTATTCACCTACTGGTTTTACATTCTTAAAATAAATAATTATTTGTGCTTGCAAACATCACCTTGACACTATCAAGAAGGAAGATTTCTATACTTCAAATAATTAATTCTACCATTACCAGTAAATTTCATACTGTTATAACACACAGCAAACATCATGTGTAGTGGGTAAAGTTGAAAAATTCTCTTCCAAAATCAGAATCAGCCAAGAGATGCCGGCACTTGCCACTTCTATTCAATATAGGACTGGAAGTCCTAGCTATAACAATTAGAGAAAATGAAATAAAAAAGAATCCAACTAGGAAAAGAAATAAAATTGTGTTTATTTGCTGATGATATCATTTTATATACAGGAAATCCTAAGGACTTCACTGAAAAATATAAACCTAATAAAAATTTGTAAAGTTGCAAGTTACAAAATCAATATATAAAAATTAGTAGTGTTCAGATACAGTAATAAATAACAACCATTCTGCAAAAGAAATAAGGAAAGCAATCACCTTTACAATAGCATCCAAAACACTAATGAGGAGTAAATTTAACCAAGGGGTTAAACAATTTCTACACTGAAAACTATTAAAGAAATTGAAGACAACATAAACAAATGGGAAGTTATCCCATGTTCTGTACTGGACTAATTAGTACTATTAAAATATCCACCCTACCAAAAATGAGTTTATAAATTCAATGCAAACCCTATCAAAACTTCAATAGTATTTAACAGAGAAATAGGAAAACAGTTATAAAACTCCTATCAAACCATAAAAGACCCTGGATAGTCAGAGAAGAAAGAACAACTCCAAATTCACAGATATAAGGGCTTGTTTGGATGGTGAGAGCACTAACTTTATCAACGAGATGAATGGGCTATTACGAGATGGATCTTAGTTGGAGGAAGGGACCATGAAGACATGACTTTGGAGACTAAATCTGAGTGCTGACCCTTTCTCTCAGAGTTTTTCTGCTTCTCTATGATTCACCGATGCCATGTGCTACACAGCTCCCTTCTGCCACACGGTCCCACCATGATGCTCCCACCTGGGAGCCAGCTGACCACGGATGATCTCAAGTCTGCAAAATCATGGGCTAAAATAAATCTCTTCCCAAGTTGTGTCGGGTAATTTGTCCCAGCCATAGGAAAGTTGACCAATATATACACCAATCAGTGGAACAGGACAAAAATCCCACACATAAATCCCAAAATGGAGAAAAGAACAGTCCACTACAAGTGGTGACGGAGGAATTGAAAAATCAACTTGTAAAATAATTAAATTGGATCCTATCTTCCAGTATATACAAAATTCATCGCCAAATGGGTGAAAACTTAAACGTAAGACCTGAAACTAAAGCTACAGCAAGAAAACACAAAGGAAAAACTCAACTTTGGTCTGGGAAATATTTTTTTAATAAATATGCTTGCATAGACAACAAAATAAAAAGTAAACAAATGAAATTCTATCAAACTAAAGAAAACACAGAAAATAGTAAACAGTGAACAAGAGACAGCCCTTGAGACAGAAGAAAATATCTACAAGTGACATATCTAAAAAGGTACTAATATCTGTATCTATCTATCTATATATATACATGAGTCAAATAATTCATTAGCAAGAAAACAATATTTTGATTTAAGATGCATATAGAACAGTTATCAAAAGATACAAATGGCTAACAGACATGTGACAAAAATGTTCAACATCTCTGGCCATTTGAGAAATACAAACTAAAACACTTCTGATATTCCATCTTATTCCTGAAAGAGTAACGACCATCAAGAAATCAAATAACTACAAATGCTGGTGAGGCTGTGGGGAAAAAAGAAGTCTTCTCTATTATTCTTTTCTTTCTTTACTTGCATACCTATTTCAAAATAATTTTTCAAGCTTCATAAAGTAAATCAAGAGGAGAAATAAGTGAATCTTGTGGTCTTGTGTTTTTCATTTTCCATACAGTGCTATTTGATATCGATCATTCATTGATTATATAGAGAATATTATTTCTTATTTAAAGAGAAAATCAGGAGATAGATTAAATAAGAATGAGTGAACTGACATTTGTTTGGCTTATATTCATAAATTTGGCCCTCAATATTTGGGGAATATGGGGTGGGGCTTAATAATTGTCAGTGTAAAAACAGAATGATTATTTTGGAAATCAAGGTAACTGTTTTGAACATCAAGATTCATAAAGAAATTATTAGAGTAGCCACTGTTCCCAAGTTTGTTTTTTAAGGAAGTTAATACATTTTTAGAGAAAATAAACAAAACCTTACTATACCAAAGTGATAAAGCACAATATTGTTTTGAAATACCCAATGTATAATACTTACTATAAAGCATACACATTAGAAAGGTAAGACAGTCTGTACAAACACACCACTTAGAATCATGGATTTTATATAACTCTGGCAGTCAGCCTCAATATTGCTTTTGAATTTTCCATTGTTACACAGTCTTATGGACATTCTGACTCATACAGAGAAGTAGTTGCAAATGATAAATGTCCTGTTTTAAATAACAATATGTTAACTCATAATCTTTAATAATAAAAGGATAAAAAACTTCATGAATTCTAAATCAGAAATCAATGCACTGATGTATAAATGTTTGAAATTCTTAAATGTACTTTGTAAATGTATTTTCAACTGGAAAACAGTTTAAAACACATATTTAAAAATTAATGTAGTATCAAAATGCCACAGAACCCTAAAGTACTAAGAAGAGCCCTAGGATTCCAGTGAACACAAATAGAATTTGAAAAGCCCTGAACTAGAGTCGACATCAGAGACAGGTCCTGCCTAATGCAAACACAATGATCCACTGCTGAAAATCAGATGTTGGGTAAGAAAGTGATACGTGAGGATCTAAAATTAAGAAGGGGAAAAAGACTTATAAGGTATTAAATATGAACCCCAAGTAAATTTCCTACAGAGTAGGTATTATGTTGGCCCCAAAGCAGACATGAGGATCAGTGGCACAGAATGCAGTAATGTCGAACCTTTTAGAGCATTCAGAGCTAACAAATAGAATCTATGGCTATTGCTACTACCATTAGTTCACCAGCACTGGAATAGAGGATGCAGAAACAACCCCAAGCAAATTCAACTATTTGATCTTCGCCAAAAGGATCCGAAAATACACTGGAGGAAAGATAGTCACTGTAATAAATAGTGTTGGGAAGACTGGCATTCTACATGCAGAAGATTGAATCAAGACTCATACTGCCTACCATATACTAAACTAATACTAAAATATATCAAAGATCTAAATGTTAGAAATACTTAATCTTCTGGAATATAAATAAGTACAACTCTTGAAGTCAAAGATATAAGAAAGACTACCTCAATAGAACCCCAACTGCACAGGAAACAGACTGAGAATCAATACACAGAAATATATCAAATTGAAAAAGAAACCATTAACAGAGCGAATAGAAAACCTATAGAGTGGGAAAAGTTTTTACCAGTCATTGCATAGGCAGAGCACTTATATGAAGAATATATACAGACACCCCTTTGAGGTCCTGAGTTTGGCTCCAGGTACAAAAAAATTAGATATCCTCAAACAAAAGCCCCAACCAAAAAATGGGCAAGTGAAATGAACAGATGCTTCACAAAAGGAGAAATACAAATGGCCAATAAATACGTGTAGTAATACTCACTATCACTGGCCATTAGAGAAATGCAAATAAATCACACTAAAATTCTATCCAATTCCAGAAAGAACGACCATTATCAATAAATCAAACAATAAAAAGTGCTGGAGAGGCTCCAAGAAAAAATAAACACTTCTAGATTGTTGGTGGAGATATAAGCTAGTACAATCACTATGGAAATCAGATTGATGATTCCTCAATAAAAGTAAAACACAGAAATCCTATTTGACCCAGGAGTTTTCCTTCTAGGCATTTTCCTAAAATAAAAATATCATATTATAGTGATATGCTTTCATACTCATGTTTATAGCAGCACAATTCAGAGTAGCCAAATCTTGAAAGTGGCTTCTATGTCTATCAACACATAGCACAAATGAAGAAAATATATTTATACACAATGCAGTACTATGTTCTAAAGGATAATAAGGAAATGGATGCACCTTAGATCCTAGTGTTAAATGAAATAAATGGGACATACAAGCGTAAATATCAGTTTCTCTCCTATGAGGAGCTGGAATTTAAATTTAGAGCAAAATACAAGAAAACAGCAATTAGGGCAATAGATCTTTCTCAGATGAGAAGGGGATTGAAAGATGGAGGGAAGGGAAGCTAGAAACGAGGGAGAAGAGGGTAAGGGGATGAAAAAGGAATTAAGATGTATTATGGACATGACCAATTGCACACAAGGGATGTAAATATATACTGGAAATACCTATATGGTAGCTGTTGCAAAGTAATAAGGTCTACAGATAATTAATCATGTAAGCTATAAAATGCTTAAAATATTGCTTATATATAACCAATAACTATGCTTTCAAACAGATGTTTAGTACGCTGTGACAAAGCTCCTCAATGTATTAGCAACATACAGCTCAAAGAAATTCTTTAGGAAGTGTGAGCACACTTTTCAAAATGACTACACATGATTGGTGATCTAATAATTACATATAAATCATTTGAGATGTCCTCCTTAGACTATCTTGTTTAAAATATAGTACTGGGTTTTAGGAGTGAAAAAATTAGATTGTTTGTATATAAACAACCATCAAAAAGTTATAGCATTATACTCTGATGTGTAGCTGCTGGTCATAAATGGGTACTCTATACTAAGAAGCCGAGATGTGGCAAGTCCAAACTGAAATTAAGTCTAATGTCTAAATAATTAGAACAAACAACATTTGAAGAATTATCTATACTAATTATATAGTAAAACCATATTCTTAATCAATGGGATCAAATAAAAAATCCAACAAAATAGATTTAAAATTAATGTCACCTATTTCTTACTTTTATAATGTGGCTACTAAATTGCTCAAATTACGTATGAGTATGTGAAATGTAATTATTCCTTTTTGATAGGAATACTATAATGTGTATTTATGACAACTGAGTGTTAAAAACCAAGACATTCCACTAGAAAAACAATAAATGGGGAACTATGCAACAGAGTACTTCATAATAAATCCTAACCAACACATTTAATCCTGAAAAATAAATATTACTGATGTTGTAAAGGTTAATGAATAATTTGCAAGATTTGAAATGCAAAAATCTGTCCTCTTTGTACATGCAGATTGATGCTATCTGGTGGTAGCTGTCTTTTGATCATAAAGATACACACAGTACAAGGATCTACACTGGGGGCAACTGCCAGGATGGAAGGAGTTTCCCACACCCATGTCCCACTGTGTATGATGTCTTTTTTGTCAAAATACCTCCCTTTTTCTGAGGAGAACTTGTACCAATTCATCTGAGACATGGAATTGGCAGAGAACAAGAATTAGCACCTTGTACCATTCACATTATTCCTGGTAGGCTTAGCACAGAGTTTCTTTTATTTATTTTTAAATAGACATTATAAATGTCTCTGCTTTTATAAAGGGAGGCCATTTCAACTGTGTATGGGGGAAGAGATAAGTCATGATAGTATTGATAGCAATCCTATAAAGAAAATTCACTCATTCCCACAGTAAACAGACTGCTAGGATTTTCTTATCCACCCTGAACAAATGAGACATTTTTCAAGACAATGCAGCTTTGTTACGATAAAATGCAAGAGACACAATAGATCTCCCTGCCTTGCTTTTAAAAGAATAATTCATAGATGAATAAACATATTTCAAAAAGACTATTTTCTACCAAGAGTCCAATCATCTCCACACATTATGCCTACAAAGTTCGCCACAGACTCTTCACAGCAATCTATCGGTAAAGAACTGTGTGATTCAGGGGCAGTCTAAGTGCATCACGACCTGATGATGCCTCTCATCTCAAGAATGGTAATAGCTGTATTGCTGACAGCAGACAACCTTTCTACTTTCTTCTTTCTAAAAGCCAACTATAAAGTGTGAATTTCTTATGTGCTATACTACCTAGGACAGGTGACTTTTAGGCAAAAAAAAGAAAACATAAAAATCCACTGGAATCTTACATTTCACCATAATTCCTCAGAAAAGATTTTTTTTTTGTCTTTTTCGTTTTTATCGGTACCAGGGATCAAACTCACGACCGCACACTTGTAAGGCAGGTGCTTATGCCGCTGAGCTAAATCCCCAGCCCCTACTTCTTAAACCTTATAAAAAGTTAACACTGCTAAGCTGATGTAATAACTGAGAAGATTCTGAACTACCCAATTTTGCTGTTTCATCATAGGGATTTAACTCTATCCAGTGTTACAAGAGCACAAAACTCAAAAAGTTGTTGTAACAAAAGGTTCAGTTATGCACAACTCAAATGCTGAAACCAAATGTGAATTTGGACAGCATTTGTGTGCATGTTGTGTGCAGTACAAGGCATGGGGAATAACAGTTGCAAAGATAACAAAAATCCAGAATAGAAATAGCGTATTTATTAGCCTGGATGCAATGGGAAATCATCACAGAGAAAAATAGAGTGAAGTTGGACAACAAAGGATAAGGTTAAACTTATCATTTTAAAGAAGGAAAACAGGCATTGCTGGTACTCACAAAATAACTTGCTGGGATTTGAATTGATTGAGCTGAATAAACAGACAAACTGAGAATAATAGACATTTTGACAATACGAATCTGCCTATTCATGAATGTGCAATCTCCATTTATTCTGTTGATTTCTTCATAAGAATTTCATAGCTTTACTCAAATTTTATACATATTTTATTAGATTTACACAAGAGCATTTCATTTTGGGGAATAGTAACATAAATGGTATTGTTTTTAACTTAAATTTTCACTTGTTCATTGCTTGTATTTAAGACACTGACTGACTTCTGAATAGTAATCTTTTATATTACAATTTTATATGAATCACTGGTTAGTTTTACTAACAAGAATTATTTGGTTTCAGGGGGCATCAATTATTTTGGATTTTCTACATAGATACGCAATCTAGAAACAAAGATAATTGTATTTTTTCTTTCCAAATGTATCTACAGTATTTTTTATTATTGTAATAACTAGGTTTTTCAGTATGATGTTAAAAAGCTGGGAAAGATGAGACACGCTTGCTTTGTTCTCAATCTTAGCAGGTAAGCCTTGAGTTTCTCACTTGTATGATGTTTGCTGTAGTTTTCCAATAGATATTCTTTATAAAGCTAAAAGCATTTGTTTTCCATTTGTTGAAGCTGAATTTTGTCCAACGCTTTTTCTGCATCTATGGATACAGCTGTGTGATTTTTCCAACTTACCCTGTTCAAATGATATATTGCATTAGTTGATTTTAAGTCTTGCCATTGGAATAAATTCCTCGCAGTCACAAAGCATAACTCTTTTATGTACTATTGCATTTGATTTGCTAAATTTGGTTAAAGATCTTATAACTGTGTCCATGAGATATACTGGCTTGTAGTTTCCCTCTGAAAGTCTTTGTCTAGTTTTGTTATAGCAATGGTGGCTTGTCAGTTAGAATGTGTTCCCTTTGCTTCCATAATCTGGAAGAGGTTGTAAGAGCACCTAAAATTTGTTTTGTAAATGTTTGGCAGAATTCATCAAGATGAGCATCTAGATGTGGTACTGGCTGAGGTTACTGATTGTGAGCTCCACTGCTTTAATAGACACAGGATTCATTAAATTTTCTATTTATTACTGTGTGAGTTTGGGGCAACTATGCCTTTCAAGACATTGCCATATTTCAGCTTTGGTAAATCTGTGGGATAAAAATCATAGTTAGATCTTATCAATTTTATTGGTCTTTTAAAAAAACTAGTTTTTGGTTTTATTAGTTCTTATAATTTTCTGATTTTAATTTTATTGATTCTGCTTCATTTTTTCATTCTTTTTCTCTTCTGCTTAATTCTGATTTTAAATAGTTCTGATTTTCTGGTTGCCAAAGTTAGACATTTCACTTATTGATTTGATATCTTTCTTCTAATATATGCTTCAAATATTGCATCCCACAAATATGCTGTTATTTTAATTTAGATAAAAACACACGAACGTATTATTTAAAAGTGCATTAATACAGAAATATTTAGGTATCTTTACAGTCATTCTGTCAATTTCTAGCTTAGTCCCATTTAGGGTCTGAGTGTGTATACTGTATGCTTTGTATTTTTTGAAACTCTTAATGTATATTTTATGGCAGAGAATTTAATGAATATTCCATGTGACCTTGAGAAGAATATCTATTCTGTTGTTACTGGGTTAAGTCTTCCATAGATGTCAACTATATCCAGTTGATTGATGGTGCTGTCAAATTTAACAATGCTTTTACTGACATTTTCCCTGCGGAATCTGTCGGTTTCTTACAGAGAACCTAAAAAATCTCTCAATTAATTTTTGCCTCATATTTTGACACTAGTGTTAGGTGCCCACACATTAAAGATTGCTATGTCTTCTTGCAAAACTGACTCCTTTATTATTATCTGATGGCCCTCTTAATTCCTAACACATTTCCTTGCTCTGAAGTTTGTTTTGCCTGAAATTAATACAGCTACTCCCATTTCCTTTTGATTAGTGTTGCATAATATACCTCACTCCATCTGTTTAATTTATACTTGCCTTTATATTTAAAGAGGGTTTCTTTGAGCCACGATAGTTACTTTTGTTTGTTTGTTTGTTTTGCTTTCTTCACAGGTAAGACGTTTTTCTTGCTTATTTAAAGTCTCCCTTAGCATCCCTGCCCCTGCATTTTATTCTGCTTAGTAGAACACCTGGATCTATGGTTTGCTGTGTGACATTTAAGGATAACTCTCAGCTATTACGGCTTCAGTTATTTTTTCTTTCCTCTGTTGCTTCCACTTTGGAAACTCAGAGCCTAAACAAACCTGTTTTCCTCTAAATTTACTTTCTTTGCCATGCTTCGTATGCCTCTGCCCATAAGCTCTTCTTTGTGGTGTTTGCAGGTCTATAACTCTTCTGACATTTTCAAGTGACTGTCATCTGTAACTCCTGCCAGTCTGAGATTTAAGCTTTACTGTCAGATAGGCCTGACTGCTGTAAAAAGCTTGGCTCTCTTCCATTCATCCCAAAGAAGGGAAACAGGAACAGGGTTGCTTCCTCCAGGCTACATGTCACGCCAGGGAGGAGGCTGGAGTAAGGGTGAGTGAAACTATTCTCAAATTTCCTACAGTTTCTGCTGTGGCTTTTTCTTGATTGCAAGTTCATCAGGTTACTATAGATCTTTGGTTTCCAGAATTTACATGAAGCTATTTTACTTAGTCTTAGTTGTCATTATGTTTCTGTAAGAGAAAGTGGGTCTGTAGCTCCCCTGTCGGCCATCCTGTCCATTCTGCACCTTGTGTTATCAGTAGAATTGTGTCCCCCCAAAAGACAATGAAATCCTAACCCATAGCATCCATAAATGCAACTTTATTTAGAAATAATATGAAGCTGATGTCATTAGAGTGGGCCCTAATCAGATACGACTGATGTTCTTAGTAAGGAAAATTTGGCAAAGAGACAAACACACAACGTGTGGAAGTCAAAGGGAAAATGTCACTCCAAGCCAAGGATCCCCTCTGGAAGGAACAAATCTGTATCTTATACCTGTATCTCAGACGTCTAGCCCCCAAAATATGAGATAATAATTTTGTGGTTTTATTTATTTGCTTTGCAGTAGATGCAACTAAATGCAGGGCCTTAGCACTGATCTATACCCCCAGCCTGTATTTATTTATTTTTCAGACAAGGTCTTACTAAGCTGTGCAATAATATCTTTTATCCTTACTGTATTAACTAGGACTTTCAGTATGATGTTAAAAGGCTGTGGTAAGATAGGACATTTTTTTTTTTTTTTTTTTATTCCTTATCTTAGCAGGTAAGCCTTCCATTTTTTGCTTGTAAGTATAATGTTTATTGTAGTTTCCCTAGAGATATTCTTTATCAAGTTAAAAGTTATTTTCCATTTGCTGAAGTTTTTATCATGGATGCTGAGAATACACCATGCCTAGCTGCTAAATTTGTATATATGTATATGTTTTACTCAGTTTGTGACATTCTGTTCCAGCAACCATGAGATGCTAATACATTTGCATGCTGCTTTGTCACTGTTTCTAAGTTTATCTCTCAAGACACTCGGGTGTGAGTTGATGCTCTTTCGCAAACTCCACTGTAACTCCAGGTAACCTACAACACCTCTGTATGTCTCAGGATCCGCCTGTGCCAATCTCAAGGTTTGCTCTAACTCTGAACACATATAGGCACATATAGTGAGTAGGAGATCAGAACAAGCAAAAGTGTCTGGAGCTATGCAATGGATGCCTTGAATCTATCCTACCTCTGGTAGTTCTTGAATAGAGGACCCTGTAGATACTGAGGAAAGCATAAACATATGAAATACCAGGAAATTCCAAGATTCTCCTAGCAACTGACCTTGAATGAAAACCTATGTTATAAATCTCCGCTAAGTGCTATCCCAAAGGCCTGCTCTCTCTGGTATATGGCACTTTCCCCAAGTCTTGCCATTCAAATCCTCCACAACAGCAAAACGGAACATTTTCGTGAGTAGGCAGAGGGCTAGAAAGATGATCTTGTTCTTTTTCCTGCCTATGTAGGAACAGAAGTCATTAATTAATCACATGTACTCTCAGTTTGAGTGTTTCTCAAGCAAAGTGAACCTTATTTTTGCCTCTACTTCTTTCCCAGTGTCAACCAAAGCAATCTCTCCCTTTTGCATTCCTGTGTGGTAGTTGGTAGGGCAGGACTTACCTCTGCTCCTTTAAGTTCTGGTTTCTTAATGAGTAAGAAAGTCAGTTTGGTAATCTCAGCAGGACTAGTTACTCAGGCCCATCACAGTCTCTAACCTCACTCTGAAGGTGCCTTGCATTTCAGTTATGGAAGACCTGCTTGTTCCACTTCACTGGCTCAGCACTCTGCCCCTGTACACATCGGTCTACAGCATACTAAAGAAGGGAACAGGGTGAAAATTAGGCACCAAATTCTACCTGGAATCTCCTATTATTACTGTGATCATAGTGACATTTTATCTCAAAATCACCCTAAAAGGGACTTTCTGTTGTAGTGAAATATCAAGGTCCAGCCAAGTGAAGGAATCTAGGAAGATGGGATTTACATTACGTGGTCACTTTATAGCACTCCTGAGGGTGGCTGGGGGCTCCCTGATACAAAGATTTTTAAAGGCAATGCATTAACCATGACAATCATCAAACAGCACAGCAAGAAGCAAGCCCCCATCTCTTCCAAAATACCTGGAAACCAGTGCCCTTCAGGTTATCAGTGCCAGCTTAGTAGTGATCAAAAGGAGTTCTAAGTGTAGTGTACAGGGCAGTGGTGATAGCACAGTCATTAAGACTCTTAGAGGGACTCAAAATCCAGCAGGAAAAATAGAAATAAATCATAATGGCAATGCATTTTTAATAAAATATTGTACTCTCTGAGTCTCAACATAAATGTGTAGAAAGCCATTTCAGAAAGGCTGAAGACTTAGTATTAATAATGCTGGCTTTTAAGTACAAGGCATCTTTTTTGGATGATAGAAATTAGCTGGACTGTGGTAATTGTGAGACAACTCTGCAAATAAATAAACCATGCACTTGTACCCACAAATAAGTGAATTCCATTGTATGTAGATTAATCCTCAATACAGTTGGTTGAGAAAATTAAATATGGTGGTTGAATACAGGAGCAGAACATTATATTGGTCATCATCACATATTGTGATTAGATGACTGTTGGAAAATAAAGTCAAGCATAAACTTAAAAAAATATACCGGCTTATCATGGGATTTGTGTATACTATATCATATTATCTTTTGAGCCAGAAGGAATTTAAAATGTATGTCTTTATCACTTACCAAAAATAAATATTAAAAATAAACCATGCAGTTAAAATTTAAAACTCTGTAGAACATACAAAATATAATTTGTTTTTATAAAAATACCTAAATTGGACATACGCATTTTCAATGAAAAAACTGTATTTTTTATACTTTTATTAACATTAAGCTCTGTAATTAGCCCTTTGTACCAACAAGAATCCTATAGATGTGAAGAAGATACAGCTCTTTAACTTTGGTTTATGACTACATTATGATTTCCAAAGAAAGAAAATCTCCATTGTAAATATTAAGATTCTTTTTTAAAGTTTTTGAAGTACATTGAGGTCAAGCCAGATGCTGCTATGTTTCCAAATGATTTATTGGAAAATTTATAGTGGGCAAACAAAAATAACTTCCTTCAGTAATACTGATCTGTCTAATTAAATTTTTCTCAACTTTTGAAAATGAATGTATTTGTGCATACATGCAAAAATGCTCAAGGAAATCTAAATACTGTCTAAAATCTTCAACACACAATATTAGTATTGCACATGTGTAAGTTATTTAGAAATCATATTTATTACATTTCTTTATGTATCATTCTTTAACAAGCACCAAAGACTTGGCAATTGAGAAAGATGATATAAAATTCAAAATGATCAACACATTAGGAAAAGTATTTTCCTTACATCCCAGCCTCCATAATTCTTTGCACCTCAGTGATTCTAAAATTGCTTTAGGACAAGTAGGCTACTAACATTATAATCCAATTCCACCTGCTCACCAACCTGTCTGCTCTGCATATTCTGAAGTTGAAGAGAACAAAAATCAGAGATAGTATTGATAGTATTTGTGAAGCACATCACTTTTGCCATCCCTTTTATCTATTGAAGCTGTTTTAAGCATTCTAAGAATCTATCTCAATCTTCCGCAGAGATTCCACAAAGCCGGTGATTTTTCAGTTTTACTTGCTTGCTTTTATTTTATTTTTTTAAGTTTGCCCTTTCAAAGCAAAGAACTAGGTGGCAAATCATCCTTGTTTTCAATATGCTTGAATTTCATCTGAGAAAAATACGCTTTTCACTGACAAAAACAAGTACTCGCAGGTTGAAAATTAAGTGTGGGCTATGATTCAGATTCTTAATAAAATTACACTTCACAGAGCTATGAGTCTTCTCTAATGATAAACCCTGAAAAAAAAATTAAGTATTAAAATCCAGCTGATTGATCCATGTTCAATATTATTTCTTTTTAATTTTTTTTATTTTAAAGAGATTAAGAAAAAAGAGGACAGAACAAAGATCAAAACAGTTTTTGAATTCTATTCTGAATAGGGCATTCAGAACCAAATAACTGAAAACAACAATGACTACTATATTATCTCATTTTCCAAAAAAATTTTGTTTATACTATCACACACACTAAAATCCATTAGGATACAACATGATAGAACAAATGGAAAACAGAAGAACAAAAGCATGGTAGGACTTAAAACCAAGATGATATGAAATCAGCAATGGCTATCATAATGTCTTGTTTTCTTTAAAATAGCTGTTCATACCATCACAGATGATAAAATCAAACAAACCAGAATAAAACCATTCCAACTAAAGAATGAAAACATTATAAGGCTTCAAAGCAGTGTAATGGGGAATCATGATTACCATAAAAATCTTACATACTCTTACCATTTCTTACACTAGGGGGACTATATGGTATTTATACATGTGAGTTTGATTTATTTTGCTTATGAGTATGGTCTCAAGTTGTGCCCATTTATTTATAAATGTCTCAATGTGATCATTATTTATAGCTGAGTAGTACTCCATTGTATAAAAATACACAAATTTTTTATCCATTCCTCAGTTGATGGACGATTAGGCTGTTTCCAAGATCTGGCTATTACAAATTGTGCTGCTATAAACATGGGTACACATATATTACCATGGTATATTTTCAGTTCTTCTGGGAATATGCCTGGAAGTGGAATAACTGGGTCAAATGGGACTTCCAATCCCAGCTTTTTGAGGAATTTCCAGACTGACCTCCACAGTGGTTGCACCATTCTACACTCCCACCGACAATGCAGAAGAGTTCCTTTTTCCCCACAGTCTCTCCAGCATTTGTTTTTGGTAGTTTTCTTTATTCTGGCCATTCTTTCTGAAGTGAGATGGAACCTCAGTGTTGTTTCAATTTGCATTTTGCTAATGACCAATGATGCTGGACATTTTTTTTCATGTAGTTATTTGCCATTTGTATTTCTTCATCTGAGAATTGTGTATTCATCTCAAATGACCATTTTTGGAACGAGTCTTTGAATTTTGGGGATCTGATTTTAAAAAGTTCTTTATATATTCTAGACAGAAGTCCTTCATCTGAGGGACAGTGCACTAAGATTTTTCCTGTACATTACATAAATTTGTGAGTTTTCTTGTGGCTCTGCTGGAGATTTCTTTCAATACGCAAAAATTCTTTAATAGGACATGATCCCAGTTATTGATTCTCTGAATATTTTGCATGTAGTTTGATTCTTGTTCATGAATTCTCTACCTAACGCTATGTCTTCAATATTTCTACCTATTTTGTCTTCCAACAGATTTAGTGTTTCTGTTTTAATATTTAGATCTTTAATCCATTTAGATTGTAATTTAGTACATGGTGATAGGCATGGGTCTAGTTTTAGTTTTTGGCATATGGAGAGCCAGTTTTTCCAACACCATTTA
Source organism: Cavia porcellus (assembly GCF_034190915.1). NCBI lineage: Eukaryota > Metazoa > Chordata > Mammalia > Rodentia > Caviidae > Cavia > Cavia porcellus. Next base: position 32,422,987 of record NW_026947507.1, read on the forward strand.
TTAAAGAGACTGTCATTCTTCCAGTGAACATGACTGGCCCCTTTATCAAAGATAAGGTGGTTGAGTGTGTTGGTATTTGTGGTTGTATCTTCTAATCTATTGCATTGATCTTCAGATCTGTTTTTATTCCAGTACCATGTTGATTTTATTACAGTAGCTTTGTAGTATAACTTCAAGTCAGGGAATGTGATGCCTCCTGCCTTGCTTTTGCTGTTTAGAATTGCCTTTACTATTCGAAGTCTCCTGATTCCAGATTTCTCTAGATCTATGAGGTATGTTGATGTTATTTTCATTGGGATTGCAGTAAAATCTGTATAACAGTTTTGGGAGAATGGCCCTTTTCACAATATTTATTCTTCCTATCCACGAACAAGGGATGTTTTCCATTTTCTGAAATCCTCTTCAATTTCTTTTTTCAGGGTATTATAACTTTGCCTGTATAGATCTTATACTTCTTTCGTGAGATTAACTCCTAAGTATTTCAATTTTTTTGGGGGGGTGCTAACGTGAAGGGTGTAGCTTCTTTTATTTCTCTCTTAGTGATTTTGTTGTTAGTGTATAGGAATGCTATTTATTTTTGAGTATTGGTTTTGTATCTAGCCACACTGCTGAATTTATTTGTTATATCTAGGAGTCTTTCAATGGAATTTTGGGGGTCTTCTATGTAGAGTATCATGTCTTCTGCAAATAATGATAATTTAACTTCTTCTTTTCCTATCTTTACCCCTTTTATTTCTCTCTTTTGTCTAATTGCTCTGGCTAGTATTTCCAGTACTATGTTGAGTAGGAGTGGTGATAAGGGACATCCTTGTCTTATGCCTGCTGCTGGCTGTTGGTTTGTCATAGATGGCCTTTATCAGATTGAGGTAAAGACCATCTATTCCAATTTTCTGTAAGATTCTTATCATGAATGAGTGTTGGACCTTATCAAAAGCTTTTTCTGCTTCTATAGAAATGATCATGTGATTCTTACTTTTGGCTCTATTGATATGGTAGATTACACTTATTGATTTATGTATGGTGAACCATCCCTACATGCCTGAGATGAATCCCACTTGGTCATGGTGTATAATCTTCTTGATGATTTGCTGCATCTTGTTTGTCAATATTTTATTGAGGATTTTTGCAACTATGTTCATTAGGGAGACTGGCCTATAGCTCTCTTTTTTTAGTTGGGTCTTTCTCAGGTTTTGGTACTAGAGTAATATTTGATTCCAAGAATGACTTAGGAAGGATTGCTTCCCTTTCGATTTCATTGAAGAGTCTAAGAAGTGTCGGCATTAAGTCTTCTTTATATTTCTTGTAGAATTCTACAGTGAATCCATCTGGGCCTGGGCTCTTTGTAGGTAAGGACTTAATTAAATTTTCAATATCATTGATATAAATTGAATTATTCAGCAATGTTACATCTTCTTGACCCAGCTTTGGTACTTCATATGTTTCTAGGAATCTGTCCATTTCTTCTGTGTTATCAAACCTGTGAGTGTAGAGATTTTTGAAATAGGTGCTGATGATCTCCTGTATTTCCACAGAGTTTGTAGTGATTTCACCTTTTTCATTCTTTATTGCATGCATTTGAGTTTTTTATTTCCTTTTTAAAAAATAAGGTTGGCTAGGGGCTTATCAATTTTATTTATTCTTTCCAAGAACCAACTCTTTGATTCATTGATTCTTTGTATTGTTTTCTTAGTCTCTATTGCATTAATTTGTGCTCTGACTTTTATAATTTCCTCCCTTCTTTTAGCTTTGGGCTTGACTTGCTCTTCTTTTTGTAGATCTTTGAGGTGTACCATCAGGTTGTTTATTTGTATTTGTTATGTTTTCCTCATATGGGAACTCAGTGCAATAAATTTTCCTCTGAGGATCACTTTCATTGCATCCCACAGATTCTGGTAAATTGTATTTGTATTTTCGTCTGTTTGTAGGTATTATTTAACTTTTTAATTTCCCCTGTGACCCACTGATTGCTCAAGAGTGTATTATTCAATTTGCATGTGTTTTGGGGTTTCTTTTATCATTAATTTCTAGTTTCATGGTGCTATGTTCTGATAACATGCATGGTATAATTTCAACTCCTTTGCATTTATTTAAGTATGTTCCATGAGCTAGTATATGGTCTATTTTAAAGAGTGTCCCATGTATTGCTGAGCAGAATGTATATTCTGTTGTTGTTGGATGGAACATTCTGTATATGTCTATCAAGTCCATTTGCTCACAGGTCTGATTTGGTTCTGTTACTTCTTTGCTGATTTTCTTTCTGGTTGACCTATCCCTTGGTGTCAATGGTGTGTTAAGGTCTCCTGTCCTAATTGTTTTATTGCTTGTTTTTCATTTCTGTAATACTTGCTTTATATAGCAGGGTGGTCTAGAATTTAGTGCATATATATATATTTAAGATTTTTATCTCTTCCTCTAGAAATTTTCCCCCGACTAGTATGTAGTGACCTTCTTTATCTCTTCGGAATATTCTTGGTTTGAAGTTCACATTGTCTGCAAACAGAATAGCTACCCCTGCTTTTTTGGTGGGTTCCTGTTGCATGAAATATTGTTTTCCATCCTTTGACCTTCAGTCTGTGGGTTTCCTTTTGGATTAGATGGGTTTCTTGTAGACAGCATATGGTTGGATGTTGTTTCTTGATCCATTCTGCCAGTTTGTTTCTTTTAATTGGTGAATTGAGACCATTTACATTAATGGTTATAACTATTACATATTGATTTATTGTTGACATGTTATATTTCTGCTGTTGCATATTTATCTTTCCATTCTGTTTAATTGTCTGCCTTGCTTAGTGGTTTTTCCTAAGTGTATCTAAACTGTCTTTCAGTATTCCTTGCAGGGTTTGTTTAGTGGTCATGAAGTTCTTCAGTTGTTCTTTGTCATGGAAGTATCTTATTTCTCCATCCATTTTTGAAGGACAGTTTTGCAGGGTACCTCAGTCTAGATTGGGAGTTGTTTCCCTTTAGGATCTGAAATACTTTGCTCCATGCTCTTCTTGACTTCATTGTTTATGCTGAGAATTCTGCTGTGATTCTGATGGGTTTTCCTTTATAAGTGATCTGTCTTTTATCTCTGACAGATTTAAATATTCTATTCTTATGTTGGATTTCTGGGATGGTGTATGTCTGGGTGTAGTTTTATTTTGGTTATGGCTATTTGTAGTTCTATATGCTTCACTAATCTGCATGTCAATTTCCATTCTCATTTTTGGGAAATTTTCAGGTATTATTTCTGTAAATAGCCTCAATATCATTTGAGTTGTCCCCTTCTTTTTCATTTATCTCTATCAATCTTATGTTGTTTTTCTTTGCATTATCTTGCAGCTGTTGAATTGTTATTTTCTGATTCCTTGTTGCTTTTAAAGCTCTTTCCTTTCTTGTTCAGTAGCTGCAGTCTTGTCTTTGAGGTCTGAAATTCTATCTTCACTTTCTGTGAGGTGGTTTTTACAACTTTCAATGGAATTTTTGATTTCTTGTATATCTCTTTGTATCTGCTTCATGTATTCTGTTTGTTTCTTATATTGTTCATCCAGGGATTCTATCTTTTTGTTTAGTGGCTCCAATTTTTTAACTGTGTCTTCTTTAGATACGTTCAGCATCTCTTTCATTTCTTTTATCATTTCTTCTTTTACCTGGGAGATTATTTCTAGTTTGAATTCCTTTAAAGCTTCCCATAGTTGTTTATTTCAGTTGCTATTTTTTAGGTATTTCAGGTGTATGGCATATATTGTCTTCTATGCACATGGCTCCTAGGGTTTCTTGAGATGGGCTCGAGGTTTGAGATTGCATTTTGGTCTTTTGTCTTGTCATTTTCCTTTATTTCTGTGTTTCAAGTGATGTTCCAACACTTCCCCCTGGGTGTGTTGGAAATCCTATCCTATGCCCTTGGCTCCTGGGACTCAATAGAGGTTGCTGAGCATGGTCCAGTCATACCCACAGGACCTCTCGTGCCAACTCCGGTGTTCCAGGAAGCTGAGCAGGCTCCTAACCACTGTGGGTGATGGTCCAAAGCTTTCCCTGGGCAAGCACAGATGCGCTGGAACTCACTTCCGGTCCCTCAGAAGAAGTTTGCTGTACATGGTCTAGTCAGGCTGCAAAACCTCCCAAGCCTAGTCTAGTGAGCTGGAAACTGGACAGGCATTTAACCACTTGGAGTGATGATCTTAAACTCTCCCGGGCCCTGAGTTGGTGTGCTGGAACTCACCTCGTGCAGCCCCAGTTCCCTAGATTGAAAGAAGGTCGCTGGGCATGGCCCAGCTAGGTCCACAAAACCTGCAGAGCCCAGTCTAGTATGGCTGGAAGCTGGGCGGGTCCTTAACCACTGGGAGCAATGATCTTAAATTCTCCCAGGGCTGGTGCTGGTGTCCAATATTATTTCTAGGTAACAAAATGTTAACTGATATTCTTTAGCTTAAAATCTTCAAGTTAGTGGTCAATTTTCATCACTATAGAATTTTTGCTTCTTTTCTTCTAGTCAGTAAGCCATCTCTGAATGTATAAACAATAACATTCAAATAACAATAACAAATAACAGTAACATTCAAAATAACATAACAATAACAATCAAAACAATAATATTGCTTACTCAAACATATATTGATTTGTCCTTAGTTAATTTTCAGAAAGATGATTTTCCAATTTTATAGTGATAATATTAACATTAGTGTTATTCCATCATGAGTACTCTATGACGCAGTATCTTCCACGTTAGTAAGGTGATTATGTACAGTCCAACCACTAGGAATGATAATGGGAATGCAAATATTATGTTAGAATTTGAGGCATAATGCATATTTAGCAAGTATTTTTTAATACTATGAGCACTGCAGATGGAAACAGGTTTTATCCTTTTTTATAGTCAAATACTTCATTCAGATGATTTTATTAAATTTTTCATAATGAGCTTTCTCTACCACTGACTGCTAATACTGATGTACAAATCTTCTTCTACAAACATTTACATTTTCATTTATACATTTTTTGTATCTTCTGTGTCTGCAGGCAATATCCAACTTACAAACTTCTTTTTTGGCTTAGTTTTCTTATTAGTAAATATTCTCAGGTAAGAACTTTGAAATTTAAAATGAGAATTAGTTTTGCTTCCAAGTACTCATATAAAATCTTGGCTCAAAAAACCTTATGTGAACAAGAAATTTTCTTTCATTTATCTACAATTACTATTGAGAAAAATTATTCTGATTAAAAATTTCATATATTTAGACTCAGTACATTAAGAAAACAAACATCTTAAAACATTTCTACAATGCATGGCAATAAAGAAGAAATTACCATGAGTTATCTTTTCATATAAATAGAATGATTTTTATATCAAGCTAAAAAATAGATTAGGGAATGCAGTTTTCTTTTGGATACAATTTCAAATCAAAAAAGCACACAAGAAATTTCAATTTCCTTTGATGCACAGTCCTAATGTTGCAAAAGTTAAAAAAAATCAAGGAAAATTACTGTAAGTAAAACACAATAAAGGAAGAGAGAGCCTCTTTAATAAAATATGCTGGAAAAATTGGCTTTCCACATGCCAAATATTTAAACTACATCCACCTCTCTCACCATGCACTAAACTAAAATTGAAATGGATTAAAGATCTAAATGTTAAAACAGAAACACTAAATTTGCTGAAGACAGACTAGGTAAAATTTGACAAAAGCATAGGCAAAGATTGAATAAAACCTCATTTGCACAGCAAATAATCATAAAGAATCAACATGTTAGACATTACCTTATTAAAAAGCTTTTACACAGCAAAAAAATCACCAACAGAGTTAAGAGACAACCCACAGAATGGTAAAAAAAAATTTGCCAGCTATTCCTCAATGGAACAGTATCTAGAATATATAAAGAACTCAAAGATATCAGACCCCTCCCCTAAGATTTAGAGATCTAATTCAAAAAGGGCCAGCTGAAGTGGATAAATACTTCTCATATTAAGAACTAGAAATGGCAAATATATGAAAAAATGTTCATCACTGGTCTTTTGAGAGATACAAATTAGAACAGCACTTATCTTATTCTAGAAAGAATGGCTATTGTCAAGAAATCAACCAATTACAAATGCTGGCAGGGATGTGGGGTACAAGGAGCCCTTCTACCCTGTTGGTGGTAGTGTAGACTGGTGTAACAGTTGTGGAAATCAGTGTGGAGATTCCTAAAAAAAATTAGGGCTAGAGGTTCCATTCAACCCAGCTACTCCCCTTCCTAATATTTTCCCTAATAGATCAAAAACATCATGCCACAGGGTCATATGCATACCAAGGTTTGTAATGGCACAGTTTGAAACAGCTGAATCTTAGAAATAGCTCAAATGCCAATTAGTTGATAAATAAATAAAGAAAATGTGGTTTTTTATGCAACGGAGTACTACTCAGCAATAAAGAAGGATAAACCTGAGACATTTCTACATATGGACACATCTTGAGACCATATCCTTAAGTTAAAAAAATCAGACACACATGTTCAAATTATCACATGGTTTCTCTGGTGTGAGAAACAAAGTGTAAATAAGGGCATATATACTAGGTGTTGTGAAACAGGAAAAAGTATTCTACTGGCAGGGGAACTAGAGAAGGGAGAGAAGAAAAGGAAAGACAAGAAGAGGAAAAAAGAGAAGAGAAGTAAAAATGGAAATAAAGCCTTGTAAGTAAGAAGGGGAAGAAGGGAAGGGTATGGGGAAAAGAGGAATTAAGATTTATCTTGTACAGCAGGAATTCCCTATGATGAATGTTATCATTATGTATATCTAAAATGTGTCAATAAAATTAATCTTAAAAATAAACGAAAAAATGAAAAGCAACAAACCCACCAGCTTCCCATGTCATCAGAAATCACTTTATTTTCCATTTATAAGTTAAGGATGCTATATCTAAGTCAATCTAAGTTAAAGGAAAAAGCCCTTGAATGAAGATAAAATTATGTATTTGTATTTTGGATATGGCCACTTTTCTCACAGCAACTGATACTACATTTTAAATATTATCCACTATTATCTAAAATAAAATTAAAATTAATACTGAGTATAGTAAAATATGGAAAGTAAATCAAACAATTAAAGTAAAAGTGCTCTAGATGAACTCCTTTCTTGAAGAAAGGTATTTTTAGAGACCACAGTGCAAAAGACAGTGTTTAGAAGAAGTTATCAATTTTAGATTCAGAAAGTTTTCTTTACTTTCTAATGTCATTACATCAGTCACTAAGTAGGCAGCAATGCTTTCCTGAAAAGACCAGGCATGAGTAAAGTTCACAGAAAAGAAACGATAATGAGACCTAACAACAACTGATGGAATTTTAAAACCACACTTTGAAAGGTCAGTGCTCCTAACACACGATGCAAGGGATGAAAGAAGTCCAGAGAGTCACTACCACACATAATTAGCCAGGACGACTTACCATGTGAGGGCACAAAAGAAACAGTTTCATTTAGGAGCAAAGATAACAAAGGCTTTCAAATGTTCTGGTTAGAAAATTAATTGTAGGGCAGTATGAATTATTAAACATTATCCCATGATACCAAGTTACACAATGTTTATTCAGAATTAAGAGGGCCAAATGTGTAAAATTATATAACTAACACAACAGCAGTGTAAATGTAGAAACCCAGCAGGTTCATTATTTAAAACTGGCTTTCTTGTGCCTTAATTAACGTGAGACAGGATATATGAATTATTATTATGATTATTATTATTACTAAAAATAATGATATTTTTTGATACAGGAAAGGGAAGATACTTGCAATTCCTAGATGACACAGAATAACAAACACAGGTCAAAGGAAAGAGGAAAAGATTAATTTTTCTAGTAAATGAAAGAAACATTAATCAAAACTTCATTATATTTTTCAAAAAGAAAAAATGTGCAGCTGCTTTGGTCAGCTGTACATATTTTATTTCCCAATTTTGTTAATGTATTGTCTGAAGATCTTCAGGAACGTAAATTTTTAAACAACTCTAACCTACATTGTAGGTGCCCATATCTACCTTAACTAGCTTCATCCTAACCCATCCAAATCAGAGAGTAGATCTACCTTTTAAAAAATTAATTTATATTATAAATTAAGAGCAAGGAAAATGCTTTAATGCCTTACACACTTTAATTCTTCCCAAATTCCTAGCAAACTATACAGTACAAAGGAATTCAGCAAATAGATACTTTATGAATAATGAACAATCTAGCAAAGGAACCTGTAAAAAGAAATGATAATTGCCCTGGTGAGGAAGCCAAGACCTCCACTAGTCAGTTTGACCCACTCCACTGTTCACGCCATTTTTATACTTTTATCTCTGTACGGCCTCTGTGTCCCTCCTCCCATGTACCCGTTCATGGTGTGTTCTCCTTAAGCACAGATCTGTACCTTATTCACATTCTTATTGCAGGTGCAGCACTGGCCAGAGGCAGTGAAAGCTGCCTAAAGAGTGTGGCCTGGATGAATGAGTGATCCTTACCACTGAAACTGCCTGGAGGGAAACACTTGTAAATTCTATGAGCGTTTAAAGAAACATGCTCTGATATGCGCTCTTAACTTGCAATGTATCAAAGAGTGGCATAAAGTAGACATGATCCTTGCTCTGCAAAGACTTTATCCTTTAGCTGCAAAGAAGTCACATAATGTGGAGCTTCTAATAGGAGCCATGACTCGTGAGGAAACAAATCCTGGCTGTCCAGCTACACTAGTCGTACGTGTCTGGCCATGGACATGACTGCTTCTTCATTTTACTTTTCTTCACATATAAAATAGGGTATTGGGTTAGAATAGCATTTTTTTCATGAAAAAAATCTGTAAGTACAGAGATCTTCTTAAAAATAAGTATTAATGAAACTTTAATTCTGAATTTTTAAAAAATAAAGATGGAGTTGATGTAGTCAGTTGAAATAGGGATGATGCTTACCGGAGACAGACCTTTCCTTTCCCCTCACTCATACATGAGGGAGGCCCTGAAAAGTCTCCCATGTGTCCATGGAAACCAGTTAGAATACCATGAATTAACATTCTGCAGGATTGTATATATTCAGTTCCTCTGAGGTTCTAAAAATCTACATTAAGATACTTCTCATGCAAGCATACATTACCATATAAAATCTGCAACAGCTGCATCTTTCGGGTAATTATTTTCTAACTAAACACTTATAGACTTATCTTTCAAGAATGCAGTTCTTTGCATATAACTAACAATTTTTCTAAGACTTTTCTCCATCCCCTCATTTTTTCCCCTCAGTGCTAGAGATTAAACCTAGGATCTCCCATGTGCTAAGTGTACACATTACCACTGAGCTACACATCCAACCTTTCCTACAGCTTTTTATGGAATCTTTATTACCTACAGGCACTAGAATCCACCAGAAATACCAACATTCATCATTTCCTTAAAAGAGTTTACAGTTTCACGATACCTGACTACACAAACTGCAATGGAATAGACACTGATGGTATCATCAGATAAAGCAAAATGGATGTATAAGGGCCAAGATGATTTCTAGCTGGCAAGAAGGAATGATTGAAGGAATAGGTGTTATCAAAGCTGGGCTGCAATGGATGATGGGGACAAGCTGCAAGCAACAGTCACTCTGTGAACGTGGGCAAAAAGGCAGGAAGCCATGGGACAAGCACAAGGAACTGCACCTACTGGCAGCCTGGTTCAAATGAGGGCTGGGTGAAGATAATAATGGAGGATAACACAGACTACAGGCCAAGACCTAATTATAGCAGAGGAGTACATTAAAGTAGAAGAAAGAGACTTAGGTTAGAGGCACCTGATAGGAAGCAAAAGGTCTGAATACCTTAAAAAAAAAAAAAAGATGTATGCATGGCAACTGTCACAGTAAAGGAGAAGTACACTGTGCTGTTTGGGGTCATTTCTACAGTAGCAAAATAGGTAGTTGGGATGAATGAAAATCTAACCATTAAAATCTAGGAAGCAGGAGAATGCTGATAGCATTAATAGGAATGAAAATCACACAACAAATAAATGAGTGCTAAGTACTGGCAGAAAGGCCTGTAGGAAAATGCAAATGTTTAACTGAAACTTGAGAAAGAAATCAGGTTCTGATTCTTATTTTTGTAAGAATTACAAAATGGGAATTAAAATTAGAATTAAAATGGAGAGGATACTTGTCATTTCATTTACTTCTTTCATTTTAGAGGTAAAAAAATTAAAGTTAATTAACTTTAATAGTCTATAAGAATAGAACCTTATACTTTATAGAGGACAAGAAAGCTTAGAATAAGAGATAGAAAAAAACCAAAAAATAGTAAATGGAGCTTTAAAAGCTACAGCCTTAGGGTCAACTGAAGGGTAGTTTGCTCGATGGTTTGTGTTTTACCACGTCACAGTGTTATCCTATTGGCTTCATCTCACAAATGTGAAATGAGACCTGGAGGTTAACTTGCCAAGTGACCCAGCAGGCACAAGCAGAGCTGGAATTCAAACCCAAATCTCCTGGATCTGGGTTCCTGAATGGACTGCCCTGCTGAGGTGCCAAGAGGGTCACAGGAGAATCTAGTTCTTGAGGAAGCTTCCTCTAAACCCTGTATGTTTGGATAGAACCTAAGATAAAACTTTTTGGCACCAAAGTTGGACTACACAAAAATGCATATATAAAATTTACAGAAACAAATTCCATATATTCAAAACATTTGATTCACAAAGCAGGCTCTCAAGATTGTATTTGTTTGCTTTGCAAAAAACTTTATAAAATGATACTCAAAATATTCTCTACTCCATTATGAATATATTGCAAATCATTTCCTTTTAATTTATTTTCTCTAGTGGCCAAACTCTACATAGGTCACAATATGCCTACAACGTTTTGACAAGAGACTAAGTATATTCACAAAGTTTTCCTAGGAAACTTTTCTTCTTCCATGAGTGGTAAGGCTAAATATATTAGTACCTTGGATTTTAGACCATCAGTTCCTGATACTCTTATATTTTTCTTCAAATTATACACTGTCTTAAATTAATCTATTTAGGAACACATACAAGCTATTACATATACATGCCACTACTAAAGTCTTAAACTTTAAGTCAGTTTGGAACAATTTAAGTGGCACTGATTTTTAAATTCACTCTGGTATATTATGCTTGAGATAGTCAATGGCTAAACCACTTTCCTCAATAAGCACGTGATAGAATGAAATCTATCCCCCAAGTTAGGATCCTGTAAATTTGAATTCACTGCAAAATGCTGTTCAGCAACAAGGTTAAAAAATTATGAGTGCTATGTGTCAATGAAAATAATAAAATTCACCTGGGGTTTCCATTTAAAAAATAAAGACGGGGGATATAGCTCAGAGAGGCTCAGTACCATTTGGCAAGCACAAGGTCCTGAGTTCAATTCCCAGTACAAAAAATAAAAAATCACATCTATTTTAAAGATACATTTTGATCTAAATTCTTAGTAAATTGATCAAAATGTAGCAAAGATTGTTCCCTGGCCATTTTGAAATTCAAAATTTAATTGTTGTATTTTGCTGTTGTTGTGTTTTGTTTTGTTTGTTTTATTTTTTGGTACCAGCAATTAAACTCAGGACCTGTGCTTGCCAGGCAGTAGGTGCCTATGCTAAGTTACATCCCAGGCCCTGTATTCCCCGCCCCCTCCACTGGGAATTCAACTCAGGGACTTATGCTTGCCATGTTGGTGCTGAGCTGCTGGGTTATATCCTTGGTCCCTTTATTACTGTGCTGATTAGAGAAAATCTAACAAAAGTAGTATTGTTGGTTTATGTAAGTTACAATTTATCTGGAACAATATTTCCCGAAGTACGAATCTTGAAACACTACATTTTACTATCAAACAGATTCAGGAAACATGAAATCTTTATGCTACATCAGAAACTGATAATATACCATGGCACTACAAAAGCTCCCAGCAGTTTTGAAATTAAATAGTTTTATTTAATCCATCATTTCTCAAGCGTATCTATACACAGAACCTTTTATTCTTTTTGTGGTTATTATCTATCAATGGCCTAGGATGATAAATATCATAGGAAATAGAACTGGAAAACTTTGATCTATGATAATAGGAAGAGAAAAAACAAAACAAGGGGTTGGTATTAAAATCATGTGTATTGAGTTTTGGAATAAATCAGGTTTTCTTTTAGAATACTACTTTTAAAGGATACCATAAAAATATGATTACCTGCCTATAGGCATAGCAATGGGATTAAGATGGAACAGGAGTATATACAAGGGATTTACTTAGGTTTTGCACAAAGCAGGTAAGACACTTGGTGAGAACTGGCAATGCCCATTTAATCCTTCTCTAAAATCATCTCTAAGGCAACGAGCAAAAAGAGAGTTCATTATTAAAAGGCAGACATACTTACACTGCCCATTCAAGCTTCTCATTCTTGATTGAGTTGTATAGAGCCTGTAAAGAGAGCAAATAATATCAAATTACTCATTTCATTATGTCCCATATTCTGAATTCATCTACAAGTCTTGAAAGTCTACATCTGCAATCAACACCTTTATTCTCCAACCATCCTAACCGAATGGCCTGAAGTCCCTTGTCAGGATCTTGGCCCTGAAAGATGAGGAGACTCAGTGAAGCAAAGGAGCATGGGGAAGGCAGAGTTTTATGAAACAAAGATGATTTCACAAAATAAAAGGAGGTCTTTATAAATAACAGACAGCACTGTATATTAATCTCATCATGATAAAATTCAGATACGATTAAAATCAGACTGTACAGCTTCTCTCATTCAAAACACGGCCTTATAGTTACATTCATTTGGACTTTGGTGGTCCTCATACACCTTGTTCACTAATGGAAATATCCAACCGTTTTCATAGCAACTTAATGAGTGAGACACACAGAATGGGAACTGAGGCAAACTATAGAAACACGTTTTAGAATAGTGTAGAGTTTCTATGCCAATGACTTTAGCAGTTTTTAAGTTTCATTCTAATGCCACAAACTGCTTTACACCTGAGAGGCATGGTGGTATGTGAGCGGTGGTGGCAGGGACAGAGACGCCTTTAGACCTGCGTGACAGCAATAGCATAGTCAAACCACTGTAATAACAGCATACCTATTCTAGCTCCAGAATTACAACCCCGTAATCAACTTCTTCCACTATACAGCTTTCCTGAACAATGCTTTAAATATTAAGTAAGACGTAATAATTAAAAATCCACACCTAAGATATAAAAGTCCTATAGAAAATTATATCGAATACAAGAATAATGCATAAAAATACAATGGTAGTATTGGAAGATTTTTTGTCAAAGAAGAACTTGAATCCACTGTAACTGAAAAGGCTTGGCAAATACCTCATTTACTTTAAGGCAGGATAAAGGGCATTGAGATGCCATCCAGCTATTCATCTTGCAAATGAGGAAAGACATGTTCCAAAAGTTGTCCAAGCAAGATAACAGAGGTAGAAACACTTTGTATTCTTCTCCTCTGCCTCTTAATGCATCTGTTCCAAGTGTCTACCTGCATGGCAGCAGAAAGACTGCACACTAGCAATCGCTTCCACGTTTAGTACACTTATGTGGAGGGCTCAAGTTTTATACAATTAAACATTTGATACAGATGTCCTTAGCCGGGGCCTTCATAGACGAGGCAGAAGTTTCCCAGTGTAGCTGTAATACTGGAACTACAAAATAATTATGCTAGCAAATACCAACAGGCAACATTTTATCCTTATTAGGAGATGAAGTCCGTACTAAGCATCCTCAGACAACATGAGAATATCACAAACTATAATAAAATAAACTGAGTTTTTAAGACCAAGCCTCAAGTTGGATATTCTTTTCGAAGAACCCAAATTTAGTAAAGAAATCCAACAACCTGAAGAATTGGTAATGTCTTATGAAGCTGAACACTCAAGGAAGTGCAGAAGGTCTCACAGGACTGCTACATAAAGGGTTTTCCAACGGATTCTATTACTTGTCCGTCATTCTGAACCCACAAGTAATAGTGGACTGAGAAACTGGCAAGTCAAAAGAGATAGATCATTGTATTTATGATGACACTTACTTTTAGCCAGAACAGTGTATGGTGTGGCACAGAACTTTTAAAATCTGTTCAGAAAGGTAGACAGTTTAAAAATAATAACTAGGTATCTAAAAATTTCCTAATACATTCAATTCTGCCCTACCAAAAATGCCTTTTGTCCTTGAGACTATGTGATTCAAGAGAAATGAAGTTTTTAAATTTAAAGACTTTCTGCTACTCAATCAGCCAGATATTGCACAACAAAAATCTAATGATGAAATATTTTGATTTTTCAATGTACTTGCTGCGTTATAGGTCAAATCCTCACCCTGCATATATAAGACAGATTTGTTACTGCAGCATGCCAACTCTAAAAGGTTAGTCCTATTTATATTATTTTCAATGCAGAAATTACAAAAGAAATTTCTCAAATTCTTTGTAGTGTTTTATGATGATCCTATTTTTCTTAATAAAAGATGCTTTTCAATGGCATTCAACACTACAACTTCCTATCCTTTATCTACTAAGCCGAGTCAAGAATTTAATTCATCTGATTCCTATTTATTTTTTACCTGATGATCATCACTTGTTTTTGCATGCAACCAAGACCCATGGAGTATCATATGGTCTATCATTTCAACAACTCTTGTTAATACTGACACTCTCAGATTTAGATTCAAAAATCCAAAATCTGAAATGTTTCAAAATCTGAAATAACTGATATCAAGCATATCCAAGCATATCCCACAGTTGCAAAATCCTGCACTATGAAACACTGTTTCATCCACAAAACTATTGAAAATATTGTGTAAATTTATCTTCATGCTATGTATATGAAACAAATGAATGTCATGTTTAGACTTGAGTTTAATCCCTAAGGTATTTCATCATGTATATGCAAATAGTTCAAAATCTGAAAAAAAAAATTAAAATGTGACACACTTATGGCCCCAACAATTTCTGCTAAGGGCTTCACTGTACTCTGTACTTCCAAATTCTTTGTTCTGTTATCTTTCTGTTATACCTAAAGAAGGACTACATAATTCTTAGTTAATCCTGTCTTGACGTCCTCACACTAATATTTCATATGTGAATTAGATTTGTTAGCTTCAAATGTAAAATATCTAAATTGTGACTATGTTAACAATGGGGGGTCTAACAGTGTAAGTAGGAAAATCATCATGAGGTATGGGTGGAACCGGCCTCAGAGATTTAATAATTTAAAATTCTGTCCCTTAGCTTTCAATTCTTCTCCTTCTTCACTCTACACCTCTCCAGTTCTTGTTTTTCTAGTACACAAGAAACTGTATGCTACATGCAATGCCTATTTACACCCTTATACATCTAAATGTGACAAAAAGTTTTCTTCCTGCTCCAGCATGACAAGTCCCAGGCAGAATGTTGCTAATGTGGTTCAGGTCACCTACTCTCCAGCGGACAAGTCCATGTGCGAGGTGATGGAGTACTGTGATTTGGTCCACTCCTGACATCAAGGGACAGAGGGATCAGCAACTGAGGAGACAGTGCTGACCCAGCCACTAGTATATCCCTCCTGGGCTGCCCAACCTCCCCAAGTCATATGTGGCTAATTCAGCGTGATTAGAAAATATTAAACAATGGCACACAGTAATGCTACCTCAAACTTCAACAGAGCCTTCCTTCATGAGCCTCTTTAACCTCTGGTCATCTTCTCTTAAGTACATCTGTACTTGTAATTAGGGCAAGGAAAAAAATAATACAAGGGAATCTCAAAGTCCAAGAGCATGACTCTAACACTTCCTTCTGTATTTGGAAAGTACAAAGCCCACATGAATAAATTAACTTCTCTCAAAGTCCCACAGTTGTTCTCACAAACTTTGACTCAAACATTTTCTTCTCCTTCTTCACCTTTCCACCACTTCCTCCTTCTCCTCTTCTTTTTCCTTCTTATTTCATTTTATTTTAATTTATATTTTTGATGCTGGGAATTGAGCCCAGTGCTTTCCACATGTTAAGCATGCATTCCACCAGTGAGTTAAACCCCCAACCCGTCTTCCCATGTTTACTACCCACTAACCGTACTTTCTCCTCCTAAACCAAACTTAACAGCACTGCATATGCTGAGCTGAAGCCAATGTTCTTATGAAAAGTTAACAAGACTGCTGCCTCCTTTAGAAGAGATTCAAATAATGCTGGTCACTGTAAGATTCTATTCTTAAAGGATGAGCTTTTTAGAAGAGCCATGGTTGCTAGGACACATCTTGAAGTTTCTTTGCCAGTGAGAATGATGGGCTTGCTTCAGCAACCTCACGCTTACTCCACTTGTAACCAAAGGCATATGTTATGGGAGGGCCTGCAACGGGAGGCGCAGCCTGCAGCTCAGGAAAACAAATCCTGGCATAGCTAAGTAATCTGGCTTAGTCCAAGAGGGCAAGATTTGTGGGTAAACACTGTCCTGGAAGGCTGTCTGCTTTCCTATGGTCATGGACTTGCAGTGAGGGATGCCAGGAGAACGGTATCACAGAATCCCATATGGATTTGTACAGTGCCTGCAATGGAGACTAAATATGAAGACTAAATATGGAGACTAAAGATGTCCAGCTTTTAATTCAAGAAATGTTAGTATAAAAACTTCAAAAATATGATGGGTTCAGAGAGCTTGAAATGGGAAGAGCAACTGGCTGGGCTCTAAAGGCAATCATAAGCATCTTTACAAGAGAACAGAGGGTGATTTAAAGAGAAAGAAACCTGAGAGGAACAGAGAGCAGAGTGACACAGACTAAGCCAGGCAGGAGGGCAACCTCCTCCGGAAGGTGGGAGAGGCCAGGAACAGGCTCGCCCCTGACTGTTTGGGAGGTGTGCAGCCCTGTGAACACCGTGGCTTTAGACTTCTAAACTCTGAAATTGTGGGACAATAAATTTCAGAGGCTGCATAAAATTAATCACATGGGGTATAAGTCAAAGGCAGAAATCGAACTAAGATCATACATCCACAGGTTGGTTTTCAGAAATATTTCCAAGGTCAAGCTGTCATTAAAAGTCTTTTATTATATTAGTCTCATCTAAAGTATGACAATGTAAATAAACAAATAAATAAATTACAATGACACATTTCAGAATTAGTTACATAACTTTTAAAAGTATTGCTTATTGGGTCCTACTCCATGTCTATTGTACCTGCTCCGGGAAAAAGAATCTGCAGATGAATTATTTCCAAGATTTCACATATGACTGGTTAAAAGTCAAGGCTGTGTGAACTCACTGATCTTTCCCTAACTGAAATTTCAGCAGCTTAACCCAGGAGCTAGAGAATACTCATACCTACCTTGATGATAAATAGGACGGAGTCTTCACATTTGAAGATCATCATTTTTAAATAAGAAGGTAAACTAAATCGGTTAAATTACAAAGATCAAGGTATTTTGGTCTAAACTCACTTTTAAGTCTTTGTTGCTTACTGTTGATGCTTCCTACCCCACAAAAAAGCAATTTTATTCAAAGCTTAGCCCACACAGGCTTGCTGGCGTTTTTTTCTAACACACTGCATTGTGTAACTAGTTTTCTCTGCCTCTGTGTCTGCTGAAGCACACTTTGCATAATTAATAGAATTTGTGTATTTTAAATTGTCTTTAAAGTTTTTCTGCTTCTGTGGTCCTTGAATTATTATGAAAACTATAGAAGATATAACAAAGCTACCTTTTTTAGTGACATTGACAGTGTCCAAAAAGAGTTATAGCACCCAACATCACCGCTCCCTTGGTCAAATGCAGCACAGAAAAAAACAGCACACAGATATTTCAAGCAAGCTCACTTTTAAGTAAGAATTAAACACATACCTGTCAAGGGGTATCAGAAAAATCGCATATTTGAAAAAGATAAGGTTTAAAAATTAATGATGAAACTAGTTGCCAGATAAATGTCAAATTTCTCTTAAAAAATTCAAAACACCTTAAGGCAAAGGCCCTCAACTTTAATTTTCTTTTCTGTGCTGTGAAATAATATTGAAAAGCTGCCTCATCCCTCAATGACAGAAGCTTCTCCAAAACTCGTATTCAGACTTGACTTTCTGGGTCCACCTTTTGTTTTGTTTTGTTTTGTTTGAGACAGTCTCCCTATGTAGTTCAGGCTGGCCTGGAGCCGACTATATAGCCCAGGCTGGCTTTGAACTCACTCCTGCCTCAGCCTCCCAAGTGCTGGATTTACAGATGTGTTTACCCCTCTTTTTAGTACAATGCAAAGTACTAAACTAGATTAAGGGTGAAGGTCATGCTTTTTTTTTTTCTTTTTCTTTAAGTGGCCAAAAGTAACTGTCAGGCAGAAGCCAAAATAAAAAAAGCACAAAAAGACCAAGGCCCTGGCCATGAGAAAATTAACATGTAGATCCATTTTAGAAAAAAGCGCATACTGAAGTCAAGTTTCTTGTCCTCTTTAACCAGTTTCCTTGTATTTGCCTGACAGGTTTATGTACCCACATCTTGAGAGCACACAATATTGAAGGGTATGTATTTGCAACCCACCTTGTGCACATTCGTCTCTTTGTCTCACTGAGGGTGACACAGGTCTGACCGTTCTTTCTCATCTACAGTCAGATGTAATGCTTGGACCCAGTCCCGTATAAATAGAGCCAAAAATCTAGTTTACGACAAATTAATTTAACCTTGTATTGTAAATGTACTAACCCAGTTCACAACACACAAAAGTAGCTAATTATAAACAGACATACTTGTGCAGATCTATAATAGACACTAGAAATTGCATGGATAAGCCTTTACTTTAGTGAAAAAAAATCTGAAGGATAATTAATGTATTTGATTCACCACAAAATAGACATTTTTGAGTGCATTCCAAAGGCTAGGGAATCATTATTCTAGGTGCAGAAAAATCTATGTTCAAAGCCTCCTAGATAAAGCACACAAAATGCGCTGCTAACCCCAGCTGAACTTCTTTTAGAGGAGAATTAGTCACCTTACAGAATCGACTAATACTTCACTTTCTACATGCAATGCATGAGACATTTTCACATACGATACCTCCTATATGATAGCATATTTTATTTATATATATATATATGTATGTATATACATACATATATACTTTAGAACAAAATTTGGCGACAGAAAACAGATCTAATGGCAAGAACCAAATACTTGTATAGTGTCCATAAACTGTTGGCCAACAGTTTACATTCTCCTTTAGCACACCATTGAGTCTGTGCAATCTGCCTTCTCCATCTGCTTATATGGCATATGTACCTTGCTTAATTCATCTTTATTGTATCCCACTACTGTCCAATGACCATGACAGATATTTTACCATAATATATGTTAATATGTTAGGGAGAAGTATTTTTATAAATACTAGGTTCTAATTAAAATGCCTTTTATTTTAGCATACTATATAGGATATTGTATTGATATGGTGCAGTACTCTTTATAGCTACTAGAAGACTATAATTCATGTTTGTAACATGAATATATAACACTTGTAACACTTTAGAGGAGTATAAATAAATCTCTTAAACTATTCATTTATCCATTCATTCATATATTCAGTCAATAAATATTTACTAAGACCTACTACCTGCTAGACATTATTAATCTAGGCACTAGGGATCCAGTGCTCAACAACACGAAGAATTTAGATTAATGCAGGTGGAAGTAGACAATTAGGAACTAAAAAACAGACAGGTAACAACAGTGGTGCCATTTTTCTGCTAGGCTACCAGAGGTGGCAGCATGATTAAATAAGGTAAGAGCAGCTCTATACCTGGGGATGTAGCTTGGGGGTACAGTGCTCTCCTAGCATGTGTAAGGCTCTAGGTTCGATTCCCAGTGTAAGGCTAGGAGGAGCTTTTTGGAAAGCTGGTTAGAGAAAGTCTTTTGCATGACAGAGTATAAGACAGGTGTGAAGAGGAACAGTCTTACAAAGGTAAGGGAGACAGGTGAGCAGCTCCCGGTGTAAGGGTGCCTGAGAAACAGAAAGAAGGTTGGTGTGCCAGAGCCTGGCAGGCCCAGCATATGGAGGAGCATGGCGGGCGCAAGGTGCTGTGTGTCCCGGGGTCACAGGTAGGTGGGCCACATGGGCCTTTTTAAGCTAAGACAAGAGGCGTTCGTTCTGTGGATGTTGAGCACCCACCAGATTCTAGCAGCAGAGTGGCCTCCTCGGGGCTTCTGTGTGGAGAAAGGGTTTACAAAGACCCCAAGGAACACAGCAATGAAACCCTTTAGTTCCGGATGAGACACAGGGTGACTCGGCTGGCATGATGGCCGAGGAAGAAAGGAGGCGCAGGATGGGGATCCATCATGCTCTCTGCTACATGATGGGAAAAGGGTGGCCTGTGCTTGTACACCTCAAGCATAATTGAAAGACTGGGCAAGATAAATGACTTCAATCGTAGCACCAGAAGTACATTAATCCTCCAAAATCCAAAGTCATTATTTAGCTACAGTAAAGCTGTATATGTTAAGATAGGAAAGAAGGAAAGATGCAAAACAATTCCTTTACATTTTTTTGGGAAAAACTGAGTGTGTAGGAATATGTATAATCTTTAGAAGTTGTGAATTTGGAAAAAGTTCATGTAGTTATATTCTTAATAATGAAACACCTTCATCCTTAAATGGCCAAAAGATTAACTTTCAGAGTACTCCTTAGATTACCTAACTATTCTATGACTTGTGTATTCTCTGACCATGAGTTTAAGATTCATTGCATTTGTAGCCATTTCCTGATTTTGTTTTTATTCATTTATTTATTGGTACCAGGAACTGACCAGGACTTTATGCTTGCCAGGTCCGATTTTGTTTTTAATTCTTATACCCAGATCCTCTGAAATTGTTACTCTGAATTGTTACTTATTTGTTTAAAAATGGTCTAGATATGCATAGCTAATCCACACACTGAACAGTAAACACATAACCTACATTTTCAAAAAAGATTCTGGATTATACTTGCTATAATCTATTAGAAACCATCACTGATGAGATTTAATTGTTTTTGTTTTTGTTGTTTTGTTTTGGTTTGCATTTTCTTTTCTTTTTTAAGACATCAAGGCATCTCACTATATCTCCAGACTGGCTTTAAATTAGTGGTGATCTGCAGTGATCCTACTGCCTCAGCTTCCCAAATTCTGAGATTACAGGTATGTGCCACCATGTCAGCCTAATAAGACTTGATTGTTGACAAGTAACAGATTGGAACCATAAGAAAGAACACTTTCCATTGTGAGAACATAAGGAAAACATAAATTTCAAATGTCCTCTTACATGACATGCAGGATGTTTAAATACCTGAGAAAACCAATGAATATTACTTAATGACTATGAACACAGTGCAAGTTAATATGCACAGTCAAAACACTATTTGCTGCATAACAAGCAAAGTCTTCTTTAATAAATCCCCTAAATATTATTTAAAAATCCCTGGGGGACTCTGACATTTAGAAAGAACACCAGGCCTGGCATTTGTTCCTCGTCATTTTCATGCATTAGACAAAGCAATGAAGACAAATCAAATGGAAATAGATTTCATCCAAAACAAATCAATACAGCCAAATTAAATAATCTAATCCAGTAGAGACGAGACTTTCAGATTTTATAAACAAGAAAAATTTTAAGTGACGTTTTGGGGAACTAAACTGCCATAGGATTGTCAGTTTTCTGTTTTGTTGAGAGGCAATACATGTTTTAAAAAGAACAATAAGTACTATCTTTATCATAATAACACAGGCAATCTCAGAATTAAAAAAAAAAAAAAAAAGACTTTCTCAAGGAAGGGCCAGTCTTTCACTAACATTTAAAACTACGGATTAAAACCTCTGATAGCAACTAACAACAGAACAGAATCTAATCCCAAAATTGCTATGATACAAGGTCCTGGAAAAAAATATAACTCTAATTTTTATAAGGTATCTACTAACTGGTGTGCTAAATACAAACTTAATTAAAATACACAAATGATCCCAGGTGATGAAAAATCAAGTCTCATATGTACCTGTGAATGCTTTTTATTCTCTTTTCTATTTATTTAAAAAACATTCCAGATAGTACATATACAAAGTCTGCCAAAAAATGTATACATCAGGGAAAAAAAAAAGCTTGTATAAATATTTTAATAACTTATCGAGACATCATGAGATTAATACAAGTTATTAAGTTATTTTGGGCCTCTACAATCACAAAAGGTATTCAAAGTGGTGACTACTAGTTTCCAGACACTTAGTAGTACAGTGAACCAGTTGCATACACATTTTTTTTTTGGTGGACTCTGTGTATCATTTACATAATTAAAATTACCAAAATGTGTTACAGTCGATACATTGTGTCAACTTGAGAAGTTCAGGAGTTCAACTGCTACACTCAGCAGGGAGCCAGAGTCCTTACTATGTAAATATCGTCATCCTGTGCAAAGAAGGGCAAGGAGATTTGGTGAGTGCTCCAGGGCTCTGGAGTGGGGTGGGGGCCTGAGTACGGTATAAGCCAGGAGAAGAGGCTTGTTTTCTTTCTTTTGCTTTGGCTGCTTTTGCTTGCTACTGCGCAGAACTGTTGCCCCAGTGCCACACCAACCTGCTTGGAGCCAGCTGATTACGGGCACCATGAGCTAAATAAATCTTTCCTTCCTTCATTTTGGGTGCTGGGTATTTTGTCTCAGCAACAAGAAAAAAAGCAACCAAGACAGAACTCATATAAGGAAAGTAAAAATCTCGGTATTTCACCTCTGATTCTTTCTGAGCACAGATAACATCTTTCAATTCCTTTTTGATTTTTCTAATTTCAGTTGAACTACTGATTTACAGTTGCAAAACTCTGGAAAAAAAGAGCATTTCTCTCATGCATACACACAACATACCTAACACACACACACACACACACACACACACACACACACACACACACACGTATGCATACTCCTAACCTACTCTTTCTCCTTACTCTCAATAATTCTAATAAAATAACATCACGGTCTGGAGGCTCATCAATTTTTAGTGACTTCATTATGACGACTGTATAACTGACAGCTGAGTTACCTGCTGCGCCAGGCACTATTTCCTTTCCCATAAACTTTTTGGATTCCTTAGAATTAATAACTACCTCATTTTGTTTAGTTTTCTCTCAACCTATTTCTAACTCATCTCCACACTCTCCCACACAACTATCAATCTTCTCTTCACAGTGCCCCACATGCCAGTGTTTTATTAGCGATCTTGGGGGTCCTCCATTCTCCCACTCCCATCTAACTGCCTGGTTCCCACCTCCGGCACAGCAGCGGTAGGGGGACTTCCTGTTACTGCCATTTAAGGCGGGGAGCCCACTGTTTCTCTGCCATAAAGAAGGAAACCTTGAGACATTTGCAGGTAAGCAGATGTAAGCTCGAGACAGTAATCTTAAGTGAAATAAATCAAACAAGTCGAATTATCATGTTTTTTCTTGTGTGTAAAACCCAAAGTATAAATAATGCTATAATACATAGCAAGTATAAATAAGAAGCAAAATGAAGGGCAGATATTGGAAAGTAGGAAGAACTTGTTCAAAAGGGAAAGAGAATGCATGATGGGGAGAAGGAAAAGGAAGGACCAGAAAAGATATTTAAGGAAAAACATACATTGAAGGAAAAAATAAATGGCAGTAGAACTTGTAAATGGGAAAGGAAAAGGAACAAGAATTGAGATTTTTTATGCATAGGTACAAATCTCCCAAGATGAACGTGATCATTATGAACTGCAAACATATACCAGTACAAAATAAATTTTAAAAAATAAAATGAAATCCTGTTATGGCCAGAAAAAAAAAAATCCCCGCTTATTGGATACCATGTCTTTTACTTCTTCAAGTAACTGAAGTGAAAAAAAAAGTGCATGGGGGAGGAGAAGAAAGGAAGAGACCTCCTTTGTGAAATGTTCACATTGTTCATTTAGTTCTGCTTTTCCAACATGGGGAACTCACTGAGGGCTTCCACTGCGCCTGATCACTAAGTCCAAAGTCTTTGATTAAATTAACATAAAAAGAATAGAAAATGGCAGTGGTGGGGGTGGGCCACACAGAGCAGGGCCGGGGACCTAGAGGGTTACTAACGTTAGAGGCCTGGAAGGAATCCTGTTCTGACTGCCCTCAGAGGTGGCCCATCCCCAATCCCAGATCTTTCCTGTGCTCTAGTGGGGGCATACCAGTTTGTTGTTTCCCTTGATGCCCAGGTCTGCAGGCACTTGCATGTCAGCTTTCCGTCTTGAAAGATTTCTTTCAAATTTTGGTGACATCTTAAGAAGATCCTCTTATTTGCTGTACCCCTGAAGATCCACTATTGTTTTGGTGGAATTTTTGGTGGCACAGAGCCATATAAAAAACTTATTGTTCCCTAAACTCTGGTTTTAAGAGTTACATTTTTGCTATGTAGGAATATTTTTTAATCATGGTCTAAGAGGAGTTGGTGAGGTATACAAAAGGCCTTTGCGAACATTGCTTTGTCACAGTAACAGTATTCTGGAAAGCCTTTCCAGAATTTTACCTGTTTTTAAGAAAGTGTACTGGGAAGAGAAGTAACATAAATCAGTATGAAATAGCCAGTATCTTATTTCTTTCTCACAGTGATAGCAAAGATTTTCTCCGAAATATTCCTTTAGGTTTGCTTAACCATCAGTCTAGTTAGGTAAGAAGAGCCCAACCCTTCAGACTTATCTTAGGACACCTTAGCAGAGAACTGTAATAAAAAGCTCAATAGTAATAAATTCCCTTGTCAAGAGATGCTGGGGTTCTAGAACCTAGAGAAGGTCTTAATGCTTACTGTAAATACCATGCCATTCTGCAATGGATTTTTCAGTTGTAAAACTGAAGCTCATTCCAGTAAATTGCATCTGAATACAAAGAGGACATTAGCTTGTCTGGGATATTATATAATGTCATTTGACTTACTGAAATCAAACAAGCTCTTGACTCGAGAGACCTAAATCTGGTAGTAATGAGTCCACTGTAGGCTGCAACCAAAAGCATGTCAAGAGAAGGACCAGGCTGGGAATAAAGGAACTCAGCCAGTAGTACTTCCATGAAAGTTCTGACATAAAACATTTCATGGAATCTACCCAGAAAAGCAAATTTCAGGTATAGTAACACGTATAATAAACACTGCATCATCATAACACAGCACAAGTTTTTAAATTTATTCTCAATTTATTTTATTAGTCTATGGTTGAGATACATAGCAAATCTACTCATCATGGGGGGAACCAGCACATACCCATACCACGTTTTTTTGTTTTTGTTTTTGTTTTTGATCGGTACCAGGGATCGAACTCAGGACCACACGCTTACAAGGCAGGCACTTATCCGCAGCCCCTATACCACATTTTGATCCTACTTCCTCTTCTGCTCCCATCTCTCTCCATCCCCACATCCCCTCCCCGTCCTTTCAAAGAACCAACTCTGATTCATAGATTCTTTGCATTTTTTTCTCTCAATGTCATTAATTTCTGCTCTGATTTTATAACTTCTTCTTTCCTTCTGTTAGTTTTAGATTTGAATTGCTCTTGTCTTTCTAGTACCTTGGGATGCATTATTAGGTTACTTACTTGGAATCACTCTATTCTTTTTATGAATGCATTTACAGTTATAAAACTTCCCTCTTAAAAATATTTTCATTGTATCTCTTAGGTTTTGGTATGTTGTGCTTTCACTGACATTTGATTCTAGAAACTTTTTTTCTAATTTATTCCCTGATTTCTTCTGTGAGCCACTGGTTATTTGATATTGTATTATTTACTCTCCATGTATTTATATAGTTTCTATTTCTATTGCTTCTTTTGCTGGTGATTTCTAGCATCATTCCATTATGATATAATAGTATTCAAGGAATTATTTCAAATATTTTTATATTTATATAAGATTTTTTTTTGTATCACTCATCGAACTCATGACCTTGTGTTTGGTAGGCAAGTACTTGAGACAGTGAGCTAAGTCTCCAGCCTTAAGTATGTTTTATTGCCCACAGGAATGGCAAACCCTTTAGAGCTTTCAATGACAATGAAGAGCTGGTTGCAGGATATACACCTTAGGTTCACCACCACTGGGTCTAACCTATGGTCTATTTTGGAAAAAGTTCTGATTACTATTAAGAAAAATGTACATTCTGTTGTTGGAAGAAACATTCCATAGCTCTCTGTTATATCCATTGTTCGATGGTGTGGTTTAACTAATTTTTTCATTTAATTTTTTGGGAGGATCAACTTGTCTAACTGTGATAATAGAGTACTGATATGCCCCACTATGACTGCATTAGTGTCCATCTGTCCTTTCGATTTCAGTAGTTTTGTTTTATGAGGTTGGGTACACTGATATTTGATGCCTAGATATTTACAACTGCTATCTCTTCCTGTTGAATTGTTCCCCTTACTAGTATGAGGTGACCATCTTTGCCTCTTATGATCACTTTTGACCTGAAGTCTGCGGTGTCTGATCAACATAACATAGCTATTCCTGCTTGTTTGGGGGTGCTAGTTCACTGAAATATTATTATTTCACTTTCATCAACTGGATTTTTAAAAACTAATGAAACATGATCTGCTTGAGTGAGAAGGCAAAACTCAAAAATCTTAATGAACATTAAAGATGGAACAAAAATCTTTTGATACAGTACTGAGACGGAAGCCATTTTGCTCAGCTACTCATAGTGTCTGTCACTACAAATGCATGATACAAAACATTTTCTAAAATGTTGCCATTAAAATCTAAGATGAATATAACCCCTTAACTTTAAGCCAGGCATGATCTAACAACAGGCTGCATTAAATAAAGGTATTGTCTTGGAAAACACAGAATAGATAATGGTCATATGTTTCCTGCTAACCTCCCTGATCTTCAAGAATGACTTTTAAAACACAAGTATTTTTTTTCTCTCTTAATTTCTACCAAAATTTCTTACATTTTACTTTTACCCTTCTCTTGATTTTGACAAGAGTATCAGCACTAGCTTACCAAGTATGGGGAGCTTGGACCATCATGTTCTTTAAATGTTCAAATATTCCATTGAAATTCTGGACACTCTCATTGGAAGAAAGTGTGCAGAGTTTACTGAGTGTAGCGGAGCAAGCCTTGGGA